>NW_026652277.1:107935818-108642209 GCF_009828535.3 Hylobates moloch | reverse complement strand
CCACTGCATTCCAGCCTGGGCGACAGAGCGAGACTCTGTCTCAAAAATAAATAAATAAATAAAATAAAATAATTATTCTGGGATATTCTAACAATATGAAAGCTAAACTATCTTGTCAGCCTGTTATTAAGGGACGTTAAACAGCTTTAAGTCCTTATGTACATAGCAAATAGATTAATAAAAGAAGCAAATTACATGTATCTCTTATAAAAAAAAAAATAAAAATAAAATAAAAAATAAAATGTATTGTCACCTAAAACTTTACATTTCTGTTGATATTCCATGAGCATTTAAAAAAAGAATTTTTTTTTTCCTCTTGTAAATTTAGTGTTTAGTATCTATTAACTAGACCTATCCTATCCTATTCATTACGATACTTAGGTCTTTTTGCCCAGACTTTTTGTCTAGTTCATCAGTTATGAAGCAAGAGCAGTGAGTTAATATTTCCTAATATGAATGTTTCTGTATATTACTCTTCGAATTTCTTGCCATTTGTGTTTTATAACTTTTCATGCTATGTTACTTAGTACATAAATCTTCACTGTGAACTAACTTTATAAAATACCTTTTTCATGTTATTTAATGTTTTTGTTCTAAATTCAATGCAAGCTCATATTGATTTCAATCCTCTTTTAATGGTAGTCCCTTACAATGCTTTTGCTTATCATTTATTTTCTAATTTTTTTTGCTTACTTTGTTTTCCTCACATACAGACACAGTTAGATTTTAGCCAACTACCCTTAAACCTTTCTGTCTATGCGATAAAAAAGAGAAACTGCTAGGATGTTTTTTCCTTTTAGAATTTGATAATGGGACAAGGAGCATACTTAGATCTGAAAACAAATTTCAGTATTGATATTCTTCTAGTTAGTTTTCTGACTTTTAGCACTTTCAGAAAGCATCGACTTATATTTTCCCAGAAGTTAGATTAGAAAAATAATACCCTCCCTGTTTATCATTCAAGGTTTCTGAAATATGAATACGGAGAAGCTGCTATGCTTTAAAGTGGTATATTATATATAATATACTACCACTTTCAAAATACATTTTATCTTTCCCTGTTAATTGGGAAGAGCTAAATTTAATCACTCATAAATTCATAGCCATTCATGAAACAGTCCAGTAACTTCCCCATTTTACTATGTCATAAATCATGGTAGGAAAGCTGTGACCACCACTCTGAACCACCAGAAAGTAAGAGTGCTTTGAGTATAAGATACACAGCTATGCAACGTGCCCATTACATAATAATTAGTGAATTGTTTCTGTGTTACCAATTAAATTGGAAAAAAATACATTTTGAGGCATTTCTTTATTCCAAATACTAATTCTGATTTATGTTTTTGGAGTATTTTATTTGTATTGTCTGAGGGTCTTCCTGTAAAAATGTTTTGACATCTTACTTCTATAAGTTTTATGCCACTGATTTCTTATACAATGTTCTTATGATTCACGGTCTCCATCTTAAATCCCTGTTGTTCTTTCCCTCACAAATATATTGTGCTTGCTTTATGTTTCTGCCTAGAGAATACTATATGAATACATGTGGTTTCTGGTATATTTCTTAGGCTATTTACCGAAAAATTTATTTTGGCCTTTATTTCATTTCTATAGTCTACAGCCGTTGTTATACTCAACAAGGAAGATGGAGTTCATGGAATTTATTGGCCAAGAAGTTTGAAAATACTGGCCCACGGAAGGCCTATATAATTTTTTCATTATCCCTTCCCCAAGATATCTGTGGCCAAGAATTCCAGGGTAGATATTAGGGAGGTAAATTGCAACTTAGTCAACCAGAGTTATCAAATCTAACACAGAAACATTGGAAAAATGATTATATTTTTGAAACTTTTAAGCCTGTTATGAATTAGTTTTATAGAAAAGCACAATCTAATTTCAATTTACCTTTCTGCTGGGCAAAAGAAAACAAAGTAAGCATGCAGAAATAAGTCTGGATGTTTCTAGTCTTTTTCCCCCCATGAAATGGAGTTTTCTTCTCTAAAATTGGAACCATTTTCTAACAGATTTTCTGTCAACATTTAAACAGAGTTGCAAGTTAACAATCCAGGAAGTCCTGTGTGATTGTAGAATACTTGAGTCAGAAAGATTAAGCCTGAAAGGACCTTTGGGTGTCATTTAGCCCAATCTTCTAGATGGCAAACCTGAGGTAAATTACTAATAAAGGAAAGTTTGTGGTTAGATTTCTAAAGAAATCTTTATGAGAAAAATATTTATAAGGAAGCATATTGTCATTTGTGAGAAATTTACAAGTATTTGAACAAGGATTTAGACATCCAGTTCTTAATTGTCTGCTCCATTCCAATTTACTTTTCCTAATACACGAGAAAGCCAAAGTCAACGGAAATTGTAACAGCAAGAAAAGAAACCATCATCTAAGAAATCTGATCACAAGTTTAATCCCCCAACTACTATAGACTTGGATCACAGATGTTTTTAGTACTTCCAGGGAGGTTGTGCCTTACACATTTCTCTCAAGCTGATAAAGGCTCACAGTTTAAAGAAAAACATTCTCAAATAAATCATGTTATGGCATTACAGCAAAACAATATTCTTTTTAAGTGGGGAAAACTTTGTAATGAGCCTCCTGAGTCTCTTTCCCACATGGACTCTCAGCACCATTAGTAAGGCATCATTCTTTCAGATGACAGGAAAATGCTTATGCTGGTGGGCTTGTGGCACCTTAGTTCCCATGTTTCTGTTAGAGGTTGAAGTTGCTTGATGAATTACAGAAGTTACATACAGCAATCAATATCTACAATATGATAGGAGAAACATACAATGGTGGTTATTCATGGTAATATAGGGAGAGAATCTGCTTTTACCATTTCTGCTGTTAACTTACTAAGTGGCTCTTTGCACTCTGTAGACAGATGCCCATGAGTCAACCACTTCTTCATGGTAATATTGGGAGAGACTCTGCTTTTACCATTTCTGCTGTTAACTTACTAAGTGGCTCTTTGCACTCTGTAGACAGATGCCCATGAGTCAACCATTTCTGCCTTAAATCTCTCCCTGAAAATCACTTTGGAACAAGCTTTTAAAAACAGATAGGAGTGTATTAGTCTGTTTTCACACTGCTACAAAGAACTGCCTGAGACTGGGTAATTTATAAAGGGAAGAGGTTTAATTGACTCACAGTTCAGCATGACTGGGAGGCCTCAGGAGACTTACAATCATGTTGGAAGGTGAAGGGGAAGCAAGGCACCTTCTTTACAAGGCAGCAGGAAGGAGAAGAGTGGCAGTCCCATCATATCTCATGAGAACTCACTCATTATAATGAGTACAGCATGGGGGAGGCCACCTTCATGATCCAATCACCTCCACCTGGTCTCCCTTGACACGTGGGGATTATCAGGATTATGGGGATTACATTTCAAGACGAAATTTAGGAGAGGACACAAAACCTAACGATATCATTCCACCCTGACCCCTCCCAAATCTCATGTACCTTTCACATTTCAAAACACAATCATGCCTTCCCAACAGGTCCCCAAAGTCTTAATTCCAGCATTAACCCAAAAGTCCAAGTCCAAAGCCTCATCTGAGATAAGGCAAGTCCCTTCTGCTTATGAGCTTATAAAATCAAAAGCAAGTTAGTTACTTCCTAGATACAATGGGGGTACAGGCATTGGGTAAATACTCATTCCAAATGGAATAAATTGGCCAAAATGAAGGGCTACAGGCCCATGCAAGTCCAAAGTTAATAGGGCAGTCATTAAACCTTAAAGTTCCAAAATAATCTCCTTTGACTCCATGTCTCACATCCAGGTCACACTGACACAAGAGATGAGTTCCCATGGCCTTGGGAAGCTCCACCCCTGTGGCTTTGCAGGGTGCAGCCCTCCTCCAGGCTGCTTTCATGGGCTGGTATTGAGTGTCTGCAGCTTTTCCAGGCACACAGTACAAGCTGTCAGTGGATCTACCATTCTGGGGTATGGAGGACAATGACCCTCTTCTGACAGCTGCACTAGGTGGTGCCCCAGTAGGGATTCTGTCGGGGGCTTCAAACCCACATTTCCCTTCTGCACTGCTCTAACAGAGGTTCTCCACAAGGGCTGCACACCTGCAGCAAACTTCTGCCTGGACATCCAGGCATTCCCATACCACCTCTGAAATAGAGGCAAAGGTTCCCAAACCTCAGTTCTTGATTTCTGTGCACCCACAGGCCCTACACCACGTGTAAGCTGCCAAGACTTGGGGCTTGCACCCTCTGAAGCAACAGCCTGAGCTGTACATTGGCCCCTCCTAGCCACAGGTGGGACACGGGCACCAAGTCCTGAAGCTGCACAAAGCAGTAAGGCCCAGCCCAATCAACTATTTTTTCCTCCTAGGCCTCCCAGCTTTTGATGGGAGGGGCTGCCATAATGGCCACTGACATGCCTTGGAGACATTTTCCCCATTGTCTTGGTGATTACCATTTGGCTCCTTGTTACTTATGCTAATTTCTGTAGCCAGCTTGAATTTCTCCTCAGAAAATGGGCTCTTCTTTTCTATTGCATGCTCAGGCTGCAAATTTGCCAGGCTTTTATGCTCTCCTTCCCTTTTAAATATAAGTTCCAATTTCAGATCATCTCTCTCAAGTTCAAAGTTCCACAGGTCTCCAGTGCAGGACACAATGCTCCTACTCTCTTTGCTAAGGCATAGCAAGAGCAACCTTTGCTCTAGTTCCCAAGAAGTTCCTCATCTCCATCTGAGACCACTTCTGCCTGGACTTCATTGTCCATATCATTATCGGCATTTGGCCAAAGCCATTCAACAAGTCTCTAGGAAACTCCAAACCTTGCCACATCTCCTGTTTTCTTCTGAGCTTTCCCTCCAAACTGTTCCAACCTCTGTCTGTTACCTAGTTCCAAAGTCATTTCCACATCTTGGGGTATCTTTATAGCAGCACCCCACTCTCTCTGGTATCAATTTACATTACTAGTTCATTTTAATACTGCTATAAAGAACTGCCTGAGAGTGGGTAATTTACAAAGAAAAGCATTTTAATTGACTGACAGTTCAGCATGGCCAGGGAGGCCTCAGAAAATTTACAATCATGGCAGAAGGTGAAGGGATAGCAAGGCACCTTCTTCACAAGGCAGCAGGAAGGTGAAGGGCGGCAGAGTGAAGAAAGAAGAGCCTCTTATAAAACCATCAGATCTCATGAGAACTCACTATCACAGGAACAGCATGGGGGAAACCACCCCCATGATCTACCTCTTCTCTTGACATATGGAGATTATGGGGATTACAATTCCCCCCATGATCCAATCACATCCACCTTATCTACCTTGACACATGGGGATTATGGGGATTACAATTCAAGATGAGATTTGGGTGGGGACACAGATCCTAACCATATCAATTTCCAATAATCTTGAAAGTTTAGGCAATGCTGTGGAATGGGCAACTTCTGCCTTAAAGAGCTGTGGCCTGGATTTTTATTTGTCTTACTTGTTTCTATTCCCCCTTTGTTATTTTCTCTCCCTTTAGTATAGTCAAATCTAGTATTCTTCCAGGAAACACTCCCACCTCTCCATTAAACATATTCTTTGAAAAAAATGTAGTAGACCATTTACCCTGAATTATAATGGACAGATAGTTTATTGTGCCAACCTCCCTAAAGGGAGGGGATTATTTTAAACAAGGAATGTTTAAAATCCTTTTAAATATCACAGTACCCCAGAATATAACTGCTTACTACTAAATCAACAATGCTACTAACACACCAAAGTTGAGTATTAGTAAGTAAAAGGGATCTACTAAACAAAAAATGTTCCTTTTAGTATGAATCTGAAAAAGCAACAACCAAAAATAAAAAAAAAAGAAAGAAAAACTTCAGGAATACACTCATTCTCTGGAATCAAAGTTCAGCCTCACCCTTTTTATTTCTAGAATGAACAATCTCAAGAAATGTCTATAATGGGCTCTGAGATGAGGTCAAGAATGAGGCCACATGCACTGTTCCCCATTTCTGGCTGTGAAATGTGCTATAATTCACATACATCTCTCCCCACAGAGGTCTAAGGTGAAGGAAGCTATATTTTGATATGGTGCTTTGGGATATAAAACAAGTATGGAAAACACGACCAAAGATATTTAGCTCAATAAATTAGTTCTTCTCTGAACTCTCCCTTAAGAAGTAGATAACTATGTATTAGATATGCTTTATGTTCCTAAAAGCTTAGTTTGCTGACTCTAAGTGGAAACTATACGCATGGTTCTTTATGGTACTTTTACACAAGAAAGTATAAATAATTTCCCAACACTAGTTCATTAATCCTTGAACACCTCATCAGGGGCATGGTGAGGAGGAGGGCGAGGAGTATGAGAAACACATGATAAATGTGCTCAGTGGGGTTGTTAAGTTTCCTAGTACTGATTTTATTTTTTTCTTGAAACATAAAATAGTGCATGAGTCCTGCTTGAACTAAGAGTAGGAACAAGAATAGCCCCTTATTGCTAGCTTTGAACAAGTCACTTTGATCCCTACGTCTGAGCTACACACATCTCTGAAATAGCAGGGTTTTATAAAATATGTCCAAATTTCATCAGGCTTTCATATGTTCAGATGAACTAAATTATTGCAAAGGCACTTGGCCCCATAAGGTGATTTCAAATGGCTACCAAAACTTCATCTTAAAATATGAATGGAAATTATAAAATACAGTCCCATAGAAAGGTCAACTTGTTGCTAGATCCACAAATTCTAATATTCCCAAACACTAGCACAATGCAGACTATGTAATTTGCAGGCAGGATACACAATGAAAATGAGAAGTCCCTTGTCCAGAGAGCAGAAAGAAAGTTTTTCCTTTCTTTGGCAGTCTCGTCCTTGAGCTATCATGGTGTTTTGCATTTGCTCTAGTATTGCACTCCCTAGTTATAATCTTTATAGAGATCCAATATGGTGTGAGCTGCTTGAGCTTCAGCTCCCGCCCACTACTCTAACTTCACATTTCCTCGTCCATGGGTATCCCACTATATGTTTCAAGATAAATTTCAAAATCAAAATTATCATTTCAGTATACTTTAAAAGCATTTATGTATGTTAGAGGGGGGAAGAATGTGTCCTTCTACTCAACTACTCCATTAGAGAAAACTACCCAAGCTTCAAAAATGCAAATTTTAAAAACCAAATGAAAAAGCTGATTGGAATTGTGTGCTATAAGACATGAATTAGTACCTTACATTTGATAACTGAACAGAAGCCTTAACTATCTAAATTAGTTAAGTTTCTGAATAATTTTCTCTGTTTTGTTTGTTGCTGTATTAACACATGAAAGAACCATGAGTCCTTAGATCACCCCTGGGAGGGGGACTTACTATAAAACATGGAAAGTCTTTTCTCCTACTCGGGGTAAACATGTCCTTGGTGTGTCTAAGATCTGGGTTCTCACTCTTGTAGGACATCAGGCATGTCCGAGGTCCCATCCCTTTGGAGAAGAGTTATAACTAGATTCACATTCCTTTGAAAGGCCCAGCAGACCTGGGCCAGGAGTGGCCTCACAGAACACTGGTGCAGGGTAGATAAGGAATATAGGCAGAGGGAGTCACAAGGGTGACTCAAGGTGCCCACAATAGGTAGCAGTTGCATGGGCTGGCGGACATAAAACTGGTTATAATTAAATTGGGGAAACTAGCCTGAGTGTTATACAACAGTTCATATTTGTTTTATTACGGTAGCTCTTCACATTTGAACTAAATTCTCACTATCTGAACCCAGAAGCTGAAAAAATTCAGAAAATGAAGAAGTACAGACCCACAAGGATGAAGTACTTTGTCCACCTCCCATAAGAAGGAAGTGGCTGAGGCTATCCCAGAACCTAGAGCTTATTATTTTAAGTCTCTTTATATGCACAGGAGATAAGATTTCATGACTTTTCTCTGAGTAAACATTATAGGACAGAAGCTAAGTGCTGCTACAATCACTACAATTGCCAAATTGCTGTCCATCTTTTACAAATGATAGATAAGGCTCATTTATCATTTAGTCATTCATTTTACATACCTCTGTTTTCTTCTCAGATGTCTGCATCATTCCTAATATTATCATTACAAGGATATACATAGCAGATTGAAAGCTAATGATAAAGAAGTGTCCATTTAATTTATATTTTGTACATACAAAATATACTTACTTTTATACAGCTTCATCGTCATAAACATTGTTTTCCAACAATAAGTCCAAGTATCTGGTGATTTTTTTTTACCTTCCAAGTGCAGAAATCTTATCTTTAGAGAGCCATATACAAGTGGAGAAGAGTTAGCTATTTGTACAGTGTGACTTAAGAGGTTAACAGTACCCCTACTGACATCTAAGAAAGGAGGTGCCATTTCTTCCCAGAGGCTGGACCACTCAACAAGAGAAAGTGGGAAGGAGACAGCAGGCTTCTGTATAAAAAATCAGAGGCAAGTGGAGGAAGCAGTGTTTAGTGAGCCCCAGAACAGGGCAGGTACGGTCCTCGGCCCTTTCCTGCTATCTCATTGAATCCTCAAAGCACCTTTCCAGTCTTACAGATGGGGCAAATAGCAACAGGGGTCTGAGAAGATCGTTAATATGCCCAGAGCCATACATAAAGTGAGGGCAGAATAAGAGCATAAATCAATGTATGATTAAATCTCAAGCTCTGCTGTTTCCATCTAATCCTGCTGCTACTTCAACAGCAGCATAAAACACATGTGCGCATGCACACACATACACACACGCACACACGCACGCACACACATTTGCCTAGGAAGCAAAGAAGAGTTCTTGGGGTTTTATTTAGCTTTCTCACAACATCCAATTATCCCAATTTCATTTATCAGATAAGGGGTAGTCCTGTCCTGGAAGACAAAGAGAAGCTGACCCCAAGAGAACTAGGTAGAGAATAAATCAGTCTAAATAGAAACGATGATGCCAAGGGGGCCTACAAGGCAGAGGTTCCTCAGCAGATGGAGGTAGGAGGGCCCTAAACACAGTCTTTGCCTTTTCTTCCAGGTTTGGGCTCCAGTCCTTACTGCATTTGATATTTCCACCTACTCATCTCTCCAGCTTCTCCTGTATCCATCCCTAAGCCCCACAACATCCAGACCTAGAAATCTTCAAGGGCTCATACCCATATTTCTTTTTAAAAGTTCAACAACAACAAACTCTCAGTATGAATATGAACCTTTTATTTCTTCCTACATGCTCTTTTTCTGTTAGAATCATCCTAAAAATAAAAGGAAATGAAATCGATCCTATTTCATGTTCGGATTTCAGCAACGTGTGAGAATTATTTGAGCCATTTCCTTGTCCTATATAGGGAAATATGTTTTCCATGACATGGTTGGCTGGAACCACATAGGTAAAATAAAATCTTTAAACTACTTCCCTTCAGATCCAGAAATGATGAGCAATTTGACATCCTGTATTCCCCCGACTACAAACTAGAAACCTCTCTGTCAGAAGCTATTCTTGCATTATTATACCTCTAATGTTATGGGAAGTTGTTTGAGGCAAAAGGCAGCCGTAATAATGGGATTGTGTTTTGAAAAAGAGCTGGCTCTAAGGCCATGCTGTAAATGAAAAACATCATAAAAGGAACGTTACCACTCTTAAAAAACAGTGAGACTGCTGGAATAACTCATTGCAGTCTATTTTTATAGTCCCCTAATTCTGTTTTTAAAATCAAATGCAACTCTAAACATATAGCTCATTTCAAGTTGGGAAGAAAGCCAAACCTATGCAGTTTATAGAGAATCTCAAATCTTACCTGTTAAAATTCATCCATTCAAACAAGCATGTATTGAGCACTAGCTATATGTAAAGTATTGAATTAGTTGGTGCAGAGCACTGCCCATGCAGTATTTTATAATCAAGGAGAGGAAATAAGACCTATCCATGTGTGAACGATAGAAAGTATAAGGAGCTAAATGCCCTAAGAAGAAAACAAAGGAGTAATGGGGGTAAGAAGTTGGAAAAAATCATTTCTGGCTGTGGGTATTCTGGAAGGTTTTATGAAGGAAGTGCATTTGGGCTAACTCTTGGAGGATGGTGACAAAAACACCATTGGCAGGAGACACAGCTTGAGATAAGGCAGACATGTAGTTCATGTCCATAATCCCAGCACTTTGGGAGGCTGAGGCAGGAGGATTGCTTGAGCCTGGGGAGTTCAAGACCAGCCTGGGCAACAAAGCAAGAATCCATCTCTATAAAAAAATTAAAAAATAAAAATTAGTGCATGCCTGTAGTCTTAGCTACTTGGAAGACTGAGACAGGAGAATCACTTAAGCCTGGGAAGTCAAGGCTGCAGTAAGCTATGATTGCACCCCTGCACTGCAGCCTGGGCAACAGAGAGAGACACCATCAAAAAAAAAAATATATATATATATATAGGAAAAGAAAATGAAAGAAAAGATATGGCAGATGTGACAGAGTGGAAAGGCCAACAATTTTATTCACCTGGAATCTGAAATAAATTTTGGAGAAAAGGCTAAGAGATAAACTAGGGTATCATCTGGAGAAGACAGGATGGTGAGGCCAGATATGCAGCAAATCACCTAAGCAGAAAGCAGACTAGGAAGTTCTAGTTGGCTGCTTGAGTCACCTGCTTTTAAGGAGAACACAATGGGGACTTACAAATCTAGTATATAGTCAAATAATAAATATGAAGTTATGAAAACATTTTTTGCTTTGGTTGTTATGATGTTCAAAGTTAACTCTGAGGCCCTTCTGTAGCAAAGAAAGGGGACTCGTTGCACTTACTTTGTATACCCCCCTAATTTCTGGTTTCATCTTAGTTTTCTTAGTCTCATTTTCCTATTTCCTCACATAAAAATATATTTCATATTACAGATTTTTATTATAAAGCAATAATCTAATAAACAGATACAACATAGAGATATAAAAGGACAAAGGAGGGAATGGGAGGGTATGCCTCCAAATGAGTTCATTTTCCAGAAGTTATATAAGTAACGCTTTCCAAATATTATATACCATTCTACGCAGTATTCCCTAATAATCATTGACTAACAAGTTCTATAATTGCTGTAGCTAGAAGCTTGTCCCATATGTAATTTTATATAGCTCTTGCTCTGTAAGTACAAGTGAACATTACTTCATATAATAACATGTCTTTTATAAAAGAAGAAGTGAAATCTCTTACCATGGCATTGTTAGGCACTGTCAAGCAAAAACGTTTTTTTACCAGATTCAAAGCAACAGCCAGATCTGCTTCTGCAGTGCCCCCAAATTAATGTCTACAACAGCACTATGATACTGCCAAGTCAGGACAATCTGGCATGCCCAAACATGACATGACCATTTTAGTAGCAGTGCTGATGGATCATGAACCATGCACTCTAGGACATGAAGGACCTATGCAGCTCCAGCTGACTCATCATTCATATCCTCCTAAATGAGTGGGTATTTTGTCTTCATTAAGATATAAATCTGAGTACTAAATATTCAAACTTGGATGGAGCGAGGTGGCAGAATAGAAGCCTACACATTTTTAACCCCAACCGGAACATCAAATTTTAACAACATCTGCACACAGAAAAGCACCATCACAAGAAACACAAATCAGATGAGCAACTGTAGTACTGGATTTTAACTTCATATTGCTGAAAGAGTCATTCAGGAAGGTCGGAGAGACAGTCTTGAATTCCAATGCCACTGCTTCCTTATTCCCTGGCAGTCGCCAGTCTATGAACTTGGAGGAGAAAGAGCACAGCAACTGGGGGACTTTATATTGGACTCAGTGCTGCCCTATCATAGTGGAGAGTAAATCTGTGCTGGACTCAGCCAGTGGGAGGGAACATCTGGACCAGTCCTAGCTAGAGGTGAATCACCCATCCCATCAGTGGGAACTCGAGTTTCTCAGCAAGCCTGGCAACTGCAGATCAAAGTGCTCTGGGGTCCTAGGTAAACGGAAAGGCAGTCTAGGACACAGAGATTGCAATTCC
The DNA here is from genome assembly GCF_009828535.3 of Hylobates moloch. Lineage (NCBI taxonomy): Eukaryota > Metazoa > Chordata > Mammalia > Primates > Hylobatidae > Hylobates > Hylobates moloch. The sequence goes on along the minus strand of NW_026652277.1, from coordinate 108,630,272 downwards.
TAGGCCACTCCTAGTGCTGGGTCAGGCTCAGAGCCACAGGACTACGGTGGCACATGACCTAGGGAGACACCAGATTGAGGGCTGAAGGAGTGCTTGTGCCATCCCTCCTCCAACCCCAGGCAGTGCACCTTGCAGCAGTGAAAGTGACTCCTTCCTTCTGCTTACGAGGAGGGAAACAAAGAGTAAAGAGGATTTTGTCTTGCATCTTGGATACCAGCTCAGCCACAGGATAGGGCACCAGTGAGAGTCACGAGGTCTCCATCCCAGGCCCTTCTAAACACACCCTGGGCCAAAAGGGAACATGCTGCTTTGAAGAGAAGGACCCAGTCTTGGCAGAATTCATTACCTGTTGACTAAAGAGCCCTTGGACCTGGAATAACCAGCAGCAGTACCCAGGGAGTACACTGCGGACCTTGGGCTCTGAGACATGCTGACTACAGGTGTGACCCAGAACATTCCCAGCTGTGGTGGCTATGGTGAAAGACTCATTCTGTTTGAGAAAAGCAGAGGGAAAACTAAAGGGGACTTTTCTTGCACCTTAGATACCAGCTTGGCCACAATGGGGTAGAGCAACAATCAGGCTCTTGGGACCCCTGAGTATAGGCCTAGGCTCTTGGACAGCATTTATGGACCTGCACTGGGCCACAGGAAAGCCCACTGCTGTGAAAGCTGAGTCCCAGGCCTGGCAGTATTTACCACAACCTGACTGAAGAGGTTGGGCTTTAAGTGAACATTGCTAGTGGCCTGGCAGAACCCCTCCATGGGTTGTTGGTGGTGGTGCCCATAGGGAGAGGCTCCCTTGCCTGTGGAAAGAGAAGGAGAAAGGAAGAATAGGAAGGACTTTATATTGTGGTTTGAGTGCCAGCTTAGCCGCAGAATAGAACATTAGGCAAATTTCTAAAGTTTTTTTATTCCAATCCCTGGCTCCCAGACAGCATCTCTGGACCTACCCAGGACCTAGGGGAACTCACTGACCTAAAGGGGAGGATACAAACCTGACTGGTTTTGCCACCTCCTGATTAGAGCACTAAGGCCTTGAGTGAACATAGGTGGAAGGCAAATAGTAGGTACAGCAGGTCCTGGGCAAGATCCAGTGCTGTGCTGGCTTCAGTTCTGACGCAGCACAGCCCCAGTGGTGGTGGCCCCAGGAGTGCTTACATCACCACACCCCCTATTCCAGGTGGCTCAGCACAGAGAGAGAGACTTCGTTTGGGAAAACATAAGGGAAAAGAACAAGAGCCTCTGCCTGGTAATCCAGTGAATTCTTCTGGATCTTATCCAAGACCACCAAGGCGGTACCTCTACGAGTCCACAAAAACCACAGTGACATTGGGATTGGGGCCCATGTCCCTTTGGATACCTGGAAGCCTTCTCAAGAAGCACAGTCATAAGCCCAGAATGTGACAATTACAATAAAAACCTGACTCTTCAGTGCCCAGACACTGAAGAACATCTACAAGCATCAAGATTATCCAGGAAAACATGACTTCACCAAACTAAATAAAGCACCAAACACCAATCCTGAAGGAAGACATGTGACCTTTCAGAGAATTCAAAATTGCTGTGTTGAGGAAACTCAAAAGAAATTCAAGATAACACAGAGAAGGAATTCAGAATTCTATCAGATAAATTTAATAAAGAGATTGAAATAATTAAAACGAATCAAGCAGAAATTCTGGAGTTGAAAAATGCAAGTGACATACAGAAGAATGCATCAGAGTCAAGAGCAAAATTAATCAAGCAGACGAAAGAATTAGTGAGCTTGAAGACAGGCTATTTGAAAATACACAGTGAGAAGAAACAAAAGAAAAAAGAATAAAAATCAATGAAGCATGCCAAAAAGATCCAGAAAATAGCCTGTAAAAAAGACAAATAGAAGAGTTATTGGACTTAAAGGGGAGGTGGAGAAAGAGATAGGGTAGAAAGTTTATTCAGAGGGATAATAGGAGAGAATGTCCCAAACCTAGTGAAAGATATTAACATTCAAGTACAAGAAAGTTATAGAATACCAAGCATATTTAACCCAAAGAAGACTACCTCAAAGCGTCTTATAATCAAACTCCCAAAGGTCAAAGATAAAGGATCCTAAAAGCAGCAAGAGAAAAGAAATGAATTTTCAAGCCACTCATATATGCCCCTAATACTTTCTGTTTACCTCAGCATTGCTTTAGTTTTAAACTAGCAAACATCAGGGATTATATCTATTTAACTGTATGCATTCTGAGACAGTTTAAAAGTAAATATGAAACCAATGACCAAGTGGTTTGCCTTGTTCTAGTTAAAACATTGTTGTATCCACGTGAAGCAGTAAGAATGAAAATAAAAAGCAGGGATAATTAGAGTTGAAGTTCCTCTAGTTCTATAAATATTTGCTATGTGCATTGGGAAGAGATAGTTGATTACACACATGGTCGGTTGGTTGGTTGTTCTACCTATTGCACAATATCTTCACAGCTATTGAAATAGATGCTTAGTTGTAAAATACATGCCTGCACCCTGGGTGTGTATGGGAGAATAGGGGGCGTGTAATGTACTCCTATACCAGCCTACCCAAGGGAGCAAAGATAATCACTACTTTTAAACATGGACACATTTCCTTAAGTGATTTTCTTGCATTTTCTTGCATATAGATTTTTCAGCCAATATCGTCCCCAAAAAAGTAATATTAAAGAAAAATAAAAGCAGGAAGCTTTCACATTTCTACCTGCATTAACATGGCAGAACACAATAGTTTTGAAACTGTTTCTGCTTAATAAACACCCACATTTGCATTTGAAGAGTACCTCAGGGTGCCATAAAGTCAATACAGCATAGATAATTCTGAAGTCAACACTTCTCCTTCTCTAAAAGGTCTTTTGACTATAAAAACCAATTTTAATAAAAGGCACGTGTGTCCATTACACAATATACTTCATTATAACATGTTTGTCCAGAAGACCAACTTCAAGAAATTCACAATAGATTAATTATTGGCCATGACTGAGTACAAAAAAAAAATCATGTGCTCACGGCTCCTCTAACAATGGGTGAAAACAAGAAATGGAATTAAGTTATGTAGGATAATTCCTTAGTTGCCCATCTACTCTGGTCACTGTAGGAAGAATGGGGTTAAAAATGAGGGTCTTCTCATAATCTGTTAAAGACACTGACAAAGATATTGAAGAGAAAGCCACACAGGGACACTTTTGGCTAGAAGTAATAAGATTAAATCACAGTACTCTAAATCAAACTCCAGAAATGTCTCTGGTCATAGCAGGAGATGGAAAAAACTAGGATCCTTCATCCAACATGCCGCAAACTAAGATTATCAGCTCATCTAAAGTGACGAAGCTCATTGTATTAGTCCATTTTCACACTGCTGTAAAGAACTGCCTGAGACTGACTAATTTATAAAGGAAAGAGATTTGATTGACTCCCAGTTCAGCATGGCTGGAGAAGCCTCAGGAAACTTACAATCATGGTGGAAGGTGAAGGGGAAGCAAGGCACCGTCTTCATAGGAAGGAGAAGTGCAGAGTGAAGGGTAAAGAGCCCCTTATAAAACCATCAGATCTTGTGAGACTCTCTTCAGCCTCCCTCTTCAACTTTTAAGGACCCTTGTGATTATGTCAGGCCCACCTGGATCATCCAGGATAATCTCATCATCTCAAGATCAACTGATTAGCAACCTTAATTCCCACCTGCCACATAACATTCATACTCACTGGTTCTGAGGATTAAGATGTAGACTCCTTTGAGGGGCCATTCTTCTGGTGGGTCAATGAGTTGGTGAGTAAAAAAGCAAGTGAGATCTGAGAGAGTGAGTGCATGCACCCACAAGCCAGTGAAAAGACTAAGCTACACCGTGGCTGAGTAAGTTACATAAGGCTGGATTAGCAAGGCCTAAAATATTCAAAGATGTTTTGGTTTTTTTTGTTTGTTTGTTTTTTGAGACAGAGTTTCACTCTTGTTGCCCAGGCTGGAGTGCAGTGGTGTGTTCTCGGCTCACTACAAGCTCTGCCTCCAAGGTTCAAGTGATTCTCCTCCCTCAATCTCCTGAGTAGCTGGTATTACAGGTGCGCACCACCAAACCTGGCTAATTTTTGCATTTTTTTTTTTTTTTTAGTGGAGATGGGGGTTTCACCATGTTGGCCAGGCTGGTCTCGAACTCCTGACCTCAGATGATCCACCCGCCACAGCCTCCCAAAGTGCTGGGATTACAGATGTGAGCCACCGTGCCCTGCCCAAAGATGTTTTTACTTAAAAAGGAGACATGGGCAATCCCTGAATCCACTTTTAGTCAAAGGAATGAGATAATGAAATCTGAGTTTCCCAAACACTAGTCAGTATTAGATGCTTCAGAGAAAAATGGAATTAGAGGCAGTGAGACCAGAAAGGAAGAAGGTGTGAAGAGACTTGGACATAAGAGATGGGTCTGAACTAGGGAAAAGAAGAAGATCAATGTGAGACATTCTCCAGAAAATGACTGAGTGATGATGGGGAACCAAAGAGACACAAGTCAACGATGTCTACAAGACTTTGAGCCTAGGAGATTGATGAAAGACCAAGAAGTAGAAAGTGGAACTAGCGTTCAGACACGAAAGGTATTTGGCTCTTGGAACTTGCGGTGACAAGATCTCTAGTTCAGTTTCTAGCCAACCAAAGTTTGGATAAAAAGACAGGGCAGAAAACCATCACTTTAGACTTGGAAGTAAATAATAGTCCCCAAGAGATAATGTGATGACAAAGAAGCTTCCTGGCCTAGCTGCAGCCAGTCATCTTGAGTTTGGTTTACTTGGAATGAATCTCACCTGCATTCTAAGCCCTTCACTCCATTGTCTACCATGCCTGCTCTCACAGCTCAGCACAGTCATCACAGACACCTGTGGATGCGCCATTCTTAAGGAACAGTCACCTGTGCTCTGATTTCTGGTGCTCAGCCATCTCTTGATACCCCCTGGGCTCCAGCCAAGTTCAAATGAAAGTTTGGGTTATTAATTTTTGTTTCTGATCTCTGACCACTGTCACAGATGTTCCTAAGCCCTTGTTAGAACTCCTGTTTGTGAATCTTTGCTGTTTCTTGCATCTAACTGAATGCTTTTTCCCTGACTTCTCTTTAAACTTTATGGACTTTCTGCTGTTATGATCTCTAGTGCTTCATCATGGTTTTTCCCACTATTTGCCTGTACCTTGATTTTCTTATCCTGTATTTACTATGATCTGGAGGTAACTCAGCTCCCTGCAATGCATATAACAAAACTCTCAATCAGTATGCAGAAGCACATGGATGTGCACCATTGGGTTACAGGTGTGCCAAAAGAGTGATATCCTCAGACCACACTCCCATCACATTCAGAATCAGGCAGCCTCATCTAGGAACCCCCATGTGCCACATAATTATCATCACTTTCAGCAGTAGAAAGCACTAGTCTGTAGTAAAGATTGTAGAGAGGATGAAGAGCAGAAAGTAAAGTCAGAGGGGAAAGAAAGAACCAGGAAATAGTGTGTCATGGAAGCCAAAGGAGAAAGACATTTCAAGAAAAAGGAGGAGGCAGTAGTGTCAACTGCAGCAGAGCGGCCAAGAAGAATGAGGACTAAGAAAAGGCCACTGGGTCTATAATTGTGTAAGTTCATTTTTCATGTCAAGCAAACAGTAGATTCAAAAAGGAAGTGTAGGGCTAAAGGGAGCTAGAAAAAAGGTCAACTTGATGCCTGAAGAAGCAAAAGAATGTTAAAAGGTATCAGGAATGCTTTACTAGTAAGTCCTAAAAATATGCCAGAAAACTTAAAGCTATCTTCAACTAGCAATAACATAACTAACAGAAATCATTTACATAACTGAGGCAGCTTATTAAGCCAACCATAACCGTCAACATTTGTTTAAGTATCTCAAAACAAAAAGAAATGAGAGGCAAGAGCTTAAGATAAATAAAAACTAATCCAATTCACAATCAAATGGAAATGCCATGGGCCCAGAGAACATTTATATGTGGGATTTTGTTTCAAGACCCTAAATTTAACAAGCTGAAATTAAGTACCATGGCATTCAACAATTCGAAATAAAGAACTTCCCTTTAATGGGATATTTTCATTTCATTTTTAAAATGAAGAAGAAAATAGGAACAAAGCATCCTTAGTCTCCAGAAAAGCAAGTATTTCTTGTGCTATAAAGATAAGCTTTGTAATGGGGTAGAAGGGAATTGAAGTTATCCCTCCTCACCCTGCTTCACAGTCCCATCCGGGCATTCCAACCCAGACCATGTTTCTGGCTTGCAAATGGAGGCTTGATGCTGCAAGTTGTACAGGCAGCTATGTAAGCATGAGTGAGATTACATGTCTTTGGGAAAAATCCAGCTCATATTTGCAACCTGCATCTCAGTACACAGGAGTGGTTTTTTTTTTGTTTTTTTTGTTTTTTTTTTTTAAATAACTGCCATGTATTATACCACCTAGAAATCAAAGAAAAACATGAAAACCTTCTAAAAATACAAAGAATTAACCAATATGCTTACATTCAGTTCCTAGCTCCTCCCTCCAACAGCATTAATATGGGGTAGCATAATTTGTCGATAACACACTATAGTTGGGCAAAGCCAGACCATTCAGAGTCTCCAGAAACCACATGGGCTTTAATTTGAATTCTGGGAAATCTTTGTAATTTGTAGTTTGGCAATTTGTGGCACTCAAGCCCAAGGCCACAAATTGGCTTCAGATGAATATCATGTAAAAAATACGAAAGGAATTGGCCAGGCGTGGTGGCGGGTGCCTGTGGTCCCGGCTACTCGGGAGGCTGAGGCATAGGAATCTCTTGAACCTGGGAGGTGGAGGTTGCGGTGGGCTGAGATCGCGCCACTGCACTTCCAGCCTGGGTGACAGAGTGAGACTCCATCTCAAAAAAGCAAAAATAAAAATCAAAAACAACAACAACAAAGCAAAACAAGGAAATAGTTTGGACACAGACATGTGCACAGGGAGAACACAGGAGTGTTTTATTAAACACCCAGTTGCCTGTCTCCAATGGGAGGCAGAATGATAAAATAGAATTGAGTAAGAGCTTTGGATTCAGACAGAACTAAGTTCAAATATTGACTTCAATACTTAACTGTGTGATCTTGGGCAAATTACTCTCCCCAGATCTAGGTATAGCACTTTTAATATCTAACTTAGAGTGCTACTGTGAGTGTTACTGTATATAAATGGCTTAGCACACAGTTATTTGTACTGGTTCTTACCCCCTCCTTCATCTTAATCCATTTTCCACTCCTGTTCCCTGTAGAACCATTTTTCAACCTTGGCCTGCCTCCTCTGACCTGACCTCTGTCCTCTTCAGCCCCAAATTCTGGATGGTTTAGGGCTTTCCAGTAGGCCTCTCATACTCTGGCCCCAGCTGACTTTTCAGTCTGAAGATCTACTAGGAGTTGGCTCTCTGGGAAGCTAAGCATCAAGGGAGACAAAACACCAAGAAAAGAGCAGTTAAATGATGTACACACCAATGCCCATTCAACTAGAATTGCTGGAATGAAACCAGCGTTGCTCAGTGAATGAGCAGGACAGTTTTCAGCAACCCAAGTTGCAGTCAAAAACCCAAGCAATGCAGTCTTTTATTATCTGGAAGGGTACTCTGGCCAGCTTCTATCTCCCAAGTCACTGCAGTAAGCAACTGTACAAACCTAATAAAACTTCAAAAGACCCAATAAACTTAGGGGAAGATAAGTCTCCTGATATACATCACATCCTTCTCACTGGGCTTGGCTTTCCTCATCTTAGTGCAAACTCTCAAAGAATTGATCTAAGACTTGATTACTTGATTACCTACAAGCAAAGAAACAATATGGAAAAATGTTAACTCATTTTTCACCTTCTTGTGTATTACATTTATTACTGAAAATATCAACTGATGTCAGGAAAAAAGTTAGAGGAAAATGTGACCGGATCAATTCAAATACAGGGTAAAGCAAAGCTACTTTGCCACATACGATCAAGCAATGAAACTGAGCTCTCTGTAAAGTTTTAACTTCCTGCTTGCTTTAAGGAAATTTGACAACACATTCAGAAAACACCTTAAATCAGTAATAAGTAGCTCAAATTGTAAAAATTGATGGAAGAGAATGTGCTTTAAATCCTATTCCCAAAAGCTTGAACTCTTTTGAACCATTTCAGTAATTTAATTAAGAAATCTATTAGTGATAAACTAACACATTCTTAAGTCAGATTAACAGTACTCAGGACATAACCATGACTGATGGCTGTTGGGTAACACAAAGATCGTTCCTAGAGAGAAGATATTATTTGAAGTAGCCTCTTAGATCATATAGCCAGGGTTGTGATTCTAGGTTCAAAAGATTTATAACTATACACATCTTACAAATAAAAATAAGACAAGGAGAATAATAGAAAAACAGAAAGTCAAAGTTGGAAGAAGTCTAGAATTGAACCCCTACTTTTTATTGAGGAGGAGAGTGAGGCCTCAAACTTGCCCAGTAACACAACCAGTTATTGGTGAAGTCACAATAACAGGTGTTCTACTGACACCTGGTCTAGGCTGTGGATGTGTCATATTGTTGCTACCGCATGGCTCAGGCAACATCTAATGACTGGGGTCTCTGCTGAGTCTGCTGGCTCAGCCAGTCAGTCCATGTAGGGTTCAGTCACAAATCCCCAGTCTGTTCAAAGTCTGGCCTGCCTTGTCCATCTGTCAGCTCAGACAGTCATGGGGTTTTCACGCAGATATACCAACCAGTCTATGGCAGAAATGAAATAGCAAAGTCCCATTGATTAAAATTTAAAAAGCACTAATATCCATTATTTAAAAATCAAATTATACAGAATATTTAAAAAAGGAAAATTTTCTGTCCTACTCCCCATTCTGAGTTCCACTACCCTTTGGAGTCACAGTTTAGTCGTTGGTGGTCATAAATATGTCCAATGTCTCTTTCATGATTTCTCAATTATAGATATTAACTTTTTGACTCAGTGATACAAAAGCTGAGAAAATTACCTTAATTATATTTTCTCCCTTTCCCTCCCCAACAGGTGTTATTAGCACTATTATTTTTAGTTTTTCTACTGCATAACTTTATAACTTTAAATAAGATCTCTAAACCTTCATATGTTATTTCATTAGCTTTTGATTTTCTCTCTTGACCATCCATTACATTAGATGAAAAAATTAGAGCCCCACCCTACATCTCCTGCCTACCATCTATTCCTACCTCCTGACTTCTGTCAACTTGACCATTACTTTCACATCGCAGGGTTTATAGCATTCACATTCTGTTCTATAATTTAATATTCAGTGTTTTGTTTGTAGGCTGATGTTAAAAATTGATATTCAGTTGAAATAGCACTGCAATATTTTGATGATTATTATTTTTCACTACAGAAGCAAGGCATGTCATTGGACCTGAACAGAATGAAACACATTAACATCACCAAATCTCCAGGGAGAATGATGCAGTGTGAGCATTTGAGTACTGAGGCACCCCAGTCTCAGAAGAGCATTTGCATTAGAACCCACTAAGAAAATCTTCCTTGTGATAATTATCTAGGAAAAAAAAAGCTTCTTACTGCCTCAGTATATTTTAATGTTCAGCAGACATACAAAACTCTGCTCACTGCAGCCAAATCTAGCTGCAGATATTTAAAGCAATACCTCAGATTTTGCATAAACAAATTAATGTTTATAGCAAAAGAACCGCAACAAAAAGCGGGAGCTCATATTCTACAAAGGGCTTGTACCTTCAAGTTCAACTTCTGTTTTTGCTAAAGAAATCATTGTGAATACATCAATATATTCCCTGAGCCTCAGTTTCCTCGTCTAAAAAAATGAGGGTAAAATCACCCTTCACATAGGCACATTGTGAGGATTAAGTTAGAAAATATATGTAAAAATGTATCACAAATTATAAACTGCTATGCAAACAAAGGTATACTTGTTATTAATAAGGAGCACAGGATGCTTCTTCCAACAAAATTGAAATGCAGTACAGATGCCTAACATCAAATTAAGGCCATTTGGAGATAAAACAATCAAAATAGTAGGTGCACAAATTGGTGTTACATTCCAGGCAGGAATTTAAAACTGCTCAACTTGACATTAAGAAACCTGCTGTTTTAGATAACTTATTCAATACATCAATAATTTTATGCAAGACACAGACTCAGCAAGGAGCCTTGTTCCTCCTCCCTGCCGATTGTCAAGGACAGTAGTTGCAAGAACTACCAAATGGAGCATTTCATTGGTCAAGAGAGGACAAAATAAAAATGAGTTTTAGGGTTCTGTGTCATGAACCTACACCTGAGTCCATGTCAATAGTAAAGAATGAACTCAGATCACTTCAAGTCTCTTCAAAGAGAATTTTTAAATGTCTAGAAATGTAGGTTTGTTTAAACCTCCATTAGTGCTGCTCTTTGGACAGTCTTCCCAAACGTTAATAACAATTCCTTTTATCAGTTCCAACACATACAATACACAATCCTACAGGGTTGCTAGAGTGTCATTAGAATTCAAAGGACTATGAAGACCAAAGAATCAGATCAAATTACCCTAGGGATGTAAAAGTGAATCCTAGGTCTAATGACAGAATTATCTATGGCATAGGTTACTTTGTATTCCACTAAGAACCCCCAGTTCCAAGAAAAGAGAATACCAAAGAATATTATTCCTCCAACTCAGGGGGAAAAAAAAAAAAAAACATTTTAACTTAAGGGTTCTGTGTCAGTGCTAAGAGTTTTCCTTCCGTATGTGCCTTTTCTTAAGGTTAATATAGACAACCCTGGGGACAGAAATCATTAAGCTGTTTCTAGGGTCTGCTAAGACCAAAATATGCCCGAGAAACATCTGCATACCAATAAGCCAGTTGCCATCCAGTGCAGGAAGATCGGACTCATTAGAACTACAAACCTACTGAACTCTGGTCATCTTCATTCATATTAAGAGGATGTCTCTTTTACCCTTTATGGCAACTGGATTTTTCCTCAGCTGTTGATGAGAAGAATCTCCGTCTTTATTGAGTAGATATTTCCCTCAAGTGTTGCTCTCCTTAATGGCAATTTTACCCTATTATGTGTATTTCCCAGGGAGCCAAAGAATGTTAATGAATGTCAAGCCCACATTTCTCTCAGTGGCTGGATTTCCAAATGTGGTTAGAGCAGTGGACTGCTGCAAGCGTGGATGCTAATCAGCCTGCATCTGCACAGGAGGCTGCTTGCAGAAACAGACAATTATTTTGCTCCGTGCAGGGCTGCTTGGGGAGGGGGAGCAGCTGCAGAGAAGTAAATTCCCAGAGCTTATGATGATTAGGGCGCCCCCCCACCCCCAAAGTACACTTAAGTCTTTGAAATAAATACCAAAAAAAAAAGTTTCCAAAAACCATGAAAAGAAAATCTTACTCTTTGGGTCCCTTTACCATTTATTTCAAAGCCTTTCCATCAGAGGAAATATTTCTCTCCAACTGATTCAGGGATGAGGGCCCAGGCATGGAGAGCTATCCCACTGAGTACTCAGTAGTAGGGGGTAGCTTTCCCTTTCAACTAAATGAAGAAGTTCTGGAAAAGGAAGCCACAGACAATGCTGTGCCATTGACACTTGAGAGCAAAGAATATTAAATATCTCACCCGTTGAGTAATCGTTTCTCTACTGCAGTGTGCCCAAGGGGAGAAGTCATAAATGAATTACTGATCATCATAGGAATGTTGAATTTACAAACCACCAGACATGCTCTCTGGTGGCCTCAGTTCCTCAAATGGACAAATTTATGGCTCTTTAGATACTGAGAAACTCTAGCCCAAGTAATCATTTGACATCATTATTTTGATGTTGGAAAATAATAGATGATTGTGCTTCTCATGTTTCACTTCAAGCCTTGAAATAATTTGAGAGAGGAGAGGGACACATGCACGCCACCAGACTGCAGGGATCACAGAGGCAATTTGATAACTGCAATGTTGGATAATCTAAAGTGCTGCCCATTTCACCACATACCACTTCAATACGAGTTTGACTAACAGAAAAGAGCAATTGTCACATCATCCCTCGACCCTCAGAAATTCCTAACACACTATTTTAGGTTCCTGAAGAAGATCAGACCAGAGTGCCAGGGTTTTTGTTCAATTTGGAAATTTCTAAAAGCCCTGTGTGGGCCTCAAAGAGGAGAACCATTGGGAAGTCAGGGACTTGGCCCATCATAGGTCAGTGAGGCATTCATTAGCTTTTAATTTTCTCTCTTGACCATCCATTACATTCTGGAGAACCAGGACAGAGCTGGAGCAGCGCAGAGGCTTCCCTACATTCTGCAGTTTCCCTGGTGCCCCCAGATGCTCCTGAAATAAGGCAAAATCCTTACAGGGCACAGCTTTTACTGGTGCTCCAGAAAAGACTAGAATCCCCTATCTACTCTACTCTGAATGATTTGGGGACAGGCCTAGGGTCAGAGTAACAACTCACTAGTTAAGGCAGAAAGAAAGAACAGAGAGGTCTCCTCACACAGCTGGGTACTTGGCACCACCAAACAGAGACTCAGTTCTGAGATCCACTCAATGTCAGTGAAGGCTTCCCTGCCAAGGGGCCTGCCAAGGCTTTTCCTGAATGACTATTTAGCAAACTGATAAAATTGGCAGGGTTGTATTAACACCTCCTCTGGAACGATGGACCTGATAGCAGCTGACACAGAAAAGCGGATAGCGGGGGGGAAGATCTGCCCACTAACCAAGAAGAAAGAGGAGAGACTGGAAAGATGACAAACACCTGTAACCTACCCCCTAATCCACCAGCCTTGAATAAGAGCAGAAAGAAATAAAGAAATTAAAGTGAAAATTTGTCCTCCAAAAAACAACAGATGAGGAAAATAACTCAATTTCCATGTATAGATAGAAATTATAGAAATGATTTGCTCTGATGTATGGTCCAGAAATACAGAGGGAAATGTCACTGCCTAGAGCAAGTCTCCTTGCATGCCATGCAGATAACCTGGCCACAGGAAACCCTGGCAGTGTGACAGCACAGATGCTTATCTTAATCTCGATCCCATGGACTCACCTGGCTTTATGCTAACTTCACTTCTATGCTCTATCCTTCATCCTGAGTGACGGTTGTGGAGCTAGACTAGGAAGGAGACAAAGCTTCTGTGGACTTGATGCAAAATGTTTTAAGAGAACTTTCACTTGAACTGCACTCTGATGTTAAGGTTTAATAATATCTTCCCATTTGTTGCCTCCTTTAATCCTCACCATAATATTCAGAGGCAATTCTCATGACTGTGGAGTAAGGATTACAAGTCTCATTTCTCAGGTTCAAACAATGAAGCAAGGAAAACATAAGTGAGTTGTCTGAGATTACTCAGCTTCTTAGTGACAGCAATGGCATCAGAAACTAGACCATCCAAAGCCCAGTCCCACCCTCTCTCCACCAGCTCATTAGCAACCCAACAAAGAAATCCCCAAGAGTCCAATGGGCAATGAAAGCAAGAAAACAAATTAAATGTGAGGTTCCTTGTGGTTTTGATGTTTATGTTGTTATGCTTTGTTTTATTGTACGCACAAACAAGAATAGCAAAAAAGGAAACTAAACGGAGGCTGAAGCCTCCTCCTCTGTTAATGTTACAAATGCCATTTGAAATGGGTCTTTACTGCACATAGACTCGGAAGCCACAGCTGACCACTGAACAGTTGACGAGGCATAAGTGAGATGATGCTATAGGGAAAGGCCTAGCCCTACAGCATGGTGCTTTTGAATTATAACTGGTTTACTGGTTTTGCATTTCATTTGTCTGGTAGTTCTCCTGTCCTGTCCTGCCTTGCACATTTACAATGTTCCCCCTTTCCTCCCTCAAGTAGCAAGGCCATCTGATGCTTGCTTATTGCACAGAAGAGGAAGCAGCCACTCAGCAGTCCTCTGCATGCCCTTTCCCTCATGCATGCCACAAGCCCTCCTTGGAGGGATATCAGGGCGAAAGGGAAGCAGCCTCCAAGTCTCTTTCTGGCCACTGAGTTTTCAAAGTTCAGGCTTCCCCAACAGATAGAGAGGCCTCCTCACTCCTCCCAGTCTTAAAGAGTCCCTTGTGCCTGGGCTGAGATAAGGGAAGAGCAGACAAGAATCTGTAAAAACTCATCTTTGGTGAGCCAAACTTATCTTTGGTGAGCCCTGTTATGAGCTGAATTGTGTCTCCCCAAAATTCCTATGTCAAAGTCCTCACTTGAATGCCTCAGAATGTGACTGCATTTGGAGACAGGGTCTTAAGGAAGTAATTAAGTCACTAGAGTGAGCCCTCATCCAATATAACTGCTGTCCTTATAAGAAAAGGAAATTTGGACATAGGTTCAGAGGAATAACCATGTGAAGACACAATGAGAAAGTAGCCATCTGCAAGCCAAGGAGAGAGGCCTCAGAAGAAACCAGCCCTCCTGACATCCAGCCTCCTGAGTTGTGGGAAAATTAAATTCTGTGGATTAAGCCACCCCATCTGTGGCACCTTGTTATGGCAACGCTAGCAAACTAACACTAACCTCAAAGAAAGAAATCATTAGTCTTCCCAGCTGGTTGTAAGCCAAGGCCCTAGGGTGGGAGAGACACTTAGAAAAGTGGCTTAGCGTTTTTATACCTTCATTTCTTCATTCATCACATAGCTAACTCTCAAGGATTGTTTACTATAATTATTACTCAATGAAAACCAGATTGTCAATTTTTCTGTGACTCTTCAAGCTACCTCTGTGCAGTAAATTCTCAATAAATGACTGTATTGGTCCATTCTCATGCTGCTATAAGGACATACCTGAGATGGAGTAATTTATAAAGGAAAGCGGCTTAATTAACTCACAGTTCAGCATGGCTGCAGAGGCCTCAAGAAACTTACAATCGTGGCAGAAGGGGAAGCAAACACATCCTCCTTCACATGGTGGCAGCAAGAAGTGCAGAGTGAAGTGGGAGAAGAGTCCCTTATAAAACCATCAGATCTCTTGAGAACTCACTCACTATCACGAGAAAAGCCTGAGGGTAACCACTACCATGATTAAATTACCTCCCACCATGTCCCGCCCCAGCACATGGAGATTACAATTCAGATTACAATTCAAGATGAGATTTTGGGTAGGAACACAGCCAAACCATATCAAAAACCAACTAAATGTTCCAAGATTAACTGTTTTAACAAAGCAGAATTTAAAACATAATACTCATGAAAAATAGTAAATTCATATAGCTGCCTGAAAGCAGGTGTTTTGAATTGCTGACCATCTAGCTGTTAAAACAGGTACAAATAAAATAGAAGTCATAGCTTAAGACAAATTGGAGTCACCTGTTTAAAATAGATTAAAATGGGGTTCTAACAGTGTTCACATACCATTATTTAGCTGTTGGTATGCACTCAAAATATCACATAAAATGAAGCACGTTTGGACTTAGAAACACAAAATATCATTATCTAGCAAATGCTACCACCTCAGAGAGGAAAATAAAAAGCAAGGGACTGCATTTTATTTTGCATTAATATATGACATTTTCTGCCTCAGGAAAGTTCAGAGCTGTGGTGCTCTTTTACTGTTTATGTTGTGTGTGTGTGTGTGTGTGTGTGTGTGTGTGTGTGTGTGTTACCTTTTTTCTCCTTATGCATTATGGTTGGATGTAATGATTGTGAGTAAAGTTAATTCTTAGAAAGGAACAGTCTTACCTTATACATATTAATAAGTGCTTTCTTTGAGAAGCAATGACAGCCCTTGATACATTTTGACGAAAATGAAAGGGGAAAAAAAACTGGCACCACTATTAAGAACACCCCTGAGGTGGTAGAGAGCCACATCTTTGATACATCAGCTCTTGGTCTCAATGCACACACTTATTAACTCACCTGTGCACCAAGAATTAGAATGAGCTCCTTCTTTAGACACATATTCTTAACAGCGGTCCCAACAGACATGCTGGAACCAAAAGCAGGGCTTCCATGTGGGTTGGGGTGTACTTTTCTCACAGTTTCACAGTACAGTTTGTACCGACAGCATCTCTCAGCAGATTAGAGACAAGCAGCATGGAAGTGATCGTTAAAAAGCTCAGCAAGGCCAAAAGGGTGGAAAAAATATCTCGGCTCCAAGCAAAACACTGTCCTTTACTAAGAGAAGGGCATGAGGTTGTGCCTTCCAAATTATTGCCTCAAAGATACCAAACTATGTGAAATAGATACACAGGGACAAATGAGTGCCAACTCCAGATATCCACATTTATATGACTAACATGCCTTTTCCCTCAGCGAGCCTCGGAGTGCTTTGCAAACACTGTCTCATTAATCCCCTCTGACTTCCTGAAAGGAAGTTGGGTGCTGGTATTATTAGGTCACTGTAGTTAGAGAAGCAGAAACACAAAGAAACCCAACTAAGTGCTGAAAAGGTTTCAAGAATGTAATGCCTTGACTCTCGGGCCAAAAGCATCCACTGCAGCAGGATCGTAATTTAGAGGAAATACTAAAAAAGAAAGTGGATGCAAAACACCCTTTAAGTATTTTTCCTCCCTTTACTATTTGGCTCTGTATTAGCCAAGATCCTTGATCTCCCTAGAAAGTGACACCCACAGGGATGATAGTTGATTGCAGAAATGCTGGAAAGAGGAGGCAGCCTGGGGAGATGCCTCATCAGCTGCCAGAGCATTAGAAGTCCCGGGGCTTTGACTGCATGGAAACTGGGGATGGGGGCTCAGCAACATTCACAACCACCTGGCTCAAGGAGCCTATTTAATAGTTCTTTGTTCTTTCCCCTAATAATACTTTTTTCCCCTAAAAGTAGAATAGTAATAATAATAGCTAACTTCACTGGTTAGCTGTTGCTGCATATCAAACCATTCAGCTCTTCATGCCTTCAAACAATGATCATTTACTATCACTCATACGTCTGTGCATTGGCTGAGGTTCGGCTGGTCGAGGCTGGACTCTCTGGGCAACTCTGCTTCAGGCTGCAGCAGCTGGTGGCCCCACTTCTCCTTTGACCATGTTTAGGAAACCAGATGACTCCAGCTCTAACTCAGAATGTATTTCCACTCACACCTCTGTTTGTACTAGGGGTTCAAGAGTTAAGCCATATAAAAATGAGGGTATCTTCCAATACAGAAACAGAAAAGATTCTGTTTCTCAGGGTTGTTTAAATACCTTCAGTTTGATATTATTTAACTAATATAGACAAAGGAGTCAAATATCTGGCTTCAAACACCTTGCGGTCAGTTATTGGCTCATTAATAACCCACTGCAAAACAGGAAACGGCAAATATAAATAATGGAAGCAAGAACTAACCCATTCATTCTGCACCAGTGCTGTGGCATCACATCAGGGTTTAAATATATTATAAACACCTAGTCAGAATAAGAGGTGATCCCACCCTGAAGAAGCTTAAAATCAAGTAGGTTAATTTTGTAGCTCAAGCCAGTTCATTCTCATGACATCAGATTCCTTGGTAGTTTCTGGGGCAACAGCTAAAACCGTCAAAGCCCCTGGCCTAAAGCTCTACGTGTCTCTAAGAATAACTTTCCCATTAATTCTCACACAGTTTCATCACTTTCCAGATCTATAACAAATTAAGAAAAAGGCATTAAAACATGAAAATTAGGGGAAAACAACCCTTCAAAATAGTGGAAAGCACTGTGAAAGATGAACAGTGAGAAAGAAACTGATGAGAGAAAAGCGGAGTATATGCATTCACAATGCTCAAAACTAGAAATGTCCCCGAAACGTGTGATAAGAAGCCTGTAGGCTCGCTATTAGATGCATGTGGCAGATACAAACTTCCAACCTTAGTTTTCCACTTCATTCAAAAATTTTAATTGGAAGTTTTAACACACCTTAAGTTCAAGTATTCATAGGAAGTATTATTAAAATTCACAGATCTTTTTTAGAGTACTGCACATATACAGCGATATGACCACCGTGAAACGTGATTTGCAAGTCCAGATGCTCCAGCTGTGATGGAGGCCGTATCTCCCTTCCTACACACTCCCATATCACTGCTCACATTTTTATTTCACTGCGGTTGAACAGGGCCCTTCATTTCATTTAATTAAAGCCTGAGGCACCAAATAATCTATTTTAAAACTAATTCTATAACTAATTTACTTTAAGTAGGTATTATTGAAGAATTCAGTTCTTACTTGCAGCAGTTCTTACTTTTTAGTATAATGAACTTTAACACAAATTGTATGGTACCTAGAACCCATTACTTGACACTTGTAAGCAGGTGCACAGATTTATCAGCCTGGTAAATAACCATTCCCAGTCGTTCACTCCTAAGAAATTAAACCAATGAAGCAAGTCTGGATAGGCAGATACATTTTCAAACCTGTTAAATTCACTCAAAGCTGAAAATTATTATAAGACCATTGGCAATTATTATCATTTATCAAGTTCATTTGACAGCAAAGGAGATGATGTTGGATGATTAATTAGATAGATTTTATGCACTTAAGTGAAATTGAAAAGAAGAAAATGAGAACTTCAAAATGCACTACAACTTCTGAGAGAACACACTGCTGGAGGATTCATATATTGAGATATCAGATCCAGTATAGTGAAATATTTATTATAGCTAAGACTTAATGTCCTATATAGTTCTAATGACATGGGTTTCCTTATAAGAAAATATGAGACTAATTCTTCTTTCACAGTAATGCAAACAATAGCGAGATAGTTTAGTGTGAAGAATAGCATACTTATTGAATGAGTTATATCACACCAATATGTTTGAAGATTTCCTCAATTTAAAAATGACATCACATGCTTCATAATTTTTTAAGACACTACTGGCTCAAAATAGAACTCTTACTTCATAGCCATTATACTTTCTTTCCATCCCCTGTCATTGACGTGTATTCTCTACTGCAATCTTAAAATTGGTAGGAGCAGAAAAACCCAAATTTCAAAGAAAAACATAATCTCAAGGTATAGGCCTACATAGCAAAAAAAAAAAAAAAATCCAGATAGCACCCTACTTAGAATCAAGTGTAAATCAAAGTTGCAAGTTAGATACACTAAGGAGAAACTTCCCTGAGCCATTCACATAAGACTACAGCCAGAATTGAGGGACAATGAGTTACAAATTAAGAAAACACTTATCAAGCCGTTGTTCTCAGAGAGAGACTTTAGAGAATAGTAAAATATAGTACAGACCCCAAGGTGCGAGTGTTATATACTAATGACATGGGTTTCCTTATAAGAAAAGATGAGACTAATTCTTCTTTCACAGTAATGCAAACAGACAACTGTAGCAAGGCCTGAAGCTGGTAAGAAACAGAACAGCTTCCGAACTAGTCCACAAGAAGAGAAAATGATGAGCTCCACAAAATATTTCGAAGTGACAAAAATGGATTTGATCCCAACAAGAGAACAAAGGCCACCAAAGAGATGGTGGGAAGAGTGTTTACATGCTGAAGAACTGAGTATTTGCATCTTTTCTATCTAAAATAAAACCACTACAAGGTTATGCATGGGATCTTAAAAAAAATCAATACTATAGTATTGCAACATTATGCATTCCCTGCATGGTCAGCAGAATTGCTTTTGATGCTGTATCTGCTTTCCAGGTATGCAATGAAATATGGCTAGAAAAAAAACTGAGTCTTAATCATTAAAAGGTTCTTTGTCGATAATAATAATAATAAACTTCAGGCCGGGCGCGGTGGCTCACGCTTGTAATCCCAGCACTTTGGGAGGCCGAGGCGGGCGGATCCCGAGGTCAGGAGATCGAGACCACAGTGAAACCCCGTCTCTACTAAAAATACAAAAAATTAGCTGGGCGTGGTGGCGGGCGCCTGTAGTCCCAGCTACTCGGAGAGGCTGAGGCAGGAGAATGGCGTGAACCCGGGAGGCGGAGCTTGCAGTGAGCCAAGATCGCGCCACTGCACTCCAGCCTGGGTGACAGAGCGAGACTCCGTCTCAAAAAAAAATAAATAAATAAACTTCATCTCCCTTATGTGGCAATTGTATGCAGCAATTAATGATATGGTTGGATTTCTCAATAAACTGCCATGTTGTCACTCTCTTCTGAATCATTGTAATTCCCATATTACATTCCCTATTCTGGTTTTGTATAACCACCGGGTTAATCTTTTCTGGAGAGAAATTCTTTTTTTTCCAATGCATTTTAAAACAAAGGAACTGTTATGTGTTGTGTCTGTTTTAGATAGCAACTTTCTGTGGCAATGGTTTTATTATGTGACTAAAATGACCACTTTTTAAAAGAGCAACAAGAGTGTAAATGCCATAGTTCAAAATCAAATACCTGGCCTCATGAAAAAATAATAATAACCTCAAACCTATAGTACATTTAAGCTTCCTAGGGAAAATATCTTGAAGACTCATTGGGGACAAATTCTGGAATACTGCTGTTAAACATATTATGGTTCTCATGGTCCCACTGCACATGAGATATAACCCTTTCCATCAGAGCCACCAGCACAATTTGAGTGAATCTTGATTGTTGCACTTCAATAGTGGAAATGAAGAGGAAAGAAAATCCGTATGCTACTTGACCCTGTCAGGCAAAAGAAGATTCATAAGCCTATTATTTTATAAATGCAAGAAAGTGCATAAGAACATAACTCATCTTCCAAATCCCATTTATTAAAGTTAAGTGAAATCTTTTCCTTATAGATCTTTTGTTCAAAATATTTTCCTTTCAATTTTTATGAATAGTCATTAGTTTTCACATTTTAACATATTGAGATATATTTGGTGATAGTTTACTAAATAGCATGATTTATTTCACAGGTGAGGAATGCACATTTGTTAAATGTATTCATGGATTTTTCTCTTCTAAGCAACAGTATGTTTTCCCTCTGCAGAAAATATACAGAAAAATCTCATCACATAGAAAATCTCTCTCTCTCTTACTCAACACACATCTTCAGAGTGACTAAAGAATGTCAGGGTTTCTCAGACACATAAATCTCTGAGATTCAAATGCCCAGCTTCTTCAAAACTAGGTCTGTTTAGGTCTACCAATTAAAATTGCCTTAGAAATTACAAGAGACATTTTCTGCATTACAGAATGTAATATTGGAAATTATAAGGCCATATCTCCCCTTAAATGGCTGAACTATATAAAAAATAAAAATCAGACTTTTGAACACAGCTATCTCTCAATGAGTTAAAGACATAGATGTAAATCATCCAAAACAGAATTTAAGCCAAACTACTTATTGTTGACTCTATAGTATTATCTATAGATACTTACCTATTCTGATGTATATTTATATCAGAATTATATTCAAAATTATGTAAGGTGGGATAACATTGTGGAATATTAATAGATTATTTTCTCTCCCTCCAATTTGCCTCTCTAAACAGCTATTCAACTCTGTATCCTCACCTCAAGAAAGGGATATGGTCAAAAATAAAGGATTCTTCATGATTTGGTTTCCAGAAACCTATATCTGTTAAGAGATAATACGATGCGGCAATTGGATTCAGGGGATTATGACGGACGGGAGGCAGGACTAGATTTCAGCTCTGGACAGAGCAGCATGCGGAGGCTTGCACTGTGAATTTTTAGCTCCAGATCAACTGCAGGAACAAACCAGCAATCCCAAAAGGATCCACAGACCCTCTGAAGGAAGCAAACTGCTCCTGTAGGACCCAGGAGACCCCCCCAAAACTGTGAGTGCCCCAATTGTGGATGTGGGAAAGGGAGACCGTCCTCTCCTGAACACACACCCTGACTGGAGAAGCTGAAGGTCTGTTTGTGGGAGAAGTTTCTGAGTCAAGTTAGAGATCCAAGTGAAATACAGGGGTAGAGGAAGCAGCAGAAAGGCCCTGGGAGCTCGCTGGGTCTCCAAGCTGCCCATTCCTGCCTGACACCATAGAGATCCATCAGGAGGGTGGCCAGAGCAGCAGGGGGTAAAACTCCACAGGGAAAAGGAATTCTCTAGCTGAACTTTGCAACAATTTGAATGGGGTGAGAACCCTCTTGGCCAGAACTCAGGGGAGGGCATGAATCAGGCATGCAGACTTCACAGGGAAGGAAGAACTAAAGCCTTTTTCTCTTGCAGCTGGGAGGCGGGTAGCCTCGGGCAAGCTTTCAAGCCCATCTCACCCTCTAACTGGAAACAGACTCGGGGCTGTTGGTGAGGGGCACAGTGGGCTGTTGGCGGGGGGCACAGTGGGAGTGAGACCAGCCCTTCAGTTTGCATGGGAGCTGGGTGAGGCCTGTGACTGCTGGCTTTCCCCCACTTCCCTGACAACCTGCATGACTCAGCAGAGGCAGCCATAATCCTCCTAGGTACACAACTCCAATGACCTGGGAATTTCAACCCTGTCCCCCCCAGCAGCCGCAGCAAGACCCACTCAAAGGGGGTCTGAGCTCAGACATGCCTAGCCCCACCCCCACCTGATGGTCCTTCCCTATCCACCCTGGTAGTGAAAGATAAAGGGCATATAATCTTGGGAGTTCTAGGGCCCCGCCCACTGCCAGTCCCTCTCCACACTTAGCTGATGCTTTCTGGAAAGGACCACCTCCTGGCAGGAGGCCAACCAGCACAAAAATAGAGCATTAAACCACCAAAGCTAAGAACCCTCATAGAGTCCATTGCACCTTCTGACACCACCAGTACAGGCACTGGTATCCATGGCTGAAAGACCCATAGACAGTTCACATCCCAGTACCAACCTGGAGCCAGGTAGACCCACTGGGTGGCTAGACCCAGGAAAGAGGCAACAATCACCGCAGTTCAGCACACAGGAAGCCACATCCATAGGAAATGGGGGACAAAAGAATCTAAACAACAGCCTTCAGCCCTAAATCTTCCCTCTGACAGAGCCTACCCAAATGAAAAGGAACCAGAAAACCAACCCTGGTAATATGTCAAAACAAGTCTGTTCAACACCCTCAAAAATCACACTAGTTCACCAGCAAGGGACCCAAACCAAGAAGAAATCCCTGATTTACCTGAAAAAGAATTCAGCAGGTTAGTCATTAAGCTAATCAGGGAGGGACCAGAGAAAGGCAAAGCCCAATGCAAGGAAATAAAAAAAAAATTAAAAAAAACAAGAAGTGAAGGGAGAAATATTTATGGAAATGCATAGCTTAAAGCAAAAACAATAAAAAATTCAGGAAACTTTGGACACACTTTTAGAAATGTGAAATGCTCTGGAAATTCTCAGCAATAGAATTAAACAAGTAGAAGAAAGAAATTCAGAGCTCGAAGACAAGGTCTTTGAATTAACCCAAACCAATAAAGACAAAGAAAAAAGAATAAGAAAATATGAACAAAGCCTCCAAGATATCTGGGATTATGTTAAATGACTAAACCTAAGAATAATTGGTATACCTGAGGAAGAGGAGAATTCTGAAAGCCTGGAAAACATATTTGGGGGAATAATCAAGGAAAACTTCCCTAGCCTTGCCAGAGACCCAGACAGCCAAATACAAGAAGCACAAAGAACACCTGGGAAATTCATTGCAAAAAGATCTTCGCCTAGGCACATTGTCATCAGGTTATCCAAAGTTAAGTCAAAGGAAAGAATCTTAAGAGCTGTGAATCAGAAGCACCAGGTAACCTATTAAGGAAAACCTATCAGATTAACAGCAGATTTATCACCAGAAACCCTACAAGCTAGAAGAGATCAGGGCCCTATCTTCAGCCTTCTCAAACAAAACAATTAGCTAAGAATTTTGTATCCAGCAAAACTAAGCATTATATTTGAAGGAAAGATACAATCATTTTCAGACAAACAAATACTGAGATAATTCGCCATTACCAAACCACCACTATGAGAACTGCTAAAAGGAGCTCTAAATCTTGAAATAAATCCTGGAAACACATCAAAACAGAACCTCTTTAAAGCATAAATCACACAGGACCTGCAAAACAGAAATACAAGTTAAAAAACAAAAACACAAAAATAAAACCAAAGTACACAGGCAACAAAGAACATGATGAAAGCAATGGTACCTCACATTTCAATATTACATTCAACATTGAATGTAAATGGCCTAAATGCTCCACTTAAAAGACACAGAACTGCAGAATGGATACGAACTCACCAACCATCTGCTGTGTTCAGGAGACCCACCTAACACATAAGGACTCACATAAACTTAAAGTAAAGGGGTGGAAAAAGGCATTTCATGCAAATGGACAACAAAAGTGAGCAGGGGTAGCTATTGTTATATCAAACAAAACAAACTTTAAAGCAACAGCAGTTATACATAATGGTAAAAGGCCTTGTCCAACAGGAAAATATCACAATCCTAAATGTATATGCACCTAACACTGCAGCTCCCAAATTTATAAAATAATTACTAATAGACCTCAGAAATGAGATAGACAGCAACACAGTAACAGTGGGGAACTTCAATACTCCACTAACAGCACTAGACAAGTCATCAAGACAGAAAGCCAACAAAGAAGCAATGGTTTTAAACTATACCTTGGAACAAATGGACTTAACCTATATATATAGAATATTTCATCCAACAACCCTAGAATACACATTCTATTCAACAGCACGTGGAACTTTCTCTAAGAGCATATGATAGGCCATAAAATAAGCCTCAATAAATTAAAGAAAAATTATATCAAGCATTCTCTCAGATCACCGTGGAAGAAAACTGGAAATCGACTCCAAAAGGAACCTTTGAAACCATACAAATAAATGGAAATTAAATAACCAGCTCCTGAATGAGTAGTGGGTCAAAAATGAAATCAAGGTGGAAATTAAACAATTATTTGAACTCAATGACGACAATGACACAATCTATCAAAACCTCTGGGATACAGCAAAGGCAGTGCTAAGAGGAAAGTTCATAGCCCTAAATGCCTACATCAAAAAGTCTGAAAGAGCACAAACAGACAATCTAAGGTTACACCTCAAGGAACTAGAGAAACAAAACCAAACCCAACAGAAGAAAGGAAATAACTAAGACCGGAGCAGAACTAAATGAAATTAAAGCAAACAAAATACAAAAGATAAATGAAACAAAAAGCTGGTTCTTTGAAAAGATAAATAAAATTGATAGGCCATTAGCAAGGTTAACCAAGAAAAGAAGAGAGAAAATCTGAATAACCTTACGAAGAAATGAAACAGGAGATATTACAACTGACACCACTGAAATATAAAAGATCATTCAAGGCTACTATGAACACCTTTACCCACGTAAACTAAACAACCTAGAAGAGATGGATAAATTCCTGGAAAAATGCAACCCTCCTAGCCTAAATCAGGAAGAATTAGATATCTTAACAAACCAATAACAAGCAGTGAGATTGAAACGGTAATTTTAAAATTACCAACAAAAAAAGGTCCAGGACCAGATGGATTCACAGCAGAATTCTACCAGACATTCAAAGAAGAATTGGTACCAATCCTTTTGACACTATTCCACAAGAGAGAGAAAAAAGGAGCCCTCCTTAATTCATTTGATAAACCAGCATCACCCTAGTATCAAAATCAGGAAAAGACATAACAAAAAAAGAAAACTACAGACTGATATCCTTGATGAACATTGATGCTAAAATCCTTAACAAAATACTAGCTAACTGAATCCAAAAACATATCAAAAAGATAATATGCCATGATCAAGTGGGTTTTATACCAGGGATGCAGGGATGATTTAACAAATGCAAGTCAATAAATGTGATACATACATAAACAGAATTAAAAACAAAAATCACATGATCATCTCAATAGAAGTAGAAAAATCATTTGACAAAATACAGCATTCCTTTATGATTAAAACCTTCAGCAAAATTGGCATACAAGAGACATACCTTAATGTGATAAAAGCCATCTATTACAAACTCACAAAGAACATAATATTGAATGGGAAAAAATTGAAAGCATTCTTGCTGACAACTGGAACAAGACAAGGATTCTTACTCTCACCACTCCTCTTCAACATAGTACTGGAAGTCCTAGCCAGAGCAATGAGACAAGAGAAAGAAAAAAATGGCATCCAGATTGGTAAAGAGGAAGTCAAACTGTCACTGTTCGCTGACAAAATGATTGTTTACCTTGAAAACCCTAAGGGCTCCTCCAGAAAGTTCCTAGAACTGATAAAAGAAGTTAGCAAAATTACCAGATACAAGATATGTACACAAATCAGTAGCTCTTCTACATACCAAGAGTGAACAAGCAGAGAATCAAATAAAGAACTCAATCCCTTTTACAATAGCTGCAAAAATATAAAATTCTTAGGAATATCCCTAACCAAGGAGGCAAAATACCTCTACAAGGTGAACTACAAAACACTGCTGAAATAAATTACAGATGACACAAACAAATGGAAACACATCCCATGCTCATGGATGGGAAGACTCAATATTGTGAAAATGGCCATACTGCCAAAAGCAATGTACAAATTCAGTGCAACCCCCATGAGACTATCACCATCATTCTTCACAGAATTAGAAAAAACAATTCTAAAATTCATATGAAACCAAAAAACAGCCCGCGTAGCCAAAGCAAGACTAAGCAAAAAGAACAAATCAGGAGGCATTACACTACCTGATTTCAAACTATACTATAAGGTCATATTCACCAAAACAGCATACTACTGGAAAACAAACAAACAAACAAACACATAGACCAATGGAATAGAATAGAGAACGCAGAAATAACTCCAAATACAGCCAACTGATCTTTGACAAAGCAAACAGAAACATAAAGTGAAGAAATGACACTCTTTTCAACAAATGGTGCTGGGATAATTGGCTAGCCACATACAGGAGAATGAAACTGGATCCTCATCTCTCACCTTATACAAAAATCAACTCAAGATCCATTAAGGACTTAAAACTAAGACCTGAACTTTGAAAATTCTAGAAGATAACATTGAAAAACCTTTTCTAGACATTGACTTAGGCAAGGATTTCATGACCAAGAACCCAAAAGCAAATGCAATAAAAACAAAGATAAATAACTAGTACCTAATTAAACTAAACAGATTTTCCACAGCAAAATGAACAGTCAACAGAGTAGACAGACAACCCATAGAGTGGGAGATAATCTTCACAATCTATACATCTGACAAAGGACTAATATCCAGAATTTACAACAAACTCAAACAAATCAGTAAGAAAAAAACAAACAATCCCATCAAAAAGGGGGCTGAAGATATGATACACAATTTTCAAAAGAAGACATACAAATGGCCAACCAACATACGAAAAAATGCTCAGCATCACTAATGATCAGGGAAATGCAAATCAAAACCACAATATGATACCACCTTACTCTTGCAAGAATGGCCATAATCAAAAAATCAATAAAACAGGAGATGTTGGCATGGATGCAGTGGACAGGGAACACTTCTACACTGCTGGTGAGAATGTAAACTAGTACAACCACTATGGAAAACAGTGTGGAGATTCCTTAAAGAACTAAAAGTAGAAGTACCATTTGATCCAGCAACCCCACTACTGGGTATCTACCCAGAGGAAAAGAAATGATTATTCGAAAAAGATACTTGCACACACATATTTATAGCAGCACAATTCACAATTGCAAAATCGTGGAAACAACACAAATGCCCATCAATCAACAAGTGGATAAAGAAACTGTGGTACGTATATACAATGGAATACTGCGCAGCCATAAAAAGGAATGAATTAACAGCATTTGCAGTGACCTGGATAAGATTGGAGACTATTATTCTAAGTGCTGTAACTCAGGAATGGAAAACCAAACATCATATGTTCTCTCTGATATGTGGGAGCTAAGCTATGAGGACGCAAAAGCATAAGAATGATACAATGGACTTTGGGGACTTGGGGGAAGAGTGGGAGAGGGGCAAGGGATAAAAGACTACAAATATGATGCAGTGTATACATGGGTGATGGGTGCATGAAAATCTCACGAATTGCCACTAAAGAACGTACTCATGTAACCAAATACCACCTGTACTCCAACAACCTATGGAAAAATAAACTAAAATAATTATTTTTTTTTTTAAAAAAAGACATATAATACCATGCACCAAAACTAGACTCTTCCAGCTGGGCTGGAGGGGAGAAGGAAAAAAGAAAGAGACTTGAGTTTCTGGGGGAAAGGGCAAGATCTGAAGAGCCATGCAGGCAAGATCAACAGACACCTTAGAAAAAGCCCTACACTGGGAGCTTGTATGAGTGGCCAAGAGCCAAGTGGAAATGAAATAGTTATCCATAGACTGTCTACCCTTCCCTGAAGAGAGCAGTATCCCTCACCCAGGCCCAGAGGCTAGAGGCTGCACTGGGTTGTTCTCTCAAGGTCCGCTAAGGATGGCCCCTCAGGAGCAGCCTGGCTTGGCCCTGCCCAGCAAGAAGGATGCCTTCCTGTTCCCTGTCTTACTCACTCTGAGCAGAGGATGATGAGCTCACAGCATTCCATAGGACCAGAGAAGGTCATGGACTTTCAGAGTAGTATAGGACCTAACGGGGTAGTATAATGCATATATTCTGAGACCCCTGAACAGAGACAAAGTTTATTCGCACATTTATTTAGATGCTTTATTTAGATGTATGCTTTACTTAGATGATGTTAAAATTAGTTTGTAGCAAATATCCTGAATTCTGGGGGCCACACCTTCCTCCCATTCCCACCCAGGGAGCATGCTATATTAAGGAAGATAATCCCTAATGAAATATCATGTGAGCATGTGAGGAGTGGAGATCTAATTTGACTTTATGGAACATCCTTGCAAACAAACCACTGTGTCCTATCCTAGGGGCATCCACACCAAAGTAAAGGGTGAGAGGGAGAGAACAAGGACCCAAAATCAGCTCACACTGCACATTCTGTGTCTTAGTGCATTTTACCTCATCACAGATGAGCTCACGTTCTCCCTCCCTCCACTGTATTTCTTCAGTATACTGGTGTTTCCGTACTCAATAATACATGCACCCCTGTAGTTAAAAATGCTAAAGTTTCACTAACTGGACATCTTTAAGAGAAGAAAAAAGAAATGGCAAGGGGATATATTCTTCACCTAGTAAATAAGACCAGTACCTTTGACTTTATCTTTGAAGGTCTGGTCTTCAGAGGTTTTAGAGCCTATTCACGAACACAGATACTTAATTATTGAGATAGATTACATCCGCACAACCAAACATATTGCACGTAGTCCATTTGTCTTCTGGCGAGCTCTCTTCACGTTGAATTATTTAGTTTTCATCATTTTTGATTTTGTAAAGGTTAGATGTTAGATGCTGATAGTGATATTGGAGAGGATGAAGAAATCAATCTTAAAGTCATTCTGAGGCAGAATGAGAAAAGCAGTTTGTCAAAGTTGGCCTCAGTAAGTGCCACATTTCCCCCCAACCCTTACAGCATTTGACTCAAAAATTACAAATTTATCATAACATTTACACTGGCAGCACTATCTTTGGGAATTCTGTGAAATCTTTCTAAGTAAAGAAGAGCAGCAACAGCCAGACATTCATTTGTTTACTCTGATTGTTTTATGCACTCATTTACTTGTTCATTCAGCAAATATGTACGGAGCAGCCACATGTGCCTAGAAAGTCCACAGAGAGAGGGAAATGCTTGAGCTTTGTCTTTAAGATCAAGTAGGTGCTTGCCAAGTGACCACCAGGAAAGAAGGGGAGAATTCCAGACAGAGAGACAAGCATCCGCAAAGAAACAAAGCACGAGAGAGCATGCTGGGAAAACTCCAAGCACTTCAGGATTGATGGACCGTAGAGTGCCAGGATTAGAGACCCAAGGGAGATGTGGCTGGAAATGACAGCAGGAGCCACACAAAGAGATTGGCAAGATCACTGTGGTCATAATGGGGCAAGATTTGAGACAGACAAAAGTGTTGGAAGGCTGTTGCCGACAGTGACGGAAGATATATTTAGAATTTGACTCTCTGCAGTATTTCAGTAAATAAAATAAGTGCTGATTCTTCACTTCATGCCACATGATCATAAATTCAGGACTGGTTCTAGCTCCCATCTGTGTAAGGTATGACTTACCTGGTCCAATCTACAAATTTTTTAATTTGAACATCAGTTTGGGAATTAGTGCAACTAATGCAGATGCTTCTCCTTAATAACTAAATTATTAACTTAGAAGCTTAAAGAGGCAACTAAGAAAGTTAATAAAAGTCTGGACAGAACCACATAAAGTTTACTAAATTTACAAACAGATTGAAAGTACCTTGCAAACCTAACTGTAACGTAAATCTGGGGCAATCTTCCTGCCTTTCTCTGAGGTGCATTGTGAATTCCCTAGTCAAGTAAATTCATAGGAGAGGAAAAGTGTTCACCTTACTTTCCAGTAGGCTTTGCAGTTCCCAGATGAGAGCTGCCTGCAGTCCTTCATGGATCCCCTACTGTACCACTTTCACATGCTTTTCTGCATCCAGAGCTCATAGGTTTCCCAGGTTATTCAGGGGACAGGTCTCTTCCTTGTATTGATGCAGATGGCAGCAAACAATTCTTGGTCTCTCACTTCTCTGGGCAATTGATTCAAGATCTGACTAAATCAACTGCATTTCTAAAAGATTAGCTATGGCTGGGTATGGTGGCTCACACCTGTAATCCCAACATTTTAAGAAGCTGAGGCAGGAGGATTGCTTGAGGCCAGAAGTTCAAGATTTGGCTGGGCAACATATCGAGACCTTGTCTCCATAAGTAAAATAATTAGCTGGGCATGCCTGTAATCCTAGCTACTCGGGAGGCTGAGGAGGGAGGATTGCTTGAGCCTAGGAGTTCAAGGCTGCAGTGAGCTATGACTGTACCACTGCATTACAGCCTGTAAGACAGAGCAACACCCTGTCTCTTAAAAATAAATAAATAGAACATTAAATATTTGCATTATGTTAATGAAGGGATTCACGCACATGCTAGGAAGTCAGTGCTCATGATCCTTGCCCTAAAAGTTCAATAGGAAATGTGCCTGCTACAAATGCCAACTCCTCTCTTGTGTCTGTGCTGTAGGAGGGTGTCTTAAGCCTTCCTGGCTTTTGGAAAGGAAAGAGAGAATTCTACTCTGAGCACCAGCTGAGAGGTTTCCTTCTATTGCCCCGAAGCCCTCCATATTTTCTTCCATTGCCACGCTACAAAATCCACAATCGACTACTGCTAAGAGTCATTTTGTGTCTTCTTATATTTGTGTTCTAGAAACACAGCCTCCACATCCCCCACCTATAAAATGTGGAAGGCAGTATTTACATCTAGTCCCTAGTATAAGATCTCTACCTCACAGTAAATAACACTGGAAGCCAAGAATTGCCTTATTCACAGTCAACCTAACCAGATGTTTTACAACTAGTAACAGCCAAAAGAAACTGCTCTATGAAGCTCCAAGTTCCAGGCCTGTCCTTTAATTATTTCACTAGCCTAATAACAGGATAAGAGGCTAAATAAAGTTAGGATTGGCCCCACCAATAGGTATGTTATAAACCGCTAACAACAAACACCTACATTCACACTATCTAAGCAAAAATAGGGACAACTTTTAGCAATTTTTTTAAAACCACCTGGAGGAGGGATGCAGAGCAAACAGAAAACTTTAATCACAGATGCCAACCCTGGAGATGTATTTGATAGCAAAGTCTTTTCCCTTCATGCCTGCATTAGTGTGGCAGCCAGAAGAAAAGCAGATTTTTCCTGTGGGTGGAAACCATATGCTTCTGAGTAGCAGCAGAGATCAAATTCAACTCCTCTGTCACAGCCTGCCCCATTCAACTCTCTTTCCAGCATCCTCCTTTCAAAGAAGTTCCCAGGTATGAGCTGACTACAGACCCCTCTTTTCCCTGTTCTTTATCCGACAGCTTGGTTTTGAAACGAAGAGAGGTTGCTGAGGCATGTCTCAGCTCAGCGTGATGGATCCATAGACTGGTTATTTAAATGGGCTGTTGTTCCAGGCTTGCCTGGAATGTCTATAAAGCATATGACAGAATTCTCCATTTTTCCTGAATCCCCCTTTTTTTGGTCATTTATGAAGAGACAAGCATTTTAAAAAATAATAAATCACAGCAAAAGCTTTTGTGAGACCTGTCTATAAACTAAGAGTAAGCATGAAAGCCAAGTAGGGAAGGCCGTCTCTCTGACAAGCAGTCATTATTTGGGGAAGCATTCATGTCACCAGACAGGAGTTAGAAGCTGATGACTGAGGGGCAATATTCTTGATACAGTTTACTTTTCCTAGAATGTGTGTGCTAATTAACTCAGGGGAAAATTTATTTCCTATCTTTGACTCAAAATTCAATCCTCCCCCAATTCATTTTTACTTCAGATTAATTTGCCTCAGGACAAACTCCTTAACTACCCTCGCAGGTTTGAAACAAGTAGAGAGGAATTAGGTATTGGCAAGCAGCCCTTCTTTATTAAAAGTCAGACCTGACTACTTCCTCTTCCTGAGGCAATTGTGATTCCTTCCAGCTTCACAAAGATCCAGCCTAGGGTTCTTCTTCAAATGATTAAGGATGAGACCAAGATATGCTTTCAGAAAAATGTTTTTCAAGCAAGTCTATCTTAACAGTAGCCATGCAAGAAGCCATTTTGAAAAAAGAACAATACAATTATGAAATCTCCCTACACCTGGGGCATCAAATGCCTCAGCCTCTGGACTTTAATTTATATGCATCCTCTACACCAGACTTTTGAAGGGAAAAGTTTTGAAGGGTTGATTCTGTCATTTTTATTGTCTTACTAGCTTTAAAATCCAAAAAGATAGCAAATTTTTGTTTTTTCTTTTATTTATTTGAAAAATAAATACTAATTTTCAGCAATTCAAATAATTCAGAAAAAAATGTCTTTTCCTCAAGTGAACAAATACATGGAATAAAAATTGATGTTTTCCTTCTCTTCAACCCTCTACTTCCTAAATAACTTAAAGTTTGTAGTAGAACAGCAATGTCCCCAAATCCACAGTGTACACCACTGAGTCCTTGAGGGACTCAGCATGTAAGAACTGGGTGCATTTTCTCATGGCATGCACCAAACAAAATTGCTAAAAGTAAAATTTTCTAAACAAAGCAAGCTAAAGATTCTGAAGAACAGTGAACATCCAGAATTGTGGAGTAGCTAAAAGGAGTCCTGGAGTCTCCCCCAACCCCCTTGTGCCTCAGACTATCTTCCTTGAACTTCCTGAAATATCACTGTTAAATGTGCATGACTTTAAATTAGCAAGTCCTT
Organism: Hylobates moloch; assembly: GCF_009828535.3. NCBI lineage: Eukaryota > Metazoa > Chordata > Mammalia > Primates > Hylobatidae > Hylobates > Hylobates moloch. The sequence continues at coordinate 108,597,215 of NW_026652277.1, read as the reverse complement.
CTAAAGGAAAATATTTTTGCAACGGTTCTCAACCATTCGGGGATCCTAGAATCTTTTGAGACTCATTGAAAGCTACTGATACTTTCTATAGAATAAGGCACATAGGTCCTCAAACACAGAATTTCGGGGTTCGTAAACCTGAAGTTAAGAAATCCAACCCGTGTCAATTGATTGAATAAGATATTTTCTCCAAATTAGAACTGAATAAGCATATTGACAAAGAAGATGGGTGAGGGGAGGGGTGGGTGGTGGAGGAATGAGGTTCCATGAGCACACAAGGGGCAAAACATAGGTGCTCAGGAGTGATGGGGATAAAAAAAAACTCTGCTTCATGCAAATGTCTAGAACCAACTCAGCACATATGTAATGTATTTTTTTAAAACATTCTGTTCTTTTCCATGATTATTATGATGTTATTTGTATACCTATTTTTCAGATGATCATATTAAGGTGAAGAGGGCATTTCTGACCAGCCACTCTGTGAATCTTTGGCAGAATGACATTTACATCCCCTGGTTATTGAGCTAAATCACAAGCAGTCAGAATGTGATCTTATAATCAGGGCTGGACAAGGAATATGTGTGAATTGCTGCATGTGCTAACAATCTGTGCATCTTAATAGGCCCGGATTAATTGAAAGGGAAGACAGTGAACACCTTCATTACATTTTATTTTTCCAAATGTTTGGTCAGATTGGAAGGGCAGTGGTAATGGTAGAAGTGCATAATGCTGAATTTTATCTATGAAGAGAGGCTTCTGGGAGTACAACAAAATATCATGTTTGTATGCTTTAGGATAAATTACTGGAAGAGTCCTAAATCCTGTTCTTTCTATTTTCTTATATTTTCAGACACCAAAAGATTGCTTTGAAAGACATTTAAAATCGGAGAGCTTTAGTGAAGCTAAAGTTTCCTGAGAAGTTATGCCCAAGAACTGACATCACAGCATTAACCCTTATCTTTAAACTCGGGTCATTCCTGTTCTCACATTGTCTAAATGTACCAGAAGCTTCTTTTCTTTCCTTTAAAGATTTTGACTTTTGAAAAGAATTTTACAAGTTCAAAGCACAGTGCACTGCAACTCTGCCAACTTGTGATATGTTCCACCTTCCCCCGGCCAGTGGAGACTGAGAACCTTTCAAGACAGAATGAGTTCGATATGTGAAGAGAGAATGAAAGAAAAATCCAAAGAGGCTCAGAGCAGCAGCTGCCCTTACTGAGAACTGTTGCTGGGAATTCAGCGAAGAAGGAAATGCATGTGCCACAAATAGAAATTCTACTGAGGAGAAAAACCAAGACGCCGTCTGCCTTGTAAAATTCCAACCCATGTTGGTTTGAAGTATGGTCTGTAGTGATAAATACAGAAGGATAAATACAGAAAAACAGAAAATTAAGAGAAACCTAAGCAAAAGGTGGAGCAATTTTTATGAGATGACAAGCTCTGTCTGACTCAGATAGCCACGGAGAAATGGAGATCGTCAGAAGGAATGGATATGCTGAGGAAAAAAGCGATCAAGACACACATGTCAGAGAAGTGTCACATTGATTTCGACAGACTGTAATCTTTTTCCCTTTTTTAAAAAACACTGATAGAGTAGATAGTTTGATATCCACTCTGAAACTATCAATTTAACAGCCACTGAAGCACGGAGTAACGAGATGTCAGAGTCTTCCAGTCAACTTTTAGGTTTGTTGAAAGTTCCATCCATGAAAAAACTGGAAATTGGAGGGAAGAAGGGATGGATAGATGTTTTGTCTTATAGGAACAAAAAGAAGACATATAAAATTGAACTTTTGCGAGGAAGGAAAGTCTAAGACAAGGAATAGAAAGTCTAGCATATTCTAAACCATAATTAAAGGAAATGTTAATCCAGACAACGTTTGGAGAAGCAAAAACTTGTATTTATTCCTCTCTGAGCTGAAATGGTTTTTGTCTATGTATAACAGCATTTCTCGGGTTTTATTTGGGATTTAGAATGCTAAAATACTATTGAGTCTGCTCTTCAGACCAGAAAGCCATAGATAGTTGGTACAAAGTAGGTTAAATAGCCCCTGAAAATTTAAGAAAAGGCTCTGAAGTAAACCTTGCTATTTCAGCAGACAGGCTACCCTAGCCATCATGTGGCAAATCTCAAATAGGGCTGGTGCTGCAATCTGGCTCAGCAGGCACTGCCCAGTGATAGCCCTCTGACCTCCTAGTTGCATAATTATAATCACAGAGAGCTGCTCACAAAGAAAAAGTAAGTGAGAAAGAGAGAGACAGAAATCAATTCCCCAGAAAAATATACTGCTGACGCCAATCATAAAATGCGCAGAAGGAGAAAACTTTCTTCACTGCCTGGGGAGAGCAAGAAACAATCTCAACAAGTTAAAATGTGGCTGAGATATTAGCACAGGACTAGGGTACTTTGTCAATAGTTCTTTTTTGTTTTTTGGTTTTTTAGTCAAGTCATGATTCTGCCACTTTAGTTTGTGAATAGAGACACCTTCAATAAGTTTAACAAATGCTTTTTCCTATTTATTTTGTTCCAGAAATATAGATTATGAGAAAGAGACAAAGGAACTAGATCGTTAGACTGTGATCTTGTTATCAGCAGCAGCTCATGTAAGGTAGGGTCTAGGGTATGGCAATCATGCTTCAGCTCACCACTGCTACCAGTTCGTGAACCTGCCTCCATTATCTGCAGCCTTGGACTTCATGGGCCAAGACATCATTTTAACAACCCTCCCCCTGCAAGATCTTTTTCATATCTGTATTGGATGGAAGTAGATCTAGTCTAACCCAAAGCTCCCTAAGATATTTCTTCAGACCTCCATAGGCTCATCAACAAATATATTTTCTATTCACCACATTATTGATCTCTCAGGTTACCCTTGTTGACCTTCCCTGAGACCGAGATCCACATCTAGGCATTGATCAATGTGATTTCTTCCTCTCCAAGGTTAAGGTGGAATAATTGGGTATGTAGGGTGAGAGAATGGAGTGAGGGTCTAGTTAAGTACCAGATTAGATGTAAAAGGACAGAGATTTTCCATGTGTCTATCTTTCTCTTCTAGTGATAGACACACAGTTCAATTCCTTTTCATGCTATGCAACATGACATATAACTTTATATATGTGTAGTCTGAATCTCTCCTTTTCCCCATCTTGTTATCTTTGCCTTGGAACAGTGATACTAGATAGAAAGGAGGAGATTCGAGATATCTAAACATGTAATTTAATATGTCTTTGGGTGTGGGAGGTGGAGGTGAGGGCTGGAACCTGGAGTGACTTCTAGATTTCTTGCCTGGGCAATTGGTTGGATGGTGGCACTATTCACAGAGATTAAAATTCTAGAAGAGAAATCAGGTTGAAGAAATATAATGTAATAAATATTATATACTTTGAGTCTCAGGACTCAGTAAGCTGGTGAAGATGCCTGCTACAGTACTGAATACAGGCTCTGGAATGCAGAGAGATGTTTCACTGGGAGAAGTAGACATGAGTCATCAGCATAAAGATGGGAGATAAAGCCATGGGAATGAATAGGATCACTCAGAGGGAATATACAGAGTGAAAATATGTTGGGGTCTGAGACTCAGAGAACACCAAGAGTATGGGGCAGGAAGATTAAGAAACCACAAAGAAGGTATATTCATTAAAGCAATGCTAAGTATTCCAACAGATAAACCCCCAAATCTCAGAAGCTTAACTAATAGAAGTTTACTTCCCATTCATATAACTCTAGCACAGATGTTCCTGGTTAGTAGTCAGCCTTCCACACGGACACTTAAGAACCTTAATTCCTTCCTTCTTGTGGCTTTGCTAGATGGGGAAAGAATGAAGATAGAGGGTCAGGTGAGAAGTTTTTGGGGCCAGAACTGGGGGAAGCATACATCACTCCTGCCCACATTCTGTTGACCAGATCTTCATTTCATGGCCACTTAATTCCAAGGGAAGCTAAAAAATATCATCTAGCTGTGTGTCTGGGAAGAAAGTAAAATGGGTTTTGTAAATAGCCAGCCATTCTCTTCTTCACAAAAGTAAGAAGAAACAAAGAGGTAAGCAGAGATTTTTGAGGCAGCAGTGTGTTGTCTCAAGAGTCAAGGGAATAAAAAGAGTTGCAAAAATAAATGTCTTTTTTAATTGTGATGACTATAACACTGTCATGAAGATCCTCCTTTACACATAACTTTTTTTATCTGCTCAATTATTTTCTTAGCAAACATTCATAGGAATAGAATTACAGGGTCTCGTAGGATGAACATTTTACACTTATAAATTCAATTTTGGCAACTTTTTCAGCCATAACCCAATGCTCACAGCACAAAGAGTTCAGTTTTGATGCATGCCATCATTTATGCCCACAGAGTCATCTGGCTAATAGTCCTTTATTGCCTCTCTACAAAACCTAATCCATCAGCCCTATTATTTTTTTTCCATCAGTGCTATAACCATAATCTGCTCTGGCCATCTATTCTGAACAGCACCGTCATCCTTCAACCATCTAAACCTCCTGAACACCAGCCTCTGCACCACTGCCTGGCCTCTCCACCATCCTCAACCTGTCCGCCATGGCCCCTGGCACTGCTGTTTCAGAACCAGTCAATTCTTCTATATCTTCAGCTTTCCCCAGCATTGCCCTGACCTCTCTTTAATTAAGACATAGTTTTAATTAAAACCAGGACTTTCTCTGAGAACACTGCTCCCTTACAGTCTCAGAAGACTGGGTGTTTTTTATGTCTTACCTTATCTACTCCAAGATCAGGGTGTTCTTTTGTCCACTTAACTCCACTTTCTGACCATTGTGCCTCAACCCAAAAGAAGAAAGAAAGGAAGAAGGAAGGAAGGAAGGAAGGAAGGAAGTCAGGTGTGGTGGCTCACACCTGTAATCCCAGCCCTTTAGGAGGCCAAGGTGGGCAGATCACCTGAGGTCAGGAATTTGAGACCATCCTGGCCAACATGGTGAAACCCTGTCTCTACTAAAAATACAAAAATTTAGCTGTGTGTGGTGGTGGGTGCCTGTAATCCCAGCTACTCGGAAGGCTGAGGCAGGAGGATCACTTGAACCTGGGAGGTGGAGGTGGCAGTGAGCCCAGATCGCACCACTGCACTACAGCCTGGGCAACAAAGTGAGACTCTGTCAAAAAAAATTTTTAAAATAAATAAATAATAAAAAGATAAAAATAGAAAAGAAGGAGGAGAGGGAAAGAAGGGAAGAAAAAAGAGAAAGAAATTCTCCTGCACTTTTGAGGCATAGCCTATTTGGCTCTACTACCTTCTCCCACTCTGTCAGGGAGGTTTCATCAGGTGTGAGGTACCAAGTAGAAAGTTTTCTGTTTTCCCAGATTTCTCAACAAGTATAGCCTGCTACTGAGAATAAAATGCGCAAAATAACCCAACCCCTATCCCTGGGACCTCTTTCCCTCCTCACCTCCACCATCCCTGTTCTGAGATTAGAAAAACCCCTCTCCCCAAACTTTCTTGGGACTAATAGACAGAAGCCTTCTGTTATCAGATTGGGCACTCCAGCAACAACTCCCAGCACTGATATGATGAGGGTTACAGGGGTGCAGGTCTTTTATGGGGTACAAGAGTAGTAGAGCTGTGAAGGAACAACTATCTCTCTTCCTCCCCATATCAGGTCATGGAAGATTATTCCAAATATGCTCTTCTCCTTTCAAGATGAGGGGATCTCTAATCTGCCCTTCACATCCACTAAGTCAGGGACTGATGATAACAAACTCCCCAAATATGTTGGAGCTTCTAAACTCTGAACAGGCTAAATGTCTGATAAGGCAGGCCGCTGGCAGGAATTTGGAGACAGGAGAGTGGTGGCAAAACAAGTAAGGAAGTAGAGAGTGGGACTCGAAGATTGGGTAGACTATATTCCCTCCATCTTAGATGGCAAGGGTGAGTGAGTTTCCATGTTAATGTGGTGTGGACACTTGCAGAAGGTGACTAGCTCGCAGTCATTCAGTCATCCTGCTGTTCACCCCCAGGACAGTAAGCTAGCTCAATTACCTTCTATAAGATGACTTCCAAAGGTGTAGCTCCAGGACTAAGGGCTTCTCTGAGCTGCAGACATGCATGTTTAGTTAGTTGTTTCATCTCCCCACTCAAATGTCTGAAAGGCATCTGCATTAGTTTGATAGGGCTGATGTAACAAAGTACCACAAACTGGGCAGCATAAATATTAGAAATACATGGTGTCACAGTTCTGAAGACTTGAAGTTCAAAACCAAAGCATCAACAGAATTGGTTCCTTCCACTGTGAGGGAAGGATTTATTCCCAGCCTCTCTCCTTGGCTGGTAAAGAGCCATCTTCTCCCTGTGCCTCTTCACATCATCTTACCTCTATGTGTGTCTGTCTCTGTGTCCAAATTTCCCCTTTTTATAAGAACACCAGTCAATCCCAGCACTTTGGTAGACCAAGGTAGGCAGATCACGAGGTCAAGCGATCGAGACCATCCTGGCCAACATGGTGAAACTCAATCTCTACTAAAAATACAAAAATTAGCAGGGCATGGTGGCACACACCTGTAGTCCCAGCTGCTCGGGAGACTGAGGCAGGAGAATCGCTTGAACCCAGGAGGCAGAGGTTGCATTGAGCTGAGATCATGCCATTGAACTCCAGCCTGGTGATAGAGTGAGGTTCTGTCAAAAAAAAGAGTCATATTGGATTAACTCCAATATGACTTCATCTTAACTAATTACGTCTGCAACAACCCTATTTCCAAATGAGGTCCTGGGGATTAGGACTTCAACAAATGAGCTGGAGTTGAGAGGACACAATTCAATCCACAATAGCATCTCACATTCAACCTGTCGCCAATTGAACTCATGATCTCTCCTCCAAAACCTGATCCTTTCCCAGGATTCCTCATTGCAATGAACGATGCTACTATCCATCCAGCATGGAAGCCAGGCTTGCCATTTCCTGCTTTTCATTTTTTGTTTTGTTGTCCCCCACAAACTTTGCTCATTACTCTATTCTGGAATGTGCAAATATTTCTATAATCCATCCACCACTTTCTCCTATATCAACATCTTCCTGGTCTAAGCTACCATCTCTTTCTTGGCCTCCTGTAACCAGCAATTTCAATGGTTGTCCCTCCTCAGCTACTGAATTTTTTTCCAAACGCAAATCAAACTATGTCATCACCACCACTTAGAATAATTACATGGCTTCTCATTTCCCCTGGACCAAAATCCTTAACACGAAGTCCACATGGTTGGAGCCTTCACCTACTTTGTAGTCTTATCCTTCCATGCCGCCCTCCATTCCCATTGTACTTAACTTTGCTTAAATGTGAACAATCTCCTTCCCCTGCCTTTCTCCACTACCCACGTTTAGTTCATTCTTATTTTCCATTAAGTCAGTCAGTCCAAAACCGAGTGATTTCTAGGTGACTAGGTGTGGTCTAGTCACTTGGGGTACACTGATGAGCAATTTATTAACTCCTTCCCTGTGGAGCTCACAGTGGAAGCTCCTAATGGAGGAGACATACAACGAACAACAAACCAAATAATTGGATTATATAGTATGTTGGAAAGTGATAAGGGCTATGGAAGTAAAGAAAAATCAAGAAAAGATTGGAATGAAGGGGGTGGGGGGACAGGCAGAAGGGGAATATGTGAGTTACAATTTTAAATAAGGTGGTCAATACGGGACTTACTGCGAAGACGACATTTGAGCAAAGGAGGTGACAGAGTTAGCCATGTGGGTATCTGGGAGAAAGAACACTCCAGGCAGAGGAAACGACCAGCCAAGGTCCTTGGGAGGTGGTACACCTGGCATATTTGAGGAATAGCAAGGGGGGCATTTAACTGGCACAGACTAAACAAGTGGAAGAATCATAGGAAGTGGAATGACAGAGGAACAGGGCTGAGGAGGGCACAGAGCATGTATGGCCTTGTAAATCCTTGTCAGAACTTTGTTTTTTACTTTGGGTGACGAGGAGATCATCACAAGGTTTTATGCAGAAAAGAAATAAGATCTTACAGTTTAAAACATATCATTCTGGCTTGCCTTATTGAAAATAGACCTTAGAGGGCAAGGGTGAAAGTGGGAAATCCAGTTAAGAAGCTATTAAGTAATCCAGGCAAGGAATGACAGTGGCTCAGACCAGAGATGGTGGTAACCCAAGTCTTAGGACAGTACTTGGCAAAGAGGCAAGATCAATTTGCAGTGCCACTGGCTAATATTACTGTGTAAGATTTACCATGCACATTATCCACATTCCCCTACAGGCCCTTCCAGCCCAAATGCAGCTCTCCTTTTTGTATCTTTTGCTAGCACAGAAATATCTAGAGTCCTTCATTCCATGCCCTCAATGTCTGGTTTCCTGGACCTCACCAGATGACACCAAGGGTCCTCATTCTGTATTCCCCTTTGCCACTGCTTACCTCTGCCCCAGCATGCTAAGCTGCACAGTTTATTTCAAACTACTGTTCCACCTTCTGACTCCCTAACTTTCTCTTCTCATCACAATATCGCTCATAGTTCTTCCTGGTGACTCACCTTTCACTTTGTCTTCACTCTCCCAGGTCAGAGTTTAGCAGGGACTGCATCTTAATCACACTGTGCTTCTCTCCATGGACTTCCCTGGAGCTGGCCCTTATATTCTGTGTCTGTACTCAGCGATCAGTCTTAGTCAAGGGATGCTCGCCCAGACCTACTAATCCCACTGCAGTGGAGGGTCACTGTGCCAGTATTCATTAATTCTTTCTCTGCTTCCTCCCCCATATGTTTCTTTGTCTGCTTTCTTTCTCCTCTCTTGTCTGAAAATGGTCCTGAATTCCCTTTTTCCCTTTTCTTTTCCCTTTCAACCTCTGACAGTTTCTGCTTATTCATGTCTCAAACCTCAAAAATATATTTGTTAACCTTCATCCTGACCTTTCTTTACAAGGACTTGACTTGCCCATTCATCCACAAGCAATTGCCAAGGAGGCCAGATAAGTTAGTGTCTGCATCGAGCTCTTCTGAATGCTCTTATCAACACCAGGAGCCCGTAAAAACGAGGCAGCACATAATGCTGTCTCTCTCCACTTAATGGCAGGTGCCCAGTGAATCAGTAATATTGTCCCCTATTCCCAGAAGAGGATTAAGGACAATACAATAATATTTCATCTAGAACTTTACAATAAGCAATGTCACCTTTTCAGAATACAGCTTCGAACTAAGAAGAAAGTAAAGAGGTCTCAAAGCAGCCAAAATATGCCACTAACTCCAGGCACTAAAGCTGAGGCACTTGACTCATAGGAAAGCCACCTGGGGTTTTATCATCAATCATTTATGCTTATTTTTCCCATAATTCTGAAGGGTGGAGAGCTGATTTCCAATATCATAGCTAATTAGGAGTAACACATACGAAGGAGGGACATAGACTACCTAAGGCAAGAAAATGTTTAGCAGTAAGATGAAATAGTGTACAGTCTGGGAGGACAAAACAGCTGTAAAACTTAGAACTCAAATTGCACAGACATGGAGTTTATAGGTGCAGAGCGAAGCATGCTCAGATCAGAGGTATGATGTTTTGACAACATGGGCCTAAGAGGAAGAGGATAAAGATACTGGGATGCTGGAGTGGTGGGACAGCAGAGGGTCTGAGTTTGTACATGAGGGGCTTTCATGGCCAAGAAATGATGCAAGGACTCACAAGCCTCCAGTGCTTCATTTGCCCTGAGGCCACACCCCCATCCACCTTCTCTGCACCCTATTCTGAGCCCACTGATTTTCACACCTGACCACAGGTTCCAGAGGCACAGAAGAATTACAATAGCTTTCCTTGTGGTGGGATAGTGTTTCACTCACCTTGTGAGGCCAGCCAGGGATTTTGGCTCCTGTGCCGACCACTAGCGTATTCCATTGTGACTTCCTATGCCAACTTCTACACCTGGTCCTTTCAAACTCAGCTAGCATTGATTGTGAATCTACTACAAGCTTGGCACTGTCCCAAGAGCTTTCACAAAGGTAAGAGCACTTGATCTCCCCTGTAATCTGTTGGGGAGATATTGCTATCCCCATTTTATAGAAGTGAGAACGGAGGTTTGCTAGCAGACGAGATAAGACTTAAACTCAGTTCTACCAACTCAAAGCCTGTGATTGTTACACAACATCATGCTACCCCAAAGTACATGCAGACATAATACCAACTCACTCCCATGGTGCACGTCCATGCTCCAAACCACTTCAGTGATCCTCTTCAGAATGCCTTTTCTTTATCCTTTTTTAGAGAGCCAAAAACTATACGTTTTTGAAAGTTTCCTGGTATTCTGTTGGTTACAGAAAATTATCCAAGTCCAAATACTGTAATATAGGTGTTGAAGATTAGATTATAAGGATTTAGAAAAAGTTTCTCAATACTTCTGATCTGCAACTTACCTATCTCTAAGTTATTTATATTTAGCAAACAATATATTAAGCAAAGTCATATTTTTGGTGAGGAATGATGTTCGCATGATTCCCAAATGACATAGGCTACGTGAAAACAGTGAGCACAGGGTATGGCTTATCTCCCGAGTGGTTTAATGATGCTGCATTTGTTCACTAGATTCTGGCTTTGTCTGTATGCTAATGATGGTCAAAAACAGTAAAACACAGAGCAAAAATATTCCAGCTACTATCATTGCCATAACTGCCAGTTTCCCACCTGTATTCAAGGAGTTTCCTCAAAGACACTTTAATGATATCAGTTGCTTAAGCTGATGTAAGCCCTGGGAGGGAGGGAGGCAGGAACCGAGATGTATACACATTTTAATAGATTTCTATGTGTGCATCACATATCTGGACTTAAGCATTTCATACATTCCAGTCTAGAATAATCACATCATTGCTGATTACCCAGTTGGTCAGTTTCTACATTCCCCTTGGCACTCTTTTTATCTTCTTCTAATGTAATGGATAATGCCTTCAGCCTTCTGCAAAGTTTACTCTGGTTAAAGCAGCAATTATTCACATGCTTGTAGAGCAGCTGTTTTCTACACAATCTGGCCTTAAATCATATCCTCAAAAAAAATCCTTATTCAGTTTCAAGAGGAAGTAAAAGAGTGGCTAATAGAGTCACCCTCTTGATGTGCATATCATAAATCATGTCCATTTCTGTTACCGGTACACATGAGGAGAGTAGCACCTTTCTCAGTACAAAAACTTCCCTAAAAGTCTGCAGAAGAGTGATCAACACAAAGGAGCCCTGCATAATGCATATGTTGTTTTCTACTGCTTGTGAAGTATAGTGGCGAGTCATGCATTTTAAACCATCCCATAAACCCCAAGGAAATGCTTCCTGACCCGCCAAAATTGCCCATGAATGATAACTGAGGCTTCTTATTTGAACATAGTAATCATGAAAATGGAGAAGACAAGACAGAATAATGAAATATAGCAGGATCTTTTATTTTAATAAATATTCATTCATCTGTTCAACAAATATTTATTAAGGAATTACTGTGTGCAAACCACACTGGTAGGAACTGGGTTGGGGGTTGGACAAAGGAGAAAATAGATGGATCGGTCATTGTGTAGCATTCAGGGTCCAGTCAGGAACACAGAAACCACACTGGATATTTCAACAGGGTATTTATTATAGAGAATTGATAATGTGGGTGTTAGAGAACCGAAACAACCTTTTAGAAGGAAGGTTGGGGCAACATAGACTTCATAATTTCAAGACACGGTGCATTCTTGGGCTGAGGAAACATAGGGAAGAACCTAGAAGCTAGAGGAGGGCCCACTCAGATCTGGGCTCTAATATCTGAGCAGGGGCTTCTACTTAGCAGGACAGGCCTCAAGGAGCTGGGATCCAGACGCCTGAGAAGCACAGATGCTGCTGGTGCCTCTGAGGGACACTATGAGGTGGGTTCTGGCATTTGAGGAGAAGCTGCAGGCTGGAACCAACTGCTACTGACTGAGTGATGTGCCATCCTTGGAATATCATTTTCAGGAACATGAAGCAAACAGGAAGAAACAATTTCCGTCTCCCTCCCACCTCTTCCTTCCAGTTTCTCCACCTGGTGCCCCTGACAGGAAGCAGCCAGCAAACCAGATGTATGGTTTGCATAGTATCAGCCCCAGCTTCACATGCAGAGTGAAAAAGGGGGAATTGAGCAAAGAGCCAATAGCTTAATAACCAGTACGCATGGTTTACGTTTTCAAATCTAGTAAGGAAGATAAAACACACGTGCAAATATAAAAATTAGTAAGCAACCTAACAGGTATAGAAACTGTTATAAGTGTCCTGTGAAGAACACATGTATTTCCAAGTGGGGAAATCAGGAAAACGTTATAGAGGGGTGGATTTTCACATCAGCCTTGAAACAGGATAAAGTTTTAATAAAACAGAGAAGGTTAAAAAAAAAAACTTCAGGTGGAAGATACAGTGTGAGCAAAGATGGAGTGGTCAGAAATCACAGAGAACAACAGATTGGGAAGTAGGCTGGAAAAATATTGGAGAGGGCTTTGAATTCCAGATTAAAGAATGTTCTGAATTTTTATGAATTTTTAAACACTTTGAATACTTGACCTTGACAGACTATTTGAATTCCAGGAGAAAATATTCCAATTTAGTGCAGAAAGTTGGGACATCTTTTTTTAGAGGAACAAAAACCCACAAGATAAAGCAGATTGTAAATTTCCTCAAAAATCAAGTGACTTTGCGATTCTCTGCACTGGGCAACAATGCCAAGCTCTCTAGGAGTAGCCAGTAAATTGAAGAAGTGTCAGACATTTCATGAAACTTACTGTGGTGTTTGGACCATTTGCAGTTCATTTTTGGCATGGTCTATAGGTGGAGACATTTTCCATTTAAATCTCTGCCCAGCTGCTGTGGGCACAATGGTTTAAATGGCACACCAGCTGCGTAATGCAGTCATCTGTCTTTCCTAAACATGACAAGAATACCATCAGTTCTGTGAATAAATATATTTTTTTCCAGTTATGGAGGTTAACACATGGAAGATTAACTTCATGCGGTGTGCCATTAACCACATAGTCAGGGGTGTGAAATGACAGAATCAACCTGGAGTTGAGGTTCTTCATTGGAATCCATGATATTACATAGTGGTGGGCAGGTACACTGGCTTGGAAGATGGGAGGGAAAAGCCCTGACTTTTTGTGGTGTTGGCTGATTTTTGTGGTGTAAATACTCCCACCATGGCCAATTTAAGCTTTCAACCTGACGTCACTGACTGAGAACTTGGGAAAACATATGCAAAATTGGCTTTCCCAAGCCAGTCTGAGCTAACTCCAGCACAGTGCTGGTAGGTGTTAGGTGGAGGAGGATTTGATGAGATGCAGCCAACTGCAAGAAGCCTAGAAATAAGGACTACAATTTAAGCTAAGTGAGAGGAGAGACACAGTTGCAGGAACCAGCAGAACTTGACAGAAGTATTGAAAGCCCTTGAAAAACAGTGATCATAGGGAAGAGAAGATGAAAGAACTGACCAAAGATGACCAGCCATAGTCAGCTATCTCCCTGGTGGTCTAGCTTGGCAAATTGTCTGACCTACTTTATGGAGGATGAGCATTTTACCCCCTCCCATAGCTGACCCTCATTTTTCCATACAGAACTTGGGAAAATAAGTTGTTGTCAGTTAAAACTTCTGAAGCTAATACATGTGAATTTTATATGAGAAATGAGGCCTATGCGTAACTTCCATTTTTTTTATTTGAGAGATCAAATGTTTTTCCCCATGACTTTGAAAGATGTCCCATTTCTTTTTACTGAATAGGTTAATAGTACAGATAAATTTCTACTGTAGTATTTCTGATACTTGGCCTGACAGTCCTATGTAGTCAATTGCTAATGGCCTTGTTCCCAAGCTTGAGTCTGGTAAAATATTTAATTCAGCCATAACAATGACTACATTAAAAATTAAATTAATAATGATTAAAATTAAGTATTAACTATTCAATTAAATTTAAAAATAAATCCAGGGACTTTTAATTCTCCTTATGGAGAAAAACAAACAGTGTTAATATGCTTGACAAATACTTAATAAATATTTAACTTCATATTTACACCCTATATGGAGAAGAAAAAAGTTAAAATTTGATATTATGTTATAAAACTGTCTATGGGTGTGCTTTTACAATGCCCTTGAGTTGAACTAGAATGCCGATGGAGAATGAGCTTGCATTTTCAATCAAAGAGAAAGCATATAAACCAGAGCCAGGAGTAAGTATGCATTTTCATAAACCAGGGCAGTCTAATCATCTAACACAGTTTCTCATGGAAAGCAAAGGATGGGGTGTCAGCAAATTATTAAACTACATGGCATATTCCCCTCAAACACAGACGTGTGAGCACACTCACAGAGAAGTAGCAGCTGCAGCTGCAGCAGCGAAGGTAGGGGCTAGTGACCAGCTCCTGCCTTGCAAACAATGCAGCATCCCCGCCTGGCATTTGGAGGATCGCCTTATGCTTATTCTGCCACCTTGTGTGATGCACATATATTACAAGACAAAACATCTTCAGACACTTGTTCTATTAGCCCTTACTTAACATGCTGTTTTACTTCATTTAAAAAAAAAAAAAAACAAATTGTCCTGCTTCAAGGTTTACCCCTACCAAATCATTGGTGCAGCTAAACAAGTGACTTGACTCCTGAGATATATTTATCTTAAGAGTATTAGCTCATGATGCAAAGGCACAGACACTGGTCCACAAAAACACACAAGGCAAGGGATAGGCTCATAAAGATGTGAGCATGCTCGCACTAGGCTCAGATGGCACTTGGTCTAGGTCACCAACACAGAAATGAGTTGGAGCACAGGGGACCATGGCATTTATTTCCAGTCTCTAAGAAAGTGACCAGTAGGGCAACCATCCTTGGCATTAGCCCATCTGTCTCATCCACCACTGCTCAAGCCTCGAGGCCAGTTCCCACATGGCTGCACTGTTTTTGCTTTTGCTTAGTAACAGCACCAGTGATTTGGAATAAGACATTCCAAATGACTTATCTGACCCCTTTGACTCAACGTAGGAGGATGAACCTAACAGCCAAAAGCCGAGCCGCATTTGGAAGTAACAGACACTACGAACTGCCGAGCCTACCGAGCAGGGACAAGGTTACATCTCCCAAACCACCCACTCCAGACAAATTTGCAGTGACAGCAGGCCAACTATCTTTAGACAGAACATAAAGATGTGTCATTATGATCTGTTTGGACAAGGGAACCGTACTGTATAAACTCTGGTTTCAAAGGATATGTCATATTTAATTTTTGGCATTACTGATTCCTGCTAACACTATCTTAAATACTGCCACACTGGAGTAATGGCTATTTAAATCACAATACTTGGAAAATATTATTATTTTTAATAATATTGCTTCCCCCTGTAAGTG
This sequence comes from Hylobates moloch, assembly GCF_009828535.3. Taxonomy (NCBI): domain Eukaryota; kingdom Metazoa; phylum Chordata; class Mammalia; order Primates; family Hylobatidae; genus Hylobates; species Hylobates moloch. Next base: position 108,581,888 of record NW_026652277.1, on the reverse strand, counting down.
CTGTATTTGCTGATAAAATTGCTCTTTTGATTTTCAGAAGTATATCTGAAATCTTATTAGTTGTCAAAGAAAGCTTATAACGATGCTGATGAGGCGTGTTATAAACATGTGCAGGAAGCCCTTCTTAGGAGGAGGCTGTATCTGTGGAGAGAGGACCACAGCTCTGGCACCTGTCAGGCCTGGGCTTGAACCTCCACTCTGCTTCTGGAACAAACCTCTCCAAATGATTTCAACTTTCAGCATGCAAAAGAGACATAATAATACCTACCTTGGCAGAGTTTCTGTGAGTATCGGCTATAATAATACATGCAAAATGTCCAACACATCGTAAGAGGCACATGATAGGTGGCTACTGCTAATGTTATCAAGGGCATTCAGTCAAGTGTGCTCAGAAAAACAATTGCAGAGAGAAAGGGAGAGACAGACCAGAATTGTCTTACACCTGAGACTAAATAAGATGCCTAAATCTCATACGTACTTTGATATCCCTGAGAAAATAAGGGTTTTTCCCCCTTTTAATCTTGTGGTTACCATTTATTGACAAGAAATTCACAGGGATGTTATATTATACTATGTTATGTTATATGATTTTATATGGTGCAGTAAAGCTCAATTTGCGAAATTCCTACTCAAAATTTAACAGTATTAGCACTGAAAGCATCGTGGTAATTTACTGGATATTTTCATGGTCCTTATTGCCCAAGTTTCCTGTCGCAGAAGAACTGACGTTGCTGGATTTGGAGAGGATAAGGTTGCTGCCTGACCTGATAAATTCTTTCTTCGAATCATCCCACCGAGACCATTAAGAAAACGTTGTAGAGAGAGGTTTTATTAAACGAAAGCAGCAAGGAACCCTGAACTTTGCATGTGGAGGGAGCATGAGAGCCTCTGCCGGCAGTGAGCATCACCTCCTCCACTTCAGATCTCAGGGACCCAAGAACCCCCCAGGACTAGATTCTGTCCCCTCCCTTAGCACTGTGCACCCTCGTGGCTCTCCAATTCAGACCTGCTCCAGACTGGGAGAGGGGCCTTTCTTAGCCTCCTGAGGCATTGGCAGAACTTTCTGCGTGTCCTGGTTCACAGCAGGAATCACTCTTTCCCACAGTCACTAGGATTCCTCACACCCACTGTCATCACGGACCCCCACAGGAAAAATTACCCTCCTCTAAGCACACTCTTTTTTCTCCATTACAACATCCCAAGCAAAATGCCCCTAACTGGCATATTAACAGTGTGCAAGACGCCATTCTCACAACTTATGAAATGCAGGGATAAGGTGAGTGCTGCCTACACCCTTCTGCTCTTTGCCAGCTTGCCCCTCAAGAACAAGAACAACATCTTAATCACTGTGCCTGAGCTTCAATACAGGGACCACATGCATGAGCATAGTTATTGCTTGAATGGCCAGATGAATGAACACAGCCCTATGTTAGGCACGAAGTTTTCCAATAATTATCAAGGGTTAAACTGTTCTGTTCTAGCACATATTCTTATTTTGCCTTATCTTCCAGAATGACATCTAGTGATCTTTTAAACAGTTTCTGCCACCTGCTTCTATATTCGTTATCATCCATTTCTTCTATGTCAGAAATCTTTGTGTTATATTTAACTGGATCCTAAAAGAAATTTAACATCTCCTGATCAGCATCTTTTAATTAGCATATTGAGCTTCCCTGAATGTCAGGGTAAATTGCAGTATTCATCGAAGCTACTAATACTGACAGAATTGGAAAACACTAGAATATTAAAACAACTGGTGCAAATCGAAAATCAATTTTCAGAGAGCCCTTACAAGGTAGGAAAACAAGAAATAATGACCAGAAAAAATTATTTCTGTTCACTTGAAATGTCTGAATCTTTATGCAAAATGATAAATTTTTTAGAAACCCATGAGGCTTCAACAATGCACATCTACTAATTTGGTAAAGCATGTAATGACATGTGAAGTGCTTAGAACACTGCCTGACACATAGCAAGTAAGCAGTCAAACATGTTATTAAAAAAGAATTTTTTAAAAAAAAGCTTACAAATATTTAAGAAGGTCACAAAGAAAAAAAGGTATTAACAAGATTAGAAACTAGATGCACAAAAGAAATAAGAATCTCAAATTGTTCTGCCTTTTAAAACTGTGATTTAATTGGTGCTTATATTACCACAAGGAGACAAGGCACCTAACTGGATCTCCATCTCTGCAGAAAATGGAACCAGAAAAATATGGAATTAAATGTGAAGGATTTGTTCAACCTAAGGTAAAGATCTCCACAAAGTAAAGATGAATCAACACTATAACAGTCTACCTAGGGAGATGTCAAGATCTGCTCCTAAATATATTTAAAGAAAATGTTAGTTGGACTTCCAGATTAACCTTATTTATTGATGTAACCATATTTACTGATGACACAGAATTGACTGGGATGAAGAGACCTTTCTAATTCTCCATGAAGTTCAAGCAATTGGTGATTGGTATGTAGGGAAGCAACAAGACCCCCCAAAAGGGTCTGAATTCCTCTTCCTTGCCTAGAACAGCAAAACAGAAAACAAAACAAAATTACATAATCTGAGCATCAAAAAATGTGCACATCCAGATGGAATAGAGGTTCAAAGGCATTCTGCAAAAACCAGGACAGCCCTAATGTGCTTACCTGTTCTGTTTGGCTTCTAGGAGCATTTGTCTTTGTGGTACCATTTCTGCATTCCTCTTGTCTATCTCACTCTGGTAAGCAAGAAAACCAAAAGTATAGAAACGTTCTTTTCAGGTGCTTAAGAGAGCAAGAGTCTATGTATTCCAAATGTTGGAATAAAGAGATAAAGCATGCCAAAACACCAGCTATACATGATCTTGCTTCCAAGTCTCTGGGAATGAAAACCTTCCAGATTAAGACTAAGTCAGCCAGAAAGCAGAGAAGATAGATTCTGAGCAGTACTTGTTATGGGAGAAGAATAGATTTTTTTATTTTTTAGACTTACAATCAAGATCAGTGGATTGAGACAATTTGGGACTTGTCAGGTTTGACAATGCCCCTTTGTACAGTAGCAAGGGTTCTGCAAATTTCTTACAAGATTCTAGAGCAGTGGTTCTCAAAGTGTGGCCTGGGACCAGCAGAGTTAGAATCTCCTGGGAACTTGTTAAAATACAAATTCTTGGGTCCCACCCATATCCGCAGGATCAGAAACTCTGAGGGTGGAGCCTAACAATCAGTGTTCTAAAAAGCCCTCCAGTGGATTCTACTGCCTGTTGATGTTTCAGAACCTCTGTTCTGGGGTTCTAGGGTAATGGTACACAAGGTTTTCTGGGACCACATTTGGACTCATCCTTAGCCAGAAGAATCAGGACTATCATTTGCCCATTCTAGTCTATCATAATAGAATACTCTAGTATGAAGAACCGAAGGATGCAAGGGAAATAGGTCAATGGTTCTGAATGACTGAAGATAATTAAGAAGATACCAAAAAGGTCACAAAAAATTGTGACATGATCTGCATCAGCACATGATGCTTATACGATGAAATATGACCTAATTTGTCACAGCTGATGTGTAACTAGGTGATGTTGATGTTAAATACATCCTGAAATGAAACAAATCACCTACTAAAAACTGAAACTATTTTGGGAAAAGATAAGACTATGTGCCCTGAATCTTGGCTGTATGCTCATATCAGCTTAGTAATTGATGCAGAAATTTACTAGCTAAATATGAAACAGTGAGCAGACCAGTTATGTTATACATGGCCATTGGGTGTGGTTGGTGTGTGTTAGTATCACTGCTCCATTCTTAGAAAAAAAAAAGCCATACGTGTTTCCTAAATCCAACACTGACACTAAACACAAAAGCTATATGTAAAGAACACAGAGAAAAAAATAGAATACACTCTTTGGCACAACACATTAAAACCATAAGTAATATATTCAACCTAAAACCCCACTCATTAAAAATAATTTAGAAGTATCCTCTTAAAAACAATTAGGTCAATGAGGAAATCAATCTATATAAACAAAAATAATTTTCCATGTATTTATTACAGAATTTGAAGGCTATATTTGGCATAGTCTGAAGTAAAATATATGCTATAAGGTATATATAAAATTTATTTGGGGGAGTTAGTGAGGAGCACCATATTGAAATAAACTATTTCCTCAAGAGCAGCTGTAACTGAAGAATAATGTAAAGATAGACAGATGTTCTTTGTGTACTTTGTGGCCCTGGGATCAAAGAAAGCAAATAGCCCTTTACACATAAACCCCAAAACTCTGTTTTTTACAATTGCAAAAGCAGACCCTCTACATTGCAGCTGCTGACTCCCTAGGAGGTAACTGTTCACAGGGATACTCTACACAGTGATCTAAGACCAGGAGCACTGGGTCCAGTGTTTCTCCTAAGCCACTTAGTTGTTTGCTGGACTCAGACCTCAAAACCTGGGGCCACCTGCTCTCCTGGACCACAATTTGCTTTGTGTAGTTTGATCAGTGTAAGGCAGAAACTACAGAATATCAAAAAACAGACAGCAGTGTTTCTTCTCCTTTGATTTTCCACCCAATGTGATGCCAAGTCCTGTCTTGATATCACTCATCTTTCCTGTGTCCCAGTGATGGGAGACTTTGATAATCTGAACATTCTGGGTTCTGTAGCTGTTAAGACTGGAGATGAAGATGGACCCAAATAGGTTTTTCCTATAGCCTATGGCCGAGACTCACAGGGAGATGATCAGGAGGCAATTCCAGCCAATTGTGAAATAAGACCCCATTTATTACTTTCCTGGGGCAGGTATCAAAATCTATAGTTATACACAGTCATAACCTTGTGTAAAATCTTAATTGGGGTATAAAGGGAGAGGTTTTCCTCCAACTTACTTATGGAGACATTTGCATCCAAGGAATAAGCAAGCAGGATTTAAAAACAGAAAAGCAGCTCAACACAATGCGTCAGACCAGACTCTGAAGTCAGACCCGTGGGGTTCAAGTCCTGGCTCTCACTAGCCTCTCTGCCCTGGTTTCCCCATCTGTAAAGGGGGAAATAATACCTATCTCACAAGGTTTTTTAAAGATTAATTGGATTAATATTCATAAAATGCTTAAAGTGATGCTTAGCACGTATTAATTGCATTAATATTTGCTAAATAAATGTAAAGTGGCTTTAAACAGATACTTTGAAGGTCACATATCTATTCCCTTCTCTCTGAGCAAATAAGATGCTAAAATTTTACAAGGGGTTCAGTGATTTCAGCATATCTTGCTTCTCAACAGTCATCTCAGACTATTAGACCTAGCAGATAAAATTAGAAAGAAATAGTAATGCATAACAGAGCCACAAGTCTTAGGTTAATTTAGAAGATTTTTCTCAAGATCTTCAATAGTCTAGCTAGTAGGGCAACAAAAGGTTATTTAGATACAACAAAGATGAAAAATGAAAAAATATATCAAACTTTCTGAAATTCACAGATCTACTCATAGGCAAACTTATGGCCAAAGGTATTTATTGCTTAAAAAGCAAAACAGAAAGGAAAAATCAAATTAATATTTCAGGAAATCAATATTTAGGAAAAACAAACGGCTTCAGAAAATGGAAAGGTCATAATAATAAAATCAAAAGTTAAGAGAAAAATTGTGGAGTTAATAAATTCAAGCAGTAGCTCTTATAAAAGAGAGGCAGAAACAGCGCAATTAGAAGAAAGGAAAATATAGAAAGACAGTTGCAGAAAATATTTACAAAGTATAAAGTATACTATTGATAATTACAAGAAAATAAATTCGGTAATCTCACCAAAATAGACAATTTTCTGGAAAAAAAACATAAATTACCAAAATTGATTTAACAACAGAAAGAAAACTTTACAAGAGCAATACTGAGGAAATTATGAATAGAATTATTAAAGAACATCCCCTATAAAAGCCTCAGCCTATTAACCAGGGAATTATTCCAGACCTTCAAGGCACAAAGAATTCTCCTGTTGGATATAAACAGTTACTGTATTGAACAAAACATAGGAAAATGCTCCATCATCTAATGGAGCAAATATAAAGACCTGATACCAAAACCTAACAAAGTTGGTGCAAAAATGAATATCATATGCCAATTTCACTTATGAATATAGATGCAAAAATCTCAAGTACTGCAAAGTTTTAGCAAAGACAATTCAAGATATGTTTTTTAAAATAATCCACCAATCTCAAGTAGGTTTTATGCCAGGATTTCAAAGAGGTTTCAATACTGGGAACTTTTTGTTATATCATGTCATATTACTAGACAAAATAACACAAACTAAATTGTTCAATAGATGCTTAAAAGACACTTAGTACTCATTCCTTTTAATAACACCTTTAAAAGAGAGATAAATGGCTACTTCCTTGGCACTACTACTAAAATATTATCCATAGTAGTCCCAGCATTGTATTTTATGAGGATATATAGTATTTTTTTCCAAATGGGAGTTCCCCAGAGCACTGTCCTCCAAAATGTTAATATGTGCAGTTTTTTTCAAAAAGAATGTAGGAATCCCTTGTTCAAATATGTGTGGAAAATGCTGAGTTGAACAAAGTTAAATATACATCTGATGGCAGGACTTCTTGGAAACATTAAGACAGTGGTGTGAATTCCAAATCTCAATGGAATGCAATGTTTTTTTGCTCAAAGCACTGGTCCTCTCAGAACACACTTGTGAAAATGTTGTGCTAGAGGGATTCCTTTTACATTCAAATAAAACAAAGATGCCTGTTATCTCTATTATTACTTATATTGATTTAGAAACTCTGGCTGGTAAAAGAATAATGCAGAAGCAGACACAATACGTAAGAATAATAAAGAAAGTAAAAAATACAGAAAATATATATCATATAATTATCTATAATTATATTATCTATAATCATTATGATTCATGAATATTCGCAGTAGCAATAAGACACATAAAACTCACGAATGTTCTGAATGAGAAAGATGAGCTATATGAAAAAATATAAACGTTTATGAAAATAGAAAATATTATTGTAAGTGAGCAGGCATATGATATTCCTGACTGAGAAGGTTGAATATTACAATCAAATCCTATTTGCATTTTCAGGAGCTTAGAAAGACGACTGTCAAGTTTACCTGAAAAATATAAAATGAGACTAGGTTCTTTCATACCTTGATGGTATGATTTAAATTACTAAATTCTTTTGGAAAGCAACATGATACAGCAAGTCAAGAGCCTTTAATCAGAACCACCCAGAAGTTGCACTCTGGAGTTCTAGCCAAAAAAAATAACAGAAAATATGTAAGCATTATGCGTGCAAAGATGTCCCGCTTTCCATTATTTATAAGGGCAAAAACTGGAAAGAGCCTTAATGATAAGAGCTACCATTTCCAGATCACATATTGACTAAATGCATGACAGATTTTACAGACATGAAAACTGAGGCTCAGAGAGGAGAAATAACCTGCCTTTGACCATGGAGCAAAAAAGTGGTTGAGGCTGCATTTAAGGCCAATTTCCAGGCAAAGTCCATGCTCTCTTCATTGTCCCATGCTGCCACTAAGGTTATAAAAACAAGGGACTCTTTAAACAAATGTTCCTCATCTATTCTTCAAGGTATTATGACTCATCACAATTAAGATGTTGAAGATGTTGTAGTAAAATGAACAATGTTTATAATATAATGTAAAATGTAAAGAAGCTATAAGTATATATGTACACTGTAACAACTAAAGAGGAAAATCCACAAGTCCAGAAAAAAGATTGGAAGGAAACAATGCTAGTAGTCTTGTGTTAGCATGGAGACTTGTGGACAGTATATTTTTTCTTGTTTCCAATTGGGTTGGTAATATATTACTTTTATCAAACAAAGATAAGCTCATAAATTGAAAAAGGAGTAAAAACATTGTAACACACAAGAATAAATTTCATGAGAGAGAGGAAAGGTGCCAGAGATGTGTCTAATACAAGCTGTGTTTCTTTCACATCGACTTGTATGACTTTATACATATTAGGAGCTAAATAAATATGTGTTGATTAGATTGAAGCATATCCACATATTATATTTAACTTTTTGCAAGAAAGTTAATGCTCACCAAACAGCTTTGGACAAGAAACAAAAACCTTACCTGATTGAAATTACAAGGGAGATAGGAAAAATACAGTATCCATTTTGAAATTTGGTTTCAACATTGTATTCTATTGATTTTATAATGTCCAGAGCAGCTAAATGCAACAAACACATAATGTGCTATGCAATATAGTGTCTGAAGTTACTTTGGTCATCACCTAAATTTCAGAGAAAAGGTAGGGGACATGAAGACACTATCAAAGAAAATTGATTTTTTACAGCTAATAACCTTGTGCTTGGTGGCGGAACACAGTATCAAAATCACCATTTTGTGTTCAGATAATTTCACCAGCCTTCCCTGCTGTTCCCCCGACACTCCCACAGCTCTCCATCTGCCGCCAGCTACCTCCTGCTCCTACACATTCTGATGACCACACAAGTAGGGTTCAAAACGTGACCCAGTAATTTGTATCGCATCTTTGATCCTCAGCTCTGTTTCCACTGTGATAGAGAGATTAAAGTTTCAGGAAGGGAAAAGTGGTGACTTATCTTTCAGGGAAATTGAATTTTTCCTACTAGAGGTAAGAACACTTGAGAGGACCCTTTATCCCCATACAACATTTCCCCTACTTTAGGAAAACAGTTTGGCCTGGAATGGATACAACATACTCTAGATACAACTCCCAGCTCTCCTCTAGCAAGGTTATTTATTACCAAATGAGTCCTCCTCCCAGGATTAGATGAAATAAGCCAAACACCAATAAACTCTAGAGAATAGTCTTAACATCTGGATTAAACCTACATAAAATGCTAAGAAACGCTGAACTGCAGTCAGATGCTGGCCGTCCCCTTGAGGAGAAGCATCCCCAAATATCCACAATAAAGGGAGGGCACCGAGAAGAGCCAGATGAGTTACCGACGAGCTCTTTTCGTGGTTTCTAATCCTTATTTAATCTTTCACTCATTTCCACTCATTGAGCTGGACTGACCAGGCTGTGGTGGAGACACAGGGTAAGAGGGGAGCCAGTCTGTCCGTGTGAGAGAGGCATGTATAGAATTCCATATATACAGAACAACAAACCTCAGGGTTCTCACTGAAGAGAGAGGTCAAGACATCCCAGCAGTGCATTGAAAGATGGGCAGTATTCCAACAAGACTTTTTATTTTGTCTTTCAAAACAAAATGATTTAACAATTTTAAGAACTAACCAGCTACATGCCCAACACTGAACCAAGCAGTTGGGAGATAATGAGCTTAAATAATGTAGTCACTTCATGAGTTTCAGATTTCAGTAAACACCAAAAAAAAAAAAAAAAAAAAAATGGAAGTTTAGAACAAGAGTCAGGGGAGAAACAAACAGAAATTGTGGACTGAGCTAAAGCCAAGAGGATTTTTAATATATTTTTTGAAGATTCAGGATTATCATAAGGAAATACTCTCATGATTGCCAAAAGCAGAAGAAAAGGAGTAATAAACAATCAAATTCATTAGTGGAAAGTACCTATTACAGACTTGTGCATCCATTACTATTTACTCAATTTACTTTTGGATAAATAATTGTTATTTTAAATTTTCCATTCAAATAGTATTTGCATGCTCCTCCTTCTCCATCCTTCTTCTGATTGATGTATCTTCCCTGTACTCACTCCATCCTCCCCTAGACCAAGAATCCCACTCCCTGGGGCTGATATCACTTAAGTATTCCTCTGATATAAGCACTTTGTATCAAGCATAAACGACAAATAGACTTAGTCCTCTCAGAAGGTTTCTACAAACTCATTATTGACCTCAAGGGTAGCAGTTTTTAGAAATAACCATCTTAATGCAAATGAAATTCAGGAAATCTCTGTCATTTAGACATGTTCTGTAAGCATCACCCTCTATTAGCCCTACACTCAACTCATGAGCTCTGTGATTTTGCACCATAGTCAGTTTCTCATAAAAACCTAGAACCCCAAGAGTAATACGAAATTGACATCAGCATCAGAATTCTTTTGATGTTCTGGGTCTCTTCCACTATGTTTCTTAGATTTCTTCATTAATGTTAACTTTGTTTCTAAATTAATTTTATTTATTTATGTATTTATTTATTTAGACAAAGCGTTTCACTCTGTTAGCCAGGCTGGAGTGCAGTGGTGCAACCGTAGCTCACTGCAGCCTCAACCTCCTGGGCTCAAGTGATCCTCCCAATACAGCCTCCAGAGCAGCTGAGACTACAGGCACATGCCAACATGCTGGCTAATTTTTTTTTTTTTTTTTTTTTTTTGAGATGGAGTCTTGCTCTGTCACCAGACTGGAGTGCAGTGGTGCAATCACGGCTCACTGCAACCTCCACCTCCCGGGTTCAAGCGATTCTCCTGCCTCAGCCTCCTAAGTAGCTGGGACTACAGGCACATGCCACTATGCCCAGCTAATTTTTGTATTTTTAGTAGACACGGGGTTTCAGCGTGTTGGCCAGGATGGTCTCGATCTCTTGACCTCGTGATCTACCCGCCTTGGCCTCCCAAAGTGCTGGGATTACAGGCGTGAGCCACCACATCTTGCTGTGTTGCCCAGGCTACTCTTGAACTCCTTGGCCTCCCAGTGTTCTGCAGTTACAGGTGTAAGCCACCATGCCTGGCCCTAAATTAATTTTAAAAGCCACACTTGCCACAAACTGTAACTTCAGTTTCAAACAATATAAAGACCTCAGAGATTCCCAATTTTCTGGGTTTGTTTTGTTTTCAAAACAAATAGCACTGGAAATTAAATTGACTTTTTTTATTTAAAATCCCAGCACAGCTTAAACTGAAGAAAAGAAACTAGTAGTACTCAGGTAACCCAGAAGTCACATTTGCAACGAAAAGAAAAAGCAAATTAGTTTGCCCTGCCACATCTGGTTTAATAGTATTTTCCCATACATAAATTAGAGATCAAGAAAAGCAAAGACTGTATGTGATAGAGATGGATATGCTTCAAAATCTGTGATCTCAGAAACTCTGCTCCAAAAAATTAAGAAGATCTAAAAGAAGCATAAGACATGGGTCTAAAACTATTTATAATATAGATAAAGATGTTAATACAGCTATATAGACATAGCTGCATAGACAGCATTCTACCAATGACCTATATTCTGGATTTAAGGTTGTAATTCAGGAACACTTCAAAATGATCTCTAAAAATAAATGGTAACTTTCATGTATAATAGCAGTGGAGAGAGTAAAATGTACTATCATTGCTAAGCTAAGGAGGGATTGCCCCAGCAAAGAAGGATGGCCCCTCTGTTCCTCATGAGGGGCTCCTGTGTGATTATTATGTGTGATTATATACACGGAGGTGAAGGGTAATGGATAATGCTCTCTCCCAAACCTTGTCATCAGAGCTGCTGTATTAGAAAATTCTGGGTAATTGATCCAAGGGCAGAGATGTTTAATCTGGGGCAGCAATGAAGTCAGCCTAAGGGATAAATTAAGGTGTCCTTAGTCTAGTTAAACTCTGTTCAAAATTGCAATTACACTGATGAGAGGATATAGCTTCATTCATGTTCTCAAAGAGCAAATGTGGATATTACTTTTTCCCCATTTGGGAACAAAAGAGAAAGGGAGTCCGTACACTCTCTGTAGAGAGATTTCCCACATTTATCTTCTCTTTCTCCATTGGCCATGTTGACAGCAATGATGCAGTAAGAAGCATACATCTCCAAGTTTACATGAAGGGCTAAGTCAAGCAAAGAAAATACTTTTAATTAAGAACCAAATGGTACCTTTAATTATTTCCAATGTTATAAATAGGATGAATAGAGAACCTGTAGCTTAAATAGGAAATCATGATTCAGAAAGGTGGTTGCTACATAGCTGTTATGAATTCCTGGAGCCATCTAGAGGGGAAAGAAGGAGAAGAGGAGGAGAGGAAAAAACCAGGACTCACTTTCTGAGCATTACCATATGATAAGCACCCTGTCTCATGCTTCACACATCGCATGTGCTATTATGATATGGCTCTACAACATAATTCCAAGAAAAATAGAAAAACCATTCAAATTTTTAAAAATCAATATAAATGGAAGACTATGGTTACATTAAACTGCAAATAACAACAATTAAGTATAGATGAAAAGGATTTTTTTTAAGAATTGTTCAAAGTGATTATTTAATCTACTGATACATAATTGATAGGTTTAGTATTTGGAAGAACTTACTATTTTAAATTGTTAATAGTAAAAATGTACTATTCCAGTCTGGATTCTGGGAAAGGACAAGCTTTCTAGTTCCAGCCTCTTCAGAGGCCATGTGAATTAAGGCTCATCACTACCAGGTGTTTGCACTTCACTTTAATTGACACCAAGGTATGTATGGGAGAAAAATTGCCTCTGCAGATACTGCCCACCTAAAGTTTAAAATTCAAAAGCAGTGCTTCTCAAATACTACTATTATAAGGGTCCCCAGAGTGTGTGTGTACATGTGTGTGCATTAAATTCTAATATAGCAGATCTGGTGTGGGACCTAGGATGATAAAATTTGGCAAACGCCCCTACATCAGATGATGATTCTGATGTAGGTGGCTGGGATCATGCTTTAAAAGGATTCACCTGTTATTTAATGGGTGCCATGATAAGATGACATTGGCCATAATTACTCTCATAGTCTGAAGACTGTATTTCAGGTAGAGGAAATTGAACTAGCTCAATCAATGTTGGTTAAATTTATTAATTAATTGACCCAGTGAAATCAAGATTGAAGCAAAAGTCCCTGGAAAATACAATCAGGGTTATCAGCTAAGGTATAATGAAGCCCAAGTCATTGTAATCTCAAATTTGGCTGCAGATCCTCCCTATTCATCCACATTTTCACCTTTCTAACCTTTTCAAAAGAACAGCATCTATATAAACTGTTTTATTAATTCCAACTAGGACAAATTGTTACTTAACAACAAACTTGGAATCCCCATGCTCTGCAGGGCTGGGGAGGAGTCATCACTACATCAAGAAGGTCAGAAGCTGTCTGCTGCGGCAAGCCACGCCTGTGCCCACAATGCAGCATGTCTTTCTCACTCCTTTGCTTGGCTAGGACTAGCCATTCTGTAACATCTTCCTTGTTCTTATTCTTCGCTTCCTGCCTTATTGGCAATTTGAGAATCTGTCTCAACCTGCTGATACCTGTGGGCCAGGTGAAAATTTGCATGCTCTACATTTGGCATGCCATAGTCCTGAAGTTTTCCCAAATCTGTTTCTACAGACAGGAATAGAAATTTCAAGAAATGCATCCTTCCTGGCAAGAATACGTCTGCTGTTATGCCAGAAGAGCCTCCTCCCACTCCCAGCTGACTCCTTTGAACAGCCACAGTCTTCTCTCTCTCTCTCTCTCTCTCTCCCTTTCCCTGATGTCTGCATGCTCATGATTCACTGAGTATGCCCTTCACATTAGCTCTGATGGAAGGTAGGCTTGTGCCCTGAGGAGATAATGGGCCAATCCACCTGAAGAAGTAAGCCCTTTAAATGCCTGAGGCAAATTAATACCTGCCCAAGAAACATCTCAGCAGTAACATTTGGGCAGTCCCACCCAGTCAAATCAGACACAGTCCCCACATTCCTACTCACATTTTCTTTGCCATTCTCAAACTTCAGAGAAGTGTAATGCACTCCAGCTAAGCTTGTCTGGAAACTCTTCACTTTCATCTTCATGGAAAGAAAAGATTTTTGAAAAGAAAATTTAAGTGAAACTTCAATCCTCATTAACCATCCCTCCACAGGGAGCCTACTGGCAATGAATCACAAGACTACCCTGCCAAATGGGAACTGTAAGCTGATGAACTGGATTTGAAATCTTAGAGCCAATCTGGGCTGAGCAGCTCTGGCTTTTGTGGGCACTGAAGCCTGCAGCCCATGAGGAGGTTCCTCTGTTACACTCAAAAGACACCTTAGCCAGGCGCGGTGGCTCACACCTGTAATCCCAGCAACTTGGAAGGCCGAGGCAGGCGGATCACCTGAGGTCAGGAGTTCAAGACCAGCCTGACCAACACCATGAAACCCTGCCTCTACCAAAAAAATACAAAAATTAGCCGGGCATGGTGGCATGTGCCTGTAATCCCAGCTACTCGGGAGGATGAGGCAGGAGAATCACTTGAACCTGGGAGGTGGAGGTTGCAGTGAGCCGAGATCACACCACCGCACTCCAGCCTGGGCAACAGAGCAAGACTCAGTCTCAAAAAAAAAAAAAGACACTTTAGCAGGCATGAAGAAAACTTGTTTTTATCATTCTGCCCGCTCTTGCTCCAAGATTTGTTTGTATTTATCAAGCATTTTTATTTGATTTAAGTAAAGTACATTAATGAGAAAATAAAATCTTTTCTCACTTCACTTTCTGCACCACCTGAATTTCTGTGCCCTTTGACCTTGCAGTGAATCGCAGTAACATTCAGGAAAGCCAAAGAGTTAAGAAAACTAAGTCTTGATTGGGACATAAAATTAAAAAAAAATTATGCACAGAGATGCAAGGAAGGACAATAATCATATGATATACTTGCACAATATTTACTAATTTTTTCAGAAATTTTACATCTATTGTCCTTCTCAGTGCAATTATATCACCCTTTCTGCTCTGAAATGTTTTTCAGATATTAAAATGCAATTGTAATTATTTCTATAGGAAATAGCAGGCTGAAAAGACCAAACTCCTTAATGCTTTCTGGTAGTGTTTTTCTCTCATTTAAACTGGATTTAATGAGCAGTCTTCTATGCTCAATGGGGAAACCATAGCAATACTCCTTTCTACAATTACCGATATTGAGTTTCTGCAACCACAGTTTTCTCTCTCCTGTTTTCACCAACTCATCATACATACAGTCTTTCCTTTCTCAATCCAACTTCCTAGCTGCACCCCAAGTTCACTTTGTCTTCAAAGTTCACACCGACTTTCAGTAATATACGCTTACTTTAGACACTTTCTCTTTAACAGTAAATGACATTGTTAGATTTTTACATTTATGGTAGACACACAAATTTAGAACTAAATTAATAATTAGAATAATAAGTGTTACTATTTATTGAACACTTTGAGTGTGCAAGCTATGGACCAGACCCTTATATCTACCTGGTAAAGTAACTCCATGGCAAAATAGGTATTATACCCATTTGATAAACGATAAAACTGTAGAGAGGTTCAATAACTTGCCCACTTTCATATTGCTAGTAACTGAAAAGCTGGAGATTTAAAATAAGATCTGTTTGGTGGTAATGCCCTTATTCTTAACCATTATTCACACCCTCTCCTGAGCAGACAAGAGTCCTCCTCTTTTCCAAGAAATCTTTATTTAGACTTGGCATTACTAGCTAGGAAGAAAACGTACATAGGGCAATATTTGGCACTCATTTGTTTGTTTTAACCATGGCCATAATTTCCACTGCTACTCTTGCTGTTTACACATCTCTTAACTATGCAAATGCTATTAATGTTTCTTTTAATTTCATGTTTCATAAGCAATAATATTCAATAAAACACCCATAGCACAATCAAATGTGCCTATACAAACGCTCACTGCATACCAGTTTTAGGAATTCTTTTATTTTATTTTATTTTATTATTATACTTTAAGTTTTAGGGTACATGTGCACAACGTGCAGGTTTGTTACATATGTATACATGTGCCATGTTGGTGTGCTGCACCCATTAACTCATCATTTAGCATTAGGTATATCTCCTAATGCTATCCCTCCCCCCTCCCCCCACCCCACAACAGTCCCCGGTGTGTGATGTTCCCCTTCCTGTGTCCATGTGTTCTCATTGTTCAATTCCCACCTATGAGTTGAGAACATGCGGTGTTTGGTTTTTTGTCCTTGCGATAGTTTGCTGAGAATGATGGTTTCCAGTTTCATCCATGTCCCTACAAAGGACATGAACTCATCATTTTTTATGGCTGCATAGTATTCTATGGTGTATATGTGCCACATTTTCTTAATCCAGTCTATCGTTGTTGGACATTTAGGTTGGTTCTAAGTCTTTGCTATTGTGAATAGTGCCACAATAAACATACGTGTGCATGTGTCTTTATAGCAGCATGATTTATAATCCTTTGGGTATATACCCAGTAATGGGATGGCTGGGTCAAATGGTATTTCTAGTTCCAGTTTTAGGAATTCTTAAGAGTAACAATGTTGATACTATTTTCTATTGGTGCTCCATTGATAGAGAATTGGCCTATCTTCATAAAAAGCATTAATTGTAGATGCCTGCAATTGACTTTGATATTTTTATTGCATGCGTTTTGCTGTGGTGGTAGCTGTGTGTTTTAAAGTTGATTACCATCTCCACTCCACCCCCACCCTAGTACCTAGACAGTGTTTTGTCCATGGTGGACATTCAGCAAATGTTTATTTGATTTGGCTTGAACTACTTTAGAGATACATTATGCTCCAGAATGCACGGATGAGTGAAATAATCCATCCAGCGAGCTGTTAATCTGCTAAGCTATCAATTAAGGGCACAGCCATCCATAACAGCAACCATTAAAGACTACTAAGTCATTTATCTTGAAGTCTGTAAAACAGATTTCTGTTGGCAGACTTGGACAGCTCAAAGCATCTGTGATATGAGTGAATAGGTCAATAACCCATACATTAAATGGTTGCTAAGTACTAAAACTCTTTGAAATGATAGGCCATTAAGGCTAAGACGGTTTCATTTAGGGATATAAAATTCACTTTTAAAATAGTCTTTAGATATTAATTTCTATGATAAATCACCGAAGATGTACCGAAAAAGGTAGGTATTCATTCACTTACTCAAAAAGTATGTACAACAGGTTTTTGGAAAATGTTGCTTTAAGCAAAATTACATATAAAGAAACTAATTTTACCATAGGCTAATTGATATAAACAAGAGTCAAGTACATGTAAAAAAGATTCATAAAAAACAAGTAAGACAATTATTTAACCAGTTATTCCAATTCAGGGTCACAGGTGACTGGAGCCTGTCCCGCAGCTCAAGGTGCAAGGCAGGAACCCAACCTAGCCAGGATGCCATCCCATCATGGGACACACTCATGCATACACCTGCACTTCCTCAGACTGGAACAATTTAGATACACCAATTCACCTAATGTTCACATCTTTGGGATGTGGGAGGAAACCAGAGTGTCTGGAGAAAACCCATGCAAACATAGGCCACAGCTGGAAATCAAAATTTTTTCTCATCGATGTTATAATAAAATGACACTGAATGAAACGACGTTATTTGAAGGACCTGCTGTATTGTGCACCTGCCATAGCAGTGTAATACAAGTTATAAAAGATACAAGTTATGAAAGAAAAAAATGTTGTCCTCAAAGAGTTACAATCCAGTTGAAGTCTTTTCTAAACAGATGCATATTTCAACAATTATAAATCTGTATTGTAAATGGGCA
This sequence comes from Hylobates moloch, assembly GCF_009828535.3. Classification (NCBI taxonomy): domain Eukaryota; kingdom Metazoa; phylum Chordata; class Mammalia; order Primates; family Hylobatidae; genus Hylobates; species Hylobates moloch. The sequence continues at coordinate 108,564,496 of NW_026652277.1, read as the reverse complement.
GCATCGTGAGAAATGGAGCCTATAATGTGAAATGAGGGTAATGTGCCATTTGAGGTGAGCTTGGCTTGGCAGAAGGGGACTACAAACACTTTAATGAAAAAAGATATAGAAACTTACCTGAAATGAGGGGATCGCACAGAGAGGTAGCAACAACACTGTCTCCTCACAGTTTCCCAAGGCCCCTCCCTAACCTCAAAAAGTGGTGTGTAGCTACTAGTGATACTTTCCAAGCAAGGTAGGGACTTGTCAGTTCCATAAAGCTTAATTTTGCATTGTAACATAATTCTTTTATACGTGGAGGCTTACGTCTTTTATACTTGGAGGCTATGCAGAAACACCCATCTATTCATTTCCATTTAAGGTAATATTTACAGACATCATAACTTTCCTACTTCTAATATCAAGCTCAATACTACTAATCATAAAAATAGATCCCCAGCTGGTGTGATAATACCCATACATACATTCTTCTGACTCTGCCTCCAGCTATTTGGCATCTAAGAAAGCCCACATCTGACTTTGAGCTAGTTAGTAGAGGGTGTCATTAAAAAGAAATTTAAATTAAGAAATTAAGAAAAAATATATAGACCCAAAGACTTGTGGATAAATGAGTAAAATAATGATTGTAAGACAGCAGGGTTGTAGAATGCTTTGTATTCTTGCACATCACAAAAATATGGGAAGCCAAGATACATATTTACTAAAATCTGACCACATAAAAAGGAAACCCAGGTAAAGAATGCACTCTAGACTTCCAATTCTAGCAATATGGTAGATAATTATACCAAAAAAAAAGAGAATCCTTTCTGCATGAAACCCCTAGACATAATGGATGAGACATAACCATCACCTTTTGAAATGTGTAGCTGAAATCATAAAAATAAAAAAGAAATGGTCACAAACTGAAAAAAAAAAAAAAAAGGAAAACCAGCATAACAATCTAATGTGAGGTTTGGCTTCTTTAGGCATTTGCTCTTATTCCTAACCTAATCACTTGCTTTTTTTTTTTTTTTTGAGACGGAGTCTTGCTCTGTCGCCCAGGCTGGAGTGCAGTGGCGCAATCTCGGCTCACTGCAAGCTCCGCCTCCCGGGTTCACGCCATTCTCCTGCCTCAGCCTCTCCGAGTAGCTGGGACTACAGGCGCCCACCACTACGCCCGGCTAAATTTTTTTGTATTTTTTAGTAGAGATGGGGTTTCACCGTGGTCTCGATCTCCTGACCTCGTGATCCGCCCGCCTCGGCCTCCCAAAGTGCTGGGATTACAAGCGTGAGCCACCGCGCCCGGCCCCTAATCACTTGCTTTTAACAACAACCTCTAGGGTAACAAAACCTAGGCACTGGGCTTTCAAGTTAGGAACTAAGACCTCTAGATAAAGTCTGGATCTTTGAAGACCTACATAATTAAAGGGTGGGCATTACTTGGAAGACAAGCCTAAGGAAATTGTCCCAAATGCAACACAAATAGATGGAAATCATGAAAACTAAGAAACATGAAAGATAAAATGAGTTACTCTGGGATATGTCAAATTGGATTTCTAGAAGAGAATAATAGGAACAGAGATTAGACAATATTTGTAGAATAACTGAGGATGCTCCAAAACTAATTTTGTAGATTAATGAATCCTAAGAGTTAATGGCAACAATGGAAGACAAAAGGTAGAGACATAATAGCATCAAACATCCAGAGAAAATAACTGTCTGCCAAGAATTGTGTATACAGATAAAAAGAACAAGAGCAAATTAAGAGAGTTGACTAGCAACAGAATACCATTAAAAGAATTTATAAAGGATATACTTCTGGAAGAAGAAATATGGTGTTAGGGGCAAAGTTTGAGAGGCTAGAAGAAGTAGGGAATGAAGAATCTAGCAAATACGTGAATAGATCTAAGCAGACTGTATAAAACAATTAATTTGGAGGATATAAAAATGGGGTAGAACTTAGATACTGGATAACAGCAATATAGATAATAGGAGTGGTAAAATCACGTTCAAAGAATTCTGAAGTTATTTCACTGTTTAAGAAGAAGGTGGTGATACTAAATTTAGATTTTGTTAAATTAACTAGGCATATTAAAATGTTATGAGTGGTCACACAAAGATTAACAGTAGTGTATATAGCTCCCAAAGCAGATGAGTGTATGGAATAAAACCAATGAATAAACAAAATCTCAAATAATTCAAAAGTAGGCAGAAAGAGAAAAAATATATAATTTAAAGCAAAAAGTCAAGTGAGGGAGATAAATCGAAACTATAAGTAATCACAATAAATGTAAAGGGTCTAAACTGTTTAGTTAAATGGCAGAAATTGTTAAAATTGGGTTATAAAATAAACTGCTCTAGGCTTTGTACACAAAACAAATAAAACATAAAGACTCAGAAACATTTAAAATAAAAGGCCAGAAAAAGTTATTAACTCTAAACTTCTAAGAACCTAACATCAACATGCATGAGGCAAAAAGCTGACAACACTGCAAGAAGAAATGGGCAAATTTACCAGGATAGGGGAGATTTTCATACGTTAATACTTCTTTCAGAAATTGATAAATCAGATAGAAAATGAGTAAGAAAATAGAAGATTGAAAAACACTCTAAACAAGTTAGATTTAACTAACATATACAGAACTCTGCATAAAGCAATTGAAAACTAAAGATACTTTATGATAATTAGCCACATAATGGGCCAAAAGCAAATCTCATTAAATATCAAAAGAATCATTATTATAAAGTCCATGTTCCCTGTCCACAGTGCAACTAAATTAAAATCAATAACAAGGTAAAACCTGAGGGAAAGAAATCAGATCAGTTGTTGCCAGAGGCTGGGAGATGGAGTAGGAGATTGATCACAAAAGGACACAGGGGAATTTTGTAGTGTGATGGAAATATTTTATATTTGATTTTGGTAGTGGATTCATGACTGTATATATTTGTCAAAACTCATCAAACTAAACACTAAAAATGGGTAAATTTTACTGTATGTAAATTATGCTTCAATAAACCTGACTTTTAAAAAAATCAATAACAAGCAATAACTTTCAAAAGTCTCATGCATTTAGTCCCCAAAATTAAATAACAGTGGAAATTAGAAATGCTTAGAGCTGAATGATTATGAACATACTCCATTTCAAAATTTGTGATGACTGTAGTTGGAAAGAAATGCATAACCTTTAATAGCTTAAAAAGGCAACAAGGTAAGTCCAAAGGACATAGTTTCAAAAAAATAATAAAACTGAGTGCAGAAATCAATTAAATAAAAGGAGAAAAGGTGGTTCTATAAAAGAATAATTATTAAAATAAAGCTCTGTCAATTCTGAGCAAGAAAAAATTAGACACAAGTAAATATCAGGAATGAAAATTAAAACATAACCTAGATTCAAAACAGATTTTAAAACTATGTCAGTGATATTGAAAGTTTACAGAAAACAAATCCCTAGAAAAATATAGCTCACCAAAAATTATCTGAGATTATGTAGAAACACTGAATACAACTATAACTATTTTTTAAATTAAATTAATAGTTTAGAGTCTATCCACAAATAACCAACAGATCCAAACGTTTTTATGGGACAGTTCAACTAACCATCTAAGAATCAGATGATTCTGATCTTACCCACACTTCCAGAGTACAAAAAATGTAAAGACAGTCTTCAACATATTTTTGTGAAGGTAGTGTATCATTAATACTAAAGCTTTATAAGAATTCCAGAGTCTAGAACCTTGTTTAGAGCTGCCACCCATTTATTTTGACATTTCTGAAGCTGAATTCCCAAAACATAAAGGCTTTGCCATAAAAATATAAGTCCTCTACCTTCCAAGGAGTAAGATACGTTCTTGCTCTGCTCAAATCCCCCGGGCTGCCCTCTCATTTTATCTCAAAATATTTTTCCTAACATAAAATAATAGTCTACCATTTTCTCACCTCATTTTTAAACACAGAAACAAAAATAAATTATTGTTCTAGTGCTCTATTAGTCAGGGTTCTCCAAAGAAACAGAACCAACAGAAGATATAGATATCAGCCAGGCGTGGTGGCCCACACCTGTAATCCCAGCATGTTGGGAGGCCAAGACAGGCGGACCACATGAGATCAGGAGTTCAAGACCAGCCTGTCTCTATTAAAAATACAAAACTTAGCCAGGCATGGTGGCAGGTGCCTGTAATCTCAGCTACTCAGGAGGCTGAGACAGGAGAATCTCTTGAACCCGGGAGGTGGAGGTTGCAGTGAGCCAAGCTCATGCCACTGCACTCCAGCCTGGGTGACAGAGGGAGACTCTGTCTCAAAAAAAGATATAGATAGATATGGATAGATATATAGAGATACATATACAGACAGATACGGCTCTCTCTAGAGAGAGATAGATATAGATATATAGACATAGAGAGATTCTAAATAGGGTATTAGCTCATACCTTATATCTTTTAAATATATGCACTTTTTCAAACAGGTATTAGCTCATGTGATTACGGAGGCTAATAAGTTCCAGCATCTGCCATCAGCAAGCTGGAGACCCAGGACAGCCAGGGGTGTAGTTTTAAGGCCTGAAAGCCAGAGAACTGATGTTACAGATTCCAAGCCAGGTGTGAAGGCCTGAGAACCAAGAATGCTGAGGGCAGGGGAAGATTGATGTCTCAGCTCAGGCAGTCAGGCAGATGGCAAATTGAGACTCCTTTCAGCTTTCTGTTCCATTCAGGCCCTCAACAGATTAGATGACGCCCACACACATTGATGAGGGCCATCTGCTTTATTCAATTCACCAATTCGAATGCTAAGAAATGATGCTTAACCAGATATCTGGGCATCCCATGGCCCAGTCAAGTTGACACATAAAATTAACAATCACAGCAACAAAATCCAAATATATTTTTATTTTTAAAAAATGGCCAAATTGGGTTTCTTCTAGAAACACAATGATGGTGATCTTTGTCAGATTGGGGCAGAGCCGGGCTGATCATTTCTGCTAGGAACACACATCTTTCAGAGCCTTCCTTTATCTGAACAGTACTAGAGAAAAACATTTCCAGAGCTTTTTAATAAAAAATTATGTAACTTATTTTTTCTTGTTATAAAATTAATGTTTATTTTAAAACCATTATAAAGAAAGCAAAGAGAGAATGCTTCTATTTGGAGGAAACCATTTTCAAACTTTCACACTGCTGTATGATCTTCCATATCTTTTTCCCCACATATTTACTCACCTCTTTACTGGCCTATCTCTTAATTGTTTTAAAAAAATAAAAATTAAAAATACCAACTCTCTGAAGTGACTCAATGACCCATTGATTAGGCATTGCATATATTTGTGCTGTATCTACACATTATCCCTACAATATAAGAAAATAATCACATACCAATAGTGCAGCCAGAAGGTCATCATCTTAAAATTCTTAATAATCTTATCTTTGAATAGGTATTTTGCAAATGAAGGCTGAGGAGACAACAAGGCCTGCACAGAGGTCTTAGATACTTATCTCCCAAATGGCAGTGCCCCTTCACCTCCCCAGGGGGGATTCTCAGTTGAAAGCCCCCATGCCCCACCTAACAACCACTGCAGCCCTCTGTCTGCCTGCAGCGGAGGCCTAGGCACAGGTGCAGGGAGGGCTGAAGTCAGGCTCATGCACTCGGAGTTGCAGACTAGGACACCCCCTAACACCTGAAAGGGTGTGCAATCATCCCGGAAGTGTATCCCTGTGCCCAAAGGAGCACAACATTAAATAGCAAATTTAAAAACAGGTCAAGACAGAGAAGGGAAAGAAAGGAAGAGGTTTTTTTCCCCTGCTTTGAAAATGTGAAATGTTATGCATTTTCACATTGAACTGGACCCTAAAATTATGTAGTCATCCCAGTGTAACGTTCACTTTCCTGCTGCTGCTGTGCCCATACTCAATGTGCTGCTACACTGAACTTTGTTTTGTTGTTCAAACAAGCCCGACTCACAGTTTTCCAGGCTTCTACATACATTGTTCCCTCTTGGATGAGCCTTCTCTGACCATCACCATCCCGGGCCTATTTGGGATGTTCCTGCTGGATACTTGAAGAGTTTTCTTCTTCCCTGTCCCCCTGCTAAGCACAGTGTGCTGTAAATCCTTCTTTAATGGTCTTGTCCACTGTTCCTATTGGACTGTAGACTCTGTGAAGACCAGAATGTGGTGATTTTCCTCAGACACCAGCATGAGTTCATGAATGAGCGCTACGTTTCTATAACATGCACCAATTTTCCAAGCACTTTCATCTTTTATCTCATTTCCTCAAACACACACATGGGCCTTTATCTGGCTAACATCATTATCCTTATTTTATGGAAGGGATAAAGAAGCTACTGTGAAGTTAAATGATTTGCCTAAGGCCACACAGCCTGTGGCATTATAAAAATAATTACAAAAACTAACATTTACTCAACACCTAGTATACGTGCCCCACTTTGTTTGAAGCACCTTACACATGTGAAATCACTTCATGTTTACTGCCATCTGTCTTGGTAGGGACTGTTATTATGCTCCTTTTTAAAGAGGCGATGTGAGAGGTTAATGAGTAACTTACCCAGGTCTACAAAAGCAGCGAGGATCAGAGCCAAGTTAAACACCCGCAGTCTGGGTGCAGGCCTGCTCTATTTCCCGACATGCAACTCTGCCTTTTATTTGGCACTGCAGGTAAGACACGTGGTTTCTGGTCTCAAAGTGGTCAAAGACAGAAATGAGATATCAATATATACTCCATGATATAAGAGATTTTGTATCCTAATTAGTTCATAGATAATCGATGCTCTAGAAATGGAGAGATTTTCCCTGTTTCACACCAGGTTTTCTCTAGACTGGAACCTCCATGAGCACACAGACTGTGTCTGGCTGCTCATTGTTACATCCATAGGGCTTGACGTGTACAAGGAGCTTAATAATCATTGGTTGAGTAAATTTTAAGAACCAAAATACCTGTTGTCCCCTGAAGTGCAGAGAGCACTTCAGCTGAGTTTAGAGATTGGCAATGACCTGGCTACGTGGTGGGGGTGGTGGGAGCACCCTTTGGATGATGAAGAAACACTACGCAAAGACACACACAAGGGTGGAAGCATCCTTGGGTAGTTGTCAACCAACTAATCTGAAATAAAACGTAAGATTTTTCCTTGGAGAGATCAGGGGCTGAGTGGGAATATAGATTAAGAAGGCTGCTGGGGCCAAATTATATAGGGACTAAATGCCAGCATAAGGAAGTTGGACTTTATTCTCTGTGCTCTAAGACATCTTTAAGGTTTCTGAGTAGAATAATAGTACAATTGAGTGTCACTTTCAGAAGATCAGTATGGCATCTGTATATAGGATAAATTAGATAAGAATGAGAGTGAAGAGAAGAAGACAAAGAGTCTCGCTTAAGTGTGGAGGACTGAAACAACAGGAACCTAAACACTGATGGTGGGAAGAGGTAAAGAAAGTCTCAGATTTAAGAAGCATTTTGAGGGACTTGATTAATGAATGGAAATCTGCTACCATTTCGCTAGTATGTGGAGAAAATAGGGGCATAGGAAGAGTGAGTAAAGGGAAAATCTGGAAATTACCAATCATATTTTTAACTGGAACAATATTGCTGATGAGTGACTTTTAAAAATCTACATGCTCAACCCCTTGCAGTATCTTTCAGCTATACATTAGCACATTTTTCCACATATTAAATACATCTGTTGGATAAAACACTTTTTTATTCCTAGAAATATCAAAATCAGCTGCCTGTGCATAAAATGCATGAATTTGAATTATGGTATTAAGAAGCGGTCGTTAGCTGCTGACAAATCAAACAGAGTAGCTGGCCACCTTATTTTACCTCTTTGTCTGTAGTTTTAGGTATTACTACTGGTGTGGGGCTCCACAGACTTTTTTTCCCATTGCGCCCTGTTCCAAGTAAATAGTGAACAGCAAAATAAAGATGTTATGTTAGTTTAACACAGAAGCATTGGCCCTTAGAGCTAAGATATTGACACTGAATTTTTGTCATTAGATAAGATACTGTTAGCATAACAATATGTAATTTGTGACTGACTAACCCTTTGAATTAAAAAAAAAAAGTGGCATTCAATGTTATGGTGAATTGCCACCCAGTTTTCTGTCAAAATATTTTAATCTTATTTCAACTGCCTACGTATATATCTATACAATATAAGAGACAGATCTAGGTTTTATTATGTTCTAATGGAGTTAAATCATAAGTGTATTTCCTTCTTATAAAAGCAAGATAGGTCCATCCCCAATAAAAGGATTCACTTGGATTCTGAATGCTTAATAAAGTATCTTTAATATACTAGCCCTTATACAACAAAATATTATTTCCATCCCAAGAAAATGCTTCCCACCCCACACTGAAGACAGTGCACAAAAATAATGTAAAATATTAAAGCTTGGTGTTTTAAGACAAATTTTCTAGATTTAGGGCATGTGGGGAGTGGCTGCAGAGGAAGGAGTTTTAATGGTGTTAATATGAAAGGGCCAGGACACTCAAAGGAGGAGGATCTATGTCTAGCTAAAATGCAAAAGGATGAAACTCTTTCCTATAAAGGGCTTTAAAGGCCGGGCACGGTGGCTCACGCTTGTAATCCCAGCACTTTGGGAGGCCGAGGCGGGCGGATCATGAGGTCAGGAGATCAAGACCACGGTGAAACCCCGTCTCTACTAAAAATACAAAAAATTAGCCAGGCGTGGTGGCGGGCGCCTGTAGTCCCAGCTACTCGGAGAGGCTGAGGCAGGAGAATAGCGTGAACCCGGGAGGCGGAGCTTGCAGTGAGCCAAGATCGCGCCACTGCACTCCAGCCTGGGTGACAGAGCGAGACTCCGTCTCAAAATAAATAAATAAATAAATAAAATAATGGGCTTTAAAATCCTTGTTTCCACAACACGGAGAAAACAGCCACCTAAATAAGAGGACACTGACCTTTGCAAAAAGAGAAAGCAAATTACAGAGAACTTGGTTTAGAGCAACCATTGACAAGTTTAGCAAGTAAGAATTCAGTGACAAAGTATATGTCAAGGACAAGACTCATTAACGTGTATCCATGCTCTTGCTCACCTCACTTGAAAAAAAAAATCTGTCTTCTTCCACTCAGCTTCTCTCCCTCCCTGATCTCCTAAAGACTTAGAGTGGTCTCCTTGCCAGGTCAGTTATAGTGGAGTTACTCTGGAGAGTGAGTATAGCAGAGAATTGTAAAAGAACCCTGTGCTCAGAAGAGTCCTGTGCTTGATTTAACGCTCTACTGTAGCCATCTGGAAATTCTTAATTTTTGAATAAAGGGTCTCACATTTTCATTTTGCACTGGGTCTCACAAATTATGTTGCCAGTCCTGATTGCAGGTGGTGGAAAAATTTCAAGTAGCAGCAGCAGCTACCACACGGCATACAAACAGGCCAGACAGGACAAGCCACACTCAGCAGATGTCAGAGACTAGGGAAGTCAAAAAGGCTATCCAGGGACCTCGCAGAAGACACCAAGCAGGCCAAAGCTTCCACCCCACGGGCATAAGATCCACCTTCTCTTTTACCTGATGCCCTCTTTGGAAAGGACAGCAGACCCTTTGAAAGGGGAGAAACAACAGTGATAGAGTTTGAATTTTAAATCAACTGAATATTTACCCAAAGTATAAAACCAAGATGTCTTTATAAATGTAAGCCTTTTCAACCATTTTCAGGAGCTCAGAAAGGAGCATCAGATAAAGAAAATAAAGTTTTTTCTTATATTCTTATCCTATCTAAATCATTGTGTATAAATGTTGACCCCTCCACAGAAGGTAAAGAGTATGCTCTCAGAAAATGAACTATTTGAGGTTCATTGAGGGAGGTTTTCCCACACACGAGTTATTCATGAATATTTTAGGTGTATATGCCCCAGTTTGAGATTCTTTATGGCTAAGCATTCTGAATGAAGGATGGGCAGAATACTGTCATGGGGGTGTGGGGGTTTTGTTGGTTTCTTTCTTTCTTTTTTTTTTTTTTTTTTGTACTCTTCCAGCAATCATCTGAACACGCGGCTCTGAAATAGGAGTATTTGCAAGCATGCTTGGCAGTAAAATACGACAATCCAGAAAATATGTAAAATATACATTCCAGAGCAGATTTAAAAATATACCAGATGGTTAGTCATTGTTTTCTTTTTTTCAAAGTTTCTCATAAAAACATATGAAATACTTTGCTTCTCTTTAGATTAAGCCTACTGAAGCACAACAGATGACACGATTTCTCACTTTGCAAAATGTTTCATTACTTCAAAATAATAGAGATGGCTATAAAATGGCCTTTTCTTATGAAATTAAGAGGTGAGCTCACTGGTATTACTCTTCCCATCTGTTTCTCCCTCATATGCACCCTTTCTTCACCAAGAAGCTCTCTTCCCCTCACCCTTTCTCTTTCATTTAGTCCATGTGGTGGCCTCTTGTGCTGTATTTTACTAAATAGGAGCAGATGGCACGGTAAAGAAGACAGAAAGCTCTGATGAAAACCATCTACAGTTTATTTGGGAGTTCAGGACAAAGAGTAATGGGATTGAACCTCCCAAACTGAGATAACACATGTAAAACCCATAGCGCTATACTTAGTGTATAATAGGTGCTCATCTCTTGATCACTTTCATTATGTTTCCCTAATCCCTGAAGACAGTCCTTCTGCCAGCTGAATCTGTGCTGAGGCCTCTATGCAGTCTCCAATGCCTTTTTTGAGCACCAAACACTGAACTTGTGAAAGAGTTGGTTCAGAATGCGCAGGAACGTTTGAAGTGAAAGTATTGCTGTGAAAAGCTAATTCTATTATAAAGGAATAAGGGTTTGTCTCATGGTTTTACATGGGAATGTCATTTTATAATCTATTGTAGAGTTTCTGAATTTATCTATCCATATAAAAGCACCATGAAGTCAATGACCATGCCCGTCTGACTGAACACATCCTAGCACCTAGGATTGCACACAGTAGGCATTTAATACATGCGTGTTAAAGGAATAAGCAAATCAAACAAATCATAAATGAGGACATTTAAAATCACCTAGCCCATCCATTTCACAGTAGCCCAGGGACTTGCCCAAGGTCAATGGAATATAGAGCTAACCCTAAAAGTAATGGATTTCTATGTCCCACTGCACAGATCCCTGAATTATTAGCACTTTCTCCAACTGAAATAACATGAACATAATTTTCTTCCCAATTATTCTGGCTGAGAGATATACAAAAGGTGTCGGTGGGTGGAAGATTTACAGCACAGCTTCTGGAAAGCCTGGAAACACCATGGGGCAGCTGCAAAAAGTCTTATGGTAATTAAATCGAGAAGCCAAGGAACCCTTGGAGGCACACTTTGTGGGCTCCAGGACAGCCCTCCTGGAGGAAGGCATTTTCATGGACAATCATAATATAATAGATCTTTAGGCAAGCAAGAGTGAAAGAAAATACAAGAAAGGAAAAATACCTATGGTTTCCAAGGTTGTCATATATGCTAACCTTTAACATAGACTTCAGCTCCACTACCTATGAAATATTTTTCTCTCCTGTTATAACAAGGTGAACAATTCACACAATTCATCTCCTAAAATTCAGTTATACCAAAAACAGTAACTTTCTTTGTATCCCTAAAGCTGAACTAAACTCATGAGCACCCCCATCTCCCTCGGAATTGGGGGAATAGGGAAGGTGGTGATGGAGGCGATTAAAGAAGGAATTTTAAACTAATGAATTAAAGATTTCTCTGTCCACACTGGTTTAAAAGAACTTTTTAAAGTCTCATTTGGAAAAATACTCATCTCTCAAGTTTTCTTTATGACACCTGTACGTTTTTGAAGAGAAGATACCATGTGGATATAAAAAGTAGCTTACCAGTCCTCAGTGTAATGGGGCTGGGAAGTGGGGCTTAATCAGCAGAGGGTCCTCTCAGCTTTGGGCCCCGAAGTCCTGGGTTGTGACCACTTGCGGCAGCAATGTGCTGGAGCAGCTGCTGAAGCCTGTAGTCAAGGTTGCCTATTATAGTTGAGTGTACCTCCTGATCCTGACCCAGACCTGCTGACCCATTCTACAACTGGATATTTATCCAAGAGTCCCCACAGGAACTTTGGGATACTCTGCATCCCACCCACTGGCTTTGGAGACAGAGCAATGTCCGGTCCATCTGCCTCAATGCATCCCTAACCGTGGCCAGATCACCTCCTGCCACTATTAGCATCAAGCTCAACCTACCACTGTTCCAACAGGTCAGCTGCCTCTCCAACCTACTCCTAAGGAACTAAGATATTCTCTTTCCCCTCCCAGTACTACAGGACTTTCTCTTCTGCTTCCTACTTGGCAAGGAAATCCTGAAGGTCATATCCCCCTCCTCTACCCTGTGGACTGATTTGTTCTAAGAGGTGTCTGCCTTGCCTTTTGTAGGACATTATGATTGAAGGGGAATGAGAAATACATCAGTTTATTATATTTCCAAATATATGTATATATATTTGGATATATGTAGTGATATATATGTGTGTGTATATATATATATATGTGTGTGTGTGTGTATATATATATATATCACTATAATTTCAAAGAGTTAAAAAGGATACAGGTCTGACTCCTATGATTTTGGCCAGACATGGTTCAAAGATTAAGCTACAATACATTACAGAACTAGAAAATAAGTTACATAAAATAATATAGTAAAAAAGTCCTACTGAATGTAGTAGAGTGAACTATATTTAACATCTCCAAGACATAACTAAGTCTTAGTCTTTGTATCTATAAAATACAGATAATAACATCTGCTCTGCCTATATTACCTGGGTGTAAAAAAAAAAAAAACCAACACTTTGAAAGCTATGAAGTCTGGAGAAATGAAACTTAGAGTAGGAAATCTATAAAATGAATTTTATCCCTGAGCCCCAACCCTATGGCATAATGGGATCTCACTATATATATGGCCTGACCAGATATCAACTGACGACCTCCTGAGAATTAAGCAGCAGTATCCCATGGCATGGCATAAAGCTCAGTGGGGTATATAAAGTTGCTATTGAACCAGATTTTAAACGTATTCTTTCTCTTCTATTCATAGAAAAAGCCACATTTACATGAGTGTGGTTGAAAAGATTTGCTGTAGAGCAGCAATTTTATGGGAGCGTGTGTGGGGGAAAGGTTTGATTGAAGTGCATATGGCAAACCTTTAAGACTGATTTAATAGAGGGAAATGCCTGCCAGCATCTGAAACCCTGGACTGGAGTAGCTCAGAGCCCACAGATGCTACAAACATTTCAGGAGCCTTCGACTGGGTAGAAATTGGACATATTTTGAATCAAATCATTCTACAGAGTAGCTTATTCTGCAGTTGCTCTCCCAGCATCTGGGATGCTTTGCCAAGAATGATTATATTTTTGTAATCTCAAATCCATAATAAGTTACACAGGGCAGGACCTCCTCTAAAAGACTGGCTGGGAAACACAGTGGCATGATATCCATCCCTGGACGGGTCCTCCTCCATTTTCCTTCTTGCAAGGCTCTGTGCTTGCCCTCACTCCCAGGACTGCTGCAGGGTCTCTATAGTCCATTTTCTCCTCGTGTGTCCACAGAGTAAATTGCTCATTTCGCCTTTCATCTAAAACGTCAGCTACGTGTTTTAGGGATTTTTTGTACATATGGCTAGATATGTAGACTCCTGAAAAATAATATGAAGACAGTTTGAGAATTTAAAAATAATACTTTAATTAGTTGTGACTTTCAGGTAACTTCTAACTCAGCCAGGAGCAGTTGCTCTCATCTCATCAACTGGACATTACAATACCCATCTTACAGCCTGTGCTTTATGGTTCATGAGACACTTTCCCATGCATTGCCTTATGTGATCTTCTCAAAAACCTTGCTATGGCCAAGTACTGTAGCTCACACCCGTAATTGCGGCACTTTGGGAGGCTAAGGTGGGCAGATCACTTGAGGTTACGAGTTCGAGACCAGCCTGGCCAACATGATGAAACCCTGTCTCTACTAACAATGCAGAAATTAGCCAGGCACCTGTAATCCCAGCTATTTGGGTGGCTGAGGCACAAGAATCACTTGAACCCGGGAGGCGGAGGTTGCAGTGAGCCAAGATCGTGCCACTGCACTCTAGCCTGGGTAACATAGTGAGACCCTGTCTCAAGATTTAAAAACAATTAAAAAAATAAAATCTTGTAGTAACAGCAATGCAAACAATGTAGGGAATGACCCAGAGATAACATGTAGAGAACATATTCACCTACCAAGGAGAGTCAGATTGATAATCCAGATTTCCAAAGTCCCAGATGAATCCCTTTAACTTTTCCCATGACTTCCCAATCATGGATGTTTTGAAGCTTATTAAAGAAAATGACAGGCAGTCATGATTCTTTCAGCTGCAGTCATTGCAACTGATGTTTACTTATACCATTTTCAAAAAGCTAGATGTTTCAAACTCCAAAATCAATGTCCTTTCCCATTCCTCTGTTCATGTGATTCTCTGCCATACACAGGGAAAATGAGTAGTGATCATTTCTCTCCGTGCTTAAAATGTTCAGTGTTATCAGTTATTTTCATCTTTCAATACAAGATGTAGGTATAGATAGAAATTAGGATTCTGAAATAGTATTGATTAGCCTTTGTCAAATAAACCGTGTAATTTATGAAAATACAAGGATCTAGCTGACATCTGACTAAAAGGGAAAAAAAGTTCATCTTATAAAACAAGTTGTATATGCCATGCTGCTAATAAGGGATATTCTATTTCTGAAATGTCAAGATCAGGAAGGACCACATTGATGCCTGGTCTCCCCTTCCAAGCAGCACCACAATTGGCCAAGGCAATTAGAAAAGGCTCTGCAGAGTATTTGGGATGGCACCAATACAGTTGCCTAATTTTCTGTCTTCCAGATTCCTGATAAAATTGTATAGAAAACACAATGTGGAAAAAGCCTATATTTTTAACAGGCACAAGCAAGAAGTTTTATCACAATGCTGTCAGATACTAACAGAACTGGACTGAAGGAGATATAGAAAGGCAATCCATGAATCTCCTTCTAGAAAAAGCAGAAGTCAATAAGGACAACCTGAAAGAACCAGATAGAAGCAGGAGATGGAAGTAAAATGTTGCTGGTAGGGCACTTGCGGTGACACTTGAAGTTCAACAAGGACATCAAGAGGTGTTCCTAATGTTGCCAGACACATCAAGAGGGGAACTGTATTAAAGGTCTAAATTAGAAAGCAAAACTTTGAAACATTTAGAAAGCAAAATATAGAGTAATACCTGTATTAGTCCATTCTCATATTGCTGTAAGAACATACCCAGGAGTAGGTAATTTATAAGAAAAAGATGTTTAATTGACTCACAGTTCAGCATGGCTGGGGAGGCCTCAGGAAACTTGCAATCACGGCAGAAAGGGAAACAAACATGTCCTTCTTCACAGGGCGGCAGGGAGAAGAAGAATGAGAACTGAGTGAAGGGGCAAACCCCTTATAAAACCATCAGATCTCGTGAGAGCTCACTCACTATCATGAGAACAATATGAGAGTAACTGCCCCCATGATTCAGTTACCCCTGACAAGGTCCCTCTCATGAAACATGGGGATTATGGGAACTACAGTTCAAGATGAGATTTGGGTGGAGATAAAACCAAACCATATCATTCCACCCCTGACCCCCCCAAATCTCATGTCCTCACATTTCCAAACACAGTCATGCCCTTCCAACAGTCCTCCAAAGTCTTAACTCATTCCAGCATTAACTCAAAAGTCCAAGTCTCTCATCTGAGACAAGGCAAGTCCCTTCCATGTACAAGCCTATAAAGTCAAAAGCAAATTAGTTACTTCCTAGATAGAATGGGGGTACAGGCATTGGGTAAATACACCCATTCCCAATTGGAGAAATTGGCCAACATGAAGAGACTACAGGCCCCATGCAAGTCTAAAATCCAACAGGGCAGTCATAAAACCTTAAAATTCCAAAATGATCTCCTTTGACTCCATGTCTCACATCCAGGTCACAATGATGCAAGAGGTGGGCTTCCATGACCTTGGACAGCTCCACCTCTGTGGCTTTGGAGGGTACAGGCCTCCTCCCAGCTGCTTTCACAGTCTGGTGTTGAGTGCCCCAGTGGAGACTCTGTGTGAGGGCTCCAACTTCACATTTCCCTTCCACACTTCCCTAGCAGAGGTTCCCCATGAAGGTTCTGACCCTGCAGCAAACTTCTGCCTGGACATCAAGTCATTTCCGTACATCCTCTGAAATCTAGGTGGAGATTCCCAAACCTCAATTATTGACTTCTGTGCATCCACAGGCTGAACACCACATGGAAGCTGCCAAGGCTTGGGGCTTGCACCTTCTCAAATCACAACTCAAGCTGTACCTTGACCCCTTTTAGCCATGGCTAGAACAGCTAAGACACAGGGCACCAAGTCCCCAGGGTGCACACAAGAGGTGGCCCTGGGTCCAGCCCATAAAATGATTTTTTCCTCCTAGGCCTCTGGGCTTCTGAGGGGAGGGGTTATTGGGAAGGTCTCTTGACAATGCCCTTGGACATTCACCCAATGCCAGTGGACAATCACCCATTGTCTTAGTGATTAACATTCAGCTCCTTGTTACTTATGCAAATTTCTACAGCAGGCTTGAATTTCTCCCCAGAAAATTTGGTTTTTCTTTTTTATCCCATCACTAGCCTGCAAATTTTCCAAACTTTATGCTCTGCTTCCTCTTGAATGCATTACTGCTTAGAAATTTCTTCCACCAGATACCCTAAATCATCTCTCTCAAGTTCAAAGTTCCACAGATCTCTAGGACAGGGACAAAACACTGGCAGTCTCTTTGCATAGCAAGAGTGACCTTTACTCCAGTTCCCAACAAGTTCCTCATCTCCATTGGAGACCACTTCAGCCTGGATGTCATTGTCTATATCACTATCAGCATTTAGGTCAAAGCCATTCAACAAGTCTCTAGGAAGTTCCAAACTTTCCCACATTTCCCTGTCTTCTTCTGAGCCCACCAAAGGGTTCCAACCTCTGCCTCAGTTACTCAGTTCCAAAGTCACTTCCACATTTTCGAGTATCTTTACAGGAGTGCCCCACTCTCTGCAATGCCAATTTACTGTAGTAGTACATTCTTGCACTGCTATAAGGAGATACCCAAGACTGGGTAATTTATAAAGGAAAGAGGTTTAATTGACTCACAGTTCAGCATGGCTGGGGAAGCCTCAGGAAACTTGCAATCATGGTGGAAGGGGAAGTGAACAAGTTTTTCTTCACATGGCAATAGGGAGAAGAAGAATAAGAGCTGACCAAAGGGGGAAGCCCCTTATAAAACCATCAGATCTCATGAGAACTTACTCACTAACATGAGAATAGGATGGGGGAAACCACCCCCATTATTAAATTACCTTCACCTGGTCCCTCCTACAACCTGTGGGAATTATAGGAACTAAAATTCAAAACGAGATTTGTATGGGAACATAGCCAAATCATATCAATGTCTTTTTGACCTTTGAACAAGATGAACCTCTTAAAGGAAAGACTAAAAATATAAATCACAAATTAAAATATGGATAAATATGACAAAATTAAAATATATACTTTTGCTCATCAAAAGACAATTATTTAAAAGGGTAAATGAGAAGTCACATACTTGAGGAAGATATTTGTAATGAATACAATCAATGTAGAATTCATGCCCAGCATATGGAGAGAGAATTACTAAAAATCAATTAGAAACAAAAATTGTTTAACCGAAGCAACAAATGACAAACAGACAAATTAGACTTCATCAAAATTAAGAATTTTGTGCATCAAAGAAAATTTTCAAAAAAGTGAAAAGACAACCTACAGTAGAAAATTTTTGCAAATCATATTTCTGATGAGGGGTTAGCATACAAATACATAAAGAACTTCTAAGACTCAACAACAAAAAGACAATCTATGTTAAAAAATGGACAAATGAGTTGAGTAGACATTTCTTCAAAGAAGATACACAAATAGCACATGAAAGGATGCTCAATATCATTAGTCATTAGGGAAATGCACATCAAAATCACAATGAGATACCACTTCATACCTACTAGAATGGCTACAATTTTGTTAATAAATAAAACAGTAAGTTTGGTAAGGGTATGGAGAAATAGTAACCTTGTAGGTTTACGATGGAAATGCAAAATGGTACAGGTTCTGTGGAAAATAGTTTGGCAGCTCCTCCAAAATTTAAACATAGAATTACCATATGACCCAGCAATTCCACTCCTAAATATACATTCAAAAGATTTGAAAACAGGAACTCAGACACTTGTGTGTTACTGTTCACTGCAGTATTTTTCAGAACAGCCAAAATGTGGACACCCTAAATATGCCAATAAAAGGATCAACAAAATGTGGCATATGTATGCAATGGAATATTATTCAGCCATAAAAAAGAAATGAAGTTCTGATGCATACTACAACATGAATGAACTTGAAGACATTATGCTAAGTGAAGTAAGCCAAATGCTAAAGGAAAAATACTGTATGATCTTATTTATACGAATATATATATAATAGGCAAGTTCATGGAGACAGAAGGCAGATTAGAAGTGATTAGAGGCTGTGGGGAGAGGTAAGAAGGAGAGGAGAATTATTGCTTAATGGATACAGAGTTTCTGTTTGGAGTGATGAAGAAGTTCTGAAGTAGATAGTGGGAATGGGTGTACAACACTGTGAATATATTTAATGCCACTGAGTTGTACAACTACAAATAGTTAAAATGGCAAATTTTATATTTCATATATTTTACTGCAATAATTTTTTAAATGACACAAAAAATGATAATTAAATCTGTTAGTAATGGGCAAAATGTATGAACATAAATTCAGAGAATATGAAACCAAATGGCCAATAAACATATGAGTAGATGGTCAGTCCCATTAGTAAAAAGAAGTATGAAGATTAAAGTCATAGAAGATACCATTTCTTACTCATCAGATTAAAAAAACATTAAAGTCTTAAAGTTACAAATGTTGGAAAGCATTGGAACAACAGGAACATTGATTTGCTGTTATTGGGAATGTAAATTAGTATTCACTACTTTGAAAGTATTTCAGCAGTATCTAGTAAAGCTGAATTGTGAATCCAAGGAGTACACAATTCCTCTCCTAGCCATGTATTGTAGAGAAATTCTTGCACATGTACACAAAAAGGCATGTTCAACAACACTCATAGTAACCGTATTGGCAAAGTCAAAAGCAAGAAACAATCTGAACATCCATCAAGAGAAGAATGGGTAAATTACTTACAGTATATTCACACAATGAAAGACTACACAGCAGTAAAAATGAACCAACTAGAGCCATACATATTCTCATGGAAGAATTTCACAAACATAACGCCAAGCAAAAAAAAAAAATGGTAAGATTCAATGGAATAGATTATTCCATATGCATAAAATAGCAAAACATGAAAAATTGTATGCATCATTATATTCTATTTATTCTCTATGTTACTGTCTTTACTAAAAGAGTAAAATGAAAAGGAAATGACAATTACTAAATTCCCTCTGGTGGGTGTGGGAAGGGAATGAGATGAGAAGGACACAGGGAGTTTCAAGTTATTGGTACTATTTATTTCATAAGCTCAGTGGTGGATACACAGCTATTCATTATATTAGTATTTAGAGCTTTTCTATGTTTTAACATTTCATGATGACTTCTAAAAAAGAAGTCTAAAAAGAATTATACATGGCTATTGAATATACCTTGCCAAAGATACTGTGCCTGACATTACCAAGCTATCGAGCACATGATCTAGTTGTGGGTAAGACATTTGCAAAAATACATAATATCTAAAGTTCACAGATATCAGGCTGCATAATATGAGAATTGAGAAGAGGAGCGTATAAACCCTATAGCCAAGTCCTGGAAAATTAATTCCATAAAACCTTAATAGTAGACTCAAAAAATGGAGAGAAAAAAGTATACTTAATTACCTCTCAACTCTCCATCCAGTGTTTCAAGGGTTTGTGCCTGATTTATTTTTCCTCATCTAATTTCTTTAAGTGTTTCATCCCCATAAGTCATATAAAATTTATTCTTAGAGAGGGTCAGATGTGAGTAAATGAATGCTTCACCTTGGTTGCCTATACCAAGGCTGTAGGAATTCTGTCCCACATTTCCAGAGTTTGACATACCCATCCTGGGTGGATTTAAGTATGTTTCACAATACTTCATCCATCTTTCCATTTGCAAAGTAAAGAACCAGGAGTCATTTTCATATTCTCCTTGTTTAATAGTTTTATACCTGCCCAAATGCAACTTTCCTATGAAAAGTCACACAGCATGTGGGAAGTAGAAAAGGACACTAAGTGCCCATTAAGAACTCACAAAATTATTCTTCTATATTAATGCAAATATATTCTATATTCTATATTTAGTATAAAATCTTTAAGGGTCTCTATCCATGAGGGAGAAAAGAAGTAAAGTTTATTCTCTATTTTACCTTAAGAGTAAAACTTAGTTAAATGGCTTGATTCACATTGCACCCCAGAACTTGATAACTTGAGAAAATTATCTCACTTAATGTGTGCAACAATTGCACTATTAAATTAAATATTATTAATACTTGCTATTATCATCATTAATATTATTCTCAGGAGCAGAGTCAGAATGGAAATTCAAATTGCATATTTTTAATCCCTCTGTGGTTTTCAGCACATCGTCCCATCTCCAGCAATGATATTGTGCCCTTACCCTGGTCCAGAATGGGAAAATAAATCCATTTCTACTTTGCCTCCTTGATGACAGGAGTCCCCAATAGCAGTGTACAATATCAACTCACCTTATTGAGAAAATGGTCACGGAGGCTTTTCTTCATGTATTTTGAATTTTCCATCATTGAGGAAATGTTCACTATACATAATTGCATGCTTTCTAATACTGCTTTCCTTCAAATTGGATTTTTCCCCCATGGATTTTAAAGCTACTTCCATTAGAGAAAAGTAAAAACAGTTGTAATTTCAGCAATTTGCCATTTTCCTCCTTTTGGGATAGTTTTACTCATTGTATTTGAAGGATAAATAACTAAACGATCTTGAAATATTTAATGTGAAAGAGATGCCAAGATTTTTAACACAAGAAAGCACACCTAATATGCCATAAAAGGTAGCTTGAAAAACAGAACTCTTTTCAGTAGATACATAAACTCCTTTTTAACTACTAGCACTTTCTATTTCCTTATTCCTGTCCTATAATGAGCTATTCCCTGTTTACTGTTGTTAAACTTGGTTACTAGTGCCACTTAATATAATCCCAGATGGTTAAGTTTTCGAGAAGCTTCACACACAAATAAGTAAATCAAACAGGAAGGGAAAACAGCAAAAGGATAATGTAACTTAAGATCCAATTTGAGGGTAAAATATAGTAGTGGGTCCTCTCAGATTGCAGAGATTTAAACACATCATGAAATATTATCAAGCATCCTGCGGTGGGCCACCATACTGCTTTTACATAACTTCACATCCTAGAAATGTAATGATCTGGAGAGTTGCATTTTTTCAATCGGTTTGGACATTTGTTCTTCAATTCATCAGATTTTCCACTGACCTATCATGAGTTATATAAATCAGAAGTAGTCCCTACCAAGAATCAAACTTTGAAGACAAAGACTATTTGGTAGAATATATTATTTTTGTATTATAGATTTATAATGAGAGTGCTGATCCCCTTCACCTCATATCACACTTTTTTTTTGTTAGAAGAGTGGTTTTATAGCCCCTCTCTCACCAAGGGGTCCTCATACTGCATTTACTTGGAAAGCTAGTCTTAGCCAAGTCAATGAACATGAAGAGCTATGATCATTTAAAATATCAGCTTTCTCAGCTACTAAAAATAAATCCCAAGAAAGGACTGAGAGTAAACTATATGTTACTCTGAACACTTACTAAAAGAATACTAAGGGACTGGAAACCTCATTTAAGTTTTTAGTAATAAGGTAGAATCCTTTTATTCACCTTACTCTCAAAGGATCACTCCCAGGGCATAAGTAGTAAAACAATGACTAACACTTACACAGCACTTACTATGTATCATGAATTGTTGTAAGTGCCACATGTATTAAATAACTTTCTTCTCATAACAACTCTATGAGGTATATTCTACTAATTTCTTCATTTACAAAGGAAAGTACAGAAGCAAAGAGAGGTTAAATAATTTGTCTAAGGGTGCACAGACAGTAAGTGTAGAGCTTAGAGTCAAATTCAGACAATTTGGCTCCAGAGTCTATCATTTTTACTCTGAATACTGTGGTACACACAATGCTGAATATTAATCAGAATACAACCTAGAACTCTTAACCAAAGACAAAAGCATGAATTAAATAATTATCTTGTTATCTTTTGATCATTCCACATACTACGAATTCATTTTTTTAATTCAACACATATTTATTGAGAATCTACTTGGTGCCAGGCACTATCCTAGAGAGTGAAGTTAGCGAGAAAAAAAGAGTGGCTTTAAGATGCTCAGAGACAACCAGGAAAGAGAAAAAAAAATGAACAGATACAAGCACGTGAGAGAGAGAAGCCCAGGGTGCCAACCAGTAAAATACTTACTTATACAGTGTGAGTACTAAATTGACAAAATATATCCTGGCCTTAAAAAAAGGAAGAAAAGGGCCGGGCACGGTGGCTCACGCTTGTAATCCCAGCACTTTGGGAGGCCGAGGCAGGCGGATCACAAGGTCAGGAGATCGAGACCACGGTGAAACCCCGTCTCTACTAAAAATACAAAAAATTAGCCGGGCGTGGTGGCGGGCGCCTGTAGTCCCAGCTACTCGGAGAGGCTGAGGCAGGAGAATGGCGTGAACCCGGGAGGCGGAGCTTGCAGTGAGCTGAGATCGCGCCACTGCACTCCAGCCTGGGCGACAGAGCGAGACTCCGTCTCAAAAAAAAAAAAAGGAAGAAAAGAAAAAGAAATTTCTCTTCACTGATCTTTTCTGAAAGCTAAAATACAGGCTTTTTGCCTCCTACCCTCCACTGCTATCATCCCCAAGAGCCTAAGGTTTATGGCACCTTTACTCAAACATTTTTCTTAGCATTAAATTAGACTTCCAATATTACCTTTATAGTTCTCATATTACTTTTGATATTTTAAAATCAGTATGAAAGTTGACTTTAAAAATTTTCCATTGAGAGCAAAGGTTTATTATGTTAGCAGCTTCAGACAATGCAGGTGCTTGAAACTCCAGCACAGATGTCTAACCCCTCCATCAGGCCGGCCCAACCTGAGTGAAATGATTAGAATTCATGTGCCAATACAATGCAATGACATAGCTCTTTATAAACCTAGACTGCATCACTATCCAACTCTTCAGAAACCATTTGCAGGCTGCAGATGGAGATAACTGAAATGGCCTGGACTAAGGAATCAGAAACCAAGAGGAAACAGAAAGACCAATTGTCCTGGGATGACAGCATGAGGCTGGTTTTTCATAGACACAGACTAATTCTGCTTGAATTAAAGTCATGCCTTGTTTCAAACATACTCCACCTCGGGCTGCCTGCTTGAGGATTCACTGCTAAGTGAGACCATAACTACTTTCTTTTTGAAAGGATTAGGCCACAGGCTGAAGCTTCCAATACTGATTTTGAAATCTGCAGTCATTTAGAAGATGGCTTCTCACATCTGTTCTGCTTCCCTGCTCCACTCGAAGCTCCGAATCTCCCTCCTCATCCTAAAGAGATTGCAACAGTCATGAACTAAACCATTTTAGGTCTCTTTGCTAGAATTAAATTGAGCTTCCTGTGCTGTTTGGATTTTATAATTTTTAAACAGAAAGACAAACCACACAATAAAAACAGGTTGGTTCCTGCCCTTTATACTGCCTTATACTACTGCAGGGCCTTGGGCCATTTGTTTTATTTTATTTTATTTTATTTTATTTTATTTTATTTTATTTTATTTTATTTTATTTTATTTTATTTTATTTTTTGGCTTCAGTTTCCTTTTCTAGAAAATAACAATCCCTATTGATATCAGTTTATAAGCAACACTGGTTTACATTTTTAAAACTATGTTCATTGACTCTCTCAGTTCCTGAAAAATGTCCTTATGAGTTTGTCCTACAGAAATTGAAATCCATTTTTATTTCCTTATGCACCATTGCATCCAAGCACCACCAGAAGTCTATCTAGCATCCCATAATTTAGAAAGTGCTGATCTTGTCCACCTCAGTTGACTAAGTATCAGGCTTCAGGCCTAATTGCTGTTTAGTCTCTCCCTAAGTCACTTACTTCATCTCCCCTTCTTCCTTGCTTTTCCAACTCATTCAACAATTGTTTATCAATCAACTATAAGTTATGACAGACAGTAGTAGGGAATAACTGTGCACATGCCCAGTCCTTGCCTTTAAAGATCCTGCATTTGAAAGGGAAGACAAGCAGGGAAACTTCCCACCAGAGTCAGCCTCAGCTTGACCCTGGTTCATCGGGCAACCCTGATTTGAAAGAGCAAACTCTTAGGTAGCTTTAGCCTTTTCCCCAACAAGGCTCACCCCCAGCACCAGTCCAGGCCATTTTGGCTCAGATCACTATCCCAGACTATCAGGCCCAGAATGCAAAGTTAGTGATTTCCCAAGACTCCTCCTCTGGCAGCTGGAATGACATAACTCTCAATGACGACTGCTACTGGGAAAACACTGCTCTCTCTGCAATGTCTTCATTCCTTCCCGGCAGCATGCATTCCTAGGGTTTTGGAGACCAAGCTGGATACTGTGTGGCCCAGTTCCCATGATTGGGAGCTTTCACATAGCCTTTAAAAAAAAAAAAAAGTTTATATTCTTTTCATTTGCCTGGTAATAAAAACTCAGCTGAGCAGAGGGGCCCAGGGGCCCAGTGTCATTCACTCCAAGCCTCTACCTAGAGGGCTAAATCTGTCACCCCATTCCCTGGAACACTCATACACTGTCAGTGGGAATGTAAATTGGTACAGCCACTATGGAAAAGTATATGGAAGTTCCTCAAAAAACTAAAAATAGAATTACCATATGGTCTAGTAATCCCACTGCTGGGTATATATCCAAAAGAAAGGAAATTAGCACAGTGAAGCAGTATCTGTACCCCGTATTTATTGTAGCACTATTCTCAAGAGCCACAATAAGGAAGCCATGACATTTTAAGCAGATTTTTTAAATGTGGTGTATACACACAGTGGAATATTATTCAGCCATAAAAAATAATGAAATCCTGTTATTTGCAACAATCTGGCTGAAACTGAAGGTCATTATGTTATATGAAATAAGCTAGGCACAGAAAGACAAATGTCACATGTCCTCACTTATATATGGGAGCTAAAAATTGATCTTAGGGAGGTAGCGAACAAAATGGTGATTACTATGATCTTAGAAGGGTATTGGGGGTGGGGAATAACAAGGAGTTAGTTAATCAGTACAAAAATACAGTTAGAAGAAATAAAATCTAGTTTTCAGTAGCACAATAGGATGACTGTAGCTAACAATAATTTATTATTTAATTCAAAATAACTAGAGGAGCATATTTGGAATGTTCCCAATACAAAGAAATGATAAATGCTTGAGGTGATAGATATCCCAATCACCCAGATTTGATCATTACACACTGTATGATTGTATTAAAATATTACGTGTACCCCATAAATGTGTATAATTATTATGTATCCATAAAAATTAAAAAATAGTGTTTAAAAACTTAAAATATTGATAAAACATCATTTGTTCAAAGTGTATGTTAGGTACTTAATACAGAAAATTGCTATTTCATAACTTTGTATTGCAAAATAGCTATATGTATATGACTACATATATCTAGTTTTTATAATTTTTTATGTTACATTTATTGATTATGTTAATTATTAAAATGTAATTTTGTCAGATTAATAAACTACTCAAGCTTGTAAAAAAAAGAAAAAAAATTTGCCTCCCTGAACCAAGCTCAGAGGGCAAACTGGAATTCTGTTCTCCTGCAGACCCTTGAAGTCACTCTCACACCACTCCAGGTCCAGGTCACTTACCTGACACACTATCTTAGGAACGACAACACTTCAATTGGGCTCCCTAAGTGCCAGGCACTGTTCTACTGTTCTATGCTGTGACAGGGGTGAGTGTGTGTGTACATGCTTTTCAATCCTCACAACAAGCCTACGAGCTAGGGACTACTATTATGCCCATCTTATAGATTATGAAACAGAGGCACCCAGAGGTAACTTGCCTATGGTTACATGAGTAGGAAGCAGCAGAATCAAAATTTGAAACCAGTCTGGTTCCAGAGCCTCCAATCTTAACCTCTGTGCTGGGACCCAAAGGGAAAGTCTGCCATTCCAAGAGAAGACTCCTTGTGCAGGGTCAAATGCCATCACTTATATCAATTGTTTAACGAATTCTACACATAAATTCACGTATCGATAAGGGGAAACAGCTTTATGTTGCT
Organism: Hylobates moloch; assembly: GCF_009828535.3. Lineage (NCBI taxonomy): Eukaryota > Metazoa > Chordata > Mammalia > Primates > Hylobatidae > Hylobates > Hylobates moloch. Next base: position 108,538,113 of record NW_026652277.1, on the reverse strand, counting down.
ATTTAAATTTTGTTATTTTCTATTCAAGTGTGTTTTTAAGACATATTCTAAGGTCTCACAAAAAAAGCTGTTTTTCAGGAATACTTCCATATTATTTGTGAATAATTAAGAAAAATGGTTTTAAAGTGCAGCGTGATGGCAGCATGGCTTAATGGAACTAGTCAAGATGACTTCTCAGAACACCGCCCTTCAGTCCTCTAGTGGGCACCACTAGTACAACTGTATTAATTTCCAAATTTTCTGAGCCTCTGGTTTTACACTGTAAAATGGAGACGATAAGGAAAATTCTGTCTACCTTACATATTTGTTTTGAGGCTCAATGAGACACCACACAAAAAGTACTGTGTAAACTACAAAGCTTCATGTAAAAATAAGTTCTCATCAAAGATAAAAACATAAGATTAAGAAAATAAAAAATTAATTCTTGCTAAGAAAAGAGGCAACTACATGACTTCACACAAGCAACCATAGGACATAGGTCTTTGTTCTGGCATCTGCTAAGATAGAAAGAAAAGAAGACAAAAATAGAAGAAGAATAAATTACTCCTGAAGACTCTCTTGAGAAATTGGCTATGGAGAGAAATCTTCAGGGGAAGAATCATTAAAATGAGCAGTCTGGGGAGTGCTGGAGAAGGTCTGCCTTCTCGTTCATGATCTCTGGTAGTTTCCTTCTTGGGCGTTCCTTTTTGGACTACTAGCACCAGAGTAGAGTGGAAATAGAAGAAACCACCAGCACAAAGGAAACTATTGCAACAGTAACTTCTAATACAAAAGAACTTCAAACAAACTAGGAGGATAGGAAGAGGGATAGTCAGTGAAGCTAGTTTAAGATAACTTTCCTTGAAAACCACAATGTTAAAAGTATATGAACAGACTAGGATTCAAAACAGTTACCTAGAAATTTACATTTTTGAAACATTGCTTTAAATCACAGATGTACTTCATCAAGAAGTCAACATCTGCAAGGTTGGTTCAACATATGCAAATCAAAAAATGTGATTCATCACATAAACAGAACTAAAGAAAAAAACTACATGATTATCTCAACAGATGCAGAAAAGACCTTCAATAAAATTCAGCATCTCTTCATGTTAAAAATTCTCAATAAACTAGGTATTGATGGAACATATGTCAAAATAATAAGAGCCATGTATGACAGACCTACAGCCAATATCATACTGAATGAGCAGAAGCTGGAAGCATTCCCCTTGAAAATCGGCACAAGACAGGGATGCCCTATCTCACCACTCCTATTCAACATAGTATTGGAAGTTCTGGCCAGGGCAGTCAGGCAAGAGAAAGAAATAAAGAGTATTCAAATAGGAAGCGAGGAAGTCAAATTATCTTTGTTTGCAGATGACATGATCCTATATCTAAAAAACCCCATTGCCTCAGCCCAAAAGCTTCTTAAGCTGATAAGCAACTTCAGCAAAGTCTCAGGATACAAAATCAATGTGCAAAAATCACAAGCATTCCTATACGCCAACAATAGGCAAGCAGAGAGCGAAATCATGAATGAACTCCCATTCACAAAAAGAATAAAATACCTAGAAATACAGCTAACAAGGGAAATAAAGAACCTCTTCAAGGAGAACTATGAATCACTGCTCAAAGAAATCAGAGATGATACAAACAAATGGAAGAACATTCCATGATCATGGATAGGAAGAATCAATTCTTGAAAACAGCTGTACTTCCCAAAGTAATTTATAGATTGAATTCTATTCCCATTAAACTACCACTGACATTCTTCACATAATTAGAAAAAACTATTCTAAAATTCATATGGAACCAGAAAAGGGCCCAAATAGCCAAGGCAATCCTAAGCAAAAAGAACAAAGCTGGAGGCATCATGCTACCTGACTTCAAACTATACTACAAGGCTATGGTAATCAAAACAGCATAGTACTGGTACAAGAACAGACACATAGATGAATGGAACAGAATACAAAGCTCAGAAATAAGATCACACACCTACAACAGTCTAATCTTTGACAAATCTGACAAAAACAAGCAATGGAGAAAAGATTCCCTATTTAATAAATGGTGTTGGGAGAACTGGCCAGCCATATGCAGAAAAATTGAAACTGGACCCCTTCCTTATACCATATACAAAAATTAACTGAAGATGGATTAAAGGCTTAAATGTAAAACCCAAAACTATAAAAACCCTAGAAGAAAATCTAGGCAATACCATTCAGGACATAGGCACAGGCATAGATTTCATAATGAGAACACCAAAAGCAATTGCAATGAAAGCAAAAATTGACAAATGGTATCTAATTAAACTAAAGAGCTTCTGCACAGCAAAAGAAACTATCATTAGAGTGAGCAGACAACCTACAGAATGGGAGAAAAGTTTTGCAATCTACCCATCTGACAAAGGTCTAATATCCAGAGTCTTGTAAACAAATTTACAAGAAAAAAATCAAACAACCCATTAAAAAGTGGGCAAAGGACATGAACAGGCTCTTCTCAAAAGAAGACATACATGCAGCCAACAAACATATATAAAAAAGCTCAACATCACTGATCATTAGAGAAATGCAAATCAAAACCACGAGATACCATCTCATGCCAGTCAGAATGGCTATTACTAAAAAGTCAAAAAAACAACAGATGCTAGAGATTGTGGAGAAAAGGGAACACTTTTACACTGCTGGTGGGAGTGCAAATTAGTTCAACCATTGTGAAAGACAGTGTGTGATTCCTCAAAGACCTAGAGGTAGAAATACCATTTGACCCAGCAATCCCATTACTGGGTTTATACCCCAAGGAATGTAAGTCATTCCATTACGAAGATACATGCATGCATATGTTCATTGCAGCACTATTCACAATAGCAAAGACATGGAATCAACCTAAGAGCCCATCAATGATAGAGTGGATAAAGAAAATGTGGTACATAGGCCCATGGAATGCAGCCATAAAAGGACTGAGATCATGTCCTTTGCAGGACATGTATGAAGCTGGAAGCCATTATCCTCAGCAAACTAATGCAGGAACAGAAAACCAAACGCTGCATGTTCTCACTTCTAAGTGAAAGCTGAATTATGAGAACACATGGACACATGGCAGGGAACAACACACACTGGGGCCTGTAGGAGGTTGGGGTTGGGGAGGGAGAGCATCAGGCAGAATAGCTAATGGATGCTGGGCTTAATACCTAGGTGATGGGATGATCTGTGCAGCAAACCACCATGGCACATGTTTACCTATGTAACAAAACTGCACATCTTGTACATGCACCCCGGAACTTAAAATAAAAATTGAAGAAAAAAAAAGTCAACATCCTGCTGATCCAGCCCGTTAGTCTATTGGAAAGGAGATAAAGCCTAGTAAATTTCATTTCCCAGGGTCTGTATCTGTCTCATTCACTTCTTTCTGCGTCCACAACAATTACGAGTGCCTGCCATAGAGAAGGCCCACATTATAATTAAATGAAAGATACAGAGTCAAGTTTAAGCCCTGGCCTTGCCATTAACTAACTTTTGTGACTTCAACCTCTGTAAGCCTCATTTCCACCATCTCTAAAGTCAGAGTGTTAAAGATCCTCTAAGCTCCCTTTAGTTTCCAAAATTCCGTGGTTCTATTGATCTCGTTGGAAACCAGATACTTAGGAGAAAGTGAAAAGCCCCTGGAGCACCACCCTTTTAAATATAAGCCTACAAAGTAGAAGTATGAAAGTTGGAAGGTTTCATTGATGAATACAGCCTAATGTACAAGGTAGTCTGTTCACCTTGCCTTCATGTCTAGCACACAAAGGAAACCATTGTTTCCTGGAGAAATGGTTAGAAGAGGACATTTGAATGAGTAGCACATCTATCATCACTACGCACAAGTCACTCAAAGCATAGACTCTTTGCTGAGTCAGTTCTTTGTAGAAAATTGTGGCAGTAGCATAAATGCATTATCACCAGGAGGTATTCATGAGCTGCCAAAATATCATGAGCACAACACTAAATATGAACAATACAAAATGGGCAGCATTAGCTTAGCCCTGGCCTGTAGGAGTTTATAGTGTAGGACTTTCTAATGACAAAATGAACAGAATGTGATATCTGGGGGTCTTAATGGCAAATTTTAAAGGAGTACACATCATTCAATCAAGTGTATCGTAACTAACTATAGCAAGTTGAAAAAACTTAGTGAACTAACATAACCCATTCCCTGAAGTGCTAAATAACAGAGATTAAAAGGGGAATTCAGGAAAAAGAAACTATTACTATCATTTTTAAATTGGGCAAGATGTATGTAATCCTTGCACACTGGGATTTCACCTGAATTAGAAGAGTAAGAAAGATGAGGAGAGGTGCACAACGAATGCATTCAGTGAGAAGCAACACATTCACTCTCCTCACTCCCAGAACAGAATCTCCATCCCTCCAACCCCAGATGCACTGTCTGTGGCGCTGTTCCTTCCACGGCCATCCCTCTAAACTGACTGAGCACACAATTGAATTAGATCTTGCCATTAGAGAAATTGGTCTCTGGAGAGCAGCTCTGAAATCATCCAAGCAGAAAAGTGAGAAAGCATGTTTTATGGTTTGCTGAGTGATTCCAGGGCAATGTATAAACCCAGAGCCAAGCCTGCCATGCACTGGGCTCCATCAGTGAATTCCACGTTAGATCAAGGGGTGATAAACACTCAGATAAACATTTTTTTTTTTATGCCTCAACAATTTATCCTCTCTTCCTCTTATCTGACTCTGTTGACCCAACTTACTTGGTGAAAACACACATTCAGCCAGTAATTGTTTACCTTTGCTCACTCAAGCAGGTATGCGCTCAGATTCCACTCATTTGTTATCTGGGTTACCTACTCTCCTTTGCCCATTCATCTTGATTTTCTCTGGCTTGCTATTGATTTTATGAAGGAGGTATTTTTTTAATTTTTTCTTCATAAATGGTATTGACATAACTGTGTTTTGCCATTGTACCTTACATGTTGTACTGTAAACATCTTGTGTGAGATATTTCATTTTCTTACATGGGAAAAAGCCTGGTATGGGTGCTACAATAGCAATCCAGGGGTCAGGAAAGAATCCCCTCTCCTTGACAGCCTTTCCAAATATTGGGGACATTTGTTTAAAATCATGCCAAAACTCCTTACTTGTCTCTCTCCATTTGTAAAGCAAGAATGTAAGGAACGGGTAGTATTGTGCAGACAGATGAGTCTACATTTGTAATGCATTTTAAGATCACAACAGAAGCAGTCTATAAAAATCAAAAACAATAGCATTACTATTGGATTTGTGAATAGCTTCACCACAGATGTATTTCTCCATGACACTCATAAAAACAAGAAAGGAGGTATTTGGGAGATATATGCACATCATTTTAAAGGCAGATTTTTATTTGATGTCTAGCATTGTCATGGGTTGCCATAACAAACTATAATTATTACTTAGGAGATATTTTTAAATATTTATATTTGTAAAATCAGTTTAATCGGAAACAAAATAAAGTCAATGTGTAGTTGGGAGGAGGGGGGTCCTAATACTTTATTATGAAATTTAAAATTATATGTATGTATTCAAAGGATTCCAACAAATATCTTACTTTTATAGTTTTTAATGTTAGCAATTTTTGTTGAGATTAAACTTGGTCTAGAATATTGCATTTTCTTGGAAATAATGAAATCATGTCTCCAATATTAACTATATATTTTGTTTTGGTTTGGTTTTACTTTCCATTTTCTTACAAAAGATAAAATGAGAGCAATATCTCAACCTTGGTGATCCTCATTCTTTACTAACTCAAACTTTCTAGTCCTCAGACAACATGCGAACACTGGCCTTTAGGAAATAGTGTTCTTTTCTCTTTTAGACTTTGCAGAGTATAGTCTAATTAACAACATATATTTTCCCCCTTTAGCTTCTGTTTGTGTCCCCAGGCATGAAACAAGCCTCTAACAGAGAACTTCGCATAAAGAAGCTCAAGAGTACATAGAGATAGATTAAAGTGCCCCAGAGGCCATGCCAGAGGCAAACACATCCAACCCTACCTTGAGTTTTTGGCCCCAAACTTTGCCCTCAAAGAAATCAAGGAAAGATAGCATGTTAAAAAATAAAAACAAGATGTAGGTACTGATATCATTTTCAATCTCTCATTTGAAATTTATCTTTCAAAGCTTCTTAAATTTTTGGATTTCAGTCTGTGACTCTATTTATCATTTATCTATCATCTATAATTGGCCAACTAAGAAAGAGAACCCTTTTTCAACACATCAGACACATGGTTTAGGGGTTGAAAGAATTGTGAGGAAATATTTCTTCAGGCAGTTATATTTGTACAATAAGAAACACTCAAGTTCCTCAGCACTGGCTTATACTAGTAATATTTCAACACAACTTTTTATTTTGTAGACACAGGAAAATGATGAATTTTATTTTAGATCACAAAGATCCCACATTGTTGGAGGTTTTTTGTTGTTGTTCAGAATTGTTTTACTATTATTAACTAAGACTATCATTGTTGAATACTCACCAGCACTTGATATTCAATTAAGATTCCTGAATTCTATTTTGAGGATGCTGAGAATATGAGTATTTCAACACCCTACAATATTCTTCTTCCAAGTAATTCTAATATCTTACTATTCAATTATTAATTTTAGAAAAATCACATAAACTGGATTTGGCTTAAATAATGTTTATAGACAGTCAAAGATTCTTTTTTTTTTTTTTTTTTTTTTTTTTGAGACAGAGCCTCGCTCTGTCGCCCAGGCTGGAGTGCAGTGGCGCAATCTCTGCTCACTGCAAGCGCCGCCTCCCGGGTTCACGCCATTCTCCTGCCTCAGCCTCTCTGAGTAGCTGGGACTACAGGTGCCAGCCACCACGCCCGGCTAATTTTTTGTATTTTTAGTAGAGACGGGGTTTCACCGTGGTCTCGATCTCCTGACCTCGTGATCCGCCCGCCTCGTCCTCCCAAAGGGCCGGGATTACAAGCGTGAGCCACCGCGCCCGGCCCAAAGGTTCTTAAAGAGTACCATATACTTCTGCTAAGACATTCAGGGATATTTGTCTAAATCACCCTGTTATGGGCTGTTTTCTCCTCAAAATTCATACTTTGAAATTTAAATGCCCAGTACCTTAGAATGTGATTGTACTTGGAGACACTGCATTTCAAAAGGTAATTATGGTAAAATGGTGTTTTCAGGGTAGGCCCTAATCCAGTATAACTGGTGTCCTTATAAGAAAAGGAGGTGAAGACATATACATACACAGAAGGAAGTTCATGTGAAGACAAAGGGAAAAGATAGCCATTTATAAGCCAAGAAGAGAAGCCTCAGAATAAAACCAACTCTGTCAAAATCTTGATCTTGGACTTGTAACCTCCAGAACTGTAAGGAAATAAAATTTCTATTGTTTAAGCCACCCTATTTTCAGTCCCTTGTTGTGGCAGTCCTAGCAAATATACACCCCTCCCTCAACAACCTGAGTTACTTACCCAACTTTGCAACAGAGGGTTATTTCGACACCCCAAGCAAAATCTACTTAATAGTCGATAGCGGCACACAATTTTGGTCAATAGAATGCCAGCAGATATCTAGGGTCTGAGTCTGCTGACACTGGGGATATTACAGGGCTGCTCCATAAGAACTTTGGGGCCTGTCTATTCCATTTTGTCTGCCCTGTGTCTTAAAACCATCTCAAAATGCAAGCCCCTATGGCTCCATTATCTTCTCAAGTGGAGGCAAACACTTACAGTTCTTCAGCTCTATATTCCCCGGTAGGGGAGAAGCCCCCAGGAGGGTGGAAGGCAAGGGATTCTTCACTGTCTTCTCTCTTTTTTAACATGAGACATCGAAGTTCTGACTTTTGGGCATTACTATTTCTCCTTAATTTTTGACTTTTTTTTTTTTTTTTTCCTATGTTCCTTGTTTGGCAGCAGGCACGGTTGTTTCTCAAAGAATCTTTCTTCTGTATTAATTTGTATCCCTTTAAATTACCATTGGGTTCATGGGTTTTCTAAAAAATGAGGTAGAACCTTTTCTGAATCTGTTTGCTTTTTTATTTTTTTAATTTATTTATTTATTTATTTGAGATAGCGTCTCGCTCTTTCACCCAGGTTGGAGTTGCAGGGGCACTATCTCGACTCACTACAACTTCCGCCTCCTGGGTTCAAACATTCCCGAGCCTCATCCTCCCGAGTAGCTGAGATTACAGGCATGCACCACCACACCCAGCTAATTTTTGTATTTTTAGTAGCGATGGGGTTTTGTCACCTTGGCCAGGCAGTCTGGAACTCCTGGCCCCAAGTGATCCACCTGCCTTGGCCTCCCAAAGTGCTGGGATTATAGGCTTGAACCACCGCGCCCAGCTTGTTCGCTATTCTTTAATCGATATGCAAGTGTATTTTCTACCCAAAACCAAACACAGCTCATTATGGCAGGGTCAGACATGGTTGAATCTATTCCTGCTCTGGAGTTTCTAAGTATGCATGGTTTGCTGACATTTTTGCATTCTTTTTATCCTGGCCCAAGTTTCACTTTCTTCAGCATTAATGGATTTTTTTATAATTATTTTTAAATAAAACTTTCCACAAAAGACCAAATTAAAACCAGCTAAGCAGCCAGGTTGCTCACTAGGGAAGGTCCCCCAGTGAGATGGCAAATAGCCATGTCTGCTTAAGGAAGACTGAGATAACTAGGCCTGGAACCCATCACTCCTGGATGTAAAAGTGGCTGTTCAACACAAGAAGTGGTACCTAAGGCCACATTTACAGAAGAGGCCAATTACTGTAAAGCATGTTTAGCTTCCCCATACACCTAGAAATTTGAGTGTGAGCCAATTTAAAGCTATTAGCATATCATAGTCTCTTTGGTGTTTCAAGCAGTGATAATATCCCAGTTGGAGTGGGAATTTGACCGAGGAATTATCTTTTCCTCAATTAGCATATTATGTGAATATTCTGATCAAGCAAAGCATTTTAAATCTGCCCATAAATTTCTTCCACCCTTGGCTCACTCAAGCAGTGGTAAGTTGGTATCGTGTGCTGTTGCCTTTTGTTAACTTATGCAGTGCAAATTTAAGAAAAGTTTTGCTTTATTAATCAGTTTCCTTGATGAAAGAGCACTGACCACAACATGTGTGTTTAAACACAAATTTATGTGTCCATCTTGGATAAAATATTTTTTGTGGGGTGGTAAACAAAAAAACCTCTAGAAACAAGCCACTCTCAATTCTCAGCCTTGGCTTTCACGACTTCCAGCCACTTCCTTTGGCCAGTGTGGCCAAATGCACAGACCACCATCCTCTTTTTTCATGTTGGAGCAAGCTACCCAGAATCAGATAATTCCCTAACCAAAGGCAGAACCTTCCAGAAACCATTTCAGACAAAGAATAAAATGCCCTCATAAGTGTGAGGAAGAACTCAAATGATGACACATAACAATGGCAGTCTCATTCATAGGATTGAAATGCTGAGGTATAAGGTATTTTAGGTGAGACACAGGTGGTCTCTTCCATTGTAGTGGACATATATTTATTTAAATAAAATAATAGTTAGTTATATTTTCATTAGAAAAAGTATAAATGACATATCAAGCCGATGATTTCATAGGCTTTTTCTTCTCTACTGATTTAAACTAATTTATGTTTTTTTAAAGTCAGTTTTAAAGAAAGATATTAAACAAATAATGGTACAAGTAGTCCGCATAAAAGGCAAACATTGTGAAGGTAACCTACGAATGATGGAAATCTGGGAAAGGCAGCACAAAAACTCTTGTCTAAGGCTGTAGGCAACTCTTTTTTCTGGTCTACACTTGCAGGAGTCCTAAACAGGATAAACAAAAATGAATTCTGCCTAGGCACATAGCGGTGCAACTGAAGTACAAAATAGACAAAGATAGTTTATTTAAAACAGAGAATCCAGAAAGTATCTCATTGAGGACTTTCTAATTAACAGTGATAAGAACCCTAAAAGAAAGAAAATAATACAAAGTGCCGAAAGAAAATAATGGTCAATTTCCTATTGTATGCCCAGCCAAACTATCCTTAAAGAGTGAGGATAAAATAGATGCTTTCAGATTACAAAACGGAGTATAATTACCATTAACAGATCCCTATGGAAACATGTTTTAAGAGACACATGTCAGCCCCACTGAGTGAATTAGACTTAGAATGAAAGAGTGTAAAGAAAGGAAGGAAATGCAAAGAGGAATGGTGAGCAAAGAACTAGAAGTGTGGGGTAAATTTAAATACACATTGGCATGCGGGGCTTAAAACCTAGGTGATGGGTTGACAGATGCAGCAAACCACCATGGCACACATATACCAATGCACGTTCTGCACATGTATCCCAGGACTTAAAGTGAAATAAAAAATAAAATAAAAAGAAATTGAAAATAAATAAGATAATTGGCTTGATAAGATAATAATAATGACTAATTTTGAGTTTTTAAAAACTATATAAAACTAAGATATCAGATGACAACTACATGCAAGCTATTAGAGAAGCGATGAGAGCCACAGAGTCTGAAAGTCTTTGTCATTTGAGAGGAGGGCAGAACATGGACTAACACTTGACATTACTAAGTCAAAAAGGTGTTAAAAGTTAGAGTGCCATTAAGGAATTTGAAAGACAATAAACAACTTTCCAACGAGGAAGGGGCAGTGAGTGCAAGTGGGAGAGAATGAAGAAAACCCCATCATCCTATAGAAAATAGGGAAGGAGGTAAAAGAAGGATAAAGGAAGCCACCAACAGAACCAAAGCAGAATCTAAACCAAACCTTGACATTATGGAACGGCTACATCCAAAAGCAGATTGCTTATTTCAAAATGCAAATGCTTCTCATTCACACACAGCATACCCTGTTGCTGTCATTATTATCACAACCACTTTTTGTTACAGAGACTGTCAGATTTAAGTTGCCAGGGTCTAATTAGGAAGCCCCCTCTATCCACAACTGCAGTTATAAGGCTCACCCACCACAAGATCCTTATTATCCCAGTTGGTGCTCAGTTTCAGAAGGCATCGATTTGGAAGCGCATAACAAAAACCATTTCCAAAAAAAAGGAGCTCACATTCATAAGTACACATGGATACACTCCAAAACCCTAGAGCTTGTTTCACTCCTTTTCATCTTGATCCTGAGTATGTACTGTACAGACCCCTGAAGTCAGATCCTCTTCCCACTATAATTTAGCTAAGGATTGTGTTACAACCGTCTGCAAAAGGAATTTAATTTTTCAGAATGGAAAGTAATAGAGCTCACCCAAAACTGAAATTGCAAGGTTGGAACCTCCCTGCTTCTTAGCATCAGCAGGCATGTAAAAAGAATAAGATTTATGTCCCTAAACCTAAAATATTCTGAAGCAATTATTTACTTAATATTTTGCTAAATTACCTAGGATTGCAGTTTTGATTAGGAAAGCAAAAGAGAAGTCTGCAGGTGGCCTGTAAAGCTAATTTTGAAGATAGCTCTGCTAAGCTCATGCAGTGGTCTTGGAGAATATTAACATAGTGTTACAAACCACAGTATCCTTGGGGTGTTCACCTGCCACAGAATTTAGTTTATTTTATATCTCATCTAATAGACTGAGCCTCATCCATTAGGTAAATATAATGTGGAAATATTGTCTTGTTTCTCTAAAGAGGAAGCCAGCAAAGACAGGAGATTTATTCTCACGGAATCTTTTGCTACTCTAATTGGGTTCAAATTTGGGCTGTGTTCTGACCTATCTCTCATTAAGGTTCAGTGTACAGGATGCTGCCCACATCTAGTAGGATCATATGTGTTTCCTGAGTATATGGAAGATAAATGTAAAAACTAAATCAAATAGACAATTTCTGTGATGATAAATTTACCAGTTGAACTTCAGACGTCATCCTAGTTGCCTGACATTCATAGACTGAAAATATTTTTAATCTATGGACTCTACTTAGGTGTTTGAGGTATTCACAAAGCCTGGTAGGGCAAATAGACCCAGAACTGGATAATTCTGAGAAATGTTTTATATTAGTGGTGACAGAGAAAGAGGCTTGGGGCTGTAGGCAACCTTTAAAAATAAAAATAAGAGGTAAGTGAATCAAATATGACATTACAATAGAAAGGAAATTGAATTCGTGTGCACAAGATAAGGGTGAGTTCATTATTCTTGGGAGTCCTGGCTGTGCTGTGACACCGGAGACTGATGAGGCCACCCCATCTCTGGAAGATAAATTCAATACGTAAAGTATTGTTCTAATATATTCTTGAGTTGTACAGAATATACTTAACAGATGGCAATGGAATAGTATTTTTATCTTCAGACGTTCATAACAAGAAGGAACATAATTTGCAGCAAAGCAAACCTGGAATAAGTTTCATACAGACTCACCTCCCCAATTCATTTGGCAAAATTAGAACAGTTTCTCAGGAATACAGAGTGAAAGCCAAAGGCATTAGGGTGCTTTTATAAGTCACCTTGGTAGAATTGAGTTCTTCAACATCAATAAAACAGCTGAGAAAGTGCTATCGCTAAGCCTTTAAATAAGAAAGCCTGTAAACATTTGGAGAAATCATCCAAAGACAGAAAATTTCAATAAAAATTTACTGATTCACTTAGTTAGTTTAATCTTTGTTGGCCAAGGTTCTTTTTTTTTTTTTTTTTGTAAGCTTCTTAAATTCTCTCTTGGCAACTGATAATTCTTTCTTTCTCTTCACCTCCTCCCTGACTCCTCCGGAATTATAAATCCAGTTGAAGAGAAGGCAAATGCCCAAGTCTCTACCCACACATTTCCAATTTCTAACATGCTCTCCTGGGGCTTTATCTCATCTTTTTTTCCAATTACTTGACCACCTGATTTCAGCAAATTTTCCCATTTACAAATAACTTTTTGCCAGCCATATAATGGATTTCAGTTGAGAGACGCATGATTTCTCCAAGATAGAGTTACCTCAAAACCTGCCTTCCAAGTATACAGTCTAAAAGTAGCTAAAACAAAGGTGAAAAATGTCCAGGAGAAAAAAAATGAAATCAACTTAGTGGCATGAGATATTGCAACAACCTTTGGAGCGTTTTTGGAGAAAGCTTTGGACTATAGAGGAAACTACTTGTCCAAATGATTGTGAATCATCCAAAATACACAGAATTATTTCTTTGTTTCCAAATGCTAATGTTTGCTTTTTTCTAATTATAGAGGAAATCACTGCAAATGAGGTGTCATTGTCTCTGGGTTAACCATCCCATATGAAGGACTAGAGAGGCAGCTTTAATTGAGGTGGGCGAATTCCAAACAGGAAAATGTCAGGATATACTTAAATTTGAGATATGTGTCTCTTGAGACCTTATCATTAAAATATCTAAGAAATAGTATCTCGCAATATTTCATCAGAATTCAACACTTTTAACCCAAAACTCCATAAGAGGTCACCTGACTTGTGGCTTCTCAGTACTTTTTGTTACATATCGGACTGAAAGAGAGGCTCAGGTTAGTGGCATAAATTTAAGTATTAGGCTCATGACCAAAATGTAGACAGGCCTTTCTTACCTGTTGTTAACTATACAGTAATTACATCCTCAAAAAGTTAGTGCTGTCTCTTTTCTTGCAGCCGTTTTTCTCATCCTCATCTACCTCATAAACTAGGACTATTAGATTGATTATATCATTTACTGAGCTTTTGTCCACTATTAATGAGGAAGCATACAACATGCAACAAGTGTAGAAAAATTATGACACCAAAATGTATATACAATTTTAAAGTTCAGAAAATGTTTTCATATGCATAATCTCATTTAACTCTCACAATAAGGCTGCAATGTGTTATATTAGCTTAAAAGACAAAGACTTTAAAATTTAGAGACACATTTTAACTTTCCCAGGTTTGCACTGCTATTAGGCAGCAAATGATTCTTGATTCCAAGCAGTGTTTTCTTCTTTTTAGTGTCTTTAAGGATATTCTGATCCAACCAAGATTGGAACAAAAAAAGTAATGCACATATTCACTGGATTTTCTCTTCCTGGAGAGTAAAGACTCACTCCAAACCATGATGACAGAGATGGGGAAAGTTCTTGGGGAAAGTGAGAATGATTCAGTTCTTCCAGGAAATGCTCTAGGACTTCTTTGAAGAAACTACAGAAACACAAAGTCACCAGGAGCCTGAAATGGCAACTGCTGGAGGAAGAATGCAGGAACAAAGTTGGTAGAGTTACCATGCATAGAAGTAAGGGCAAGGTGCAGATATTTAGAAGGTGAAACTACCAGGCAAATCATTAAGGAGAAGATTCCAAAGATTTTCAAAAAAGATCCTTTCCCTGGTCAAGCAAATACATATTGCATGTTCAAGTTTCCAGAAGTTGGTACTTTCTAAAAAGAAAAACTTGCTGCAACTTTCTGAAGGGAAAATTGAAGGAGACAGTCAGGGGCTGGCACATCCAGGATTTTTGCTTTGTCAAACCTTAAACACTTGAAGGAAAACCAAAGTGACTTAACCCTAGATATCTCAAGAAAGCAAAAATAACCTTATAAACCAGAAAGAAAGACTAGCAGTGAAGAGGAAATGCACTTAAGGGAAGTATTTCAGAAAACCTCCACATTGTTTGCCTGACCCACTAAGAGGAGGTCTCTCTACTTAATGATGTTAATGATGTTAACGATCTGTTAACGAATGGTCATCTAGATACTGATGGCTCAGCCCAAATGGCCATTTGAGATAGCTCAAAACAGCAGCCCTATGGACGTAGCAACTGAAGAATTCACAAATCTGGGACTCAAAGTTAGATCTAAAGACACTGAGTTATATTATTTTCTTCCCTTCTATATCATAGAAGAGAAAAGGCATGCACATGAAGTGAAAAAAAATTACAAAGAAAAATTAAATATCCATTCCCCTTTCACATTCTCATGTAATTTCTTGCTTGGACAACTGTGACTGTCTCCTGATAGGTCACCATTCCTCCTTGCCCTGATCCCTCTGCCACACTGTATCCACAATGATCTTTCTAAAATATGAACCTGGTTGTGACATCCCCATCCCCTCCACTCTCCCATACATACACGCTTAAGATGCTTTAATGACTTCCTGCTGAATACAGATCAAAGTCTAAATTCTTCAGCAAGAATATTCCTTGTACCTTTTCCATACTGGTTGCCCAAACAGAAGGCACTTCACCCTCTGTGCTGATGATGTTTGTTTTGCCTGGAATATTTGCACACTCCCTTCTTCTGTCTGTTAATTCCTGCTGATACTTCCAGGCTCACATCCACTAGACAGCTTTTCCTGACCCCATCTCCCAGTGTATTTCTTCTGCTTATGTAATGTGATTGTGTTTTTGCACAGATGCAGAACAAAATGTTATTTCTAGTGCCAGAAGTTCTCTTAGGAAGAGAATTGTATTTCTTGGGGAAAAGTATATCCTAAAAATGACTAGCGTAAAAGGTGAGACCACAAACGTTCTGAGTATGGAGAGAACTTTTAGGAATGAGACAATAAAGGAAACAAGTTGTTTTGCAGAAGAGTAGGGAGGCAAGTGTCAGAGTGAAAGCAAAGGAGGGGACAGAGGACTCTGAAAGGGCATATTAAGTAATATTCAAGGAGACCCCTTCACGAATAATCTAGAATTATTAGTGAATCCTGTAAAAATTCAAAGAAATCTTTAAGTGGGTAGATTTATACTCAGAAACCAATATAGGAATGAATTTCTGTGTTCCGGAGAAAATGGGTAGAGAAAGAAGGCATTAATGCAGAAGATAGACTGTAAAAGTATTAATTTACTAAACATTCCATTCAAAACTCAAGATCCAGAAGTCAGGGCCTGACCCAAGGCCTGCCACTCTTCCAGTTCTGCTATCACCTCCTGGCTTCCTGCAGCCTCTCCTCTACCTGTGTTCTTATGCTGAACACTGCCCTGTGAATTCACAAAAATTTTAGAAGGCTCACATATACCCATGCAGTATATAAGGCACTGCTGCCTAAATCTGTAGAGCCAGGAAGACCCAAGCTGACAGCTAGGTTACCCTTCAATTATAGCTCTACTCTAGTCTATATTGATTATTATTAATTATGTATATGTCTGGCTCTCACATTAAATTATGATCTCTTATGGGACAGGGACCCAGGCTTATTCACCTCTGTATTCCCTTACACAAGGAATATAGCAAAATAGTTATGAGCAAAAAGTCAACAAATGTTTGTTGAACTGAATAGAATTGAATTATTGATAAGAACACTTTCAAAACATTTAGAAACTCCACAATGATCCCTTTCAGGGGCAGTTTTCAAAAGTCAGCCAAAGTATGAATGGGGAAGAAGAAAAGATGATGCAAGTGTAGTGGTAGGGAAGGTTGGGAAGAGATAGCCATCAGCATAGACCAACATGTAATGTGAAGCCAACATGTAGGAGATACATCCTTAAGAACGCTTTCTTCCTTTAGCTTTCACAACCTCGAGACCCTTGACATGCTGGATCAGATGATTCTTTGTTGCAGGGGGTTGTCCTAGGTACTATACAATGTTTGGCTGCATTCCTGGCCTTCACCCACTAGATGCCAGTAACATCTGCCAGTTGTGACAAGCAAATATACCTTCAAACATTGCCAAATGTCCCCTGGAGAGCAAAATCATCCCCAATGGAGAACCACTAGACTGAAATGTAGAAGCTTTAAAGCACCTCCTGAGGCAGAACAGATCTCCTGGGTCCCAGCTTCTAAAAAGGATGGGTTGACTGCCATGGAGAGAAACTACTGCCAAGACACACTCCACTGACTTGTTCACATGCTCACTCATGGATTGCCAGCCTCACTCCTAATTTCAGCCCCTAGCCTTCAATGCCCATTGGTGCCTGACTGCCACATCTTCAGCTTGGCAAGACTTAAACCCTGTTAGGGTGAATACAATCTCTGCTGTCTGGCTAGTTTGTTGCATGGCTTCTTAAAACCACTTGTTTTTGTAGTTTTAAGTATTTATCAATTTGTCATTAATTTACTAAACATTCCATTCAAAACTCAAGATCCAGAAGTCAGGGCCTGACCCAAGGCCTGCTACTCTTCCAGTTCTGCTATCACCTCTTGGCTTCCTGCAGCCTCTCCTCTACTTGCGTTCTTATGCTGAACGCTGCCCTCTGCATTGGCATCAAAAGATCAGCATGCAATTTATAGTACATAGATCACCACTAGGGACTCAATCTATAAATAGGAATCACTGAATCCCACTAAGCATAGCTTCAGGATGTAGGATGGCATTTTGCATTGTGGGATCTCAGTATTCACAAACTGCCACTGAAGGGAAAAGGACCTAATGGTATTAAGAAAAGTGATGACAGTATTTTTGCACTATTTCAGAAAGTAATCCATTCCAAAGAAATGTACACAACAGTAGCACTCTGATATAGTTTGAATATTTGCCCCCGTAAATCTCATGTTGAATTGTAATCCCCAGCGTTGGAGGTGGGGCCTGGTCGGGGTGATTGAATCATGGGGGCAGATTTCTCATGAATGCTTTAGCACCATCCTGTTGGTGCTGTCCTCGGATGGTGTGTGAGTTCTCAGGAGATCTAGCTGTTTTAAAAGTATGTAGCAACTCCTCCTCCTCTCTCTCTCTTGTTCCCTCTCTCACCACACGACGTGCCTGCACCTGTTTTACCTTCTTCCATGAGTAAAAACTCCCTGAGGCCTCCCCAGAAGCCCACCAGATGCTGGAACCATGCTTGTACAGCCTGCAGAACCATGAGCCAATGAAACCACTTTTCTTTATAAATTATCCAGTCTCAGGTATTTCTTTACAGTGATGCAAGAACAGCATAACACACACTCTATATCTTGCATTGCTATAAAACAATGTAAGCTTAATAATGTAGATTACTTAAGACTTCAGAAAAATAAAAGAAACCAGGACACTATCACTGTGACCACATCAATCACTTCAGAACAAATAACATGGTGGAATGGAAAGAAAATGGAGGATGGTGAGAAAACAGGAGGGTGAAGTCTCCATCCATGCAGAAATGAGGAGAGGCTGCTAAAAGAAACTGCCCAAAGACAAGCCAATGAATAACTCAAGAATAACTAATGTTATGTATGAATTACAAGTACCCAGGATTCCTCAGAAACTTCTAATTCTAATTAGAATTGAGAGAGTTGACTCTGAAAATGAGTTATGGTAATCAGTTTCTTATGAGACTTCAGTCCCAGGAAATCAAGAGTTTTAAACTATTCATTGACTCATTTTATAAGAAAGATATATATTTAAATCAACTTGGATTTCTCTGTTGACCCTATTTTACACAAAGAGAAGAAAGAATGAGAGGGTGAGATATTGAAGCATACAACCCGTGTCTGATTAGAGACTAAGAAGAATTTAAGATATATTTTACCATTAAACCCCTAAAAAGAAATATAGTTATTTTTCTATCAGATGCTGCTTGAGCACAAGAGCTCTACCTCATTTAGTTTTCCAATTATAATAATTAAAAAACATGTAGATGGACTTGCTTTAGTCCAAGCTTGTCCAACCCATGACCTGTGAGCCACATTCAGCCCAAGACAGCTTTGGATGTGGCCCAACACATATTCATAAACTTTATTGAAACATTATGAGTTTTTTTGTAATTTTTTAAATCTCATCAGTATTAATGTATTTTATGTGTGAACCAAGACAATTATTCTTCTTCCAGTATGGTCCAGAAAAGTCAAAAGATTGGACACTCCTACTTTAGTCTCAAACGTGAAAATATTTATCTCACACATACAAACATACACACTTCTAATCATAAGACAAAGCCACTCCATTTATTGTCAGTCATTTATTCAACAGATATTTATTTATTGAGGACCTCTTATGTGTTAGGCACTGAGACTAGCAAGGTAACTTCTAGTGGAAGTGTGCTGCTTACAGTCCCATCCACGGCAATCTTCCAGGTCTACTGCCCCTGCTCGAGGAACAGACACATTTTGTTATCGGATGACTCCCAAAGCCCCACCAAAGCTGATTGGCCATGGATGGTCCCTGACACAAGGCCAGCCACTCCAGAGGTTGGCCAATAGTCTGGCCTGAAAGATTAGCAGAAACCAAGAGATTTACCCTCAAGAAATTTAAGGAGAGGATCCTAGGAGACTGAAGTCGTCGACCGTGAGAACTGAAATCCATGAAGTAAGAGGGCATCAGAATAGTCACAAGGCTGAAGTTCTAAGGAGGCTATCCTGTGAATCTGCAGAGGAATCCTTCAGGAAAGGAGCATACATGCTGACTCAGCAGAGAACTGCAAATGCGACTGCAAGACCCTAAGAATACCAATTCCCCAGAGCTGCCTCATTTCGGATCACTTCCCGTCCCAGTCCACCAAAATTTTAATAATGAACAAATCTCCTTTTTCTTGAGGTATTTGTGTTTCTGCTCTCAGTCCCTGAATGACAAAGCACAGGCATCAGACAGTCATATGCTCAAGATAGCAACAACCCATTTGAAAAATTAAAAACAAACAAAAATCTGGAAAAAGCTCACCCCAGTATTAAGTCAAAATTCAGTTTTGATACAAGCACTGATCTGTCAGGCCAGAAACTTAACAATCTGTTTTATATGCAAAACTAGGACACCCCCTACATCCCTCCCCAGTGAGCCTTCTGCTAGTTGTTTAGATTTGCTGAGGCACTTCCATTTGAATCTGTACCTCCCTGTCAGGTTCTGGTCTAAACTGCATAAATCCCCCACATTGCTTACCCTGGAGTTATGAACAGGAAATAAAGGCAAAGCGGATGGCACCTAAGCTAGCAGGGAGACCAATGTAAGTAAAACACAGTATTGCACTGCGGAACTTGTAATTGGTTTTAATCATATTTAACATCTGTTTCTCTACTTTAGCATATAATTTAGATGAAGCAGCTTAGAAATCTCAGCAAGAATCCATATTTTACACTTATTGAAAGAGGAGCACTTTCCAAGTGATCAAATTGCTCTCCTAATTCACTCATAATAATGTAGTAATTTGGAAAGTCTTTTTTATTTTCCTCATGAAATGTTCTTAATTAGTGGTCCTAGCTAGTAAAGACTTCCCATCTGCCGTAAAGGCAATGTAAGATTATCAACCCAGGAAAACTTCTCAGAATTCTCCCCTCCTTGGATATGTCTCTCTCTCTCTGTCTCTCTTCACTTGACCTCTACCTTCACCTTGCCAGTGAAATTGCTCTCTGGAAAATCACCAACTACCTCCTACTTGTCAGGCTTAATGCAGCATCCTCACTTCATCTTTCCTCCTACTTCTCTGAACATTCCATCTCTATCTACTTCAGAAGGAGAGACCCATGGCGCCTGGTCTAGGTCAGGGCCACAGATATGTTCTATTTGTTCTGCACAGTGTTTTTTAAAGTCTGACTTAATGTGTTACAATTCCTTGATTCCCATCACAATCTAGATTTATGACTTCTCTTGAAAACTCAAAAGATCTGCAACACTGGGCCCCCTCATTAAAACTGTGTCCCAGTGGACCCCTTAAAACAGACCCACCCTCCCTAGTGCCCCCACAATTCCCACCTTTTAATAAGTAGGTGAGGATGTTCTGACCCCAAGCTTGCCTCCCAATTAAGTTACCTTCCTGACTGGTAGGTTTTTCCTACTCCTGATCCCACAAAGCCTTCAGCCACATCTCTTCACCCACAGTGGATATTTGCCAATGTTCTAACTTCAGCTTTCTTATTCCCTTTCTCTTTTCAGGAATCCTACTCATTTTCATTGCTTCAAATATTACCTGCTTTAAGATGATGCTTAAGCGTATACTTGAATCTTTAGCTCTCTTCTCGGCCAATACCCAAATTCCTAACAGCCTGCTTGCCGCCCCCACTTGGAAGCCTCACTTACAACTTAAATTCAGCATACTCCAAATTGATATCATGAACTACTCCATCTTGCTTACCCCACAGACCAGCTTCTCCCAACTTTTTCATTTCTGTTATTTCTCTTTTCTTATGTCACCTGGGCCTCAAACCTCCAAATTGTCTTTATATCTCCCCTGTTTCGATAAAGCCAGTGCAAAGCTGTATAAGTTGTGCTTCTGAAAAATCTCTTGAATGCCTCGCATGCCCACCACCACAGTTCAACATCATATCATCATAACTTCCGTGGCCATACAAAGCCAAGTCCTAAACTAGCTGTTGAATTGCTAGGCCATTTCCTAGCGGGACCACTTCAGTCTCTATCTCTCCTTGCATGTTTGAACCCTCTAATGCATTCTACATGCTGCTACCAGATTAATTTTCCAAAGCACAGCTCTGTCCCAGTTAGAATATGTTCTTGTTTTTTCCTGACTGCCAACTATGTGAAGAACATTCACAATATGGCCCAGGCTACCCTCTCAGATCCATCTCCTCACTAGTCTGGTGCAAATATCATGGTGCACACAAACTAGGCTACTCACTGTTTCCTGCACATGTGTTATATTCACCCAACTCTTAGTTTTTCTTTATACTATTTCCTCTTCCAGCAACCATTTCTAATTTCTACCCTCTCTGCCTTTAGAAACCTACTGACTTTTCAAGACCCATGGCAAAGTCCACTTCTTCAGTGAAGACATCCCTGTGTTAACTTTTCCCTAATTTCCATATACATTAATTGTGCTATCAATTTATTACTTGGGACACTACCAGAGGTGACCTAAATGTCCATGAGATGGTGTAATTTATCATTTGAGTTGCATACATAACAAGGCTATTGAGTAGGAGTGAGTCGCTCCTTTTGTGAATTAGCCCAGTCTGCACAAGCCTACACAGCCTTGTGCCCGTCATACATAATCTTATTTGAGCCACACTTCATAACAATGAACTGTGAGACAGATACTATTGTCGCTCCTTTTTGAATTAGCCCAGTCTACACAAGCCTACACAGCCTTGTGCCCCTGTCATACATAATCTTATTTGAGCCACACTTCATAACAATGAACTGTGAGACAGATACTATTGTCTCTCCTTTTACAAATGAAAAAGCCAAAAAAAAAAAAGTTGACTGTGGTAATATCTGGGAATGTAGGGATTCCAAGCTTTCTAGACAATGAGGAACTTACTGTACTTTGGGTAGAGCATGAACTCCTTAACTCAAATGCTTGCAATCATTGTGTCTTTGTCCAATTTGTTATCTTAGATTGCATTTTCTTAGAGCAAGCTATCATAATGCCAAGCACATAGTAGGCATTCAACATATTATGAAATGAAATTTGATTTTTCATGTTCAGCTTTTTCCTAAAATTTTTGAATTTGAAAGAATTGAATAAGCATCAAAGCATGAAATGTGCCATTGGAAGCACACAATTTCAATAAAGAGTCAAGTGGTGTTCATTCCTGCTTCTCAGGGAATAGACTGTGAGACACAAGAAGAATCAGTATCATAGGCCAACCCCCTCGGGGCAGATGGGTTAAAATTTCCACAGTGCTCAGAAGGCCTCTTGACTCAGCTGCTCTAGGGAGTAACTGGATGGAGACCTTTCCTGGGCACTAAAGCCCTGATAAGGGAAATTTACTTTCAGCAGGATCCACTCAGCCTGATGCTCCTCATTCTTGCTTCCTTCTGCCATGGCACATTTTCTTATTTAAGCTGTTGGCATTTGAAAGGTCCCTCTGAATAATTGATGATTTTCTGGAAATATGCAAAGAGCATTTTTGCCAAGAAGAGGAGCCCCATTTGGGGAGTTGGTCAGATTAGAAACTCAGTTTCAAGTCCAAATCCCTTTCAACCTGAAACCTTCTGTCAGCTTGGAAAAGGAAGGCCAGGCCTGGTCAGCACTTGGCAAGGAAATAGCCATACATAATTGGGAAATATTTTTTAAGCAACAAATATCACTCATTTCAATGAACAAAAGCAGCTTTGGGAATAATTGTCACTGTCATTATTCTTTTGTAGTGCACAATCACTGTATATGATATCACTACATAACAAATCTCACGTCCCTACATAAGCACAAAGAATTAAGGTCATGTCTCTGCTTTATGTGACTTTTTATAAATCATTTACCCATCGCTAAGAAGGTGAAAAGAGATATTGTTAAAAGTACTTTTTAACCAATGTATGGGGGAATAAAGGAAAGAGCAAAGGATTATGACCCCTTTTCTCATGCAGACAGTTTTGGCACATAGTTGTAACAAAATGTTGCCTTTCCAGTCTCCATTTATAATCACAGCAGACTTGGTCAGTAAAGGGATTCTTTCTTTGTCAACTGTGAGTGAGACTCCTAGTCTTCAAAGTTTATGACCAGTTAATTCCCAAATACAGACAATCTATGGTTTTAGCTGCCATTAGATCAGGGTTTCTTAACCTTTTCTGAGCCATAAATCCCTTTGGGAGTCTTGGGAGTCTTCCATGTTCATTCCCAGAAATGTTCCTAAGAGCATAACCCAAAATAAATGAGATCACAAAGGAAGCCATGTATATCACAAGATATATATCATAAAGATACTTTTGTAATTTAAGGTATAGTAATCTATGTGTTTGTTAATATATTAAATAACAGGACGTAGTGGATTTGTCTATTAACAAACATAATTTCAAAGCAGAGGTGAGAATATATGGTACCTCAAGATAGCAGCATCAACAGTAATATGATATGCAAAAATATTGAGCCAAGGTCACAAATACTGCTCCTTACTGCGGTGGGTTTTGTTTTTTTGTTTTGGGAGGGGGTGGGGGTTGGCCTGCATTCATAATAGATAAAAATGTGAAATTTTAGTTAAAGTTTAGTAAAATTGCAGATGTAAATTTTTTTCATCCAAGTCCACAATTCTTTGGACTTTATTCTCATGAAGAAGAGATGCATATCCTTTTAATTAGTTTTGCTGGTTATTTTTAAATCCTCAAGATTTTTAGAAGCTTTATACTCACCTTCACTTAATACATAGTATGTGTTTGTTGGTCCTAACACAGGCATTATGAAAGGGGCCGGGAATAGGGTTTGTTGCCTGTATAGGCAGACTGCAGATCTGTAACTCTTTTTTCTGTTCACTAAATTAAGTGATACACATAAATATTTTTTATTGTGCATCTTCCCTGTTAAGATTTTCATTAAGTCTGTAGATTCTTATATAATGTTAGGATTATCTGATTTATTTGTTTAGACTGGAGAGCTCCTATTTAGCATGCTGTAGTGTTCAGTAAAGGGCTTATTACAACAAGCAAAGATTTAAACAATCATTTTGTAATCAGCAGGCCCTCAAATCACATCTTAGCTCTAAGCCAAGGTACGAATCAGTGGGCTTATTGTGAACAAAGCATCCCATTTATTAGTATAATCTTTTAAAATTATTCATGGGGTGAAATTCTTATTAGGCTCTACATAGAATCTGAATAACACAGGTGTATGTTTTTAATGAATTACTCCAAAATGTCTATTGAGAGAGTACCTGTTCTTTACTAGATATTGAGGAAAGTCAAAGAATATGAAATGGACTCCTTCCTACTTTCAAGAAGTTGATAATCTAGATGTAAAAAGAGAAAGGTCTTAGAAATTAGAGACAACAATTTAAAAGTCACAGTCTTACCTACATTGTGTTCCACTACCCAGTTGTAAATGTTAAATAGGAGCTACATCTTCACCACATTGATTGCAGGCAAATCAGATTGTATGCAAGGCAGGTTTTCCTAAAGAGGTATTTCAAACCTTGCAAAATTCAAGACTAATTTTCTCAAAGGAATAAATTTAAATAGGATCTTTCATTCTCTGAGTGAATACCACTACACTCATGAGAGTCTGAGGACACATTACAGGGAGTTCATCATGCAGCCACATCTCCTCAGTCTTATCCATTTTTTTCCATTATCCTCAGCTGGATATATGATGACTTTAAAGAATTTGAAAGGAGGACTGCTTTACTATTCCTTCTTTGTTTACTCAGGATTATCTCTAATATTTCCCAGAGTTCTTTCTGCCAAATAATTGAGCAGTAAAAATGGTATTTTATCACATCTCAATTATGTTGCAAGGTTACTACTTTGTAAGGTAGGAGAAAAATTAAAAAAGAGGATTCATAGCCCAAATGCTAACACCACTACTTGATAAAAGTTTGAATGATATTTCTTTTGGCTCTTCATATTGTTTCACTGTAATACAATGAATTTTAAATAGTATATTTTGACACATGGTACAAGGGCCTGGTTCACATTTTTCTGACAAAGAATGAGTACCTCTTTTCTTTACCAGCTAAAGTGGCACTGCCAAGCAACAATAGTCAATGCATAGTTTATAGTTTACTCAACCCAATAGCTTTGAAATGGTATAATTTTGGCAATTATTTTTTAATTTGGAAGGCTTTTATCTCAAAATTTGTATATAAAATAAGACATTAACATTTTATATTATAGCACTTCAAATTTACATAATTCACATTCATATATATGTAAACGAAGTTGCATTTATGGTCTAAATCACTCTTACAATTACTTTTTAATCATCATTGCCCCAGCCACATTTAAACTTTTCACATCCTCAACAGTGGGGCTATATTAGTAGCTTATAGTCATATAGTATTTAAGATTTGCAAAACATTTTCTCCTATTTTGTTTCATTTGAGCATTATAACCACAATGTTCAGTAGGTAGGAAAGTTAAAATAAATTCTCATTTGAACAAATTGAGGCTCATCAGGCTTCATTTCAGCAAGTCATGGAGCCAGAATACAAACTCAGAGTTCCTGATTTTAACTTTGGAGAACTTCTTCACCAAAAATGAAAGACATCAGGAGAGGAGGTACGTAATTAACTGGCAGGTAAACAAACAGTAACTGCTATGATGATTTGAAAAGGCACTGGAAAGTATAGTGGTCAGGAAGGTTTTATAAAAACAAAACAAAACAACTGATGTCTGAGCCAACTGATGTCTGGGAATTGAGCAGGATCACTGAAGGGCACAACTTGGCTCAAAAGATCGGTACATGCCAGAGCAAGGGTGAGAGACCAACAAAGAGTGAGAGAAAGAGAAAATAATAGTCTTTCAAAGAAGACTATCATTGACAGAGCTTCAGTGGGCTCACAGATGGAGCCACAACACAGTCATAACACATGGCCCAGATAGCAGCTGGGCCATAGGAGCCACAATGCGTTTCAGACCTGGACAGTGAGGAGGCCTACGTGTGGCATGAAAGCCTGTGTTATGGAATGAGAAATCCAGTGCTGGCCCAAAGATTGTTCAGCCTACTTAAATATCCTTTTGGGTAAAGCAAGCCACTCATCCTCTGGGAACTTCAGCTGACATGTCTGGAACATGACTGTCGCCTTGCCTGGTTCACAGGAAACTAGATGAGTAAATAAGAAAGCATTCTATGGAAGGATTCTGTGGACTCTAAACTACTTTAGAAATACCAGGGGGCACCTATGTAGAATAAAACAGAATGCTAGCTAATGAAGGAGCCCTGTGTGATGGCAGGCTGCTATAGGTACTTAGGAAAGAACAAATAACAAAACCTCTTGTCTCCCCATATTCCTGATAGTTGCTGGTATATTTTTTGCAGTTATGAAAGTACTACATGGTCACTGTGAAAGTCATTCAAACAGCCTGGGAATTAAGGAAGTAGAAATGAAATTTACCCTTCTCCTCCTATCCCATTCCCCCAGAAAAAACACTGTCACCAGTCCGGTGTACATTCTCCTGTAGGCCAAACATCTTCAGCAGCATAATGACAGGAAGGGGACAAAGTACTGATGCCCATCCTCAGTTCTATCTGAGGAATAAGACACACTCTCTACCCTGACCTTGGCCCTGGGCTGTGCAGTGTAATGCAAGTGTTAATGCTGACTAGAATTGCACCAAATGCCTTGCATGTATCTCAGCTGCTTTACTCAGACAGAACTGGAAATCTTCACTATCTGGACACCACCTTCCCTCTCTGACAAAGAAGATGAATGGTTTGCTGTCTCCAGTCTGATTAGTGACCGTTTTAGCCAGCCTGTGGGATGTGGCCCTTTTTCCTCACCAGCACAGGCATGTCAGAGCCGGAGGAGCCTTGGCCAGCTCGAGGCTGCTGCCTTGTAAATCAAGCCAGTGCAATTCCATGCAGAGAGCAGGACTTCCCAGAGAGAAAGTGGACTCACTCTGCCAGGGGTGCTCTCAACTCCTGATTTATAAATCACTTCCTGGAAAACCAGGTGCAAAATCCAGGTTTGTAAATCAAGTCTTTATTTAGGATTTATTGGCATGATTTTAAAATCTGTTTCAGGACTTGTAAATCTGTATTAGGATTTGTAAACCCATTTAAGGATATGGAAATTAATTTTTGGACTTATAAAACACTAAAAACCAGTTGGCTACAACTACCATTAAAAAGAAGAGAGACTTATAAATCAAAAGCAGGCTGCTAAAATATATGGGCAGGTTCTATAAATTAAACCCTGAGTTTTTAACTTCAAGTGAGTTTAGATTTATAAATCCAACTTGTGAATCATCCAAAAAGTACAAGATTTCTATTCTAATTTGAAATATTACAGGGCAGTATCACTGTTGATGCCCTGTTGATTAGTTGAATATTTCAAAATAATGGTAATAATATATTCAGATTAGAAGGACTTAATTTATGGAACCAATAGGTGTTCTCTGAAAAACTGATGGGATAGGTGTCTATGCTTCCATCTGGGCTGCACTGAGAGAGCTGAGAAAGTCTGAGACCATAGACTAGGTGTAGTGGTTGAGTTAATATGTCATCTTGACTGTGCTAAGGGATGCCCAAATAACTGGGAAAATATTATTTCCGAGTGTGCCTGTGAGGTGTTGCATTTGAATCAGTAGACTGAGTGAAGAAGATCACCCTCACCAATGTGGGCAGGTGTCATTCAATTCGTTGAGGGCCCAAATAGAACAAAAATGTCAAGGAAGGGCAAATTCTCTCTCTTCTTGAGCTGGGCCATCCATCTTACCCTGCCTTGGACATTGGAGCTTCAGGTTCTCAGGACTTCAGACTCTGAGACTTATACCAGTACCTCCTTCCTCACCTTCACCCTACCCTATCCCTCACTCCTGGTTCTCAGGCCTTCAGACTGGGAATGAATTACACCACCAGATTTCCTCTGTCTCCAGCTTGCAGAGAGCGTATCGTGGTGCTTCTCAGCCTCCATAGTCATGTGAGCCGATTTCCAGAATAAATTCTTTCTTTCTCTCTCTCTCTCTTTCTCTCTCTCTTTCTCCTCTCTCTCTTGAGAGGGGTGCCAGGGGTGCTCTCAACTCCTGATTTATAAATCATTTCTCATGAGAGAGAGAGGAGAGAGAGATATATATATTATGTCGGGGCAAAAGTAATTGCAATTTTTGCCATTACCGTTAATACTATTTGGTTCTTTTTCTCTGGAGAACCCTGACTGATGCAATGGGCATAGCATGGCAAGAAAATCCCTATATTAATTCTGAAATTCCAGGTCACTTTGGCTGTGATCTGGAGTCCTTAATAAATGTTCAGTCACCACAGTGCAAGCCAACCTCAACATTTTATCTATTAGATCTCATTCAGTGTTATACTTCCTGAGTAAAAATATGGCCCAAATAGGCTGGTCACAGTCACCAAAATTGTTCCTATAGAGAAGTGGTTCTCGAACAGGGAAATTTTGCCTCCCAGGGAAGATTTGGCAATGTATGGTGAAGTTTTTGGGTGTCATAATGGAGAAATGCTGCTGGTGTCTAGTGGGTAGAGGCCGGGGATGCCACTAAACATCCTATAATGCACGGAGCAGCTGCTCATGACAAAGAAGATCTGGCCGAAATGACAATAGTGTTGAAGTTGAGAAACCTTACCATTAAAGAACATTTAGCACAAGCCAGTATAGGATGAACCCATCAGGACTCCTCCATCTCTGATTCTGATGATTCTACCATTCAGGACAACCCAGGAGCCTTTCTCTATTTAGTTAATCTGAAAGGAAAATATGTTCAAAATTCATAATGCAGTAAATATGAGAGATCATATTACAAATACATTTTGCTACCACAAGTGTGCTCTATATTTGATCAACAGGTCTTTTGTAGAAACTGAAGTTATAGCATTTAGTGAAATTATACTATTTGACGAGACAGACTCCTTCATTTTATTTGAAAACAAGTATATGAGTTAGGAAGGGAATATAAAGCAAGAATTCTTTCTAGCTTTGTTCGACAGTTTTATAAAGCAACCCCATGTAGTGAACTCCTAGGGAGCCTGAGACCCTTTTGATTATATGGTGTTTGGAATAAAATAAAACAAATCCCATGTTCTTTTATTCTGACCCGAAAACGATTTCTAAATGATCACCTTGGGTGTTCTTTCCCTCTACTTATTGCTATGTTCTTCCATTTGAATTACTGCTGAGCATCACCTCAGAAGCCAGCTGAATATTGGCCGATTGTAAGAAGGCAGTCTCATATCGAGATTATAGCAGCTCTCCCCAGACTTGCTCTATTTGTGGGCCGAGCCATTATAAGAACCCTAAAGATAAAGACAGGACTCAACATTCAAATGGTGCATTTGAAGCACACAGTGAAGTATATTGTGTAAATGCAAATGAACAGAAATATGGCGTTGTAAGAGCTCAGCCACTTGTGCAATTAGGAAGGAAATCAGGCTTGTAGAGTGCAGCATCCAGCTGAGCACTCAATTATGCACATGAAAAAAAAGTTTAAAGAAACTTGGTGTGGTGATTTGGGTCTTTGGAGAGTTGAAATCCAAAATATCTGAGATGCAACCGGTATATAAATAACTGTAATCATGCCCCCCCACCTTCTACCCTCTGCACACATTTCCCCATTGGCCTATAAGAATGCATATTATTCCCCTGACTTAGACAATGTTTTATTCCATTTTAAAAACCATAGCTCTAACTCAATAGCTTCCAAATTCATTTTCCTTGCCATAGGGTCCAAAAGTATCAAGGTATATGAGGCCAGCAAGGTGGGGGGGGTCTCACATCAGGTCATTTGCATTGTTCATAGGAGCTTAATATATAAACAGATTTTAAAGGATCAGGAAAATACTGAATGTCTTGCAATTTCATCGTTATATAGGAGATGGCACTAAGCAAACATAAAATTTGATAGAAGCAGTGGTCTCATTTTATATTGTTATATTATTCATTATCTAATAGGCAAATGCATAAGAAAAGGATAAAGGACATGTTAGGGCTGACCTATGAAACAATTCAAAATAATAGATATTTGTTATCAGATAACACATTCCTTCTCTTACTCTTCCCAGCTTCTGCCCAATAAGCTTCCTTCTGCTACCTAGAATGTCCCATATGAACCAGTACTCCCTTAAAAGTATATAGACCATTTCCATGATACTTTTAAAACTCTTTTCTGTCCAACCACAGCTGCTAGAAATTTTAGGTATAGCCTTCAGATCTCAATTCACCCAGCAAATAATCATTCAGCCAATATTCATTGTGAAAATAGGCCTTCTTCGATTCTGTTAGATGATGGGATACAAAGATGAATAAGTCACCATCTAATAGCAAGGCATTCACATTTTAATGAAATAAACAGACATTGCTAGGTTTCAATGCTGCCTCCCCAAATCATGTTGAAATTTATTTGCCACTCTAACAGTATTGAGGTGGGACTTTTAAGAGATGATTAGGTCATGAATGGATTGGGTTAGTTATCAGGAGAGTGGCCCCCCTTTTATCTCTGCCTCATGTACTTGCTTGCACATCCATTTTCCACCATGAGACAATGCAGCAACAAGACCCTCACCAGAGTCTAGTACCATGCTCTTCAGCTTCCCAGTTTCCAGAACTATAAGCCAATAAACTTCTTTTCTTTATAAATTCCCTAGTCTGTGGTATTCTGTATATCAGCAGAAAACAGACTAAGAGGAATCTGTAATAAATAGTCACAACACAACCTATCCCATGTGCTGAAATAAAGACACTTAAATATATATAGGAACACAGAAGAAGGTGGTAAAATCTTTAAAAGGTTACAGTGCTTAAACACATTCTTTATTTTATTTTATTTTTATTTTTGTTTTTATTTATTTATTTATTTATTTATTTTTTTGAGACAGAGTCTTGCTCTGTCACCCAGGCTGCAGCTTGGCTCACTGCAACCTCTGCTTCCCAGGTTCAAGCAATTCTCATGCCCCAGCCTCCTGAGTAGCTGGGATTACAGGCATTCGTCACCACACCCAGCTAATTTTTGTATTTTTTTAGTAGAGACAGGATTTTGGCATGCTGGCCAGCCTGGTCTCAAACTCCTGGCCACAAATGATCCATCTGCCTCAGCCTCCCAAAGTGCTGGGATTATAGGCACGAGCCACCATGCCCAGCCTTAAGCTAATTCTTAAAAGATGAATAGAGTCTAAGAGGAAGCTAAGCAGAGAAGCGGTAGGAAGAACATTAAAATGAGGAAGCAGCAGAGTCAGACATGGTTTCATAAGGAGGTCAATATTCAGAGTATTCAAAATAATTTGGCATAGCTACAGCAATGGTTTTCAACCAGGAGGAGAAACAGAAGTAGAGTGATGATTTTATCTCAGCGAGGAGAGGGTGGTGTCTGAATCACCCGGGGAGACTTAGAAAACTACATATGCTGTGTTGGTCAATTTTATGTGTCAACTTACGTAAACCATGGTGCCCAGATATTTGGTCAAACATTATTCTGGATGTTTCTGGGAGAGTTTGGGGATGAAATTAACATTTATGGTGGATTTCAAGTAAAGCCAATCACCCTCCCTAATGTGGGTGGGCCTCATCCAATCAGTTGAAGGCCTAAATAGAAAAGACTGACCTCCCCCAAGCAAGAAGAATTCTGCCACAGACTGCCTTCAGACTTCATCTGCAACACTGGCTCTGCCCCAGGTCTTTGCTTGCTGTCCCACCCTGCAGATCTTGGACTTGCTGGTCTCCGTAGTCTCATGAGGCAATTCTTTAAACGAAATCTCTCTCTCTGTCTACACACATACTATTGGTTCCTTTTATCTGGAGGACCCTGACTAATGCATGTGCCTAATTAAAAAATCACAAAAACGGGGGTCTGGGGTGCATGTGAAGAACTTTGAGAAATAAGATTGGAGAGAAAGGCTGGTGGAAATAGGACAACTAGATAATCAAATATTTAAATACTGCCAAGCCATTAGTAAGATGTTTTTTGCCTTGTGTATTCTTCTCTCTTCCCTTAAAATGCATACCCAGAGAAATACTTTATGCTTTGCATTGGTTTGGCAAGTGAATATCAACCTTATAATTGCATTTTCCCATGACACTTCATGCAATAGCTCAGGTAGTACAAAAGAAACAGAAGAGAAACTAGGAATCTGGAGAGTCTGATATAGTTTGGCTGTGTCCCACCCAAAATCTCATCTTGAATTGTAACCCCCATAATCCCCACGTGTCAAGGGCAGGACCAGGTGGAGGTAATTGGATCATGGGAGGCGGTTTCCCCTGTGCTGTTCTAGTGATAGTGAGTCTCAGGAGATCTGATGGTTTTATAAACATCTAGCATTTCGCCTGCTTGTACTCACTCTGTCCTGCCACTCTGTGAAGAAGGTGCCTACTTCCCCTTTGCCTTCTGCTATGATTATAAGTTTCCTGAGACTTCCCCAGAAATATGGACCTGGGAATCAATTAAACCTCTTTCCTTTATAAATTACCCAGTCTCTGGTATTTCTTCATAGCAGCGTGAGAACAGACTAATACAGAGTGCATAAACCATATCGCTAATTTCCAGATAATTCAATATTGATTTTATTGAGCTTTTCTTGTCATCAAGACTTATTTGCTTTATGAATAGTCAGACACAGAGAACTTAAGAAAACATCATTAAATCATGTCCAACTAGACTAGCTAAATTTAGCACTGAAGTGTGGCTTTTAGGGAATGATCTCAGGGATATGCTATATATATATATATATATATACACACAATATTTTCTCATGTTTCTTTAAAAAAATCTCACTTCTTCATATAAACTTATTTCCAGTTTCTCTCAGGAGCTGGAAAAACATCTTGATAACTACCCAAATCTTTCCTGTAAAGTCTTTCTGGTCTTACTCATGTCAAAACCAATAGGAAAGTAAATTTATGTGGAAACAATTCATGTCAGAAATGCAAAGGGGAGAAGACTGAGAGATGCCTGCTCTCAGATTTTTCAGAGCAATAACTCTTTAGATCAGAGGCGTGTAAATTGGTGTTAGTCTTCCCAGGCACCCTATGAGAAGGCTGGAGGGCTTTCCTCGGTGAATGTTGCCTAAATGTTTCATGTCTGCTCAACAGAAATTTCAGTTTATGAGGGAGGAAAATTATAAATTGAAACCTGCTCTTTTTGTAAAACTCTGGTCATAATGTTCGGTGAAGTGATAAATGAATAGGTTTTTACAGGCAAACTACAGTAATTAGGTCATTCCTCATTTCTTTATTGGAGGCAGACCCAGATGTTTAATCATCATTATGCAATAATTTGATTTTAGCAATGCATTACTATTGGAAGTATTATACATTTACTTTACCTCCCTCACTTTTAAAGGTGGTGCTAAAAGGAAAAGCAAAAAATCTTTAAATCATGTCTGAAGTTTAAAGAGAAATAGGACCCTAATTTTAAATGTCAAATAGTTTAGTACCTTTTACTGATTTTCATAGTAACACTATATGATATGCTAATAATATTGTAGAAAATGTCAAAAACACATAAAATATAAGAAAAAATTAATATAATCACCTATGATTCCACTTTCCAAGAAAACCACCATTGTTAATATTCTGGTGAATTTCCTTTCAGCCTTTTTTCTTTGAGAATTTCATTTTCAAAATAATATTCACAAAATAACAAGATTAAGGCTAGTATCAGACACACAGAGGCATTCCAAAGAAGGCAGCAACAAAATATGATTATTTTAAAAGGCAATCTTGGAAAACTTAGAAAGCGTTTTCATACTAATCACTGACCAGGCATGGCCACAATAGAGAATTAAGTTTTTCTTCTTGTCTTTGTGCCTGAAATCAACTAGGGGAAATGAATAAACACAAATTAAGAACTTTGAAGGAATAAATATCTTCAAAGAGCTTGAATCTGTAATTTCCCCAAAGAACAGATTTATGATCTAAGCACATTCTTTTCAACTTAATGCATCGACTCTTCCATGGGCTGGTAAAAAGCAGTTCAGTAACCGCATCTTCCATCCTCGGTGATAAGACCTCCTGCAATAGGATCAATAAGACCTGCTTTCATAGAACTTTTTTTCTTATCCCATAACCTCAAAAATCATTTTGTGCCACAATGATCACTACAGGGAGGAAAATAAAGAGATGTTGAATCTATCAAAGTTTTTCATAGCAAGGCTGGTTTATTTCAAACCATCACAGCATGGTGGTTAACAGCTCTGGAACAGCCAAAGGATGGAAGCAGAAGTAAAAAAGAAACTCAAAGATCCTCTTCTTTCTTTACAGGAACCTTCAAAGTTAAAGGAGAATAAGATTCATATTCCAGGCATTTACTACCCAATTTGGCAATGGGAATTTCAAACCAGGTTTATTTTTTAAATTTCACTCTTCAGTACGAGGGAAATTTCTAAAATAAGCTGGAATTCAGCATTAATATGGGAATTGTTAATAAGTGGGATAAAAAGAAAGTTCCAAGCCCAATTAAGTTTGGGAAGCGATAAACAAATACATTTATTTTTTCAGTGTTTCTCAGGGTTGTAGCTATGCCATTTACACTGTGAATCTCCCAGAGAGAACTTAGTAGATAGTATTCCTCACATTTATATTTTCATTTTTCCCCTGCTCTGAAGTTCCACAGAACTCATTTTGAGCAATAATTGTTTTGTATGTTTCTGACCACCCAAATAGAGTAGGTCTGAGTTCCACAGTCTATTTCTTATATTTCTTACAAAGGTCATTCTTATAAATACAAAGTCACATTTATAAATGACTTAATTGGCATGAAAGCTTGCAGCACAGCATTTGGGGAAATCTCTCTGAACATGGAATCAGTAGTGTAGGGTCAATAACCACTATATCACTTTTTAGGTCTATGACCTTGGACAGATTATTTAACCTTTATGAATCTTGGTTTCTCCTCTGTGAAATGGAAGCAAAAGTTTTGCCTATCTCACAGGATTGTTGTGAAGATCAAAAAAAGCTACTCAGAAAACAGAGACTAAAGAAAACTGTGGGGAGTTATTGTAATTGTGACTAGAGCCTGCTTTAACACTAAAACACATTGTCTTTGCTAGATGTTTTCAAATAAGTTATTTTAAAAAGGCTCTGCATCTTGTCCAGCAATTCCTTTTCTATTTTAATGCCTCACAGTGCTGTTTTATCCTAAAATTGTTTTCTGTGTCTTGACTACGAGATTGATGATATTACGTTAAGGTAGAGAAGATCATAAGTAGAGTTGAAGTTATCTTATAGAAAGTGTGTTCATTGATGCAGATGTACATATTAGAAGATAGAAGACTCTTACCTATGCTACATTTCTGCTAGAATGATATTTATATACACGCTTTAATTAAGTAGCAATTTGGGTCAAAATAGTCAAACCATCTAACATGTTAAAACAGTGCAAGAGTCTTTATTACTGAGATAAGTAGATAACAATGATTATCAAAAAGAAATACTCCCCCAAAAGCTAAGAGGCAAATCAAGAGAGATCAGAAGTAGAAAGTGTGAAGCAAGGTGATAAATCTGCTCTCTCCAAATAAATAATGTCTAATTCCAAAATAGCTTTATTGAGTTTTAAATATAAGGCCAAGAATTCAAGGCCTGTATTTTTCCCAATTCTGTTTGCAACTAGAGGAAAAGTTTTATCAGAATGAATTTTGAGGCAAAACTATATTTGAATATTTTTGCTTAAGTTGTCATTTAACCACATGGTTTCTACAAACTGTAGCTCTTGCTCCCCATTAAGTCAGTCTTCAAATCTCCCTTTCAAAATATCCTTAACTGAAAGGCAAGTGTACTTACCCTGGGAACCTGGAGGCCCACCTCTGCCAAAGCAGTCCAGCATAAATGTGAAATTTCTTTACAGTCCTATGTTTTGTTTATCTTAAAATGCAGGGAAGTTGTTCAGTATATTCATAATGCATTTGTGCCTATTTGAATACAAAAGCACATTTCTTATCATTAAGGAAATGAGATGCTCCAGGAAGGTGTGCAGTGTGTATATGGTATGCCTTGCAGGACTACCTGGCATGCACTGAGTGTGAGGATCCCAGTAAGTCACTGGAATATCATCCAAGCTCAGCCCTTCAATTTTAGCAATCATATTAAGCCCTTTCTTCCATGTTATCCAAAGACATACTACAAAGATAAAAAATATATCTGCTTCTTTAAGAAACAGAATATCTGAAATTCACATCTGGGTTCTTGTCATGCAATAATAAAAGAAATTTTTTAAATGGATGAAGAGCTATAGTGGTGTGACTATAGCATTACTTCATGCTCCAAGCAGAGTACACGAATTTAATGAAGCTAATGCTTCTATGTTGAACTGAGAAAATTTCTTCTTAATGGTTTTTTTCTTATTGTAACTTAAATTTATGTCAAGGAATCTTACATTTCCCTAAGGAAACATGTTCAAGGTTTTTGCCTTCAAATTTCATTGATATACAAACTCTCCTAAGTCCTATCATGGGAATGCAAGCATTGTGCCTTGCCTTTCAAGAAAAAAAAAAAAAAAAATCTTTGTACTATTTGCTCAAATCTAAAACTGTTTGACATAAGATGCTTAGCCCAACAGTATCTGAATATGGTGTATTAAATGCTATTTATAAAAAGTAAAGCTATGCTAATGTGCCTATCTGCCCCCTACTGCTTAACAGTATTAAAGATTAAAGCCAATTGTTTTGTAAACTGAAGAGGCTGTAATGGTTTCTTGGGAAGTGCTCCCTGTCAGCATTCCAGATAAGATTGCTATTAAGTTTTTTTGCTGCTAGGATGGCTGGTTTGGGTCATTATACACTTAAATTGAGTTGCTGTCATTGTTATATAATGAAACAAAAGAGCCTTTGGCCTATACTAATGTGGTGTACCTTTTAAAGAATGGGTAGCACTACCTGATTTATAAAAAAAAATGGGTCTGGCTGGGAGTGGTGGCTCACACCTATAATCCCAGCACTTTGGGAGGCTGAGGTGGGTGGATCACCTGAGGTCGGGAGTTCAAGACCAGCCTGGCCAACATGGTGAAACGCTGTTTCTACTAAAAATACAAAAATTAGCCGGGCTTGATGGTGGGCCCCTGTAATCCCAGCTACTCAGGAGGCTGAGGCAGAAGAATCGCTTGAACCCGGGAGGTGGAGGTTGCAGCCTGGGGGAAAGAGCAAGACTTCATCTCAAAAAAAAAAAAAAAAGTCTGTTTGCATTCTCTTACCAAGCTCCTAGGTGTTTCAAAGTAATTTAGATGAAATGCTCAAAGAATTTTCAAGTATATCAAAGACGAATAGCTGAGTTTTGCATTAACCTGCTTTCAATAATCATTGAAATCTAATGAGTGATTATAGGCTGTAGCAGATTCATGGTTCTTTTTTCCTCTCATAATTTAATTATGTCTCGCTCTGTAGTGGGGATAGTCAAGAACCTGGATTTTTCATAATCCTATAAATTACTTGTTCAGGTTAAAGACTTGTCATCCTGATCTCTTCATTCTAAGCATGTTATTTGAGAATCCTCTTACTGACTTGAGGAAGCTATACATTATTTTAATTTTTAAGTGGGCCAAAAAGTCACAAAAGAAGATGAAGGATGACATCACATTTCTTAGGTTTAAAGTCTTTTTCCTTTCTAATAAAAACTGAAAATTCCAACTAATCCTTTCCCTCACGAAAAATCATTTCCTCCTCCCTTTTCCAAGTTTGTGCCATCTTAGCACACTAAGTATGGAGAAGGAGGCTAGTGACACTTAAAATATTTATTTATAACTATTACCTATGTTTTCAAAGTGTTTTCTCTTTCTCCTCAAGTTTTTAAAGTATACACATACTGAAATTCCCTTTTCTTATATTACATGTCAATCCAGGAGAAATATAATAATTTTCTTAATATTTTAAAATTAGAAACAAGACAAAACTGGACTGAATTTAAGAACTCAACAGATCAACAGATTTGGTGGCAATGCGGATCTTTGCCATCTCCAATTCATGGCAATGTGAATTGCTTTGTTAAAACTCTAAGTCAGCAATATTTAAATTCAAACTTGCATGGCCAATTTTTTTTCATTTGTAGTATTCTCTAAAATTTGAAACACTCATGCATTTTGAATTGATCCAATAGCTCAAGAATACCTGAAATTCTAATCATTATCCCTTTTCTGAGTTTTTTAACACTTCACATACCCTGTTCTTCTCTGGGGGAAATATGTTTTCCTCTCCAGTGCATCTTTATCTTCATCTGTGTGCTTCAGACAGCAGAGAAAGGACACTCAAATGCTTAGAAAGAGTTTGCTTTATTATGTGACTCTATTGAGTCTGAAAATGTTGCAATCACAAATAGCCCTCTGAAGATGCTTGTATACTTAAACAGACACGTGACTTTTCCTAGCAATGGAAAGCAATTTACGGCTTTTTCTATTGCTTCCGAAGTCCTTTAGAAAATAGTACTTCCAAGAATAATGTTATAGCACACAATCAAAGAAGACATATCTTTAAGGATTAACTGGCTGTCCAGTCTCTTGTAACCGTGTCAACTAATGTTGGTCAATAGCAAAAATGCCAGTCCTGTTGGCAGCATACCACATCAAGTGAATGGGGCATCTGGTTGCAGTATGGTGCTGGAGAGTGAGCATCAGTGGTGCAAAAATCACCTTTGGTACCTCATTCAGGTCTGCTCTGGGACCCCGTGATGTTTCACATTTTTATCAGAGTAATTCCTATGCAGAATTAAGAAAACCCGCAAAAAACAGGCATCTGCATTTTAGAGATTCTTTTCCACCCTATGTCCCAAGTTATACCTGTATGATCTAGGTTCCAAGGTAAACTATTTAGGTTTAGTGCTAAGATCTGTGTCATAAGTTGGCATCATGGCATTGAAATTAGCAGCCAACTGGAGTTTTACGTGTGAGGTAGCCACTCTTTTATAGCCAGTATCAAGACTATGAAAACGTAGGACTGACTCCCATACACAATTTTATTTCATTTTATTTATCAACAAACCCAATTTGTACTAAATATTTGGAAAGAAAGTTGTACCAACATGGCTTCTGCCTTCAGATAAGATATTAATGATGCATTATTTATGAAATCAATGTAAAATTACGTTAATCATAAAATACTTATAGAACAAGATAAGAACCTGTACTAGAATAATAATAACATATCACATATATAGTGTTTAGCGTTCTAAGAATTTTATGTATATTAATTCATTTAATGCTCACAACAAACCTCTAGGGTAAGTTCTGTTATTATTTGCATTTCCCACATGGAGAAACTGAGACCCAGAAATGAATAAGTTCTCTCAGTTAGTGGTAGTAAATCAGATTCAAACTCCAGCAGTCCATCCCCAGAGTCTGTGTTCTCAAACTCTCTGCTCTAAGTAGATTGAAATTGATAAGGAAGAGGTAGAAGGTAAGATGAGATAGGAAAGCAGGGAAAGAGGGTGAGACTGTGAGGTCACAAGCCTGGTTGGAGTGAAGTTCCTAAAGGGGAACAATAAGAGATGACTTTAAATGGGTATAAGGCTGCCAGCCATTGGAGGATTCTGAATGCCCTATTGAGTCTTTTGATCAGAATGTCATTATGGATTTTGAGCATGTAAATAATGTAATTTAAGAAAATATATTCTAGCAAGATAAGTTCTCATAGGGAGAAGCTACTTTGAATATAATCAAAGATACAAACACCTTATAAAACAATTTGGCATTACCTTGTGATGCAACATTTACACACTCAATGACTTAGTTTTTCCACTTATAGTATCAATCTTTTTTTTTTTTTTTGAGACGGAGCCTTGCTCTTTTGCCCAGGCCAGACTGCACTGGTGCTATCTCGGCTCACTGCAAGCTCCGCCTCCTGGGTTCACACCATTCTCCTGCCTCAGCCTCCCTATAGTATCAATCTTAAAGAAATCCTTACACACAAGTATCAGCAAGTGTGTAGAACAATATTTGTTCATGATAGTAAAATGCTAATGATAAAATTAAATAATTTTCAACCACAGAATGAAAAGATAAATTACAGCACATTGACACAATGAAATAGTAGTATACAGTAGTGAAAAATAAATGAACTGCAGCTACACTCAACAACATAGATGAATTTTAGTAGCATGATGTTGATAAGGCAAAACTAGAAGGCTTCATTGCCACATGAGCATTTTATAACATCCTGGAACAAGTAAAACAAATATATATTATTTAGACTATATGTAGGATAAAAACTATTTTAAAAAATAAAACAAGAGAAAGATAAATACAAAATTGAACTCAGTAATTATGTCTGGTGCAGAGACCAGGTCTTGGAATAGAGAAAGAACATGTAGGCAGATGTAAGTTATTTTCAGTGGTCTATCCCTTAAGTGGTGGTTCATAAATGTTTTGATTTTATTAATAAATAAATGTCTAAAAAAAAAAAAGAAAAACATTCAGAATGATCCAGATAAAAAGAAAAGGAAATCAGAGTAGACAGAAGAAAAGAGGGAAGGAAAGAAAACCAGCAAAGGTGGCTTCAGTGTAATGGTGACTATGGAAAAGGATGTCCTGGAAATATCTCTTCAGCTTCTGGAATCTTCTGGTTCCAAGGTCAGTTGTCTGTCTATCCTTCCAAAATTGGTCTTCTCGAATAATCTAAGTTCTGTGATCAAATCTTACTCATTTTTATATTGTTCAAACATCTAACTTGGAATTTTTATGTCCTCAAAAATTCTAAGAAGAATGAATACAAGTGAGAGAAAAAGACACCTACATGGCCAAACCATGCAGATGGGCCTCAGAAATCACTGTCTCCTGACACAGAAGTTTCTTTGGCAATGTCCCTGGCTTTCTCCTTCTGCTAGAACACATCTAGTAATGAGGAAATCACTGTTTTGAAATACCTTGTTCCACTGTCAAACAGAATGGCTAGAAATGTCTTCTTTATGTGAATCCCAAATTGATGATAATAAGTAGTACTTCTCCGTAAGACAATGAAAATCAGTCTACTCCCTTTCCCAGGAAACCACCTTTCAAATATTGAAGAAATATAGTAAATCTTTGTAATTTGACTTTTTTTTTTTCCAAGATAAGCCTTCCTAATCTTTATAACATGATTTCCAGGCCCTATCCTTTTTGGCACCTTCTCTCCCAGTGCTCTCCAGAACAATCAAATTAAAGCACAGTCTCCACAGTCCCCAGAAATGACTCAGTTTTTCCAGATGAGACCTGACCAGTACAGAGTAAAGAGGACTTAACACAACTTTTCTTTAATCTGAAGCCAATGCTTTTAAATTTGCTGTGTGGAAAGAGGTTGACTTTAAATCTAAGAAGCAAAGAACTGGAGTTGAAGGGTTAAACACAAGCAAACTTTCCTTTTCTCAGATGGATTATTTCATGGATATCATAAAAATAACATGTGATCTGCAAAACTGTTTAGAGCCTATCAAATGCTTTCATGGACATTATCACATCTAGTGTTTGCAGCACTTTCACGGTCAGGTGTTAGTACCCCCATTTTCCAGTTGGGAAAACCAAAATCATGGAACAAGCAAGAGAGGAAGCCAGAGCTAGGACTCATGTGTTCTCACCCTATAGTCTAGCACTCTTTCCACAGAAGAAAGCTGCCTCGAATAATCAAATAATCATTAAAAGGCTGGGCTCCTTCTAAACAACAAACTAGGAAACAAATTTTGCAACAGAGACCTAAATACGTTATTGACTTTAAAATCAATAAGAAAAAGACAGGCAATCCAATAGAACAATGGACAATGAATTCAACTGCCAGATTCACAGAAAAAGAAACACCAGTAGCCAGTAAACATGTTTTAAGATGCTCCATTTGATTCATAGTTTTAGAATGCAAATTAAAACAACAGTAGGCTATTATTTTTCACTAACCAAATTGACAAATATAAGAAAAATAATTATAATACACAGTGCTAGTGAGAGTAGGAATAACAGAAACTCTTACTGAATGAAAGAATAAATTGATTCTTAATTTATTAGGAATTAATATTCTGTGAAACAGAATTTATTAAGAATTAATATTCTGTGAAACAGAATTTATTAATTCACAGAAAGTGAAAGTGAACTCTACTACAAATTTTTGAGTGGCTGCTATGGTTTGACTGTATCCCCCAAAAGTTCACATTTTGGAAACTTAATTGCCAATGTAACAGTTAAAATGTGGGGCCTTTAAGAAGTAATTAGGTCCTGAGGGCAGAGCCCTCTTAAATGGATTAATGGTCTTATCACAGGGATTGAGTTCTCATAAGAGCAATTGTCATAAAAGGGAGCTCTGTTCACTCCTGCAGTCTGTCTCCCATACTCGCTTCTGCCTTCCCCTTCCACCATGAGATCTTCAACAGATGTTCTTGGACTTCTCAGTCTCCAAAACCATGAGCCAATTAAATTTCTATTCTTTATAAATTACTAAGCCTGTAGTATTCTGTTATAGCAGGAGAAAACAAACTAAGAGAGTGGAAATTTGTCAGTATCTATTTAAATTTGAATACGTTTATCCTTTGGCACAGTAATTCCACTCTTAAAATGTGTCCCTAAGGTATATAAGTGTGCAAAAATATCTGTCCAAGGATGTTTATTGTTGCATTGCTTACATTACCCAATAAATGGATACATTCTACATGTCTGTCATTAAAAGATTATTAAATAAAACAGAGTACCTCCACACAATGGAGCACTGTGTCACTACTAAAAAGATGAAGAATGTCCATTTTTAGTCTACAGAAATAGGTCCATGTAATATGAAGTGAAT
This sequence comes from Hylobates moloch, assembly GCF_009828535.3. NCBI lineage: Eukaryota > Metazoa > Chordata > Mammalia > Primates > Hylobatidae > Hylobates > Hylobates moloch. The sequence continues at coordinate 108,495,368 of NW_026652277.1, read as the reverse complement.
AAAGCAAATTGCAGAACAGAATATAATATAATTTCACTTGTGAAAGAATACACAGGTATGAGGTCATTTTGTATATCTATTCATACTATATGAATTATATACATATATACACACACATACATTTATGAAAACAAAACATCCAGAAGGACACAATACATAATGTAATGTCTAGAACATTACAAAAAGTGGTATACAATAGTTTTCTTTTAAAACAGAAGTCCATCAGTTCTATTACTTTTTATTTACTAAGCAATTACTTTGCATCAGGCATTACACTAAGCAGTTCATACACTTTACTTTGAATAATCCATATATTAAAACACATGTGAGTTAAGCGTTAATATCCATCCTTACAATGAAAGTATGACCCAAACCTGCCAATGTTATGGTCCATTGCCTCCACCAGGCTATAGGGGATGCACACATTTAGCCACCTGATGGTAAGAGAAATCAAAATAACAACAATTCCAATTTTAGAGGTCTCCAAGAGGCATGAAGTTTTCAAGTTCACAACCAATGGAATAGGAGAGCTGGGTATTAAAATTATTTCATCTTTGCCATTGAAGCCAAAAATTGACTATATTTCTAATGTCTAGGAAGTGTCGGATATTTTAGGTTATGGTTCACCATTTTTAAAAGGTCCTGGGCATCCTGAAGAGGTTTTCTCTGAAAATAAAAGTTTCCTACAGGATTAATTTCTCTTTCCATCAACCACCATCTAGAAAATATTCAGGAGACTTTAGATTCTGAAATGCAGTCAGGGAAAAAATTATATATATCAACTGAATGATTGATTAAACCTATTATAGGCAATGAGATCACTTTGAAAAAAGCACCAGGAGAGAGAGTGGACACGTGGGAGAATGCTTGAAATCATGTGTCTCACCTATTCACGTGTCTTTTTGAAAAATGGAAGGGATAGATCGCCATGTGAAAGTGCTCTTCAATATTTAGAGGATGTCAATTAAAGGAGAGTTAAATTTCCTTTCTTCCTTTCCGAAAAAAAATTTTAAAAAAAAGAACTACAACCAATAGAAACCAGATAAAGATTTCAGTTCAATATATGAATAACTTCTTAATAAAATTTTCCAAATGGAATGGACTATTTCAAGAAGAAGTGAATTCCTCATCTTTTAAAATTTAAACACAGTCAGGATGACCAGTTGGTAGAATGCTACAACAGACTTTTATGAATTGAACAGTTCCTCAAATTTGATGACCTTTGTATGTTCTTGCACATATTTTAGCTCAACTTATATTCTCTTCTATATCTTGTTTTGTTATTCAAATATAGCAAAGCATGGGTGAATCTGTGCATATAGTTGTCTAAACATTAAAAATAGAGAAATAAAAGTTGACATTTACTGACTACTTATTTCATGCCAGGCACTATTCAGAGTGCTTATGCATTAACTCACTTAACCACACAAAAAAGGAATCAGTTTCTAATATGATCTCCATTATACACATGAGGGAACTGACATAAAAAGAAGTTAAGGAATTTGGCCAAGGTAACATAACTACTAAGTAGAGAAATCAGGATTCAGCTTTAGTCTGTCAGGGCACTAAACGAAAGCATAAGGCTCTGTTAAAGAAAAAAGCCTATATTCTCAACTATATGTTGATGACTAGGAATGATATTTTCTAACTTAAAACAATGGAATATTTCACCAGTCAGAGGTCTACATAGAATACATATTCTTTTAAAAAGTGCATCATAAAGATGAATCATATGAAACTTAAAATTATCCACATAGACACAGAATTCAAATTCAATCTCATTTTCCAAATTTCTAAGAACATTTGCACAGCCCTACATAAATAGAACAATTTTCACTCTCGAGCTTAGAAGTGCAGTCTCTGCCATATTTAGTTTGGGGGTGAAAAGGGCAAGGGCATGGGACTGAGCTGCAGGAGGTCTGGTTGTGGTCTCAGTCCTGCCACCAGCGCACTCAGATGCTGGGTGAGCCACTTGGCTACTCTTTAAATAAAACCATAGGGCTCTGTTAAAGAAAAAAATCATTCAATCATACTTGGTAAAGCACAGTAAGGAAAACTTTATTCAGGACCATCACAATAGGCATAGAGACCACTGCAACAGGGTCTTGCAGTTGGGAAGGAAGACTGGGCTCAACTCAGAATACAGCATTGACAAGTGGGAATTCATAGGCAAGAAGCAGTATGTGGATCACTGAATGGAAAATTACCAAGAGGAAACCTCCTGGGTAAGGGGGATTCTGGTAAAAACCAACCTCACAGGACTCTTGCTAAAGACAGGTCAATGTGATCAGACATCTCCTGAGGAATGGTGGAGGATGAGGAAACTGATCAGATGTCAACAATGATCAGATATCAAGGATGAAGGATCTTGTTACGCTGACTTAGCAGGATTCTTTGCTAAAACTGGATTTTACAAAGAAGTACACAAAGGGGCATAGAAGAAGATGTGGAAGCTTGACCAAAATTAAACCAACCGAGGAATCTTTGTCAGCTCCAGGAGTTCTATTTAATCCCAAAAGATCCCATAAAACATTTAACTGAGAATTGTGTAATACGTATTTATGGCTTTTGTTTTTCTTACACAGGACCTTCATATTTATTGCAATGCAGTATTACCTTCTTCGGAGCTGGTCAGAAATATGTCGATCCCCTTCCTCATGATTCATCCATCTCTCGTGATCCCTCAAATTTTCCCTGGAGATCTTAGCTAGAAAACGTCTATCCTATAAGAAGAGAGATTAATTCACAGAGGAATATTAACAAGGAATAACATGCTGTATAGCCAGTGAAAACACTTAAAGTTAAAAGGAAGAAGTAACTAATCGACTATATAATCTCATAAATATATATAAAATACCCTACATTGCCAAAATTTTACTCAGCCCATCAAACAGACATTATTTCTCACAAGTGTTTTTGTCTTTCAAACAAATCCCATTTCCCATTTTTTTGACACACAAGCATTTTCTATAACTGTGATACTGTAAAATATATATCTGTTCTTCATCCTCATTTCCTGACACACAGTTCTAAAATACTTGGAATCTCTGGAGTGATAAGAGTGTCTTTTGTATGCTAATGAGATGGCTGGTGGCTGACAGCCCCTCTGTAGCTTCAGGGGAACTGGTCACCTGAAAGAGCAGGATTATGGGGTTTGGGAATTTCAGCCTCACTCCCTAACCTCCAGGGAAAGGAGAGGGGCTGCATGTTAAACTGATCATCATTGTCCAATGACTTAATCAATCTCACCTACATAAAGAATCTTCCATAAAAACCCCTCCAAAAAAGGACTAGGTGCAGAGGGCTTCCAGAAAGGTGAATAAGAACACATCCATGTGCTGGAAGGGTAGTGCACCCCACACCACAAGGCCAGAAGCTCCTGCACTCAGGACCCTTCCGTACTCTGCCCTATGTATCTTTTCATCTGGCTGTTCATTTGTATTCTTTTAAATATCCTTTACAATAAACCAGTCAATACAAGCGTTTCCCTGAGCTGTGTGAGCTGCTGTAGCAAATTAAGCCAACCCAAGGAGACGGTCATGGAAACCCCAATTTATAGCAAGTCAGTTAGAAGTTCTAGAAGCCTGGACTTGTGACTGGTGTCTAAAGTAAAGAGCAGGCTTGTGGGACTGAGCTTTCAACCTGTGGAAACTGATGCTACCACCAGGTAGATAGTGTCAGAACTGAATTAGAGGACACCCAGCTGATGTCCACTGTGGGACTGATCATGTTTGGTGTATGGATCACCCCCCCACATCTGGGCACAGAAGCCTTCTTGTTATAAAAGTATAGTAGGAGAAACAGACAGTTTGGGATTTTTCAACTCAATAACTGACACACTGACAATTCACCAAATCAGACCACACTAACCACCCCCAACCAAAAAAAAAAAACAAGGCAAAAGCAAAATGTATTAACATTTCTTATAAATGTTTTATAACAAGTTTTTTACATAAATTCTTTGAAACAGCTCACAAGATTACTTATACTAAAATGTAAATAAAGGAAATCAAATCAAGACCTGGAGAAATGTAAATTAAGATAGAGCATCAAGACCAAAAGAAAAGTTAGATTTGCATGTACATTGTATGCTATTACTAAAATTGAGCTAGGCCAGGGTCAGTGGCTCATGTCTTATGAGTGGAAGGCCAAGCACTTCGGAAGGCCAAGGTGCATGGATCACTCGAGGTCAGGAGTTCGAGACCAGCCTGGCCAACATGGTGAAATCCCGTCTCTACTAAAAATACAAAAATTAGCTGGGCATGGTGGTGGGCACCTGTAATCCCAGCTACTTGAGAGGTTGAGGCAGGAGGATCACTTGAACCCAGGAGGCAGAGGTTGCAATCAGCAGAGATCACTCCACTGCATTCCAACCTAGGCAAGAGAGCAAGACTTTCAATAAAATAAAATAAATAAAATAATAAAATAAAATAATAAAATAAAATAGAGCTAAAATTTTGCCTCCAAGCATTGGAGCAACTTCTAAAGACTGAAACAGCAAAATCAAATATATGAATTCTTTTTGTCATATAAAAAGAAGAATTCAAAGAAGTTCACAGAGAAGTTTTTCACAGGCCTTAAACCAATAAGGAATATAGAGGACAATGTTTTTGTTTGTATCCCTACCATATATGCATTAATGAGTTTTACAAGATTTTTTTCCCTTTGCATGGTAACCCGAGGGAAGAATGCCAAACCATAACTTGGTGAAAATAATTTTGCAGAGCATGAGGATATAGAAGGAAGAAAAGATTGAAATTGTCTCCCTTGTCTTACACCTATGCTAATTATTTTAGTGGATTCAGAAAGCCTTTTTAACTGCAGTCACCATGCTGTACAATAGATCTCCAGAACTTATTCATCTTATAACTGAAAGTTTGCACCCTTTGACCAACATCTCTCCACTCAGCAAGCCCTGTATGGCTACTTACAGCAAGAAAATCCACTGAGGCAATAACCTGACACAAATCCTTATAAACCAAGCAATGCACAGAAGTCTTTGGGAGAATAAGCTCTAAGTTCTCCAAAATGTGATGATGTGGGATCCCACCCTCTTTCCCAGAACAACTGTCAAAACTTCCATGAAGGTAGAGCTAACTTGGACATATGTAATTTTACCCAGGTTGACCATTTACTTCATTTCCACATTGTTTCTCTCGTTATGATGTTCACTGATGGGAACAGGGTGTTCAGGGCTATACAGAACAGTCTCAGGTGGATTTTGATTTATTTGGCTGATTCCAACTTGTCTTACTCTTGTGATCTCCAGAATATGAATGTTTCTCTTTGAAATCTTGTCTTACTGAATGGTTGGTGCTCTTCTAAAATCATCGTCTTATGTTTAATTTTCATATACTAAACCTTATCTATGTCTCTTCTCCAGTATGGTAGATTTTCTTTCTTATAAATTTACCCAACATTTTCCAGCCTTTTATATGTCTTTCTAAATATTTTATCTTCCTACAAAATAAAGTCCACTTATGTATTTTCATAACTTTATTCTCTACTGATATTTCCCACTTGACTCAAAAATAATAATGAATAATGTTTTTTTCAAAGTTTACTCTATTTTGGTCCACTGTTTGTGGCTGTTAATTTGATTTTTACTTAAACTTGAGTGTAAGATGTTTGTAATCTAGATTAATGTACAACATTGGTACACCTCCCTTCAGTTTCCCTAGAAAACAGGCTATGTCCTCCAACTCTATATAGAAATTAAATATTTATTATAATGTTTGTATCTGGATCACCCTTTTAAGAGATTTCATCCTTAGTGATGATTTCTGTAGACAAGGACCCACGCAGGCACTGTACTTGCCAGTGCCGAGAAGATATCTGGACATGGGCCCACTAGCAACATTCCCAGGGTACTTTAAGAACTCCTCATTTTCTGACCAGGCACAGTGGCTCACACCTGTAATCCCAACACTTTGGGAGGCCAAGGTGAGTGGATCACTTGAGGCCAGGAATCCGAGACCAGCCTGGCCAACATGGTGAAACCCCATCTCTACTAAAAACAGAAAAATTAGCCAGGCATGGTCACACAGGCCTGTAATCCCAGCTACTCAGGAAGCTGAGGCATGTGAGTTGCTCGAACCTGGGAGGCAGATGTTGCAGTGAGCCGAGATCGCACCACTGCATTCCAGCCTGGGCAACAGAGCAAGACTCTATCAGCAAAAACAAACAAAGGCCGGGCGCGGTGGCTCACGCTTGTAATCCCAGCACTTTGGGAGGCCGAGGCGGGCGGATCACAAGGTCAGGAGATCGAGACCACGGTGAAACCCCGTCTCTACCAAAAATACAAAAAATTAGCCGGGCGTGGTGGCGGGCGCCTGTAGTCCCAGCTACTCGGAGAGGCTGAGGCAGGAGAATGGCGTGAACCCGGGAGGCGGAGGTTGCAGTGAGCCGAGATCGCGCCACTGCACTCCAGCCTGGGCGACAGAGCAAGACTCCGTCTCAAAAAAAAAAAAAAAAAGTACTCCTTATTCCCCTTCTGTTCATTGTCATTGTAAAATACACTTGCACTATTTCTCACATGTTGACATTTCTGAAATGAGATATTTTGTTCGTTGGGAACATAGAATACAATCTTTATTTTTCAAACCTTTATTTTAAATCATTGGTGAAATTTACAATTAATGGCCTCTTAGATTCTAGGAAACATGATAGTGGAACTGATGTTATTACTTTAGAAACAGTGAGTTAATAGGACCAGTCACATATTGAGGCCTTTCTTGTTGCATGACAGATAAATCATACCATGTAATAAAAAAGAAACTTCTTTATGATTGAAGACTATGTTTTTGTATCATTCAAAATTCTAATAGTTTGTAAATAACCTATAAACAAATAATAAAGGCAGAGACAGAAAACAGCCTTCTTTATGCCCTCATGAATTTTTCTTTAATCTACACAAGACCATACATACCTACCTAGATGCTTTCTTAAAAACAGGTTTATTGAGGTATAATTGACAAATAAAATTGTATAAATTTAAGGTGTGCTTTAGATTCTTGGTGCAATGTTAAGACACAGAGTTTGTGTAGACATCAGTAACTATATCAAATTCATGGCATTTAACTTTGTTCAGACTAGCTATTCAAGGACATGTTCACAGTCCTGTGATTACTAAGAACTTTATCATAAGGCAATAAAGAATATAACAGTGGCCAGTCAGGAGGTATCCTAAAACCTGTTGGTTCCACAAATAAAATACAGACATGAGAAACCCAAAAATTATTTAAAGAAGAAACTGTCATTAAGTGTGGATGGAATGTCCAACAAAATATGTAGTTTAAGGGGTACAGAATATTGCCTTTTATAAAAGGAGAGAAATTTAAATCTGAACCACACAGATGGGAACTTACACATAGAATTTGATGAGGAAGGAGTACTTGAAAAGACTTTGAACAATTCTGATGAAAAAAGAAAAAAGTTCACCCAGAACTTTTTAAATAGAGCCTTTCGATGCATATTTTTATGGTGGACTTAATAGGTACACTGGTTATATTTTTAAATTACCAAAAATTAAAAAGATAGAATTGCCTTGAAAATGTATGTCATTCTAGTTAAGGGGCATAATAATGTGTATTTGCCTAACTCAGACTAAATCTTTTTGAGTGGAGAATGAGACATCACAATTGAAGCAAAATTTGGGAGTCCTTTTATATCTTACAGCATATGTCTTGGAGAAGAAATTGCCATTACAAACTAGATATAATAAAAATAAACATTTATTAAACATTCACCAAATATTAGGTGCCATGCAAATCATTTTACATATATTAGCTTATAAAAGTCACCATATCCTTTCCAAGTAGGCACTTTATTATTCTCATTTTACATGTAATGAAATGAAAGTCAAAAAAGATGTAGTTTGTTCTGCAAATAAGTGGCAGAATAAAGTGTCAAACCCAGAGGATTTGGTGCGAAAGCCTCTATCTTGACCACTATGGACACTCCTGTTGGGCAGGCTTTGTATGTAAACCCTCAGTTTGGTTTCTCTGCAATTCCAAGGTGAATGGAAAACTATTTTACCTCCAATAATGATCCTCAGATCTGCACACATAAAGCGCTTCTATATTCTGAGAAGAGAGGCTCACATGTAACTAATTCCAAAACTAAAACATCTTTCTCTCTACTGGATTTAATTCCAAGGATATAATAACTAACTTGATTAAACAGCTCAGTGGCCTCACATATTACCATTTAGAATGTCATACTGCTACAGTTCTTAATTCTACCATAAGTGCCCTTCCCTTTCAGGTTAACTGCATGACCGATTAAATGCTCTGCACAAAGGCAAGGTGACTCTAGAAGGAAACATGCAATTATGTAGTTTCTAAGTAGTAATTATCTCAAATTAATTGCTGTTTTATGGGAGTTTTGATCATACCAAACAATATTTACAATTGCAATTCAATTCCAAGATATCCTCTTACTCTGCTTAGCTATTTAGCTATCTGTTCAGTCATGCCTTCTCATGTTTGGGAAACATATATGACTTATGGCACAGTTAAATGAGGTTTCATTAACTCCAAAGGGAGCTATCTGAACAGGAAATATATGCCACAGTGTGGAAGAAATAACGCTGGGGAACCCAAGGGGACTATGAAAAAAACACTGGTTTTCCTTGTGTCCACTTAGGTCAACATTTCTGACTTCTATTATAAAGTCTACTGTTGTTATTGGTATAACCTCACCAAGAAAATTAAGGGTTCATTTTCCACGCTTTTCTTCAATCCCCTATCCCTTGTCTGCCACCAAAAGATAAGAGATCTAAGATCCTGTCCCATTTAAACAATAAGTCATGTTAGCCATTTTTTCAGGCTCTCAGGATAGTGATTTGCCTGTGTTCTCTTTTTCCCACTAAAATTGAAGACTGGGGTTTATTCTCAAAGATCCTTTGTAGTTAACAAGCACAGGAAATTTGTATCGCTGATGCCTATCACATATTTAATATGAAGCTATAATTACTGCAAAATGGTTCTCTGTTTGAAACCAATGACCATTTCTATTATATATCTCTTGGAAATAACCACTTTTGATGAAAATACCAACCAGGAGTGTTTATTGAACACTCACTGGTGACAAAGCACCAGGATAAGGGTGTAATCAAATAATACTTGTCTGAGGTCTCTGACATTCTCTGCATTAAGAGGGACAATATTAACATCAATAGACATGAAAACATATGACTAAGCTTACATTAACTTCCACTCAAAGTCCCCACGCTTCTAGGCAACTCCCTAAGAAAACACATTCATTTAACATTGATGAGATTGGGTTCAACCTGATTCATAAACTTTTCAATGTTGATATTTTACTGTTGAAGCTGTTTCAAAATCAGAATTCTGCCCTCTCTCCACCCACCCATTTCTTCAAAAGGTTGCGCTCATTCTAAAGCAGAGGGAAAAGCCTTTACCATTTCAATATTCTCTAATGGAAAGAGTCTTCCTTTCCCAATCTCATCTGTCCCCAGTTTCTCTCCTGCAAGTCAGCTGTTTTTCAGTCAGTGCATTTCTGTTTATTCCTCCATATCTTCTAGCTCCACATCTTTTGGCCCCCTTTTCCTACAGGGTTTAAAGTGGGGGAGACCACACTCACACTCAGAACCCCAGAGAAAGGGACTAATAGAGCTGTTACAGCTCAGCAGTGAGACCATCAGGCATCTTAGAATGTAGAAAATAAAGGGAAATGCAGTTCATTTTTGAGTCACTGCTTTTAATCATGAAATAAATATTTCTCAATGGCATGAAAGAAGTGGATATCTTGTATATGTGAGTGAAGTCTCATGTATCATTGCTTCTAAGGTGTCACTTTGGCAAAGGTTAAAGGGGTTGTACCTTAGTAGTTAGGCTAAGTCAATAGATATTTATGAACAGGCATTTCTCCTTCATAATTATTGGGGAGAGTGAACAGACAGGATGGTGTAGAAAAAAGCTATAAGCAATGAAATATAATAAAACTTTATGAACAGTAGTCTACAAAACAATAAAAAAAACTTACTACAATGCCAAAGAGTGTTCACAGAGCTTCTCATGCTTCAAACTTTGCAGTGGAGTTGTCTATCCATTAAAGTAAAGGAAGTTGCTGAAGTCTTTGACTCCGGAAATGAAACTTAAGCAGTTGACAGCACATATTCCAAACATCTAAAAATATAATAACTGAATATATATCCATGATTTCCTGATAAACCTTCTTTCCATCTGCTGGGCTAGTACCTTGAAGAACTGCAACTAATTCCAGAATCATTAGTGTGTGTCCCTGAGTCGTAAGTACACTCCAATCGTCAAGTTTCTAGGGAGAAAGGCTTAGCTGACCCAGTATTACCATCCCACTCGAACATAATCTCTCATAATTCCCTTGTCCTTGCACAGAAAATCACGGTGTTTCTCTGCAAATTAGGTTTGCTAAAATATCCTGAATTCAGACAGATCAGAAAACTTGCTAGAAATATTTTTTTAAGTTCAACTGGAGGGCTACTGCAAATTTTCAGTGGTAAGAGCAGTTAGGCAATTAATTGATGGTCTTGATAATTTGCCCTTCCTCTGAGTAAAGAGATCTCAGCTTTTTTTTTTTTTTTTTTTTTTTGTGGGCGTGAGCCATCATGCCCAGCCATGAGATCTCAGCTTTAATCACCTAATCTAGTCTTGGAAGTCACTTTCAAAATAAGTTCAAGAAAATCACATTAGATTTAAAAAGTTATCCTTTCTTCAAACACAATATTGTCATTCCAGTCATCACCAACCAATTTCCTAATAGAACTTTGCCAGTGTTTTGAATTCTCCTGTCGCAACTCAAAGACAAAATTTGTATGAAAACAAGTCCAAAATGATGAGTAAACCATTACACATTTCTCTGAGGCCCATTGTTTGATCCATTTGAATAGCTGAACCCAGAATCCAGGTTTTGCCTTTTATATTTTACCTCATAAACAGTCTAATTAATATTCCATCTCTGGACAGTACAATTTCATAAGCCAACCCCCAAAGAGAGAAATATGCTCTTTTCCTTGAGATCTGGAGAATGCAATCAACATCCACTTTATAAGAAGGAGGATACTAATAAATAAAACTACAAAATTGCATCACCTACTGGGAGCAATCCATTGCCAAGGAAAGTAATTTTACAAATGAAAAACCAAAGGGCAGTCAGTCCCCAGTGCCAGAGGACAGTTTTGATGAAAGAGCCACATGAAAGAGGGATTCTCACACTCAAATGATTATTAGAATTATCTAGAGGACTATGAAAATGTACTAAACCTGAATGTCTCTCTAGACCCACTGACCCCAGATTCTCAAGAGGTTAGCCCAAGAATACAATTTTTTAGAGTTGCCAGTGATTCTGATGACCCACCAGATAGGCAATTCATTGATGGAGGACAGTGGTTCTCAAATTGTGGATCCCAACCAGCACCATCAGCATTATGGTGCACATTATTGGGCCTCCTTGAAGGCCTCCTGAATCAGAAATTCTGGGGGACAGGGCCCAGCAAGCAACCTGAGGTTTAGGAAGGGCTCTAGGTGATTCTGACGCAAGTGAAATGTGAGAATCATTGCATTAGAGAACTTCAGTCAAGCCTGGGCCAAAAAGAACAAAAAGATTTAATCCTTATCTAGTTACTTACTAGAGATTCTGACAGTAATTACTTATGGAGGGAGCAAACAGAGCATAGAACTGTACTAAATATGACTATGAGGAAGAGGAGACACCTAAAGATGCTTAGAAGATTTCATGCCTGACAATAAGCATGTGAGAAAGTAATTGGGGAACTTCTGTTTCCTGACATTTGCTGGGGCATTTTAAAGAGCTTGTAACAATATCCTCTAGGTTACAGGAATAAACCTAACTTAATTGTTTTATTTATGTGAATTTTTGCCTGTCTGAACAGAAAAAAACTCTCTTACGATGCTTGTGTATTTGTCCTTTTCCCCATTTCCTTCTGTTCTTGCATTGCACATCTATTTTCATTCCTAAATGATGCTTGATAGCTTCCTCTCTGACCTTTGTAACTTTGACTATTTCTCCAAGAATCTGAAACTTTAGAGCAATATTTCTTAATCTTTTTTTATTATCACATCTCTAAGGAGGCTTTTAAAACATTTTTTTCCTAATCTCTTCTCCCCTGTTTTATACCACAAATATATGGCATAGCTGTTTCTGTGCTACAGTTGATCCTTGAACAATGCTAGTTTGAACTGTGTGTGTCCACTTAATTGCAGATTTTCTTCTGCCTCTGCCACCCCTGACACAAGAACACCAGGCCCCTCCTCTTCTTCCTCCTCCTCCTCCTCAGCCTTCAACATAAAGACTGTTATAATGATCCATTTCTACTTAATGAATAGTACATATATTTTCCTTATGATTTTCTTAATAACATTTTCTTTTTTCTAGCTTACTTTATTGTAAGAATACAATCTGTAATTACATGTAACATTTAAAAGTATATGTTAATAGACTGTTTATGGTATGAGTAAGGCTTCCAGTCAATAGTAGGCTATTAGTAGTTAAGCTTTGGGGGAGTCAAAAATTATACTCAGATTTTTCGCTATGCGGGAGGTCACCACCCCTAAAATTCAAGTTGTTCCAGGGTCAACTGTACATCTATACCTGTGCATCATGCATAAAAAAAGTAAGACTTCTTTCACCCACTAAGAACTAATTTTCATCCCCTTGGCGGGTATCACCCTGTTGAGGATGCACCCTTTAGAGTTACAGGTACAGTTGTGTTCTGATACATTAGATGTAAAAAATGTCCCATTTATTTTTCTAAATCAAATTAAATCTAGATTAACAATCAAATCGAAAACATGGGGCAGAAAACCCAGTCTCAGTCACAGTGGCGTACGCTCACAGCTGGAGTGGTAGAGTGCTGGAAAATTGCAGAAGGGACCCTAGATTTCAGTTCATCACGACGGCCACTGAGATGCTCACAGTCCTGTCCCTCCAGGGGGCCGCAGGAAATCAGAGCAGAGGTTTCTCACTCCTCACTCTTCTCCTCCCCCTTCCTCTACCTGCCGAACACACACAAATAATGCACATCCCAACTTTTCTAGAATTAGGCAACTTTTCTGCTCCTTCAATCCTAGGAGTTACCTCCCTATTAATCCAACTCCTCCTTCACTGAGCTCAGACTTTAAAAAACAAAAGCCTTTTAATTTAAGTTCCTCAGATACAAGGCTAACCTAGGTCACACATAGCTGCCCCCTGAAGGTGGGGTGGGACGTTGATACCTCCCATCCTCTGGGGTAAACCAACAAGCCACTTTTTTTTCTCAATTACTTTTTCCTGCTATGTCTAAATTCTAGGCTTTTCAGAGCTGGGCTAGATTTGACTGAAAGGCACAGTTTTAAGCCCTGGAGAAATCTCTTCTCCAATAGGCTACTTGTTGAAAGAGTTCTTTTTTCAAACTGACATCATTCTATGGAAGAAGTTCAGGTTTGGCCTCAGTAGGACAAGAGTTCTAATCCCATCACCACCATTTAATACCTACATGACCTCTATAATCTTTCATGTCTTTATCTGTAAACTGAGATATAATAACAATAATGCCTACTTTTTGAAAAGGGTCATTGTAGAGATTAAGAGAGCATGCATGATAAATTCTACCACAGTGCTCAGTATGAGGTGTAGGATAAATAAATGGCAATCTTATCATTGTTAGCACTAACTAACTCAATCAACTCAAATAAGATTTTTCTCATTCATTCATTCATTTTAAGTGCCAATTTGGGGAAGTGTCAAGGAGTACTGATTGGATAAATAACTTCACCATAAAGATTTCCTCTCCCTACATCTACAAATCGAGAAGATGATTTTCTTTTAGCTCAAATGCAAGCTATGATTGTCCTAAGGAAGTAGCCATGAGGAACCTGTATTAGAAAAGAAAGTGATGTAATTCCTGAGTAAACAATGCCTGAAGGGGAAAAGCGAACTAAACTGAATATACCACAAAGTAGAATTTATTATTTTGGGACCTGCCTTGATTATAATCAAACTGTATCTGATCTCATTCCCTGGAGTGCAATGCCCTATCACCTGAGGACACTTCTCCATTGACACCTGTTTTGATCCACGAATGTAATGTTCCAAGCTTAGAACTGGCTAACAAGAAAGTTAACTGTGAGCTGTAAACAGGTATGAATTGATATTCATCAGTAGATTTTTCTAAGAACTTCCCAACTTTTGCCTTGCTGTATTGCTCTTATAACTGATTCAGTCAACAGGGAATAATTAGCAGCCATGCCACCCGGGAACAAAGTGTGCAGACTTGAGTTGATGTTGTGCTTAATGAGCCTATTTAAAAAGTTACAAATCACCCAGCTTCCCATCAACCTCCTCCACTTAGCACTTTCTCATGTAGAGTGTGGCAAAAATCAGAACCCATACTGATGGGGCTAACTCAGCCTTGAAATTTGCCATTTGCCTACATGCCAAAGGCCAAGGTATGTAGCAAACTAAGAAAGAAGGCAGCTTTTTCTTGTTCATTACTTGTACAAATACTACTGTGAGGTGAGTGGGAAATAAAGATCAGGAGAAACTATCAGCTGGTGACTTTCTTTGAGATATTTGAATGGATAAATGTATGTATGACTATCATCCTGATCATCAAATTATATGTGAGTTACTCCTTTTAGATGGCAAGAACTTTTAAAAAGGGGCTGTCTTATAAATGTCTTAACAATGTGCAAAGTCATTTTTATTTTGTGAATTATTTTCCAAAATCTTCTTTTCTATGTTGATCCTTCCCCAGGGTCAGAGAAGAAATTTCACAACGACTCACAATTTGCTGCATAGTGACTCTATAGAGATCCTCTTTTAAAAAGTCTAATGAATTTTGCACAGTTGGGATGTGGGAGAGTCAGAGAAGGTGGTGGGAGTCATCCCAGGGCTGGCTCTTAAGCTGCCTCTTGCTCAGATGGACACCTTCTCTCTAGGAGACTTCCCACCCGAAGAACACGTAAGGTTAAGTTTGTTGTCTTTTACTTTTTCTTATTCTCCTTTTGCTTTCTGTCTTTCTCTTTCTCCAGTTAAGCTTGTTATATATCTTATGAAATTGCCACTCTCCTTTTCAAATCTTATCTTAAGGGGAGTAAAGAGGTTTTTTTTCCTTCAAAATAAGCAGACGAATAGGGATGTTTGACAAAACAGCTTTGCAGATTCCCCATTGCAAGTGTCTTTGATTTGCCACACCTACTCGATGACACAGCCACCCCACTCCCCCACCCCTTCCTTTCCTCATCACCTACCTGGATACCTCTTCTTGACACTCCTCCCTCTCCCACTTGTACTGCTTATTGCAAACATCGTCAGATTAATGTTTTCAAAATGCAAGTCCTCTTGCCTTGCTGTTACCCACCAACCAAGACGGAACCAAAATTCAACAGTTACTAATAGAAAACTATAGTTATTTATTTCTCAAATATTAATACATCTTTTTTAAGCATATGTAAATGGGCCCTGATATTTCTACATGAGCATGTTGTTTTAGGGACGTAAGCACAATTACTATACTTCAAATCATAATATCAGTATGATTCAGAATGGAAACTTTTCCTTTTGTCATCCAGTTCCCATCTAAAGAAACATTCTAAAAATGTTTCTTTAATAATTTACTGTATGGCTGGATCAAAAGATAACACCCTGAAAAACTGCACAGACTTCAAAAGCTAAAAATCAGCTAATCCCACAATATGCTCACCCAAAAACTTACATCTGAATGTCAGAGTCTTCCATCCCAACCCCATAGTGACTCTCCAACCCCTGATAAGTTCTCTAATGGGTTCTTGCCCCTCCACTCAGACCTGATTCCCCAATTTCCTCTACTCTGCAATCCATTCCCTCAGGATATTAGCACTGCCAAACAATGTCCCATTTGTTCCACCAATTCCTTTCAGTTATATATATACCAACACTGAAGACCCCTAAAGAATTACAAATCCATGCTGTGTCATCAGGTGTACCTTAAGTTTCTATAGCTTCTTCATGCTATAGCAGCAGTGTGATGAGTTAAGCTAAATTTGAATAGATTGTCTGGAATGTCTATGTTGCAGCTTCTTAAATCTTTCAAGAATTCTTCAGTCTACCACAGTGCTTCCCTTCTTAACATTTCTGTATCACTTATGTAAGAATGAGTATGGTTTGCTAACCTATTAGTATGGGTCTCTGTTTGTTTCGTGTTTATAATTCACAGTTCTACAACTACATTGTACATTCTTGGTGGGCATGAGCCCTGTCTTTATATCTATTTTATTACCAACAGCATTCATCTTGTGTTGAGCACATTAGTAAATGTTTGTTGACCTAGCTTTTTATCTTGACTAATGTTTCATCTATGCTACATACTTTGGATTGGAAATAAATTTTATGATTTTAGAAATATGTTTCAGTATTATGGATGTGTAGTACTATTAAGGGATAGTCATAGTAATAGTAGTTTAGAGGTAACTAACCTCATAGGCCAATGGATATCAATTAGAATAAATTGAAAATATGATCTACAACATGCATGCATGATTAAGTACAAGCATGACAAAGGAAAATGTGACAGGAAAAAAGGGTGGAAGAACAAACACTATTCTAAAAAGAAGCCAAATAGCGTACAATAAAATTAAGAAAAGATTGTTGATGAACTTCTCCAGTAATAACAGAATCCTCCTAAAAGAAACAGTTTTACATGTAAAAGGAAATCTCTCTGGATGTCCACCAGGAGTGGGCAACAGTTACTAAGTGTCACTACATGGCAGATATTATTAAGTATTTTACACATGATAATAATCATATAAGAGCTATAATTTAGGATTAGCATCCCCATTTATCAGATGAGAAAAGTAAGGCACAAAGAGAAAAAGTAACTTGACTAAGATCATAAAGTTTGTTGTTGGTAAAGTTGGGGTTTGAACCCAGACAACCAGGTCTGGAGTCTGTACTGGTAACCCTGTGTCTTACAGTGTTTCTACATGAAGCAGAAGTTGGCATGCAAAATGATTGTAGACAGTTTTTCTTAAGGTTTTTAGTCTCTATGATCTATCTTTGGAAGAAATGTTAAAAATTTGAAATTAAAACTAAAGAAAGTTCAAATGCAGTTTTCTTTTACACGCTAAAACCTATTTTATATTTTAAAATTAATTGACTTGAAAATAACTGGTGGTAAATAAATATGATAATGAACTTTGGAAGTGGCTGAGCCTGGTTGTTACCTGGGAAAACAGAGTTTGAATCAAAACATATCCAACAAGCATTCACACCACCAGAGATTTTCCATTATCTCTATTACAACACAGTTCTAAAAATGTTTCTTTAATAATTTACTTTATGGCTGGATCAAAAGCCATATTACTTTTCACTCTATGAAAATAGTGTGTGAAAGTTGAGCTAAATTTTAATCAAGTGTTTGCCTTAAGCTTTCCAAAAAGCATATTAGAGGTTCACAGTAAAATAGGAAACATTTCAATTTACAGAATATCTTTGTTACAACTTTAATGAAGTATAAAATTATTTTCATTAGATTTACAACTCAAAATGGCTAGAATAGATTTATGCTATGCTGTGGTAACAAAAACAAATCAGTAACTTAAAAAAGAACAAAGACATTTCTGTCTTGTGCTACCTGTCTAACTGTCTCTATAGGGATCCTGTTAAGTGGAGGGCAGGGGAAGAACTCTGCTCCTTTTGTCACCAAGGATGCACACTGACAAAGACCCTACCATTTTATGACTTCATCTCAACTTAGATTTCAAGCTCACTATGGCTGGGGAAAAGAGTGTATAGAATCACACACCAGATCTTTGATATGTCCACCCAAGAGTGGCACTTCATTATTAAAACATGTCACACAGCCATATCTAAACTCAACGTAGTCAATGGAGCTTACACCCAAAGGAGAGAATTCTGCAATCTTGGTGAGCATAAATGATGACATCCACACATTTTTATTTTCATTAACTTTTTTAAAGTATATCTTGTTACATTAATGTATGGATCTAAAAAGTTAATAAATTCAGATATTTCATTTTTAAAAACTTACTGTACAACAAAAGTGAAAACTTAAGTCGTTTTATAATTTTTATATTGACATGAGTTGCTTTGAGAGAAAATTTATTTATTTCACAAATATTTATCAAGCTTTTGTTTATGTGAGATTCTCTTCTAAGTGTTAACAGCAATTCAGAAATAAATTTTAAAATATCAGGCATCAGGCTGTGCATGGTGGCTCACACCTATAATCCCAGAACTTTGGGAGGCTGAGGTGGGCAGATCACTTGAGGTCAGGAGGTCAAGACCAGCCTGGCCAACGTGGTGAAACCCCATCCCTACTAAACAAATCCCAAAATTAGACAGGCATGGTGGTGTGCTCTTGTAATTCCAGCTATTTGGGAGGCTAAAGCAGGAGGATCACTTGAACCTGAAAGGCAGAGGTTGCAGTGAGCCAAGATCACGTCGCTGCACTCCAGCCTGGGTGGCTCTGTCTAAAAAAAAAAAAGAAAGAAAGAAAAGAAAAGAAAAATCAGGCATTTACTGCCACAGAGCTTAGAAAACAAATGAGATAAAATGTCTAAATAAATAAACAGGACATTTAATACACAAATACACCAAAAAGGGTAAATGTGTGTTTAAAGGAGAAAGAGCCTTGAATAACAATTTCAAGGCTAGGCACGACCTTAGGCATTGTGGGTTCCAATGCCTTTATTTTAAAGATGAGGAAAATAAGACCCAAAAAGGTCCACAGTGACTTGTCCAAAATCACTGAGTTAGGTAGTTGTTCAATGATTGCTCAAGGAGTAGAACTTATTTGCTGTGCTATAAATAAATGCTGCAGGAAAAACAAATACAAAAAAAAAAAAAACGAATGAATATAGAAGTTGAAGGAGCACTGAGAAAAAAAAGTTAGATTCGACTAATTAAAAATCAAAATTTCATTTCCAATTAGAAAAAGATTGATTTCCATAACAGTTAGACTAACACATTTAGACTTTCAAAGCAGTGCAAGTAAATGCTATTTTTAATGAACCCATGTACCTTTAAAAATCCATAGTGAAACTGTTTCTATACAACTTATTTTCTTGTCCCAGAAAGCACTAACCAAAATCTTTGAAAACTGGAATAGTAATTTAAATGCTTAGCCTAGTACCTTTTCAAAAAGCCAGAGAGGAAGAGAGAAAATCCAAGATTCAAATTACAGCAACTTTATTAATTGCTGCTCAAAATGCCAAATTTACATATGTTTAAATAAATCTAGATGGCAGAACTGACCGCTAAGCATTTTTAGACAAGTTTGAAAAAACTAATTATGTTCTTCATCTTTAAAAAAAATCTTAATATTCCAAGCATTTGCCTTTTTGTCAAAGATAATACATTTGATTAAGTTTATATAAATTACACTGTATCGAACATGATAATAACTAAAAACACATGGAGAATAGAGTTAGCCTTACTCATTGCATCACTTCCAAATTTAAACCTAAGACCAAGCATATATGCTTGGCTTAGAGACTTTTTCTAGTCTTCTTTTTAAAGCTGCTATTCATAAAAAGGTCAATAGGTTGTCTTTTAAAAATAAATCTGTAATCACTACAAACTGTCACTGTATCTGACCAACACCATGATGAAAGACCAGAGGCTAAGACTTGAGTGCAGTAGCTCAAAGAGTTAGAATGAAACAGTAGATGGAAGAATTCAAAGGCAGGGGCCAAGACCTGTCCCAGTCCCTCAACTGAAACAATCTATTTGACTTTTGATAGTCGTAACCTAGGCCATCTGAGTATTTCTTAATCCACAGTGACTCTAAGCGATGAGCTCACTGTTTCCAAAATAGTAGAAAACCACCATGAAGCCATGGGTCTTAGGTTACCTTCTGAATCTTGCTGGGGAAGTTTCTAGGACACCACTATTTATTCTCCACAGCAGTGGCTTTCAACCGTCTTGCTTCCCCAGCCCACCGACGCAATGCAGCTCACGAGCCAAAAGAATTAAATCACATCACCAGCGGTTTTCATCTAGGGAAGGTGGGAGGATGCAAACTTAAGGAACATATTAAAACCCCAAGTTGCCTCCTAGTTCAGCATTTGTTTCTTTTCCTCCACCATGACTATCACTCGAAGAGCACTTCTGTAAAGCTTTGCAGTGAAACATCCTGACTGTTCAAGTTTGTATTGTAAGCCTGTAAGGCTCAATGAAATGGAACGATGTTTGCTGAAAGGCAGCCTCAGATAACCCTGCTGACATTAGTCAGTGGGCAGAGTGCGAGCTGTGTACACATGCTTATCACGCAAACTTTAGTGTTCACAAAGCTTTAGAAGTTGAATACTTAATTCCCAAAATAACCTCATAAAGAAGGTGTTATTGGCCCCATTTAAGATATCCTAAAACAAAGATGCAGAGCAGTAAAGAGTCTGCCCAAAATCTCAGAACAAGAAAGTGGCAACGTGAAGAGCCAGACAGGCTTATTTGACCTTATAAGATATACCCCAGATAATTCTACAAATCTACATCTACTAGATCATATCCCAAAGACTGCTCCTACTTTAAGGGTAAAGAGGGAACAAATGGCAGTCCCAGGGTTCTAAGACAAGCACTCTTGTGGGGACCACTGATCGTGGCACTGCTCCACCTCACTCCCAAATCCAACTACGTTGTGTACACATTAAATTGATTGAGAAAGGTGGAGCCATAAATTCTGATTTTATTACACATAGCTCACCAGAGAATAAAGTCTGAAACATCTTAACACAGCACCCAAAACTCTCCACAACCCCATCTGAACACATAGTGACAAGCTCACCTGCCATTGTTGCCTAACTGACTGTAACTTCTAGTTCTGCCAAACTAATCTGCTCACTCTTCCCCAAGCAAACATTGACTTGACCAACCTACTCCAGACTAGCCTCTCCTTTATTAGAAGTTTCCAAGAAATCCCCACATGACCTGCTCATTGGGCATCTATTTTAGAATGTCCCAAACTGTACTTTATTTGACAAGAGTGTCTTGTGTCCATAGAGTGGTGACAGAAATACAGAATGTCATAGCTAGGAGACAGCGGAGAGATTGTCTGGTCCAAAACTCTCAGATTATAGCAAAGGAAATGTAAACCCAAGGTCACGCAATGGATGGACAAATCATACAACTATGATGTTTATTCAAACTTAATTACCATTTTATTTTACTATTTAGATAAGGGAATTATCAATATTAGTTATCAGCTGTACATTAATTATGTCGCTAGTCAAAAACTGGCAATGAAATAACTTACGGCAGAGCTCGGCTTAGAACCCTATTGCTCCGCTCCTTCTTGGAACTCAAATCCCTGTTAATCAGATGAGTATATTCCATAGCAGCCAGCCCAGGATGTGTACACAGCAGGAATTTATTAACTGATTTCTTAATTACAGTGTGTTTATCCCAAGAAGTTCTCATCCAATTAAAATGTTATTCATATGCATGACACATGTAAACAAGATTTATCAGGCCAATAATATTTTAAAGAAAGTATTCATCCTTGATCCCTCCCTTTCTCTTGTACACTATATCCATGTGCTTTTCATTTTGTCTCCAAAACCCATCTGCTCACTTCCCACTCTCTTCACTTCCACCATCCCAACCCAGTCCATTATCATTTCTTTCCTGGACTAGCACAAAAAATTCCCATTGGTCTCCGTTCCATTTTCCCTCAGACCCCATTCAATCATTTCCCTGCACAAGCACATCATCCACCTACCCACCAACTTAAAAACATTCCATGGTTTCCCATTTCACTTAGGGTAAGATCTAAACCCATTACCATAATGTGTAACCTGTCTCTACATTCTCTCATCCTTCATTTTCTGCCCACTCACTGCTTGGTTTTCCTTCTGTCCTTCAAGCAGACCGAGCTCTTGCTTGCTCCAGAGCCTTTCGTACACATGCTGCTCTCCTGCCTGGAAGTGCTTGCCCCTCCATGCCTCTTAGGACTGCCTTTTCAGGCATCCTGAGTCAGTTCATGTCACTTCCTTGGAGAAGCCCTCCCTTTCAAATCAATTCCCTCATTGCTATCACCTCCATCATTCCTTACCTCAATATTTTCTTTCCTACATTCTACTTGCTAAAATTTGTATTTATTTAGGGCACTTATTTTATACCTGTGTCTCCTCCACACCAACCCAGACTGAACAAATGAAGACAAGTATCATGGCTATGTTATTCTCACAATAGTATCCCCCTGTCTGCCATCAAGCCTGGCTCAGAAGAGCTACTCAACACATTTCTGTTGAATAAATACATGCCTTCAAATATTCACAAATATTTATAGATAGATGATAGATAGATAGATAGATAGATAGATAGATAGATAGATAATAGATAGATGATAGATAGATAGATAGATAGATAGATAGGACTTCATCTAAGAGGCTACCATAAATAAGATAATATTTTACCACAAAATATAATTTACTATATGTATATGAGTTATACTGACTTATTTTGTTCCTTTACAGAGAAATGTGGTTGAAATAGTAAATCTAGATTTCAACAGAGATTTGACTACTCCTCTGATCATATTCTTTTGGAAGAAAATGTCTTATGTATGAGTTATCAGTGTTCCTAAGTTTCTGAAGCTTCCCAGGAGATTGTCTGATTTAGTGACTAAGGGAAGACACTAGGAATTTGACCTTATAAAATATACCCCAGATAATTATTTTGATCAAAGAAGTTTGGAGAATATTGGGCTATATCAGCTGTTTCCAACCTCGGCTGTGCATTAAAATCACCTGAGGAGCTTTAAAGAGTATTAATGCCTGGATCCCACACCAGAGATTCTGACTTAATTGGCCCGGCATGGGGACTAGACACCAGGATTTCTAAAAGTTGTTCAGTTAACTCTAATATTCAGCAAAAGTTGAAAGCTACTGTGCCTGATGACAACATGGTAAGATAGACTGGTAATGAATTGAACAACCATACTAAAGAGGCACCAATTAACAGACTGATGACAACCTGTGAGCCAGTTCCTTCGAATAGTAAGTACAGGCTTCGATATTGAGGCTTTCCTGATCAGGATTTACCAGTGATTTGGAGGGAGGTAAAGAAGCATGCCTAACAGTCTTTTCTATTGCATAAAACTGTGAAGAATAATAAACAGTTTGGAGACAGAATCAGAATCTAAAATATTCACCAGGCTGGAGCCATAGGACAACAACTGTTCTAAATGAGTAACAGCATAAAGATAGAATGGAAGGGACACTGCTCAGCAGCACAATAATTTGAAAAAGACAAGGATTTATCTAGGAGTGAGCTCCATAGGTATTTACAGGATGACATAGCTATCAATTGTATTGTTTTCCTTAAAGGCAATATAATATTTGGCATCAAAAATTATTTACCATATATTTATTTTGTATATAATATTTATTTAGCAATATGACATTTAGCATAAATATATTTAGCACCCACTGTATCCTGAAATCAGGATCATCATAGAGAAAGAAGGACATGATAAATGAGACCATACATTTGCAGAGTGGAGCAAAGTAGCGTGCAGAGAAAGAAATAGGGATAACAGGAGAAAGAGACATGACGTTGTCTTACAAATATTTGAAGGATTTTGTGTGGAACACGAATTAGATTTATATTGAAGGCACCAAAGGTTAAAACTGTGAACAATAGATAGAAGCTATAAGAAGACAGAGACTTCAGCTCAATGTGAACAAGAACTTTCCAATAGAAATGTCTAGAGGTAACATGAGCTGCCTTGGAAAGTAGGGTATTCCCATCCCTGAGAGTCTTCCAGGCCTGGAAGGCAGAAGCCTCAGGTGATTGTATCTTTCTACGTAATCCTTCCTTACTGATCCATTTGTTATTACAGTTGCAAAGGCACAGAGTACATGAGAAAAGTTGGCAAACATCTATTAGAGTCTTGGACTTTCTTGTTTGGATAAGGAGGATCTTGCCAAGGCTTGACCTTTATCCTAAGCAGTAAACCTCTCCACTTGTGCTTCCCTTTTTGTCTCATTCATCCATTTTTTTCTGGTTCAAGCCCAATAGTCCTCTATTTCTCTTTCCCATCTAGTTTTTGTAGCTCCAAAAAAGAAAAGATTCATAAGGCAGTCTTTGACTTTTTTTTTTTATTAGAGACGGGGTCTTGCTATGTTGCCCAAGGCTTGTCTTGACCTCCTGGTCTCAAGCAATCCTCACGCCTTGGCCTCTCAAAATGCTGGGACTATAAGCAAGAGCTACTGTGACTGGCCTTTGATTTCTAATAATACTCAGTAATTTGGCAAAGGTAGTTGTAGAATTTACACTTTTTTCAAACTGTTTATTTTAAATAGTTTCCTCCTTTTCCCCAGTTCCAACCAAAAACATTATGAAAATAATGTGTAAATCTGTCTTGACATAGTAATCCCATATTTATTCCTAATTCTGTCTAAATTCTGCTTAAATTTCAGTCTTTCTATCCTCCACTTTTCTTCTTTTCCTCTCCTGTCATGGGGAGATTATTCTGTCAACTCAGAAACAGTTTTCATTTCAAAAAGGGCTTCCCTCCTCTTTTACCTGTATTTTTACCACCGTTGCTAGATAGGTATGATCCAGTTTGCAAAATCAAACAAGACCACACACTATTCATCAAGATAAATATATTAAGGTCATCTGGAAAAACTCATTTCCATACAGTGAGATATTTGCCATGTGCCCTCTTTGTCAAGCACACTCTAACCTTGAAACATATCAGAAAAATACAGAGTTCCAGACTTGTTAAGCATTTAAAAACTGTATATCATTTGTTCACTACAGAAAAATACATATAATGATTGCACATCGTCAACCAGTAAGTTCACTGCTGGTGCCTGGATGTAGTAGAGAGGAATGACTAGCCCTGTCCCTGTTCCTGCAGAACTCTGGGGGAGAAGGACATGAATCAAATAATTACCCCAATAAATGTGGAATGAAAACATGGTCAGTGCTATAAAGAATAATACATGGAGCTTTTAGAGCAGAAGAAAAATTGAACAAGGTCAGAAGGTCATACATGACTTGAAGGCAGAAATGGCCTACATAGCTAAAAGTAGACATTTTCAGTATCTCCATAGAACTAAAAGCTGAGATACATGGTAAAAGTTCAGTCCTTAGAAAAGCCTTCTCCTCCCTCCATTGTCACTCTCTAATGTATTGCCAGTTTTATTTTTCCTATAGCATTTATCTCCTTTTTTTTATATAGTCACTGTTGACATTTTTATTTTCTGTCCCTTACTAGAATCTAAGCCCCAGAAAGGCCATTTTTTTCTGTCTTCTTCACCACTATCTCCTCAACCACATATAGTAGTTACTCAATAAATATTTTGAGTATTGTTGAATATTTTAATCTTGCTCATTTGTAAATGTCTTGCCATTGCAAAGAATGAGAAACATACTCAACAAGTATAGAAAAGCCATTTGTGACCATTTAGAACCAAAATAAGTATTAATATTTTGAAAAGGAGATTTTCATTAACATAAATAGTAATTTTCTGTCACAGTTATTTCCTCAGGCAGCCAACCTAAAGCTAGCATTGGGCAAAAGTGGATAAATGTCGTCCCCTGTGGGTGTCTCCAAAAAAATGTGGTCATCCCCAAGTTCAAAGAGTCTCTTAGCTTCCCTATTGCTATGAGATTATTCCAGCCCCTTAAGAGCTCAGCTGGGGCACAGCATCCACCAAAGTTGCCCACAGGATCCACGTAACACAAGCTTGGCCTCCAGTCTCAAAGCCACGTCTCTTCCCAGAGGTCCACCTGCCCAGGCAAGACCTTTCACATATACCACCCTCAGTCCAGCCAAAGGGAGCTCCTCTCGTGCCCTCCTCTGACCAGACCAACCCCACAGAGCATGGAGTCTGTAAGTCCCAGAGTATATGGCTACTTGCAGCCCAATCTCTCTCTTCCTAGATCGCTCTAAGCACTCAAGAGTCTGGAGCTCCCTACGCCAACAACTCTGAGCCTGATTTAAGGCCCGCATGAGCCTCTTCCCAGGGCTCTGTCCTCCCAAAGGCAGATGGAGCTACTCTACACACCCTCAGGCCTCAGAAGCTGCTATTTGTTGTGGAGGGACTAGGACACAATTATATGAGGTGCCTACATGCTTGCAGGAGAGGCTCTTCATGGTAAGGAATGGAGCTGCAGGTAAGAAGAGAAAAGGGCCATTTGTCCCCTGACCCCACTCTCCCTACGATGAATCTACCCACAGGGCCTCTGCCCTTGTCTCTGGGGCCACCCCTAAGACTATCATCCCATCCCTGCTGGCGTAGTAGTCTTTCCTCTTCTTTTCTTCTCATCCCATGGCACATCTGACTTAAGTCTTGGGTTTTCTTAAAGCTATTTCCATACTACCAAATCCATCACCTCTTCTTTATTCCCACCACTACACCCTAGATAACTTCTAAATGTCTCTATACTCTTTTCCCCAACACCTACCTATCCTCCATCCTATTCTGCCATTGTGAGAATTTTCTAAATTGGCTTAAAAGTCTCTGGAGGCTCTCCAGCACTTTCAGAATAGCTTTGAAACTCCTTAGCATGGATGGAGGGTCTCCAGCCTATTGCTCCAGTGCCAGCTCCAGTCCATCACAAGGGACGACCATGCGCTTCCACACCTCTGTTCTCTTACACCTGCACTCTGCTTGGTCTGCAGTACCCCCTCCAGCCACTTAGCATTCACTCTTCTCCCTCATGTAACTTAAAGGGCACTACTTATGGAAAGCCTTTTAGAACTTTCATCTGACTTAGGGAGCCCTCCTCTCTGCTCCCAAAACACTGAAGCACCACTCTGTCATATTTCTCTACTTTAACCTAAAATAATAAATCCCTTAAAAGCAAGGATCAACTCTTTTGTCTGTATTTCCACCACCAGAAATATAGATTTAAAAAAAAAAAAAAAATCTTTGTTAAAATCACCATAAATAGCTGTATGTAAGGCACTCAGACTTGGAAAATCTTCCATAATCATTTTGAAAACTGAAAATCACTTTCCACTTCTGGTTTGTGAGAGCTGTATTTAGTATTCTTAGCTTAACATAAAATAAAGACCTTGAAGGTAAAACTACACAATTTACATAAGTTAAAATACTATTAGTAAACAAACACTGTGAAAAATGCTCATCCATGCTAGTAATCAAGAAATGCAAATTAAAGCAATGTTGAGAAACATTTTGCACATTAGACTAGCCAAAAATATTTAATGACAAAAAGCTAAGGTTGATTAGAGTGAAACTGTTACATCTTTGACTGTTTCTGGCATTGTAAATTGTTACAACCTTTTTGGAAAGCAATTAGGCAATATTTATTTAGAATTCATGAAGATATTCATACCTTTTGACCTAGTAATTGAACTCTTGGGATTTAACCTACTCAATACAAGTTTTTTAAATTCTACAAAATGCTACAAAATATTCAATGGTGCATTATAATAGCAAAACCCTGAAAGTAGTCTAGTTGCCCAAATGTGTCTTAATATACATAAACATAAGCTGGGATAAGATGTTTGCAACCCACATAATAACCAATAAGGAATTCATACCAAAACAAGATTTTAAAAACTCCTACAAATTAATAAGAAAAAACAAACCAGCAGGAAAATAGTTGAACAGGCATTAAATGAAACTTGTTATCCCAAAGATTATAAAATATGAACTGTCAATAGACATTGAAAACAACGCACCACTTCATTGAGTATTCAGAAAAAATGTAAATTAAAACCAAAATAAGCTATCATTTACATTCACCTAAATGGCAAAAATAAATAAGTGACAGCCAAATGTTGATTGCCCATGACTTATAACCGAGGAATTTTTGTCTTCAGAATCTGTCTAGCCTAGAGGACCTGGAGTTACACTACAAGATAGGCACAAGAAGGCTTGTAGCAGCTTTTGTGAGAGCAAATTACCAGAAATAGCCCAAATGTCCATCAGCAGCAAAATAAATTACGGTATATTCCACAATGAAATACTACATATCACAAAAAACAAATAAACTATACTGTACACTGCAACATAGAGGAATCTAGGTTAAATTGTTGGGTGGATAATCCAAGTAAGATGAAAGTGTATAAAGTACAATTCCATTTGTAGAAATTTCAAAAAAATTCACAATTAAGTTTATTGGTTAATTATCGGCTAACTAATTGGTTAGAGATATACTAACATGAAAAACTGTAATTAAAGCCATGGGGGAAAAATACAAAATTTAGAATAATTTCCTCTGGGGAGGGTAAGAAAAAGAGATTAGAAGGGGACACAGGAACTCACAGGTAAAGGAGGGTTTCCATTTCTATAATCGGGTGGTTAGCATATAAGAATTAGTTGTATTGTTATTCTTTACATTCCCACATATTTTATACATATCGTTTTATATCTTCTCAATATTTAATAAAACTTCTTTGTATTAATAAAAAGGAGTAGGTCACAAGATGGCAAATATAGTATATCCCACCCATATAAAGTAGAGACATATCAGCACAAATGGTCACATGAGATGTAGACAGGGTAAATAGACAGAATGTTATCAGTGATCTTGGGCATGGCTACAAGGCAACTTACATTTGATTGGAAAGGTTAAATTTTCAGTATTATTATGTATAATCCTAATGTAGCAAAATAAAATTATAAACTTTCCATTTTGGAGAATAAAAAGAAGTAGATCCATGTGATGGGATTGAATTTGGATATATTTTGCCTGTAGGACTTTTCCTGCATTTCCTTTTTGTCCTTTTCCCTTGATAGCCATCACTTTAACATCATTCACTGTCTCAGAGGTCACTCATTGATTGGAGGACACCAAAGAGAAAAAAAAGAGAGGAAAAACTCTTGGCTTTGAACTTCAAAATAGACTGTGTGCATCCCTAACAGAGGAAATGGCTTTAAAGCCAAGGCTATTATTTGCCAGATCATGCATTTGGAACTTACTGAAGTAAGCTGAGCTTAGAATTCATGCAATCCATAATAACTGGTAATGACAGTAGTTGCAGAGCCTGACTATACTTAAAAGAACCCAAATTTCTCTTGTATATCCAAAAGGGGTACAAAATAGGACAGGTAGAGCCTTTTAATTAGGAGTAAGGAAACATAAAGTGAGCTACATGGACATAACTCATGGCTGGGACAGACTCCAGCATATCAGCAGATGCAGCAATGCAGAGACCAGCAATTAAAGATAGAATGGATGAGTTACACCTCAGCAGATGCCATAGGATGTTGGTCATATGCCCCTTCCCACTATTGCCTAAACACAGCATAACAACACATCACCCAAAACTAAAATGTTACACTGAGGAGAAGCAAGGGGGTGAATTGACTAAAAACTCACTTCAAAAATCTGAATCTATCTAGAAGTAACTCCTTAGGTTACATCATTAGGAAGAATGGACCTGGAATAAAAATAAAGTTTGTGATAAAAGAAATAAAGGTACATTTGCTGCACAGAGCTTGGGAAATGTCATAATCAATACATCTATATTTTTAATCTCATTAAAAAGACATGTGGGTTTACATAAAAACATTCTGAAAAGAACAGGGGATTTTTATTCATATATATATCCTAAAATATTTTACAATAAGCATGTGTTTTGAGACTGGACAAAATTATAAAGCTAACTCCATTTCTGAAAAATAAAAAAACTATGTAAATTCAATGTTATTACTTTTTCCTCCTTCCCAATACTGTGTATTTAGCATCTGAATTATTGTAATGTAGGGTTTTTTATAGCTACACATATATTACATTTTTTATGAAAGTAATGCATTAAAAGAATATCCAAAAGATTTAATCAGAAAACAAACTAAGAAAATTCATCATGACCTGTCTTGCCCTAAAAGAAATACTAAAAGGAGTTCTTCAGGCTAAAATCAAAGAATATTATATAGTAACTCAAATCCATAAAAAGAAAAAAAGGTCACCAGTAAAGGTAACTACACAGGTAAATATAAGAGACAGCATAAATGTATTTGTGTTTGTAACTCTTTTCTTCTCTCATATGTTTCAAAAGACAACTGTATAATGCAATAATTATAAAATTTTGTAAGTGGGCTTATAATATATAAAGATGTAATCTGTGTAACAAGAATCACACAGCTAGAAGATGGGAATGAAGCTATATTGAAACAAAGTTTTATATTGAAATTAAGTGGATATTAATTAGCAAATAAAATTTTAAATTGATGTTAAAATCTCCAATGTAACTACTAACAAAATAACTCAAAAAATACAGTAAAAGAAACAAAAAGGGAATTAAATAGTACATGGGAAATATCAATTTAACACCAAAGAAGGCAGTAAAACAAAAAAGACATCAGACTTACAGATAACAAATAGCAAGAGGTCAAATGTAAATGCTACCTTACCAGTAATTACATTAAATGTAACTGATTAAACACTTTAATCAAAAGACAGAGATTAGCAGACTGGATGAAAAAAAAAGAAAAAAATATAATCCAAATATATGTTTTCTATAAGATACGCATTTTAGTATCAAAGGCACATATAGGTCAAAAGAAAACACATGGAAAATATATATCCTACAAAGAGTAACCAAAAGAGAATTACTAAAGTGGTTATACTAATATTCAACTAAATATGCTTTAAGACAAAAATATTTTCTAGAGAAAAAAGACATTTTATAATAATAAAAAGACCAGCCCATGAGGAAAACATAATAATTATAAACCTATATGTACCTAATAACTGAGCCCCAAAATACATGAAGCAAACAGTGACAGAACTGAAGAGAAAAATAGGCAATTCAAAGTGAATAGTTGGAAATTTTAATATCCTCACTTTCCATTAAGAATAAAACAAGTAGGCAGAGATCAATGAGGAAATAGAATACTTGAATAATTATCCCTAACAGACATCTTATAAAACACTCTACCTAACAGCAGCAGAATGTGCATTCTTCACAAGCATACATTCTCCAGGATATCCCATATGTTAGGCCATAAAACAATCCCAAATTTTTTTAAAGAATCAAAATCATACAAAGTATGTTCTCTGACACAGTAAAATGAAAATTGAAATCATTAAGATAAGGAATGTTGAAAATTTATAAATGAGTGTAAATTAGATAACAAACTCTTCTTTTTCTTTCTATTTTTTGAGACGGAGTCTCGCTCTGTCACCCAGGCTGGAGTGCAGTGGTGCAATCTCGTCTCCCTGCAAGCTCCACCTCCTGGGTTCACGCCATTCTCCTGCCTCAGCCTCCCAAGTAGCTGGGACTACAGGCGCCCGCCACTCCGCCCGGCTAATTTTTTGTATTTTTAGTAGAGACGGGGTTTCACCGCGTTAGCCAGGATGGTCTCGATCTCCTGACCTCGTGATCCACCCGCCTCAGCCTCCCAAAGTGCTGGGATTACAGGCATGAGCCACTGCACCCGGTCAAACTCTTAACCATTGGATCAAAGCAGAAATCACAAAGCAAATTAGAAAATACTTTGAAATTAATGAAAACAAAAGCACAACACACTAAAATTATTAGAGCAGTTAAATATGGACTTAGAGGAAAATTAAGAGCTGCAAATGTCTATATTTTAAAAAGAAGAAAAATCGCAAATCAATAACATAATCTTCTACCTTAAGAAGCTGGAAAAAAAAAAAAAAGAGCAAACTAAACCCAAAGCAAGCAGAAAGGAGAAAATAACAGAGTGAAAATAATTGAAATAGGGGATGTAAAAGCAATAGAGAAAAATCAGTGAAATCGAAAGTTGAATCTTTTAATAGATCAATAATAATACAGACAAATCTTTAGCTAGACTGACTGTATCAGTCCACTAGGGCTTCCATAACAGAATGCCCTAGTCTCGGTGGCTTAAACCACAGAAATTTATTTTCTCACAGTTCTGGAGGCTATAATTCCAACATCAAGGTGCCAGCAGGGTTAGTTTCTGGTGAGTTCTCTTTCCTTGGCTTACAGAGGACTGCCTTCTTGCTGTGGCCTCAGATGGCCTTTTCTGTATGTGTTCCTAGTGTGTCTTCCTATTCTTACAAGGACATCAGTCTTAATGGATTAGGATATCATCACTATGATCTCATTTAACATTAGTTACTTCCTTAAAGTCCCTATCTCCAAATATGATCACATGGAAGTTAGGGATTCAACATATAAATTTTGGAGAAGATAAAATTCAGTCCATAATACTTACCAAGATAAAAAAGAGACTTGAATTACTAATATCTAGAATGAAAGAGGGGACAGCGCTATCAATTTTACAGAGATGAAAAAAGGATTGTAAGAGAATACTATGAACAACTATACAACGTATTAGATGCACTTGATGAAATGGACAAATTCCTAGAAAGACACAAACCACCAAAACTGACTTAAGGAGAAATAGAAAATATGAACAGGCCTATACCAAGTAAAGATATTGAATTAGTAATTTTTAAACTTAACAAGAAGAAAATCCCAGGCCCAGATGGCTTCAATGGTGAATTCTACTAAATGTTTAAAAAATTAATAAAAATTCTTCCAAAATTATTCCATAAAATAGAACAGATGGAACATTTCCCAATGTTATAAAGCCAGTATATTCTGATACCAAAACCAAAGGGATCACAAGAAAAGAAAATTAGAGACCAATATCCCTTCTGAACATATATGCAAAAATCACCAACATACTAAAAAGCCAAATCCAGAAAAGAAGAAAAAGGATCACACATCAAAACACAGTGGGATTTTTCCCAGCAATCAAGCTTAGTTTCACATCCAAAAATCAATCAATGTAATATACCTATTAAGAGAATAAAGAACCAAAAGTACATGATAGTCTCAAGAGACACAGGAAAAGCATTTGACAAAGCCCAACAACTTTTCATGACAAAAACAGTAAACAAACAATGAATAGAATAGAACTTTCTTAACCTGATAAACAATGTCTACAAAAACCTCCACAGCTAGCATACTTAAACGTGAAAAACTGAAAGCTTTCCTCTAAAGTTAGGAATAAAACCAAGGTGTCTGCTCTCCCCACTTCTGTTTACCATTGTACTGGATATTCTAGCAAGGGTAATTAGGCAAGAATAAGAAATAAAAGATATCCAGATTGGAAAGAAAAATGTAAAACTACCTCTATTTGTACACGATATAATCTTATATGTAAAAAATTCTAAATAATGCACAGACACACACAAATACTATTATAACTAATGAACAAGTTCTGCAAGGTTGAAGCGTACAAAGTAAATACACAAAAATTAATTCTATTTCTATACACTAGTGATGAGCAATCCAGAAATGAAATTAAGAAAGCAATACATTTACAATAGCTTCAAGTAGAATGAAATAGTTATAAATTTAATAAAACAACTGCAAGACTTGCAAGCTGAAACCTACAAAACATTGTTGAAAATTTTAAATAAAAGCTAAATAAAGGAAAAGATGCTTCATGTTCATGGATTGGAAGACTCAACATTGTTAAGAAAGCAATACTACCCAAAGTGATCTATAGATACAGTGCAATACTATCAAAATCCAAGCTGCTTTTTTAAAACTGAAAATTGACACAGTAATCCAAAAATTTGTATAGAAACTCAAGCAACACAGAGGAACAAAATGAATTTTGAAAAAGAACAAAGCTGGAGGACTCACATGTTTGGATTTCAAAACTTACTACAAAGCTACAGAAATCAAGACAAGGTTGTACTAGGCAAATTGAAAATACAGACATAAAACCTTATATTTATAGACAATTAATTTCAACAAAGGGCTCAACACAATTCATCAGGTAAAGAATAATCTTTTTAACCAATCGTACTGGAAAAACTATATTTCCACATGCAAATGAATGAAGTTGAACTCTTACTTCACACCATTCATAGAAATTAACTGAAAATCAGTCATAGACCTAAATGTAAAGGC
The DNA here is from genome assembly GCF_009828535.3 of Hylobates moloch. NCBI lineage: Eukaryota > Metazoa > Chordata > Mammalia > Primates > Hylobatidae > Hylobates > Hylobates moloch. The sequence goes on along the minus strand of NW_026652277.1, from coordinate 108,461,521 downwards.
TAAAACTGTAAAATTCTTAGGAGAAAACACAGGAGTAAATTTTTGTGCCCTTGTGGGCATAAAATGTGGGAAATGGGTTTCTTAGATATGACACTAAAAACTCAAATGATGAAAGAAAAATAGACAAATTAGACTTCATCAAGATTTTAAAATTTTGTGCTTCAAAGGAGATCATCAAGAAAGTTAAAAGGCAGCACATAGAATGGGAGAAAATAGGTCAGTGGGTGGCAAAATGGCTGAACAGGAACAGCTCTGGTCTGCAACTCCCAGCAAGATCAACACAGAAGGCAGGTAATTTCTGCATTTCCAACTAAGGTGCCCAGCTCATCTCATTGGGACTGGTTAGACAGTGGGTGCAGCCCATGGAGGGCGAGCCAAAGCAGGGTGGGGCATTACCTCACCTCGGAAATGCAAGGGGTCGGGGAACTCCCTCCCCTAGCTAAGGGAAGCCCTGAGGGACTGTGCCATGATGGTGCATTCTGGCCCAGATACTAGGCTTTGCCCATGCCCTTCACAACCCACAGACCAGGAGATTCCCTCAGGTGATGACACCACCAGGGCCCTGGGTTTCAAGCACAAACCTGGGCAGCCATTTGGGCAGACATGAGCTAGTTGCAGGAGTTTTTTTTTTTTTTTTTCATACCCCAGTGGCACCTGGAATGCCAGCGAGACAGAATCATTCACTCCCCTGGAAAGGGAGCTGAAGCCAGAGAGCCAAGTGGTCTAGCTCAGCAGATCCCACCCCCCACAGACCCAGCAAGCTAAGATCCACTGGCTTGAAATTCTCACTGCCAGCACAGCAGTCTGAAGTCAACCTGGGATGCTCAAGCTTGGTGGGGGGAGGGGCTTGAGTAGGCAGTTTTCCCCTCACTGTGTAAACAAAGCCACTAGGAAGTTCAGACTGGGTGGGGCCCACCACAGCTGGGCAAAGCCTCTGTAGCCAGACTGCCTCTCTAGATTCCTCCTCTCTGGATAGGGCATCTCTGAAAGAAAGGCAGCAGCCCCAGTCAGGGGCTTATAGATATAACTTCCATTTCCCTGGGACAGAGCACCTGGGGGAAGGGGTCGCTGTGGGCACAGCTTCAGCAGACTTAAACATTCCTGCCTGCCGTCTCTGAAGAGAGCAAATCTCCCACCACAGCACTCGAGCTCTGCTAAGGGACAGACTGCCTCCTCAAGTGGGTCCCCCCATGCCTCCTGACTGGGAGACATTTCCCAGCAGGGGTCGAGAGACACCTCATACAGGAGAGCTCTGGCTGGCATCTGGTGGCTGCCCCTCTGGGACAAAGCTTCCAGAGGATGGAACAGGCAGCAATCTTTGCTGTTCTGCATCCTCTGCTGGTGATACTCAGGCAAACAGGGTCTGGAGTGGACCTCCAGCAAACTCCAGCAGACCTGCAGCAGAGGGGCCTGACTCTTAGAAGGAAAACTAACAAACAGAAAGGAATAGTATCAACATCAACAAAAAGGATGTCCACACAAAAACTCCACCCGAAGGTCACCAGCATCAAAGACCAAAGTTAGATAAATCCATGAAGATGAGGAAAAACCAGCTCAAAAAGGCTGAGAATTCCAAAAAACAGAATACCTCTTCTCCTTCAAAGGATCACAACTCTTCTCCAGCAAGGGAACAAAATTGGATCAAGAAAGAGTTTGACAAATTGACAGAAGTGGACTTCAGAAGGTGGGTAATAACAAACTCCTCCAAGCTAAAGGAGCATATTCTAACCCAATGCAAGGAAGCTAAGAACCTTGAAAAACGGTGAAACGAATTGCTAGCTAGAATAACCAGTTTAGAGAAGAACATTAATGACCTGATGGAGCTGAAAAACACCGCATGAGAACTTCATGAAGCCTACACAAGTATCAGTAGCTGAATTGATCAAGTGGAAGAAAGGATATCTATCAGAGATTGAAGATCAACTTAATGAAATAAAGCATGAAGACAAGATTAGAGAATAAAGAATGAAAATGAATGAACAACGCCTCCAAGAAATATGGGACTATGTGAAAAGACCAAAACTACGTTTGATTGGTGTACCTGAAAGTGATGGGGAGAATGGAACCAAGTTGGAAAATACTCTTCAGGATATTATCCAGGAGAACTTCCCCAACCTAGCAAGACAGGCCAACATTTAAATTAGGGAAATACGGAGAACACAAAAAAGATACTCCTCGAGAAGAGCAACCCCAAGACACGTAATTGTCAGATTCACCAAGGTTGAAATGAAGGAAACAATGTTAAGGGCAGCCAGAGAGAAAGGTCGAGTTGCCCACAAAGGGAAGTCCATCAAACTAGCAGCGGATCTCTCTACAGAAACCCAACAAGCCAGAAAAGAGCGAGGGCCAATATTCAACATTCTTAAAGAAAAGAATTTTCATCCCAGAATTTCATATCCAGCCAAACTAAGCTTCATAAATGAAAGAGAAATAAATCCTTTACAGAAAGCAAATGCTGAGAGATTTTGTTACCACCAGGCCTGCCTTGCCTTATTTAGTTGTTCTTGAAGGAAGCACTAAATATGGAAAAGAAAACTGGCACCAGCTACTGCAAAAACATACAAAATTGTAAAGACCATCGACACTATGAAAAAACTGCATCAACTAATGGGCAAAATAACTAGCTAGCATCATAATGACATGATCAAATTCACACATAACAATGTTAACCTTAAATGTAAATTGGCTAAATGCCCAAATTAAAAGACACAGACTGGCAAATTAGATAAAGAGTCGAGACCCATTGATATGCTGTATTCAGGAGACCCATCTCACATGCAAAGACACACATAGGCTCAAAATAAAGGGAAGGAGGAAATTTTACCAAGCAAATGGAAAGCAAAAAAAAGCGGGGGTTGCAATCCTAGTATCTGATGAAACAGACTTTAACCCAACAAAGATCAGAAGAGACAAAGAAGGGCATTACATAATGGCAAAGGGATGAACTACAACAAGAAGAGCTAACTGTCCTAAATAAATATACACCCAATACAGGAGCACTCAGATTCCTAAAGCAAATTCTTAGAAGCCTACAAAGATACTTAGACTCCCACACAACCATAGTGGAGACTTTAACACCCCACTGTCAATAATAGACAGATTCATGAGACAGAAAATTAACAAGGATATTCAGGACTTGAATTCAGCTGTGGACCAAGTGGACCTAATAGACATCTACAAAACTCTCCACCCCAAATCAACATTATATACATTCTTCTCAGCACCACATCACACTTATTCTAAAATTGACCACACAATTGGAAGTAAAACACTCCTCAGCAAATGCAAAAGAATGGAAATCATAACAAACAGTCCCTCAGACCACAGTGCAATCAAATTAGAACTCAGGATTAAGAAACTCACTCAAAACCGCACAACTACGTGGAAACTGAACAACCTGCTCCTGAATGACTACTGGGTAAATAACAAAATTAGGGCAGAAATAAATAAGTTATTTGAAATCAATGAGAACAAAGACACAATGTACCAGAATCTCTGGCACACAGCTAAAGCAGAGTTTAGAGGGAAATTTATAGCACTAAATGCCCACAGGAGAAAGCAGAAAAGATCCAAAATCGACACCCTAACATCACAATGAAAAGAACTAGAGAAGCAAGAGCAAACACATTCAAAACCTAGCAGAAGACAAGAAGTAACTAAGATGAGAGCAGAACTGAGGGAGATAGAGAAATGAAAAACCTTTCAAAAAATCAATGAATCCAGGAGCTGGTTTTTTGAAAAGAATGACAAAATAGACTACTAGCCAGACTAATAAAGAAGAAAAGAGAAAAGAATCAAATAGACACAATAAAAAATGATAAAAGGGTATCACCACTGATCCCACAGAAATACAAACTACTGATGGTACTATAAACACCTATGATGGTACTAAAAACACCCATATGCAAATAAACTAGAAAATCTAGAAGAAAGGGATGAATTCCTGGACACATACACCCTCCCAAAGCTGAACCAGGAAGAAGTCAAATCCCTGAATAGACCAATAACAAGTTCTGAAATTGAGGCAGTAATTAATAGCCTACCAACCCAAACAAGCCCAGATTCACAGCCAAAACAGATTCACAGCCAAATTCTACCAAAGGTACAAAGAGGAGTTGATACCATTCCTTCTGAAACTATTCCAAACAATAGAAAAAGAGGGACTCCTCCCTAACTCATTTTATGAGGCCAGCATCATCCTGATACCAAAACCTGGCAGAGACACAACAAAAAAAAAAAATTTCAGGCTGATATCCCTGATGAACATTAATGTGAAAATCCTCCATAAAATACGGCAAAGAGAATCCAGCAGCACATCAAAAAGCTTATCCACCATAATCAAGTCAGCTTCATCCCTGGCATGCAAGGCTGGTTCAACATATGTAAATCAATAAACATGATAAACATAATCCATCACATAAACAGAACCAATGACAAAAAGCACATGGTTATCTCAATAGACAAAGACCTTTGATAAAATTCAACACCACTTCATGCTAAAAACTCCCAATAAACTAGGTATTGATGGAACATATCTCAAAATAATAAGAGCTATTTATGACAAACCACAGCCAATATCATACTGAATGGGCAAAAGCTAGAAGCATTCCCTTTGAAAACTGGCACAAGGCAAGGATGCCCTCTCTAACCACTCCTATTCAACATAGTATTGGAAGTTCCAGCCTGGGCAATAAAGCAAGAGAAAAAAATAAAGGGTATTCGAACAAGAAAAGAGGAAGTCAAATTGTCTCTGTTTGCAGATGACATGAAATTGTTTATTTAGAAAACCCCATCATCTCAGCCCAAAATCTCCTGAAGCTGATAAGCAACTTCAGCAAAGTCTCAGGATACAAAATCAACGTGCAAAAATCACAAGCATTACTATACATCAATAATAGACAAACAGAAAGCCAAATCATGAGTGAACTCCCATTCACAGTTGCTACAAAGAGAATAAAATGCCTAGGAATACAACTTACAAGGGATGTGAAAGACCTCTTCAGGAAGAACTACAAACCACCGCTCAAAGAAATAAGAGAGGACACAAACAAATGGAAAAACATTCCATGCTCATGGATAGGAAGAATCAATATCATGAAAATGGCCATACTGCCCAAAGTAATTTACAGATTCAGTGCTATCCCCTTCAAGCTACCATTGACTTTCTTCACAGAATTAGAAAAAACTGCTTTAAAACTCATATAGAACCAAAAAAGAGCCTGCATAGCCAAGACAATCCTAGGCAAAAAGAACAAAGCTGGTGGCATCACACTACCTGACTTTGAACTACACTATAAGGCTACAGTAACCAAAACAGCATGATACTGGTACCTAAACAGATATATAGACCAATGGAACAGAACAGAGGCCTCAGAAATAATGCCACACATCTACAACCATCTGATATTTGAAACTCCTGACAAAAAGAAGCAATGGGGAAAGGATTCCCTATTTAATAAATGGTATTGGGAAAACTGGCTAGCCATATGCAGAAAACTGAAACTGGACCCCTTCCTTACACCTTATACAAAAATTAACTCAAGATGAATTAAAGACTTAAACATAAGACCTAAAACCATAAAAACTTTAGAAGAAAACCTAGGCAATACCATTCAGGACACAGGCATGGGCAAAGACTTCATGACTAAAACACCAAAAGCAATGACAACAAAAGCCAAAAATTGACAAATGGGATCTAATTAAACTGAAGAGCTTCTGCATGGCAAAAGAAACTATCATCAGAGTGAACAGGCAACCTACAGAATGGGAGAAAAGTTTTGCAATCTATCCATCTGACAAAGGGCTAATATCCAGAATCTACAAGGAACTGAAACAAATTTACATGAAAAAAACAAACAGCCCCATTAAAAAGTGAGCAAAGAATATGAACAGACACTTCTCAAAAGAAGACATTTATGCAGCCAACAACATATGAAAAAAAGCTCATCATCACTGGGCATTAGAGAAATGCAAATCAAAACCACAATGTAATACCATCTCATGGTAGTTAGAATGGCGATCATTAAAAGTCAGGAAACAACAGATGCTGGAGAGGATGTGGAGAAACAGGAATGGTTTTACACTATTGGTGGGAGTGTAGATTAGTTCAACCATCATGGAAGACAGTGTGGTGATCCCTCAAGGATCTAGAACCAGAAATACCATTTGACCCAGCAATCCCATTCTTGGTTATATAACCAAAGAATTATAAATCATTCTACTATAAAGACACATGCACATGTATGTTTATTGCAGCACTGTTCACAATAGCAAAGACTTGGAACCAACCCAAATGCCCATCAATGATAGACTGGATAAAGAAAATGTGGCACATTTACACCATGGAATACTATGCAGCCATAAAAAAGAATGAGTTCATGTCCTTTTCAGGGACATGAATGAAGCTGGAAACCATCATTCTCAGAAACTAACACAGGAACAGAAAATCAAACACTGCATGTTCTCACTCATAAGTGGGAGTTGAACAGTGAGAACACCTGGACACAGGGAGGGGAACATCATACATTGAGGCCTGTCGAGGGGTCAGGGGCTAGGGGAGGGATAGCATTAGGAGAAACACCTAATGTAGATGATGGGTTGATGGGTGCAGCAAACCACCATGGCACATGTATACCTATGTAACAAACCTGCACGTTCTGCACATGTATCCCAGAAGTTAAAGTATAATAATTACAAAAAAAAGAATGGGAGAAAATATTTTGAAATTGTATCCAAGAATTATAAACAACTATTCTAAGTCAACAAACAAAAAATAGCAAATATGGAGGAGTAAGTTCTAGCGTTCTATATCACTGCAGAATGACTATAGTTAACAATAATGTACCACATCGTTTCACATAGCTAGAAAGAAGACATTGAAAGTTCCCAACACAAGGAAATGATAAATGTTTGAGAAGATGGATATGCTAATTACCTTGACCAGATCACTGTACATTATATGTATCAAAACATCACTATGTACCCTATGAATATGTGCAATTATTATTTGTCTATTTTTTTAAAAAGCAGTCATATATCCTCCCCAAAAAAGGCAAATAACCCAATGAAAAATGGGCAAATAATTTGAGTGGATATTTTTCTGAAGATGTAGAGTTGGCACATGAAAATACCCTCAGTGGGGGACATCGCACACTCGGGCCTGTCAGGGGATGGAGGGCTAGGGAAGGGATAACATTAGGAGAAATACTTAATGTAGATTACAGGTTGATGGGTGCAGCAAACCACCATGGCATGTGTATACCTATGTAACAAATCTGCATGTTCTGCACATGTACTCCGAACTTAAAGTATAATAATAATAATAAAGGAAAATAGCCTCAAAATACCCTCAGCATCATTCGTCATTAAGGAAATGCAAATCAAAACAATAATGTGATACCACTTCACACCCACACCTGCTAGGATGGGCTAAAATGACACAAACAGATAATAACAAATGTCAGTGAGGGTATGGAGAAACTGGAAACTTCATTCATTGCAGCAAGATTGCAAAATTGTGCAGTTGCTCTGGAAAAGTTTGGCAATTTCTCAAAATATTAAACATAGAATTATACAATCCAGCAATTCTACTTCTAAGTATATACCCAAAAGAAATAAAAGTATATGCTCACACAAAAACTTGTACGTGAATATTCACATCAGTGTTATTATTATTATTATTATTATTATTATTATTATTATTATTATCGAGACAGAGTCTCACTCTGTCGCCCAGGCTGGAGTGCAGCAGTGCAATCTTGACTCACTGCAACCTCTGCCTCCTAGTTCAAGCAATTCTCCTGCCTCAGCCTCCTGAGTAGCTGGGATTACACGCACCCACCATCACACCTGGCTAATTTTTGTATTTTTAGTAGAGACAGGGTTTCACCATGTTGGCTAGGTTGGTCTTGAACTCCTGACTTTAGGTGATCCACCCACCTTGGCCTCCCAAAGTGCTGGGATTATAGGCGTGAGTCACTGCACCTGGCGTAAGACCCAAAAAGACACAACCCAAATGTTCATCAACTGATTAATGGAAAAACAAAATGTGATATTACCACACAATAGAATATTATTCGGCCATAATAGAAGGAAGTACTGATACATACTATAACTTGAGTGAGACTCGAAAACATGTTAAGTGAAAGATGTCACTGAGAAAAGATCACATATTACATTATTCCATTGATATAAAATATCTAGAATAGGCAAATCCATGGAAACAGAAAGTAGATGATGGTTGGTAGGGGCTGACATGAGGGCAGGGGAGGAATGAAAAGTAACTGCTAATGGGGATAGGATTCCTTTTAGTATGAGGAAAATGTTTCAAAATTTAGGCAGTGGTAATAGTTGCACAACTCTGTGAATACACTAAAAATCACTGAATTGTATACTTTAAAATGGTGCATTTTATGGTGTGTAAATTATACCTCAATAAAGGTGGGGTTTTTTTGGAAAAAATAATATTAAGAGCAACATTATATTGATCATGCCTCAAACTGGAAACAACCCAAATGTCCACCAAAGGTAGAAAAGATAAATGGGATATTATACTACAATGGGAAAAAGCAAACTGCTCCACATGCAACAACGTGAATGACTCTCATAAAAGATAAAATGAGCAGAAGCCTGTCATGAAGAGCACATAGTGTGGCGTTGGAGATTATAATAGAGACTGCAGTGGCGCATCAGAGGGACTTCAAGGGAACTGGTCATGTTTTATTTCTTCATCTGGATGCTGGGTGCTGATAATGTGAATGTGTAAACTTTGAAAAAAAACTCTTCAAACTGTATATTTGTGATTCATGCACTTTCATATATGACTATTATATTTCAATAACAAGCTTCTGTACAAATAACAGTATTTCTCTTCTGTACTATTTTCCAACGTAACCAACCAGAAAATATAACAAAAAGGAATTAGATACCATTATAATTATTTAATTATGTGTGATCATTTGATATTCTCTAACTCAGTGGTTCTCAACTGGGGACAATTTTACTATCCAGAGGACATTTGGCAACATCTGGAGACATTTCTGATTGTCAAAGTTGAGGGTGTGCTACTGGCATCTAGTGGGTAGAGGCTAGAAATCCTGCTAAATATCCTAAAATGCTCAGGAAAGCTCCAAAACAAGGAATTATCTAGCCCAAAATATCAACAGTGTCAATAGCGTGATCTAGTTCTTCTAACAACTGTAAATCCCATGAGGACAGCAATCATCTGTTTGGTTTATATCTTTATACCTAGAACCCATCAAAGTGCATGGAACATAATAAGCTCTCAATGAAGTCGCTGAATTAATAAATGAATCCATTTCCATCTCTCCCTTTGTTTTTCCCTTCGTCCCTCCCCCTCCCTCACATACACATGCTCATGGAAAGATGCACACCTTTTGTCTTGCATCTTATAGTTTTCTAACTCTGTCAGGCCTAAATGCACTGCATGCTTTAGAAGAATTTGCCTTTAAAAAACCAAGGCATACAAGCAGATCCCAAGAGGTGGCCCAGGAAAAATGAGGCATGAAGCAGCCCACTCAGACTTCCATGTAGTAAGATTAAGCAAAGTGGTAGAGGGAGACTTTGAGGATCAAACACTTCAAAACTGTCACCAAGAAAAAAAATCAAATAGGAATTTGGAGTTAAATCCTGAGATGATATTTTAAAATACTATTTTTCCCAGAGAGTTCTCTGTCCTTTATATCATATCCTTCAAAAATTTAGAACTGATTATAGCTGCAGTAGGTGGGCAGCTTCCTAAAGGATCTAGGATCACAGCCATTTCTCTCTGACTGATGGTTTGCACCTCTCATTTTGCGAAAAGCTGTCTGAAAATGAAACATGTCTGGGTTTAATTTTTAAACTTTTTCTGAAGTCCTGAATGGAGGACCTCTACTGTCTACTTTCAAATCTAACCAGATAGTATTTAGAAGACATGGGCAGCCAGCAAAGAAGCTTAATAAACACCTCTCAAATTATTTGTGTGAATTCAGACAAGCCAATACTTGCAGGCTTTAGTTTTCTCATCTGTGAAGTATGGGAATTAGACTGAACAACCTCAACGCCTTTTCACCTTAAATTTGATCATTCAATGATTGAAAAAGGCAGAAATTGTAAGCTCTAATGAGGTGATATTTTGAGCTTTGCCACATCACGGGGTTTTTCTAGATAGTTTCCCTATTAAAGCACAAAGCAACAGCTTTGCTTGATACCACCAACAGGTGTGTAATTAAGCCTGATCTTTCTCCAGCATTGTTCATTTTCCACTGATGGGTCTACAATTAAAACAACTCCCTCCCCAGAGAAGGATACATCAGTGTTATACTTTTCATCTTTAATTACACTGGTTGAAGATGAGTAAATGCACCCGAGATCCCAACTGGGAGGGAGCAGATTCATTAGGTGGTTGGTAATATGCCATCCAGTCTGCATTTCAGGTTACTGTCTGCACAGCGAAGATGGCCTTCAACAAATCTGCTCAAATATCCTGATGATTAAGTCCATCCGCTACTGCCTACCTTTGCACTAGAAATATAATTAAGGAATATTAAAGATCTTGACCCCTCAGAAAGATAATTACCGTGTCAAAGCCAAAGGTAATTTACTACTTCAATGCTTTTAGTAGAAGGGCCAAAATAGCCTGTTAATACTTTATAGAAGAAAAGGGAGAGTTTCCAAATTTTTATGTCACCATCTCCTTCCCAGTAGATCTCTATTACAGTGTGCACTCGCTTGCTCTCTCTCCCCCTCTCCTCATAGCACTAATACAATCAAACTTCATCTATTCATAATTATTTGTTCATTTGTATATTGTCTGGCTTCTTTCTTCATTGGAATTTCAGCTTTTCATGTAGGGAGTGAAAGGGAATCTGTTTCATTTAAAACCATGTGACCACTAGCAGCATAGTACCTGACCTTTGGCACCCACTAAACATTTGGGGTTTGAGGTAAGCAATGTTGAGCCAGTTTGCCAGACTTGGCATTTCACTGGCGTACTTGTAGGGTTTTCATCATTTGATTCGCACTCAATTCAATGACTTAATATTCAATTCCCATAGATCTAGTTAGGCCAAAGTTTTTACCTCTGGAACCCAATCTGGGAGTGTTGTCCTTTAGCAACAGGTCTAGGTGCTCAGCTCATCCTCTCTGGGCCCAATTCATCGTAGCTTCTGCATGGGAGCATTAGTCACCAAGGTCTAATTCGCCTGCTCCCTAGGCTGCCTCCCAGCTACTGTGGGGGAAATTGGCCTGTTTTTCAGGCAGAGAAGCATAACAGAACTTGCCTGAAGGAGCTTGTGAAAATGTACTTTCCCCAGCCCCAGTCTGACCTCCTATTATGTTTCCCACCTCCTGCCTGAACACACCATCCTGACTTTGTGTAAATATCCTGAACTCAAAGCAGAGAATTGGGATTTTCAAAACCTGTAAAACCAGACCCCTAAATGGTCTTGGATTCTGGGCTGCATGCAGAAAATATCTCTCTTGGCAAAAACACATTTCCTTCTGTCTCCGCCTTCAGACAGGACTGCATCTACCTGAACTTGCCTTTTATTGGTAGGACATTACTGAGGCTTCAAAATATAATCCATAAGATCCAGCATTTCGTCACTTTGCTACCAAGCTCCTTAATTAATGTCCCAGCCTCGGTAAGCCCATGGCCCAAGCAACAAAATACCAAAAGTGGCACTTTAATCATCTGCTTCACTATTGCATAACACAGCTTTCCATTTCACAACCCAAGATAATATTTACAAGTGTGAATTTATTAAAGTGTGATGGAAGGGTCTTCACTTTCTTCCACTCAACTCTAAATCAGCCTGCTTATTTTACATTGTGAGATCATTTTTCGTAACCCCAAATTCTAAAATTTTGTATCAATTAGAAATTTTTCTGATGCAAGTGAGAGAAAATATAGCTTAAGCAACATCAAGCAAACAAAATATTTTAATGGATCACATAACTAAAAGGTTCAGACTTGACTAGCTTGAAGACACAATGGATTTAGATGTATCAAAGTGGTAGCCAACACTCCAGGATTACATCCTCCTAAAGTCAAATCTAGTGGAAAAGAACCCACGTTTCAGCTGTTCAATCACAACGACTGGATTTAGGATTAATCCAAGCCAATTGGTTTGATTTTGGTCATACGCCCATCCTTAAGTCAACAGCTTAGGTACAGAAATGGCCAGACTATGTCCTACGTTCAGCAGTGCCAGGTGCATAGTCAACTCCATCTGAAGCAAGTGGGTAGAGAGTGTGAGAGGAAGTTGTTTCCCCAAGGAATATTGAAATGCTGTTGCCAGAATGACAGTACAGCAACTAAATCCTGGAAGGTCAAAATCACAGATATCCCTGACTGCTGGGTTCTCAGCTGGGGGTTATTTTGCTCCTCAGGAGACCCTTACCAACATCTGAAGACTTTTCTATTGTCACCATTGGGGGAGATGCTATTGGCATCTAACGGGTAGAAGCTAGGATACTGCTAAACATTCTACAATTACAGGCCAGCCCCCTACAAAAAGAATTACCTAACCAAAAATGTCAATAGGGCCAAGATTGACAAACCCTGCCCTACAATAACTGAGATGAAATATTTCTACTTGGGTGCACCAAAGGAAATGGAAGTATGTGCTGGAGAAGGCAGAGAATATCAGCATACACAGAAGACTCACTACTCAGGTATATTAGTCTCACACTGCTATAAAAATACTACCTGAGACAGGGTAATTTATAAACAAAGGAGATTTAATTGACTCACAGTTACATACAGCTGGGAAGCCTCAGGAAACTTAACAATCATGGCGGAAGGGGAAGCAGGCAGCTTCTTCACAAGGTGTCAGGAGAGAGAGTGAGTGTGTGAAGAAGGAGATGTCAAACACTTAAAAAACAATCAGATCTCTTGAGAACTCACTCAGGATCACAAGAACAGCATGGAGGAAACCGTCCCCATGATCCAATAACCTCCCACCATGTCCCTCCCTTGACACGTGGGGATTATGGGGACTACAATTCAAGATGAGATTTGGGTGAGGACACAGCCAAACCATGCCACCAGGCAACTTATGGGATGAAGTGGGAAAAGGGTAAGTTTTCCCAAACATCTGACAAATAATGCCTAAGACCTATGTGCATACATTGTTCAGCCATATCTGAACTACACTTCCAAGAAGATGGCTACTACTATATATTAGTTTTTCATCCCACCAAAATTGTAGCTCCTATACAGTAATCATTAGGCTAAAACTAATTGTTAAATATAATTAATGACCATCTTTTAACTCAATGGTCATGTTTTAGTTCTTATTCTCATTGACTTCTCTGCAACATTTGAAATTTTTTACTACTTACCCATTTCTCATGCAAAATTCTCTTCTCTCTTGGTTACTGTGGCTCCATGTTTCATATTATACTCTATCTGCCCTCCTCAGCTATCTTACTGACTTTCTCTTTTCTTTAAATAAAACTTACTGTGTGTATTTAAGGTATACAACATGATGCTATGGGATATATTTAGATAGTAGAAAAGGTTACCATAGTGAAGCAAATTAACAGAGCCATCATTTCACACAGATATCCACTTTTTTTTTTTGTTTTTGTGTTAAAAGCAGCTCTGTAGTTGTCAGATTAAACAGTCTGTCCGCACCTACACCCAAAGTCAGCTCCCTAATTTCTGTCCCACTCTAGTAGAGAGGTCTCATTCTAGGCCTAGGACCTTCTATCCTGGAATAACCCACCCAGTTTTAAGTAACTGACCAAGATCCACTTCCTTCCCAAAATATCGTGCTCTCTGATGTCACAAATATTGCCCCTGCTTCAAGCCGAAGCTGAAACCACACTCTCCTCCCCAATTACCCTCAAGGAAGCACAGCCTGACAATGAATCTTCAGTCTGAACTAATCCCTACTCTTTTTATACTGCAATAATATATGGCCTATACAATTTATTTGACAATTAATCATACACTGCATTTTGACATCTCTTCTACTAGTTCCAATGGCTATTTGAATCTGAGTTTATTTTAACCTTCCACACATCTCGACTCATCTATTTCAACAGTACAAGAGGCAGTCTTTTCACAGAGGTTAACAGTGTGGTTTCTGGAGCCAGATGGTCAGATTCAATACTGCTTCTTCCTCTAGCTATGTAATCTCTAATTGCAGTTTTTCATATTTAAGGTGGTTAAAATAATAGTCCTTCCCCAATAAAGATTAACTAAGTTATGCACATGAGGCGCTTAGGACAATACAGTTGTGTTTATTTTACAATCAGAAAGTGCATGTTACTTTTTAAATATTATGAAAGGAGATGATTTTTACCTCAGATAATTACTGTCTGTAGTGCCTGGTATATCCTTAAGGCCTCAGGTCCAATAGAGAGGGTGCATAGGTTAACAGCTGCAATGGAGACAGGCAAGCAAGTAGGATCCAGTGGCTAAGCAGCCACAGCATCTATAAGAATGGTATCACTGCACCCTTTCCTTTGGGCCCAAGTTGTTTGCTCTTTGCTCTATTTGTCATTGTCAGCTGATCACAGAAGGCCTTGGAAAACCAAGTTTTGATCGAGGCACAAGATCACAGGCTTCCAGTCATGGAGCTATGGATTTTCAAATCTTGCCCTCAGTTGAGTTACATATGGAAGTGCAAGGACTGCTTTATGGTGTTTAGGTTTTTAAAGTTGTCTCTGAGCTGCCAAAAGCAATTCACACAGGAAAGTGGTAAAACATCAAAAAGTAAAGTAGCTTCACTTTAAAATTAATGTTATTACTTAAAAAATTTACTGTATACCTTCTAATGTCCTTCAACATATTCATTTGTTATGGAGAGATATAAGGTTAGATCCAACATGTATATACAACATGTTTGGAATCATTGAAATTTCTACAATGTTGTTAACAATTTTGGTTGCTTGCCACCAAATCAACAATAGTGATTCAAATATCCCTTCCCCTCTCCTCATATTTTGGATAGCCAGGATTGGCTCAAAGGGTTAACTAAGCATGACAGCAATGTGCATTCTCATTTGGATTTTGTGTGTGATGGGTATTGTGATGGCAAGACCCTTGAGAACCTTCTAGATGCTGATTCAGGAGTTCCCAATTAATGTGGTCATGGAATGCATCCAACCTTCTCCCTTTTCTTCCCCAGTATGTCTTGCAGGAGTAGTGTTCTTTAGGACACCAGTCCAGAAAATGCAAAGTCAAAAACCCTTTCCAGGACACATTCGTGTCTCCAAAACTAACCCTGGAACTACCAGCCTGCTTGATAGAAAAAGACTTCTGATAATTTGATCTCAAATCCTTACTCTCCAAGTTTTCAAGGAAGAAATGTATTAACTTGAAGAATATTTTGTTTTACTGAATTGAGGATTTTGTTTGTTTATTTTTCAGGCATCAGGAGCTCTGTCTACATGTTTCCCAAGCAAACATTCAATGCTTTTTATGAAATTCCATCAGGATGAGGAATTTTCAAAAATTTTCCACTCTAAAACAAGGGAGAGATATGATGTGACATAATCGGATCGATTATTAGAATGCGATTTCTAAAAGGCAGAAGAATACCATCACCACCACCAACAGCTGCCAGGATGAGGACAGGCATTTAGAAAGCCTGCTGCATTGGAGTAAGTTTTAAAAAACCTCAAGAGATTCTGATATAGTTCCCAATTACCAAGTAAGACTAGGTGAGAATGATCCTTCCCTCTGCTCCAGTTAACAAACCCTAATGGCTACTGACTCATTTCCCCATCTTCAACAAGTCAATGACTGGAGTGCTTCAGCTCTGAAAGAATTTGTGTACACAAGTAGAAAGCTGACAAATATGAAGTATATCTTTCCTGCGACAAAATGAATCTATTTTCAACGAAACAGATAATGACCAATAGATAATTTTTTCTTTTAATGATAGAGTTGTGTCTGTATAAAATTTGTGGTGATTAGAATTCCAAAAGCATGGAAAACCTAAAATGACTACATTGTAAGACAGCAGGAGAAATAACCATTCACCTTTTTTCCCAAGGCGAGAAACAGTTTATTTAAGGGAGTAGAAGTGTATGCTGATTTTGTTCATTTTTATCACCAATGTAATATACATGGTAGAAAGAAGTCTTTTTTAAATAAGTGGGCTAATAAACTTTGCGCAGTTATTTATCAGGCTATTATAATGCAATCTTGGCTACGTATTTCAAATCCCATAACTTCTTTATTTCCTAATTTCAGAAGGTCAGCAACATAATGGGGCTGAGAATTTTCCTCTGCTACTAAATCCCCAGAGCTGAAGCCTTAAACTGATCACTTTTCTTTTACCTCTCTGCAAAGTTCAAATTACTAATCAACAGAAAAGAAAGTCCCAGTTGTGTAATGTTTTTACATTAACTTCTTTGGCTATGTACTGGGTTCAATAGTCCAAAAAAATGCTACATTTTTCCTAGAAATTTACATCAGATGAAAGTCCCCAGGCAATATTTAAGATAATAAATGAGTGTCAGGGTGAGGGATTATCTAAATCTTTCCATGGCCCCTCAATCAAAATGCAATTAATAATGAACTCTCAGCCTGATAAAATATATACAGTCTGTCTCAGTAAATAAACACAATGAGAGCAAGAGTTTCTTAGATGAGGTGGTTTGTGTTATAATCATATTCACTGCAGGTAAGAACACAATAGTTTATATTTTTTACATTCCTATCATCTGGCACAAACTTCACTCTGTACTTTTTGTTCGTTCATTAATTTATTAATTGAAAAGCACAGAACAAAATGTAAAGTGATTATTATGAGTGTTTCCATTTATTATTATCATTATTATTATAGTTCATAAGTTTCTTAACTAGTCCCAGTTTCCATACGTGGTTAAGCCAGTATTTGAACCCAATAAACTGCATTACTTCATGCAGCACATTTGTGAACATTACAATTTCATCTCCAGAACTAAGAGTTTGTTGACTTAAGAGCTAATGCCTTGATTATAAATCCCCTAATAAATTTAAGTTGCTATGTTTCTTTTAGTTTGCTTTTCCTCCTCTCAAATTTTGCCTTCATGAGATTTCCACTTTGTAGTAAGAAGCCTGAGCTAGAAAGTATTTCATTGTGGTTACATTTCTGATAAGCACACAAATCCTAATTAAATGAAAAATAATAATTTGCTTGAAGAGTAACTGTGGACAGCAAAGCAAATTAATAATTTGCTTGCTTTTCTGCTTCACATGGATGTTGGTTGGGTCTGTTTCTAACAATATTCTAACAATTGTATAGAGACTGGCACGCCCAATTTGGTTTGGAATGGCTATAATCTGTCTATCAAATAGATGACTACAAAATCCACCAAGGACATGATTAAAGCAGTAATTATTTATGGACAGAATGTTTCTGTTTGTTAACAGAAAACAGTAATAACAGGGAAAGTGGAAAATAGGAAGTTTCAGTTCAAATTATGTTCACATTCATAGGACGAGACATTAAAGCCATGTGTCTCCTTTCAATTTAATTTGAATAAGTCATACATGCAGTATAGTTACCTTCGAAAAAAGAAACCACTTAACTCATTTCATTAGATGTTCTTATTTTACACAGCACTGAAACTTGAAACAGTCTTAAAAATAATTGTGCAGGATTTACCAACGAAATGCTTTTTACTGTTTCGCTTTCCTATAAAGAAGTGTGTAAATATTGACATAAGATAAACTTAAATTCTTTGTCAGACAGTGTTTAATGTACCCTTTATAAGTCACAGGATGAAGAGCATAAATAGCAATGGTAATAATAACTATTAGTAATTGCCTGTTCAATATAAACCACCTACTCTTGTAGCAACAATCCCACACATAAATTACTCTTGGTATATGCATTTTGCAGCTGAGAAAAAGTATGGCTTTGAGACATTAATTAACTTGGCTTGCCCCAGATCACACTGTAAAGAAGTGACAGAGCCCATGTTTCAAACCCAAATGTATCTGACTCTCTTATGCTATACTGTCTCCAGAGCAATGTGGGCATCATCTCTGTTCTAAGGAAGGTTCCATTCTCTACATAGCCCTGGCATCCACACACAAAACCCTTAAGATCATTTGCCAAGGCAAAACTTATTTGTCAGCAAAGAGATAAAGTTGATTCAAATTGAAGCATTTCATCTCCAGTTCAATGACTGCTTATTGAGTGCCTACAGCTAGCCTGGGCCATACACTGGGTGTCTGGGGTTACACAACCAGAAAGGTCACACGCCTGTCCTGAAGGGCCTTGGTATCAAGTCACAGTGTATGTCACTGTCTCTCCTGGAATTTCAGAGGTGCAGTATCTCTGTTCCTGACCCACTCCTTTCCTCTCTGCTGGGAATCCAGCACCTAGCCCACCTCCCCTGACTACCCATGACTGTCCATGACTACCCAACTTACATTAATGCTCCTCTTTTCTCTAATTTTTGGTGATTTTTGTATCACTTGGGATTGTCTCTGTGGTTTTGTTCTTTTCTTGACCTGAACACCATTTCTGTCTGTGACAGTCAACATCAACAGCTACCGCCTGAGATCACCAACAGGACCCACAGATTTGCTGGGCCAATCGTGACCTCTCTCCCATCCCCCATTCCAGGGCCTCAGCCTCTTGCTAAAGAGTGAGTGTAGTCTAGTCACCAATCTCAGCCTCACCAGTAACACAACCAAGAAATCAGGGGAGTTAATGCCGTCTGGAGTAAATCTGAACCAACGAGTACAGAAGACAGAAAGGGTCAACAAGTCAATTCCTCACCCTTCTTTGGTCCCAGGGTTACTGGCTCCCTAAGGCCCCTTCAGAGTCACAGCATTGACTACACTGTGTCTCTCGCAAAGCTTAGTAATGTACCGCCTGCTTCTGTGCCTCCCTTCGCTTCCTTCCTCACTCTTGCTGCTTTGGTATTGCACCACTCCCCAACAAAGCATCAGCAATTTTGCCTCAAATGCTCTGTTTTCTAGGAAACCTAGCTAATACCATCACACAATTCCCAGACCTTTCATTGTCAGTTATTTCTGGATCAGCATCTCTTCTCAAAAAAAAAAAAAAAAAAAGTGTTCCCAGAGCATTAGTGCATCTAAAGCAGTTATTGTTCAACATCCCTTTCTTGAGACTCTTGATGGGTACTCCCAACCTAAAGAAAAACTTTGGAGTAAAACTTTTATTCATGATTTCTTTAAGTAAACACTTCTACTGGCCATCGCATTTACAGATTCATTCCTATGTACAAGCATTATTGTTCCCAGCCTTCTCTTAAATTAGGCATCCTTAACAAGGTAAGCATTGTTATTCAGCATGTTTTATGTAAATTAAGTTATCTGTTTGATAGATTGTGATTGATCTAATCATTACAATGCACCCAGAGAAAACTAAGGCAAAGACAGCATCCTGCATATGCCTAGGTAAAGTTCTCCTACATCCACCACAAGGATCCAGGAAAGTTGAGGCATCAAGAAACAGGAAGGGATGCAGGAAGATGAGATGGGTGAATACAAGAGACCATCACACATGCTTCACATTCTACCCAGGGAGAAGACCTACATCTATAAAACAATAAGTCAATTTCATTTCTTCTCTCCTTGTAACTAGTTTTTTTGGTGTGAAAGGCTTCTGTAAACTATTTCTAAAACAAGTTCATTACAAATTAAATAGAGATTTTTAAAATGAATTGCTCTGTTGTGTATTCGTTGCCATTTGGAATACTTTCCTGGCCAAGACCTCTACCAGCTGAAATGAAAGGCAGAGCAGAGGACCAGAGAGCATTTCTAGAGGAGGGGGAGAGAGAATCTCCTGGAGGCACTGGTGCTATGAACAGTCATTAAATACTTTTGTTGCTATACAGTCCATAAATCATCATGTGAATAGAACCAAATTTTAAGCTCCATAAATAATAGCAGGGTTCTGACTAGGAGCCACAGTAGAAATCTGAGAACATGTAGATGAAATGACTAGTGAATAGAATGAATAGTGAATCACTTCGTATGACTTGCAAAGCACCCAAGTGGGCATAACATTTTAAAAAGATAAATCAGAAATTGCACTTTAAGATTTCACAGCCACTCACTGTGAGCATTTAGTTAATCTTCACTCATTTGTAACTCTCATATTATTTCCAAACTAGTTGTGGTATCAGTTATACAAACTAAGAGAAAGCCTTAGTTTTAGCAACCAACTTTTCTAAAAATAAAAAGACTAAACTGCATATTGCTTCCTCCTGAAACCGAGTTCTTGACCTTTTTTCTCTTTTTTGTATCACTTGTTGACTTCCTCATTCACCTCATTTTGGCCAGTCTATATGCTGTCATACTCAGTCTATTCATTTTTCTTGGCAAAAGAAGGCATTTAACCTCTTGGTCATGGAACAGCTTTCAAGGAATACAATACGTACTACCCTCCAAAATTTCCCCGTGACCTGTGCCTGGAAGCTGCCCTCCACTGGGTTTAAGGTGTACTTATGCACGTAACCTGGTTTGACACTTTTGACTGACTTGACAGCTCATGTGCCTGATTCATAGCCTTTCTGCCTTCTGGAATTTCCAGAAAGAATTTTGCTTAGTGTCATGATTGGAAAGAGAGGGGGTGGTTTCATTGAGCAGATGTAGAAAGCTGTTTCAGACAAAATCATAATACTTTCTGTTTGATTTGCTTCTAATTTTCCAAAATACTTTCACATCCATCCTCTCATTTAATGTCTAGTTTGATATGGGAAAATTAAGGGAGGTCAGAGTAGAAAGAATAAGACAAGATAAACCTAAGAGCCCCAGGAGAGGTTTACTTTACTATAGTATATGGGGGGAAAAGGTTAGAAAGCACAAGGGAACATAAGTAGATCTGCAGTGCTGGGAAACCCACTAGATGACCAGAAACACTTTAACTCATAGATGGAGCATGGTGAGTAACAATTTGATTATAATGGAAAGTGTAATCATTCTTCTTTTACATGACGTGTTTCAACTGAAAACCTCAAAGTCTTTGTTCTATGGTATACAGACTAGCACAGGCATTTGGAACATGGTCTCTGGTCCCTGACAAACCTGGGTTTGAATTCTGTGTGGCTCTGCCACTTATAAGTTGTTTAACCTCAAAGTTACATGTCTTTAAGACTCAGTTTTCCTCATCTCTAAAATGCGGATAATACTGTAATGGAACCAATGCCATAAGGTTACTGTGAGGATTGCGCACATATAAAGTACTTAGTACAGTGCCTGGTGTATATGAAGTACTCAGTAAATGGTAGCTATTGTTACACAGTAAATAAAAGTGTTTTTGGCATTGTCACCTTTTCCAAAAGAGCCTAAGGAAACAATGACTGGCCATAGTCAAACACAAATCTCATCATGGTCAATAATTCTCTTTATTAAGTTTCTTCAGTTCTCTTTACATAATTGACAACCATTCTTCTTCATGGAAATGAAAATAAAGAATGATAAAGTTAAATTTATTAGATGATTATATGATGTCTATATAAGACCAACTTAGTATGCATGAATATGCTAACTCTACCATTGAAGAGAAAGAAGTTTACAGATATTGTTGGCTCTTTTCATATCAAAAGTTCAAGATGAATCAGAGGTCATTTAAATTTAGATTAGGGACTTTATCCTAATAGAAACTTTCTGCTCCTTCCCCGCTCCTCACATCACCCCCTAAAATGTAGTTTTTAAGGAGGGGGTGATGCTTAATGAGTGCTTGCATTTGCCAAGTATTGTTCCCACACGTGCTTGAACAACTTGCAGAGGTACCATCAAGCTCCAGCAACAACCACATCACTCTATAGGCTCCCACTCAACCCATCACTTGGAAGTTCCTTTTAGCTAATGAGAAGTAGTACCACTGAAACCCTTCATGGATTTTATTATGGGTATTCATCATGGTCACTTGGATAAAAACTTGGGACCTTCTTCATTAAAAAGACTGCATTTTGGGGGCCAGACAGCACAGAACACAATTCCATGTTTCTGTGTGTTCTAGCCTGGGGCTCCTTGGCAGAATTCAAAGGCTTTATTTCTCCTTAAACAACTTACTTACAAATAGAAACATTGCCCTGTACTTATCTCATTAAAAGAATCCAACCTCCAAAGAAATTTTATGTGTTTCCCCATCCTACAAAGACAGGCATGGTGCCTCAGTCTGGTTTATAATTAACATTGCCCAAGGACTAAATTGGTCTTTTATTTCCAGATAAAGAAAACTTACAAAATATTGTGTAAAATGAGACCAGGCTCAACGCGTACATTCCTGTCTCTGAAATTGAGTGTAATCAGATGAAGTGAAGTGCCAGATGTAGGGTTAGGATGAAATTTTCAGTTACTAATTTTAAATGTGAGTAATTCTGTTCTGGAGGTGAGGAGGTAGGAGTTAAGTATGCTAAGAACCAAATTTTTTAATGGCTTCTGAAACAAAATCTTTCTTATAAATTAACATTTGTAATTTTAACGGGCACAGTGTCAGGAACCAGACAATATTTTGGCTTATCATAGTGTACTTTTAAAAAAACTTCCTATTATTCATGTATTTTCCAATTATTACTTAAAACATTCATTCTCCTCAGAGCCAGAAGTAGTGTGCCTGAGAAAATTGTTATTAACTTCATTTCTATGTTAAATGGAACAGAGGCAAAGAAGTTGACATAACTTTAAAATGCCAGTGTTAGAAGCCAAATCAAGGATTTCTGTGCCAGAGGAAAATTCTATCTAAATACAGGTGGCATCACCCTGAGAAGGGCCTAAGCTGCCTGTTCTACTGCATCAGTCCACAGCCTTATCAACAAAACCCTCCTCCCCACAAGGGATCTTAACCATGACAGTCAGGTCAGATCCCCTCTTTGGTGTCAGTTAGCACAATGATCCTCAAATTTTAACATGCATGCAAATCCTCAGAAGCTAGTTCAAAGATAGAGTCTGATCCAGTAAATCTGAGATGGAGCCTGGGACTCTGCATTTCCAACAAGCACCCAGGTGATGCTGATGCTGCTGGTCTGAGAACCACACTTTGAGTAACAAGGCTGAGCATTCAAGACAGTGTTGACACAGAGGCAAGACTCTCTATAACTTTGTCCACTTCTTGAGCCACATACCTCTGGATTTACATGAATCCTTCCCCTTGTATAACAAGTATATGATTGAGCCTTTACAGATTTTGCTCCAGTAATTTCAGTTTTCAAAAAGCACACTCAAAATAGCTCACTGTACCCACAAGCACTCTTCAGTCCCTTAACTTACTCCAAGACTTGTGGAATCCATCACTGCTGTAGGGGGAAAACGCTTTTGAACTGGAATTGAATATCGGGCACTGCCTAGCATATCAATGAATCCAGTACTGGTTTTTTTTCCCCTTTTCCCTTTTTTTGTTATTCACCGACTTTTTTCGAGAGGCAAAAACAGGCTAGAAATAAAATTTCCAGGTGCTCTTGCTTCAGCCATTTGCTTCTTGCATACACCTTAAAGCCCTGACTGCCTCTGAGCCTCAGTTTCTCCAAGCGTAAAATAGAAGGATTTTCCACTCAGCTCTGTTAGAGTAGGATTTATAGTCTCTAGTGAAACCTGCTGTGGAAAGATGCTATAAAAATGTAGAGTGTTCTTTTGATTATGGATCACATCTGCACCAACCAGAAACATTTTTAAAACAGAAGAAGGACTTAGTGTTCTCCATTCTCCACATTTTTTTTTCTCTAATGAGGTATGGAACTATGTAGACCATAATGACTATAGCTTAAAGTGTAGGTTCAGTTACTATGTAATCTCATAAATCTCTCTTAGCCATAAGTAACAGCTAACCTCTATTTCCTCTGATATTTTATTTACCCTGTAAATCAGTTCTATTCTTTCACTTCACACAAAGGAAGTTGGGAGCCCCAGCTCTCCCAGGAATGTAGAGGTAGGACAAGCCACTTGTGTGTGCCCCTGATCCAGAAGCCTTCCTGCAGGCGGGCCACCCCCTAGATGGAGGGCGTGGAGCCCCATCGATCACTAAGGACAGTTACGCCAGCAGGGTCCTGGGAGGTGAAGAAAATACTGGGCTAAAAATCGCAGCTGCCTGAACTTCTGCAGCTCAACCATCCAGAACAAAGAATGGAATCACAGAAGGGGAAACATTTGCCAAAAACACTTGTTTGGCATCAAAGCGTGTGTCTTACTCTATTTGTCTTTGCTTTTAATTAACTTCAATCACACAGTACGTGTGTAGACACAATGTGAGCAAACACACAGTGCAGCTTTGCTTCCTCACTGAAGATTTGTCCCAGGTGGGGTGAGATGCGGTGGCTTCTTTCTTTTCGGAAGCAAGATGCCCAGCAGGTAGGACCAGTGACCTGTTTGATAGGAGTGGTGAGGGGGTTTGATGCCCCCTCTTTTGTCTTCCTCCACCCTTGCCCTGCTCCAAGCATATGGTATAGAAAGATAGGACATCAGTAGAATTCTAAGAAAAAAGACTTTATGTTAACCTATTTGTCAGGAACACACAGACGACTTTGATTTCAGTCTTTTAATGGAAGGCAAAATTTCCCCTAATCAGTTTAAAAGAGTATCTTTTGGGCACCAGTATAATGAAATACAGTACCCTTTAATTTCTTACAGGTCATTTGGTGTCCAATTTTACAGACTTCAGAGAAAGGCTTAATCACACATTGAAGAGAAAGGCTTATAATAAAATGATGTACACTCCTCCTTGCTGCAGCTAGGGGGAGGTGACGAAAGAAGATAAAAAAGCAGGAAAACAAATTACAGAAAAAAAGGCAAGGTGAGGATGAATAGTGCTGGAGGCAAAAGGTGAATATGAGATCAAAG
Source organism: Hylobates moloch (assembly GCF_009828535.3). Classification (NCBI taxonomy): domain Eukaryota; kingdom Metazoa; phylum Chordata; class Mammalia; order Primates; family Hylobatidae; genus Hylobates; species Hylobates moloch. Next base: position 108,436,758 of record NW_026652277.1, on the reverse strand, counting down.
ACAAGATAGAATAAGTCTCAAAATCTACGTTACTGGAGATTGGTTTTGAGTTAGAATCAGGATGAACTTGGTAGATACAAGAGCTCCAAATTAAATACCAATAAAGAAAGGAGAAAAGCAGTCTTTTCTTAGATCACATTTTTTAAGATGCTCTAAATTTTAAGTCAACTTTGCCTGTAGTATCTAGGTCTACTAGATATCGTGTGTGTGTGTGTGTGTGTGCGCGCGCGCGCGCGCAAATCATGATGGCTTAGAAGAGATAAAACTCTGATTTTCCCCGTAAGTTCAAATCATTGACTCATGCTATTGCTACATGGATAATTTCCAAACCGAGCATTTTCTAAAGACGAAAACAAACCTATGTCTGCACCGGCAAAAAAGCATCCCAGATCACTTTCAGCTTAGTTATCTCCCACCAAGATAAGAAAATTCTGCTCTGCTTGTCTATCCCACACTGAATCTCAATGATTCACCAGCTCACTCACAGCTGCCAGCTTCTCTATGTTTATAACTCTATATTAAATAAGCTAAAGCATACTAAGCATGCTTTCAAAACTACTAGAATTTATCTTTACAACGGCCTAGAAATTGAAGAAAACTCATAGTTTTGCATTATTAAACTGAGATTTGAACCATGGTGCTAGATCTCTCTGTTAAAAATTACAGTTCCGTGTTCATCTTATGATACCAACTTCCTTTATCTACAGGCCAATTTAAAGAGGATTTTATACTCTTCCCACTTTTCCTGTGTTTAAATGAAGTGCTTCTTTGCATAGTTTTTAAGCTCTGGAAACAACCCTGTTTCTTTAGGGAAACAGGGTAAAACTATAATAAGGTATGTCTCAACTGACAGCATTCATTCATTCATTCATTCATTCAATACACTTTGGCTGAATGAGTGTGTAGGTGTTTGACACTGATGGGAGATACAAAAATAGGTATTGCACTGTAGCTATGTCGGATGTCACCACTGAAGGGAGCTGAGGGAAGGATACATGGGACTCTGTACTATCTTTTGCAACTTCCTATGACAAGTCTATACTTATTTCAAAGTTAAAAGTTTAAAAAAAAATAGAGTGACCAACTCTCCAGGATTCTATCAGTTTTAACATTGAAATTTCCACATCCTGGAAAACCCCTTTTTAGTACCTGGCAAACTAGGAGAGTTGGTTATCCTAAAAATGAATTAGACATTGTCTTTGTTTTTGATGATCTCATATCTAAAGATACCATAATAAAATTCATGGGGAAAATACACTACTCGGGCAAAACAATGCATGGCACATGTGTGACCATGCCCACATGTCTCATCTATGGTAGATATTACTAAAAAATCACAGCTTTTTTTTCCTGAGCTCAGACATAGCCTCATAATCCTTCTCAACCCCATGCTATCCCAGATAGCAACTATCAATGAACTGGAGTTGGATATAGAATTTGCTATCCCTGCATTCTCCTATCATACCAAATAATTTTTCAGGCATTTTTACTTTAATATACAAGCTTAAAAAGAATGTTTCAATTTCCAGGTTATGCTGCAATTTGACTGGTAAAATAATAATGGAGAGTTGCTATATATGGTTTTGCATTTCTTCTGCAAGATCCTCTCAATGTTGTGCAGAGTACCCCAAAATTTATTTGATCACATTTAAAATCACAATCCTTCTTGTAGATGGCTTTAAATTACAAGCTGTTTCTGTTAGATATACACATACAGCAGTAAATTATTTTTTTTTCAATGAAAATGGTGCTAGAATTTCACACTACATGGCTTGTAAAACAAATTTACAAAATATGTGCACCGTCCCTTCAGACTGTATATTTTTTAGAAAAAAACTACATATAGGCTCATGCACACATTCTTTTTGGACTTTCTCTATCTTCTACCTATCTTTCAGGCAAATGAATGGGCAAACAACATCTACTCCAATTTTGTTAAGTACACTTGTACTTACTAAGAAGAGAAGGCTCTCATTCTGATATACGTATAGTGTTCCAGACTCAAATACAGCTCTGTAACATCTTTGAACACTTAATGCAGGAGAGCATTAAAAGGTTTTAGAGTCATACTGGGCTGTGCTAAAAGACTGGTCCTGCAAATTTCTACCTATATGACCTTAATCTCTCTGAGACCCAGTTTCTTCACCTATAAAATCATTAAAGTGGTCTCATTGGGTTACTGTGGAATTCAATAAGAAAATATGCTTAAAATACAATGTATAGTAAATAATAGCATTCATTTATTTTGTTATATTATTATTACTTTAGTTACTGTCTTTGGTTTTCAATAATAATTAAAATCAAAACTTACATTAGTAAGTCATTAGAAATTATTTTGGAATTTTAATTTCCTTTTTCGATTATAATTATTTCTGTTATACTTCTAGGACTAGTGTTTATATGCCACACAAATATAAATTATTATATTTCAGTAAATATTTGTAAATGTCTGATCAACATTCAAACTGTATAAATAACACTGAAGCACTGCTATTTAGCAATTGCATCACTATTGAGAGAGTGTACACCCGTTGCCATAATGGGACCAATTGTGAAATAAATTTAATTTTAAATAAAAGATAATTGATTTTCCTATTCTAAACTATCAAAGTTTTTGAACTGTCTAATATCTCAGAACCACTTAAGTGGTTAACATTTAGGTGACAACACCTACCTTCAACTTTTAAATTTTTACATTAAACTAGCAGAAACAAGATTTTTAAAGAAATGAAATACTAAAGAATTGGAATTTTTCCCTCTTAATTTTTTAAACATGCCCAAGACCCAGAAGACTTTCCATAAATGCTACTGCCAACTGGCTGAAAAGCAAATATCACTGTATGGAAACTGTACACGTTAAATTCATATATTTGGTAAATGATGTAATTTCTAGCTTATTTAATTCATTAAATCACGAAATGTTCGAGTGTGATGGGAGTGCATATTTGAAGCTAGTTGCCTTTGATCTCATAAAGTATTTGAGTTTTATAACTATACACATATATTTTTAACTGAGTTTATCTCCCCAGTAGGCTATTTTGTTTAATTGAGAATATTGAGTTGGGAAAAGGTTCTAAAAATACGATTCAATCACAAACCTCAATTCTTAATTTGAATATGATCTCAAACAGCACATATACAAATGCTACAAAGACAATTTACAGATGAACAGACAGGCTAAGTCAATCTGATTGTGTAGGCATGAAAGTTTCCCTCTAACTTGCACTCAGTTGAAAAAATCAAAGCAAGGCCTGGAATTACCATTGCATTGGTTTCCGTCAACCCAGTTTCACAGTGTCCAGTCATTCTGTGTGTTCTATATTCAGTGCAGCTGTTGTTGTGGCTCTTGAGATGTTAGACTCACTAATAAGTTATTTTCCAGTCTTCTGGCAAGAATGAGGCTATAAGACAAATGGCTTGTCTTGATGTGTTCCAGCTGGAAGTAAATACATTTTTCCATTGAAAAACAGGTCATTGCCTGAAGGTTTCCAAATTTTGCCTAACTGAGCACTGGATTAGGAGTTAGTAAGGAACCCAATGGTTTTATGCAATTAAGGAAATAGATGGGCATAGTGATCCAAGCCCCAGGAAGAAGCGAAGAACTCTTCATTTCAATCCCAGGTTTCCTTGCTAACACATTTTACAACCTTGAAAACACCACTTAGCCTTTGGCTGCGCTTCCTTAGCTATAACCCTAATTATTTAATATTTGTTGAATACTCATAAAGAACTGGTTCTTGAAGAGAACATAATGCAAAAACAACTAGCTCTGTTGCTCTAGTGTTTATTTTATAAGGACCCCATTAGCAGTATTTCACAACCTACCATTTTGAAAATGCATTCTGCACTAGCCTAGAAAAAGATCATTCAATAGTTAGATAATATTAGTAATTTTTCAAGTGGATGAAAGAGAGCAGATGGAACTGGCTTACATTTGTGACCCAATGCACAATTCCAAGTCTTTGGTCAGAACAAAGCGAAGGCTTTAATTCTGATAACTGGAGTCTGCACGATGAAGATGGACAAGGAAAACAGCCAAACATAGGGACAGTTTGAGGTTTTACTTCTTTTGCCTTGACTTAACTGAATTTTATGTTCTTTTGGTTATTTTGTCAAAGACAAGTTTACAATGAGGCCAAGGAAAAACAGGGTTTTCCCTCTGCAATAGCCTAGAGGAGACTCTCTCGTGTTAAATGCACACCCCGTTTTTCTTTGACCCATGTCACCAACACGTTTCATCCTAATCTAACAGTGTTTGCATAGATATCACCAGAGTTGCTAAGAACTATTTGAATCTACAACCATGACTAGTCACTGAAATTTGCAATATTCAATGTGGTACCATGCTTCTCCAGCTTATTCATGGATGTGTATGACCAATCGGTTTTCCCTGCAGTGAGGAACTGTTTTCAAAAGCAAATCATATATGCTAGGATCTTTAAAACAATTATGCTAGTGTGGATTTTCTTCTTTCTGTTTTGCTTGCAATTCTTGTTTTAAAATGAGGTTCCATGATTATTTATCCTAGCCTCAGAAACCATGGTCAAATGTTATATTTGAAGACAATGACACAAGTTGAAAATCACTTAATCAGCTAGGGAGAATCATTTTTACCTGTTTTTGGATTCAATATGTAAGTACCTCCACAACACTACAATTTACAGAAAGATACTTTTCTCCCATTTTCTATGCATGCTTTAAATTTTTGTAAGAAATCTGCTGTGTAAAGATAGAAGTGAATACAGGCAGGAAACAGTTAAAATATCTGAATGAATCTAACTACTTTTGCTTTCAAAATTATATTCTTGGAAACCTATCACTTTAGTCCTAACTACTTCAAACTGTATGATTATTTGTGCAAGAGCAATACTGAAGAATTTTACTTTAGTGCTATCTCTGAAAAAAAAAAAAACAATAATAATAGATTGCAAAGTCAGGACATTTATCCAGCCCCATTAGATAATAGGAAGTTCCACACCAATATATTTACTTATAAAAGAGCCTAAACTTTTACTGAACATCATTTAGCATTTTGATGACACTTTGTGTTAGCGTTGTAAAAATTATTATCGCTCTATGCTTTTATATAGTAGTAATCTCATGAGTATTGGATATGCAGGCTGGTTGCCCCTACACTAAAAGGCCCCAGCCTGATAGCCTCAGCCTCATCCACCTTACACTGTGAGCTGTCATTTTTCAGTATTTGGCCCTACCTCAAAACCACTTTTGCTTCTAAGGTAGAGGTGAGAAAATAAGCAGACTCCTTAAAATTTGGTTTCTCCGCTGGCTTTATTTCCAATGACAGAAGAATTGACAGACAGGAGGCTGAATTATGAAATGATGGAACAACAGAACAGAAAATAATTTAACAAGTCCACAAATTATGTTTTCTGCTGGAATGTATACTAGCCATTATTTCCTACCTGATCACTGTACAAAACTGTTTTCTATGTTTAGTACTATAATCTTGTCTAGCATCGTGTCTTCACCAGACTTCACTCTCCTTTATTCTACTTCTACAGTGTACCAGTGTGATTTTAAATCCTAACCCTGTCCATTCAAAGTTCTATTTACCTTTCTATGGACATCTGGTAGCCCTATAGGTATAATTTTCTATTCTGGTCATACAGATCTTTGATGAAACTATGACACTTTCACTAGGTTCAAGCCCAGCTCATTTTGAATACTGGTTATAATTAGTAGCTATACCTTCTAGTGTTAAAGACGATCCTTTGTAAATCTCATTAGAGAAAATTTCACGACTTACCTATAATGCCCTGACATAGGACAGCATTCCCTTCTTAGCCTCTCATTTAGTCCAATGAGCCAAGACAGGCTTCCCTGATAAACGTTACCACCACCTCAGCACACAGTATAACAAAGCCAAGGAAATTCCAAACTGCTATTCATCACCCATGTGAGAGAAATACTTTATGACCTTTAAAGTCAGCCTTTGTCCATTAGTACAGCTCTCTGACAATGCTCAACACATTTACTCATGGTGGATTTGGCTCTTGGCTCAATGAGATCTAAAGGAAGTTAAGTCAAAACACAGAAGAGCAATTTTTATCACTTATTTCTGTGGGAGCCTAGAGAACTTGCTTAGGAATGCAAGTCCTATAGCTCGCAGTACTCAAACTGTCACTGACACACACTGCAAGTTCACAGACTGGCAAAGTCCACTTGGACCTCTCAGTTTCCCCTTAGGGGAATCAAATCTGTTTGTCCTACAGCTGTGCAGAGGTATATTTTAATAGTAGCACTATTCTTTAAAATTAGTGTCTGTTTCATGACTAAATTTACAGGATTATGTGTGGCCATTAAATCAATATTCTCCTTTGCAGCATGTGGTACTCACTTCACTTTCAAAAGTTAAGGTTCCTTTAAAACCATATTATTTTTCTCTTCCAGAACAGCCAGTCAGTTAGAACTGTTAGAATCACCCTCAAACGATTATATTTTATAATGTGTTTTCACATTGAGCAAAGGCAGAAGTGGGGAAATGAGCCAAAATCTCTTCATCTAGATGAAACGTAAAGAAGCCTAATTGAAGAGGTCATTTTTCTAGAGGCCAGGACTGCTTCAGAGAGCTTAGATCAGAGCCCATCCTTTGGCAGACTACAGAGTCTGCTCTGTCTTCACCTGGGGTCAGTGTGTGCCAGGGGTCAAACCTGAAACTGAAAAGTAAAATAATTATCCATTCAGCACCTGACTCCACATCGTGAAATGTCCCACTAAATTATGCCTGGGTGATCAGAAACAATATCCAGGTGCCCCAGGTGCCCCTCCTGCTGAATGCCTTTTCCTGTCCACCTGCTTCTCTCTTAAGCCTGGGGCAGCCCATGAGATGGCCAAGGTTGACTCCATCTCTCTGCTTTCCCTCGGTTGCGATGTCGTTAAAGAATGGAAAATCTTTCTTTCAATTCTAACACTGCTCCCCACTTTTTGGTCTGTTTTCTCCCAAGCAATGTAACTCGAGCTGAAATGCAAACAGTCCCTCACTCTTTTTTTTTTTTTTTTTTTTTTTTTGGCCCCTGTTGCTTAAAAACTGAAAGGAGGAAACAAAGGCTTGCGTGAACTTTGGAGATTAATACTTCTTCTGGTCCCAGCTGTCAGATTTATTTCTTCTTTGTAGCTAAATCAGGTCATTATGCTACAAATCTTTATTCTGGATGAAAGATTTAAATCTGCACAGAATTTGGGAACTTGGGGTAGGGGAGCACAATAAGCCATACATAGTAATTGGCTGTAGTTTTATCTGGATGTTTGTATAGAGGCTGCTATCAAATTCCGATAAACTTTTCCTGACCCCTTCCACTTTCCGGAGTCCCTGGGAATCCCAGCAACCAAGTGCCATTGTCCCCGCACTCAGACTTGTGCTCAATTATAAACTCTCTCCACATCTAAGATGTTATGTTTCCACACAGCTACTTTAAACAATCAAAGAAATTAAAAGATCTTTGGGTTGCTTTGTAATAATAATAGTAATAAAAAAGTTTCTATAACTCAAGCATTTGTCCTTGGTATGTTCTAAATTATTTCTTCAGAATTTTTTTAAAGGCAGGCATAATGGAAGGCTTAGAGATTCTATTCAGCTGCTTTAAAATCAAAACCAAAGAACAGCCGTGGCAGCACAAGTCTGAAAACGCATTAAGTTATCAAAATTGCCATTCAGTGAACCAGCTTTGGAACAGATGTAACTCCCATCACCTTTATCCAAAGAACCAAGGAGGGGACATTGACTATATTATGGAGATGATAAAGCCAACAGCCTTAAGTCAGTAATGCCTTCATACAAACTCACTAAATGGTCCTGAAGACTCACTCAATGGTCCTGAAGCCCCCATCATAGTCTTTGCTTGATGTAACAACGTCTTATTTTCTCAGCATTTCAGGGAGTGAAAGGATGATGGTTAGCATTGAGCCCTACATCAGGATACTTATGTGGTACCTACAGAAAAATGAGAGTAGAAACTCTTACATTGGCTTGCGAGGCTGAATGGAGGCCACATTTGTTCAGGAGCCCCAAGTGCAAATCCAGATCTCAGCAGCGCCTTCTGTGCACAGGTCTCCAGGAAGCAGCAGTCACTGTAATTCTATGTGAATGGGTGCCCTAGAGCTGAGCAAAGCAGGGGCCCTGGATTTAGGACCTCTTTTGAAAATGTCCATTTGCTGCCACATGGTTAATCACGTTTCTTCCCAACTGCTAAAGAGGTTCTCTTTTCGATTGTTTCAAGAACAGTCTACTCCTGTGAAGGAGGAAAGGTGGAGCCTGTCAAGGAGCAGGAGGAAATGCTCTTGGGTCAAAGTACTTATGTCAAAAGTCCTGTGAAAGCTGTTGGGATCCTGCCATAAATGTCTGAAATCCTGACTGAGACAAAGGCTAGAAACTAGGGCTGACCCTGCGCATAACCCCAAGGCCCCATCTGACAAAATTATCTTTGACCTGGTCCTGTCATCATGTCTGAAATTGCTCCCTCTGAAGACCTCGTCCCTGTTAAGTGTGTCTCCTTCAGAAGGTCCCTATTTAAATGCTAATGTTTTGCTCACCCAATATCAGTCATTAGTTTATCACATTAGCCTCAGTCACCCTGGGAAAATGGAACTTGGTCGGGTAAGCACTAATGAAAGACAAGGTGAAAGGGATGTTCCAGAACATGTGTGGGGAGTGGAGATGAGAGTGGTGGTGGGTAAGCAGTGTCCTGGGGTCAGAGCCAGAGTGACAGGCAATAAACCAGTCTCTCCCGGTCGGAAGTGGCGTGCACATACGCCTCCTAGAGGAATATACTAAAAGGAAGATTAGGGGAAACCTTAATCAAGCCTCATCTCTATCATAGTTTTGTCTAGGGCTGGTCCTCGTTGGGTCTCAGCAACTCCAATAAACAAGAGAGAAGATATGAACCCACATCCTAACAAAAAGAGATGGTCAAATAGTTCCAACGCTTCCAGAAGAAACAGCTCAACTGGGAATCTGAAACACACATTTGCCCCTTGTCATTTAAGATGATCCACAGAAAACTAGGCCATCTCTACTTGACAGAATGACAGCAATTCCCACGGTGGCTTTAAGTTGTTATTTGAAAATCAGATTATTTATTTTTTTAAAGGCAACATCCATTGTCAGGCTTGTTTTTCTTTCAGTTAATCTAAATGGGAACATCCTTATCTGCAAGGACACAGACACCTTTTTGTGGAGCTTTCTGCAATATACAAATGTGTTTCATGGTAATGATCTTTCTGGTTAAATCACGATGTTCTGTACTACAAAAGCCTATATGTACTAACAACGTGGGTTAAATGTAGAAAAAGACGATTCCTCGGATGCCTAAAAAAACTGAATAGCACAAAATGGCATAATATTTGTGCAAAGCTATTTTTTGAAATATATTTAAAATCCAACTTGTTTTCTTAATTTTTAAAAACGATGCTTATTCTTAACATGCTTAAATGTCTCCCAGAGGGGAAAGTGGTCTATGAAAAAGCTTTTGATCTTCATTCATTTTCAAGCATCTGCAAATTAAAGGACCTGTTGGGAAAATATTCTGCTCATTTGTTGGCTGAGAGGCACTTTTGTTTTCAATGGGAAGAAACACATTCAGTTAAATTTGGAGAAAACCCCTTAAATTTAGGAAATAGCAATCTCTCCATGCATACAGGAAAATGTGATTTCCCAGGTATTTTCCAGTGGCTGTACACTGGAAGGAAAGTTTCAGAATATTCAATTAATAAGGCAGGAACACATGTCCTTCAAAGTATACCTGTGTTAAAGAAGGCATCTTTGCAGTCATGGCATTACCATAATACCATGGAGATGGGGGATGTTTGAGGATGAAGGTGAGGCAGTTGGTATCTGGGCAGAAAACAGATGACCCAATGAGACAGAACTGAGTAGTGTTGGTAAAAGTAAAGCTTTCTGGTGAAACTGACATGGATTGAACTCTAGGTCTAACACTTGCTAGTAATGATGAGTCCGGAGAAATCACTTAATCTCTCTGGGCCTCAGTTACATTACGGAAAAATGGGCACAAAAATACTCCTTCTTTTATAAAATTGTTGATAACATTAAAGTGAGATCATTCCTATAAATGGTAATGCGTAGATAATGCACAGTACCTGGCATGCAGTAAGCATACCAGAAATGACAATAATCTATCACATCAATTTTTCATCCTTGAAATTTTAGGCTATGTCTATATCAAGCCCATGATATAAACATTCTTGGTCATAACAATTTTGTGCAGTGAGGTAGGTTTAAGACAGGGAATCATTTACATAGAAACAATATAAGTATTCTAGATATTATATACTCTTGTAGGTGAGTTCTCTTAGCCACATATAAAATATTGGAGTCAGTCATTGCACCAAGCTCTGGAAAAGTGCTGGAAATATGTAACCATAAGCACTGGATCTAGAAAGGAGTCAAGTCTCTTAACCAATGGCTGCTCCAGAGGCCACACCCATAAACCAAAAATCAGTCAGTCAATAAGGACAGAGACCACTCGAAAAGATTACTGTCATGTGTGGCTCAATACCTCATTTTTAGCTAGCATGCTGCAGACATCTTAATAAGAAAATTCTGATTCAGTCATTCCTCTTTCCATTAAAATTTTCCATCTGTTAACATAAAGAACCTTTGGTGTCCCTGTGATTCATTCACTAAACAATACCAAATATACAGAACCCCACTGGTGTTTCTTGTTCAAATGTGGTAGAGCTTTAGACATGCCTAAATTATAAAGAAAAATCATAAAGTCCATTCCCCATAATTTTACACATGAGAAACTAGGCCCCAGAGAAGCTAAGCACTTCACCTGAGGTTGGAACGCTTGTTACTGGCAAAGCTGGTATTAAAGAGACATGGCTCCTGAGACTCCATCCAGTCCTCTTTCTACTATCCACATATGACTTAGAAGGAAGACAAGAAGCATGCATCTCTTCTAATTCCAAAGCACAAGACTCAAAGGGAAGATTTCCACTGGGAGTTGCAAATCAGACCACTCTAGTGAAACCAGCAACTTTATCCATTGTTTATTAAAACAAATCAAGCTATGCTGCTCTATTAACTTCGGAAAGCTGAATATACTCTGTTCTAATAACACAAAAGAGTAGGAAACTATTTAAGCAATGAGAAAAGCCAGGCCATGGAGTATCAGTGACTAACGCACAACTTGAGAGCAGGGAAAACTGAGTTGAATTTCACTGATGCACTCAATGAAGGCATCAACTAGTAAATGACAATATTAACAGCCCAGTTAAATATGTAAAAGTTTTCCTTTAACAAATAGGCTCAAAGTGAATCTGATTTTTAACTATAAAGCTTTTTCAGATAACATTTTTGTTATATATATGAATATATATGATAAATATATATATGTGAATATATATATGATAAACACACATATATATATATAGGGTTTTTTAGGTTTTTCTCTAGTTACTCCTGTTCCTTCCTCAATTACATTCTTGAGGTCTATTGAGGTCTACACACACACACACACACACACACACACACACACACACACTCTATCCCCCATTCTTCTCTCATTTCTGCCAGAAATTGTACACTGTGCTAATTTCAATAGTACTTCTGCAACAAGAACGGTTGCCTTTTTTTACTTTTTTTCTCTCGTTTTTTAATTCTGGTTTGTAGTCAAGGAGGGAGAAGTCAGAGGCGTCTCTGTGTGGGGTGAAGAACTACTCAGCTAGTTCTCAGAGCTGGGAAGGTGTGTCTTTAGGAGGCTGAAGAGAATTGAAACATCAAGCAAGAATTTTTCTGTTCTCGTTCAGTCTGAAAACCAATATAGAATTGGAAACCTTGCTTCACGCTTCCTTACCCCAGTATCTGCAAAGCTCAAATAGCACCCTATAATTCAAACAGAGAATGAGATGGCCTGGGGGCGTTGTGTGAACGAGTCAGGAGCCAGGCAAGGCAGACTGAATTCAAGCTTTCCTGGTACTGATGACAACCGTTAGCTTCCACTATTTCTGACTTTTCCATGCTTGCTATCTCATTATGTCACATCTTGAAAATGCAGCAAGAGAAAATTCCATTTCAGCTCTAATAATAGAAATGGGTAATATTTACCACTTTAACAGATTGTGCTGTGTTGTGAACGAAGGCTGCCTCTTCAGTCACATCATATAGATGAAGTTTTTTCAGCAATAGTGGAGCATATGGGAATTAGAAAACTAGGTATACTATGGGAGCAATGTGATTTTAAGGAAGTAATTTAATCTAAATCGTGGTGTTAAATGGAAATCTCATCCTTAAAAAAATGTATGTTGGAAAAGGAACTAAATGTCTAAATAGGGGGGAAAGGCAATTTTAAAATGTTATTTTAAAGTATATTAGTGGCACTAAATCCTACTCTATTGAAAAATCAGATCGTTTCCCAAACAAAAGCATACTATTTAAATTTATTAATAGCAATACACTATATTGGTCAAAAATAGAAGAAAATACCAAGATGTCCTTGAGCCACAGATGAAAGCAAAATGACTGAATTGTATTCTATATAAACCACAGCCAATATAGAAGAGCAACAAGAAACAATGAGAATGAAGATCTGAATAAGCGTGTCTGAGGAGACACTGTGCATTTTCTCTACCCAGAGTTTCTCATTATTTTAAGTCCACAATTGACTGCAAATTTCAGATTGCCACCATGATCAGGAATGTACTTTCCCATCAGTATTCAACCAGGAAGTTGTACGTGGACTCTCACCTTGAGAAAATCAGGAATGCTTTGAGCACATCAGAAATAATTCACTTTTTCCTGTGTCACAGTAGAGGACAGACAAACAATGTCAGCCTAGTGCAAAGTGCAGCAGTCTGTCTGGGAGAAAAAATGAGCCTGTTTGATAAGATGCAGCCAATCTGCAGAAAATAAACTTTTAGAGATACCAGGGCAATTGATTACATTCTGTGTCAATTAATATCCAACAAAGCTTTATTGTGTCATATGTGTCCCAACAGCTGAGTAGGGGCTAGCTACGTAGCACCTGCCTTAGGTCCCCTCTAAGTCACCATCCTCAGTAGATCTCTCATAAGAAATGTGGGGTAAGCGGGACAATGGAAGACGGGGATACCCCCATCTTATCTTAGACCTTGGTCCCCTGCAGACCCATTATCTGCATCCTCCCTCAGTAGTTGTAGCCTTCCTACATCTCTGGTATAATATAGTGAGCAATGAAAACTTGCCTCTCTATTGAATCTCAGAAAAGAGTTTTACTGTCATGATACACACGCATTCTGGCAGAAAATTTGTAGATGTCTACATGAAAATCTGTGAATGTGTATATCATTTTTTTAAAAACTATGTTATCCTGCATATTTTAAATGCACCATAGTTGAAATTTAAATGCCAAATTGTCTAGGTAGCACATACTGCCAAATGTGCCTTAAATAGACATAGAACTATGTTATTTTATACCCTACAAAACACCATGAAAAACCTCATTTTCCTAAGTGTAAAGTGTGGAAGCTAGGATGAAAGAGAGTGTTTCACTTGATTTATAAGCTTTAAAAATATTAAAAATAAGTCACCCAAAACTAAAGATTTGTGAATGTGTACACCATTTTTAAAAATCCTTTCAGGGGATACAAAAGCAAAATATTTGAAGAACATGGAATTTTGCCCTACTGTGAATATCAGATCTTTTCGAGGAGCAAATCGTTTTTCAAGAGTAAAAGATATTTCAAAGGCTGTGACTGAACGTCTAAGAGGAGTAGGGAAGAACCACCCTACAAAGGAAAAGGGATGTGGTGGAGAGATGAAGGTAAAGAGAATGCAGATGACGCTTCCTATTTCATCATTTTGCCTATGGATGGAAGTAGCAGCTATGAGGATGCTCACTGCAGACATCCTGTAACAGGAAGTGAAACTGACCCAGGGGCCCCTTGCTGTTTTATGAAATCCTTCTCAGCCTTTGTCCCAAGGCTCCACTCCTCACAGGCAGCTGCCTGGCAAGGACGATGTATAGCAAAGAGTTCCTTGGAGACACGGGGCTCCTGTATTGTCCACCTTGATCTCAAGGACTCCTCACAGGTTTTGTCAAACTTCCTTAGACTACTGGGCAGTCTAGGACACTTCCACTCAACCTCTCTCCCTCTTTCACTTAGAGCCAGACTTGCCTCATGGGTCTGACAGTTCTCCCAGCTATACCTGGCTCCCTCTCTGTTTCCTTTCACAAGTATTTCCTCTAATAAAAACCTTGCACATTCAATTTCATCTTGCTGTCTGCCACAAGAAAGTACACACGTGGCCTAAAAGACTGAAAGCATTTCTGTTTCCCGCAAGCCCTATTTTGCCTATATATACAGCCTCCAGAGATTTCTCCCAATTTTCTCCAGAAAAACTGCATGGACTTTAAAAAATGCATCTCAGTAAATTTCCCCACCTGGCCAACTACTCACTCCTACCTGGAAGAAATATTTCTGAACTCTTTGAAAAAGCAGTCCAACCATAATGAGACAGTTTGTGCAGAGACAGCTCATGCAGTCAGTTAAATACTCATCAAATGTTGGAAGCTAGGTTTTGGTTGAGGATGCCTTATTTTTTTAATATTTTAAAGCTCATAAGTCAAGTGAAATACTCTCTTTCATCCTAGCTTCCACACTCTACACTTAGGAAAATGAGGCTTTTCATGGTATTCTGTGGGTTATAAATAGCATAGTCCTTGTCTATTTAAGGCATATTTGGCAGTATGTGATACCTAGACAATTTGGCATTTACATTTCAACTATGGTGCATTTAAAATATGCAGGATGACATAAGACAAAAGCTAGGCTTCTAAACTTTGGCTTTTTTATGACTGATATTTAAAATAATGTACCAAGAGGTTAATACCCCCACTTGAAATTGTCTCTATGTCTCTTTCTACACACAATTGGTTTGACTGTTAGGACTGTCAAGATAAATTAGAAAAGAGTTGAGCCAATTGTGCCTTTAGACACAGCTTTAAATATCCCTGCCATAGATGAAAAATGAAAAGGTTAAACTGGAAACTTCTAAGGTTTCCTCCAGTTTTAATAACATAGGATTCTATAATTCTATGGTTTAATGCAGTCAGATATGTTTAGAGTTCTCCCTCCCCAACCATGAGTTCCTTTTACATGAAATCTAAGTACAATGGAATTTCCTTCTCTAAACATTTTAGGCAACTGTGATGATTCCAGTTCTAATATATGGGAATTGCTGGGACACTCTTGTACCAGCCTCAATCAGATGATCAGGGATCACAACATTGGCTCTGTGGCTTTGACACATTTGCTCTCTAAATCTTGCTCTTCCTATCTTATTTTTCTTCTAGGTCCTTACGTTCTCTCACCAAAAAAATAATAAAAGTTTAAGAAACTCTTATACCATGAGGATTTTTAAAACTTAGCCCCTATGGGTGAAATGGGATTTCTGAACTCTGAATATCTATAAATGCAGGGGAAAGGTTTCTTCCCTCTTTTCAAAGTACACAAATCCCATTCAAAGCTGTCTTTCTCCTAACTCCATGTAAATTTTTGTTTTATAAAAACTAAATTAAAACAAACCATTGTTTGTTACTTTTCTCTCAACAAAAACTGCGTCTAAGAAATCAATTGAATTTGATACCAAGATTTTAATAGGACAAACGTTTTATAATATGTAAAATTTTTCATGTGAAATTGATTAGCAATGTTAACAGCATCTTGCTCTAGGTTCCACAAACAATACAGTTATTCTTTACCTTAATTGTGTGATTATGTCCAAACTCATCAAGCAAACAATGCTTTTTATTTCTTTATAGGTTTTGTCACCTGTGGACAGTCAGTTTAGTTGCTTAGAGAACCGCACTATTGAAACCAAGGTTAGGAATATCTTCTTTATTAGCCAGTTATCCTCTCTTAGTTTTAAGAAAAAAGACTTCATCTAAAATCAGTCATGGTCTCCAATTTATGCTGTGAGTCACAACAAGGATTAAGTAAAAGATCTTTACATTTTTGGCTATTTCCTTCATGTAAATAAATACTTCAATTTTAACTATGAACTATTTCAAACATATAGAAAAGCATAGATAATAATGTAACACACCACAATGCCCCCTTTCGTCTAATTTAACATGTGTTGTTATTTGACAGTATTTGCCTCAGATATTTGCAAAATAAAATCTAGCAAATACAAATAAATAAAATATTGGAAATACTGTTTCTTCCTTCCCTATAAGAGCCACCACAACACGTACACTTCCCGTCCATATGTTTCATTTTTAACTGTATATGTATATATCTATAAACATATAGTATTGTTTTTATGTATTTTCATGATTCACCTAAACTTTACCATACTATATCCTTTCATGACTTGTGTCATTATAATTTGCAATATATACATTTTGGTACAGATAGATCTAACTTATTCATGATTAATGATATTTAGTATTCTATTAAATTATTTTGTTTCTCCGTTTCTCTATTCTTAAACAGTTATGTTTGTTCAAGTTTTGCTAACACAACAATGCTGCACTACCTTATTTAAGAACACCTCCTAGTTTAAGAATTCAACAAGGATATATAGCTTAAAAATAGATTTGCTGCCTTGTAGGTTATACACATCTTTAATTCCATGGATATTGTTAAATTACTCTCCAAAGTGGAAGTACCTAATAGCCGTTTTTGAAAGTTTCTATGTTCCCATGGTATTGCCAAGACTTTATATGATCAGAGTTTTTAAGTTTTGCCAATCTGCTGGTTATGGAATGCTGTCCCATTTTGTTTTAATTTTAATCTCCCCTAATGATCAATGAGATTGTGCAACACTTTATGTTTTAAAAGATTTCTTCTTTAATTAATTGACTCATCACGTCCTTCGTTCTTTCTCTTTTGAAATGTTTCCTTTTTATTGTTTTTTAGGCTTCTATTTAATACGTATTTTGTTTACTAATCCTTTACTGGTTGCTTGGACTACAAATATCTTCTCTTAGTCTGTGCCTTATCTTATCATTTTATGGTCTTTTATTCATATAGACCTTTTCTATTTTAAATGATTAAAGTTAGTAATCTTTTTAAAGTCTGTGCTTTTTGAGTCTTGTGCAATAACTCTTTCCCTACCGTTCAAGATCACAAAGCTATTCTGGTCAGGCACGGTGGCTCATGCCTGTAATCCCAGCACTTTGGGAGGCCGAGGAGGGGTGAATCACTAGAGGTCAGGAGTTCGAGACCAGCCTGGCCAACAGCGTGAAGCCCCATCTCTACTAAAAATACTAAAATTAGCTGGGTGTGGTGGCAGGCGCCTGTAATCCCAGCTGCTTGGGAGGCTGAGGCAGGAGAATTGCTTGAACTTGGGAGGTGGAGGTTGTAGTGAGCTGAGATCTCGCCACTGCACTCCAACCTGGTCAACAGAGTGAGACCCTTTCTCAAAAAAAAAAAAAAAAAAGATTATAAAGCTATTTTTCTTAATTTTTTCATATTTTTCAACTCATCCTTACATTTTCAATCCATTTTGGATTTATTTTTATGTATAGTATAAGGTAGATTTACAATTTTTTTCCATATGACAAATTAATTGTCTTATCTAAAATAAATATGCTCTTTATTTTATATTTCTCCACTAATTTGAAAATCACCTCTCTCATATACATGGTGGTGTCCAGGATCCCTGTTTTGTTAAGTGGGTGTATGTGTACCTCCCTCTACTGATACAGCACGTTTTAATTATTATACATTTATAATAACCCTTGATAAATGATAGAGTAAGTTCATCACCTTTAACTTTCTTCAAATGTTTTCCTTTGGCTATTTTTGGCATTTTATTCATCCATATACATTTTAGAAACAACTAGTCAATTTCCGAGAAAATTTAAGATTTAGATTGAATTGGCTTTAATTTTATAGATTATTTTTGGGAAGAATTGGAAATTCAAAATACTGAGTATTCGTATCTATATATATGGCATAACTCTCCATTTATTTAGGTATTCTTATATCATTCAATAAAATTTCATAATTTTTTATAAAATCATGTATATATTATGTTATTAAGTTGGTGCAAAAGTAATTGAGGTTTTTGCCATTACTTTTGCACCAATCTAATTATTTCACATACTCTGTAGTTTAATGGCTATGAAAAATAAGATATTTTTAAATTACATCTTTGAAACAATTTTATCTGGTATATACAAATACTATTAATTTTTGTATATAGTTTCTTAGACAGCAACCTTGATTAACTTTCTGGTTACTTCTACTGTTAATAGTTGGCAGGGACATTCTCTTGAATTTCATATATAGATAATCATATCATCTGTGATAGGGACAATTTGGTTTCTTATTTTTCCATTCCCCACAACTCTTATTTATTTCCATGTCTTATTGAGCTGCTGTGACCTCCAGTACAATGCTGAATAGAAGTGGTGACAGCAGGCATCTTTAAATTATTTCTGACTTTAAGAGAATGCTTCCAATGTTTCACCATTAAATGTGAGGTTTACATGGTTTTAGGCAGACACCCTTTTTTTTTTAAAGGAAGTCCCTTTCTATATATCATTTTCTAAGGTTTGTTAACATGAATGGCTGTTGAACCTATTATGTATGCTAAGAAGAGTTATTTTTTCTTTCTTTAATATGTTAATATGGTAAGTTACATTAAATTTTATAAAGTTATATTATTCCTATAATCCTAGAGTAAACCCTACTGGTATTTCTTCAGTTCTGAAAAATTCTCAGCTAGGCAGTATTCAAATATTGCCTCCTCTCCCATTCTTTCTATTTTCTCTTTCTGGAAACATGTTTACATATAGATATAGATGGTAAAGAGAGAGAAATGTAGGGAATTCCTGTAAGATGTATGTGGTATCTCCTTATTCTATTGCACTTTCTTTCTTTTTAATTTTTTGTTTCTTATGTCCTTGTATCCTGGGCAGTTTCCTCAGGGCTATCTTTGAAGTCACTAATTTTAATATTTGACCTACCCACTTGATTTTATAATTAATGACTACTTTTTTTGAGACAAGGTCTCACTCTGTCACCCAGGCTGGAGTTCAGTGGCATGATCAAGGTTCACTGCAGTCTCGACCTCCCAGGCTCAAGAGATCTTCCCCGCTCCACTTCCCAAAGTTCTGGGATTACAGACATGAAGCTGTCACACCCACCCAATGACTACCTTTTGTGTTTTTAAACATTTAATTAAATTATTTTTCAATATGCCTATTTCTTTTCATAGAACCCTACTATTTATTTATGGTATTTATTTCTTTTTAAAATATTTTATTCATTTTAAGCATACTTATTTTCTAATCATTTTGGGGTGGTTTACCTCATGTTCTTAGGGTGCTAATTGTTCTGCTTATTAAGGCTGCTAATATATCAGTTAGGGTCCACTCAGGAGACAGAGACCACATCAGTAATTTGAACAGAGACAATTTAATATCAAGAATTATTAACTTCTAAAAGACGATTAACACACACAAAAAGGCGGGGAGTAAAACTGGATACTAAAGAACATAAGAATAGCAAATGTAGAAAACAGCTATTACCTCTAGGGCTCAGGGAGGGTATACAAAGCAGAAGCAAATTTGGAAATGGCCCCACCCCTACTACAGCCAATATTGAGACTGTGTTGGAGAGGGTGTGGTTACAGCCCACTGGATGGCAGAGTTTTCTAGGATTACATGGCTCGGAAGTGTTCCACAGAAAGCTGCCACTGAGGTGCCAGCAACATTTCCAGAGGTATTGTGGGTTGGAGCTGGTCTACTGAAAGCTGCCTGCTGAGGTATGAGCAGGTCAGAGCTGGCATGCAGAAAATTACCCACTGGGGTGCCAGAGAATTTCACTGGAGGGTGAGCTCCACTGGGACTCCCACACACCACTGAGAGCTGGGCCTTAGGAGGAAGAAAAGAGTCACAAGAACCAGGAAGAGAAGCCCCCTCCTCCACTGTGACGTGAAGGGCCCACCAGCACCCTGTATTGACAAAGCCTAAGATTGCATCAGCTAGCAAGGAGCCAAGCTCCATTAACAAGAATCAGGGCAACAAAGGGCAGATTTGGATCTGAGAATCAGTAAGTTGATAACTGTCACAACTGACTTTCTCTTGTGATAAATCATTTCCTCCTATGGTTTGTAAATTTTTATGCTGAATTCATCCTCTCATGAAGGATTCATTTTTCTGTGAACATTTCCTTAGGGTTACGTATCTTTCTAGGGAAACTTTATATTTATTTTTCTTCCAGATCTTCAGTGCTTTCTCTGGTCACCACTAAATTCTTATATAAATGTATTGGCTTAGCTGGGAGGCTGCAGCAGTTGGATCACTTAAGCTCAGGAGTTCAAGATCAGCCTGGGCATCATGGCAAAAGCCCATCTCTATTTTTTTCATTTATTGGCTTAGGATTCTCACACAATACAAGCAGAATAAATATCAACCTCAAATCTATATGTGGCACAGCCTTGTGACTTCAGTTTTCACGGAAATCTTTTTCTATTCCTCCCAGAACCTTGGACGGCATCCTAGCTGCGTTTCTGCTCTTAATCCTTTTGGTGGATTTCCTATAACCATGTTCTGTGTGTTTGGAGCACGGCAATAAGAAGGGGAGCTAGGGAGAGGGAAATGCCAGATTAATCTTTTATTTTGTCGTAAGTTGAATGTCTACCTCCCTCCATGTCAAAACTCTTTCCAGACTTGTCTTCTGTCAATAATCTATTACATGTTGATGACTCTCAAACCTATGATTCTAGCCCAAACCCTCTGTTAAGATTCATATCTACACATCCATCTTTATATATAAATCTACAATTGAACGTCTCACAGACACTTTACATTTCTATCCCAAACTGCACTCATTGTCTGTTCCCCCAAACCTGCTTGTCTTCCTGTATTCCCTATCTCAGAGAATGATATCCCCAGTCCCCAGACCTCCAAGTCAGAAACACAGTCATTCAGGCTTCTGTCTTGCCTTCCCCAACATCCAAAAAATATCACAAGTCTTGTAAATGCTATTTCTTTATACTACTAGCCCCAACATCACTTTTTCATATCCATAGCCTTAATTCAGACAATGCGCTTTTTGCCTCCAGTCTGACCTTATACCAAGGCCTTCAGAGCCCTGCATGATCTTGTCCTGCCAGTCTTTCAGATCTTAACTCTGCTGCTCACTTACTATGTTCTAGCCACTGGCCTTTCTACTCCTTGAACACAAGTTCATTTACTCCTTAATTCAGTATAAATTTCATACTGAATTTTATAGACAACTCTATAAGATCAGTACTACTCCCATTTCACAAGACAGAAAACTGAAGTTTATGGAGGTGAAGTAATTTGTCTACAGCCATCCATCTAATAAATGGGCAAAATAAGATTGGACTTCAATAATTTGATTCCAGAACCCCTGTCTTTTTTTTTTTTTGAGAAGGATTCTCACTCTGTACTGAGGCTGGAGGGCAGTGGCGCTATCTCAGCTCACAGCAATCTCTACCTCCCAAGTTCAAGCAATTTTCATGCTTCAGCCTCCCTAGTAGTAGCTGGGATTATAGGCGCATGCTACCAAGCCTGGCTAATTTTTATAGTTTTAGTACAGACGGGGTTTCACCATGTTGGCCAGGCTGGTCTTGAACTCCTGACTTCAAGTGATCCACCTGCCTCAGCTTCCCAAAGTGCTGGGATGACAGGCATGAGCCACCATGCTCGGCCAGAACCCATTCTTTTAACCACTGCACTCTCCTACCTCCCAGATTCACCTCAGTTATACAGTCAATTAGGAAGCTGTTCTTGTGGTCTGAACAGGTGGCCGTGAGAATGGTGGTGAGAAGAGCTGGGACAGACATTTCAGAATAAGATATGACAATTCAGGTCAATTAAATATGACAGTTATCTCAAGATATCTCAACTTCAAATGTTCTATCCTGTGATCCATAAGGGCATTTGCATTTTACAGATTGTAGGTTCATAAAATGTGGTCCTTGTAAATATAAGGCATACATAAAAATCAAAACATAAATCCTAAGAGTAGCATCGAGTAAACCCCAGTATTCCTTTTATATGATCTTATATAAGATTTATAACCAATAAACATTTTTATATGGAATAATTATGCCACCACACACATACACACACTCACAAACACACATCCTCAATATGCTTAGGTCTGAGTTTGTTTTTACACATGCTATAAATATTTTGAAACTTAAAATATTTAAATTAAAAGCAGATCGTGTACACAACTTTGTTTAAAAGTGGACTTCTCTCCAATTATTCTTTTGCTTAGTAATCTCCAGTCCTTTTTTGGCTTTTAGTGTCAAAAGATTTGAATACAATAGTAAAAGCAATTGAGAGGATGTCTAATTGGGGCTTGTGTATACTCTAAACGTCCTTTCAATCACTTTTATTATTGTGTATTGATCTTTCGACATGAAAAGAATGAACAAATTCAAGAAATCACCTCCTCTAGAAGTAGCCACATCCTAATTCTTGGAACTTGTGAATATATTGCATTAAGTGGTAAGGGGGAATTTAGCTTCCAGACAAACTTAAGGTTGCTAATCAACAACCTTGAGATGGGGAGATTATTCTGTATTCGCCGATGGATCCCATGTTATCACAATGGTTCTTAGAAGTGAAAGAAAGAGAGGAGAGTTAGAGTCCGAGTGAGTCTGAGAGAACGATTCTCCACCAAAGCATCCAGGAAGCATCACAGCCCCTGCTGCACCTGGATTTTAGCCCTGTGAGACCCACTGCAGGCTCTGACCTCCAGAACTGCAAGATAATACACTTGCGTTGTTGTGAGCCACTAAATTTGTGGTAATTTGTTCATAGCAACCGTAGGAAACTGATATACCCTCCCCCACCAATTGAATAGGAGGAAATTTTATACTTTAAACCCTAAAATCTATGTTCAAAATAATTTTAAGGGTGATTTAATTGATTTTATTTGTTTGGATATGCATCCACTGCCTGCTCAGATTGTCAGGCCTCCTCTGTGATTTTTCTTTTGTCTGTAGGCAAATTGCTCCCCAGGACTATGTCCTGCAGCTTCACATTCAGAATCGCTATTTTAAGATAATAATGTCTCATTCATTCATTCAATCAGTCAGTCAGTCAACAAGCATGTATACATACCTCCAGCCAGACCTTGCCCCTGAACCACAAACACAAATATCCAACTCATGGTCAGCAATAGCCACAGAGACACTCAACAGACACTT
The DNA here is from genome assembly GCF_009828535.3 of Hylobates moloch. Taxonomy (NCBI): domain Eukaryota; kingdom Metazoa; phylum Chordata; class Mammalia; order Primates; family Hylobatidae; genus Hylobates; species Hylobates moloch. The sequence continues at coordinate 108,413,594 of NW_026652277.1, read as the reverse complement.
CAACTTAATATGTCCCAAACCGAACTCCTGATATTCCTCCCAGTCTGCAAGGTCCAGAGTCTTCTTCATCTCAGTTGATGCAAATCCCATTCTTCTACTTGCTCAGGTCAAAATCTACAGAGCCATCCTTGACTCTTTTCTTTCCCTGACCGTTCACATTCCAACACATCCACATATCCTGCCTGCTCTACATTCAGAACATATCCACTTCTCACCACCTTGCCTATCCATCCAAGCCACTATTTCCCTCTCACCAGAGAGACCTCATTTGGTCTCCGGCTTTGTCCCCTGCAGGCTGTTTTCAACACAGCAATCACACTGATCATACTTAAAATGTAAGCCTGATCTCTTCCCATCTCTGCTCAATACTCCTCAATTTTTCTCATCTCAGAGTGAAAGCCAAAGGCCCTGCTCCCTCCCTGCTGTCCCACTGCCCTCATTTCTCTGACCCTCTGCTTTAATCACTCAACTCTAGGAACCCTGGCCTCCTCATTCCTAAGACAAGCCACACATTTTTGCCTCAGGGACATTATGCTTGCTGCTCCTTCTTGGCAACTGATTCCCTCAGTGAGGCCTCCCTTTCCACTTTACCTAAAAGATCAACCCACCACCACTTACCCCTTCTCCTGTCACTCCCTGCCTAACATAACCTGCTTTGTTTTTCTGCATAGTACTCATCACCACCTGATATATTGTATATTTACTTGGTTTGTTGAATATCCAATTCCCCTCAACACCACTAAAGTGTAGGCTGTATGAAGGCAAGCACTATTTTTTGTTCATCGCTTTATCCCCAGAATCTAGAATTGTACTTGGCACTTAGTAAGCATATATACGAATGTGTGTTGAATAATAAATCGCTGTTCCAGGTCCTAGGGATACAAAGATGAATGAAACACAATATTCGACACTGAGGAATTCACCATTCTAGGGCAGCACTGTGCAACAGAACTTTCTGTGATGACGGAAATACTCTCTACCTGTGCTATCCAATATGGTAGGCACTAGAAGTATGTGGCTATTGAGCATTTGAAATGTGGCTGGTATGATTGAGGAAGTGGATTTTAATTTTATTTTAATTACTTTAAATTTAAATAGCCACATGTGGTTAATGGCTGCCATATTGTATAACACAAGTGTAGAGGAGGAGATAGATACAAAAACCCATAATACTGGTAAGAACACAACATAATTACTGTCATGGTACAGATGTACAATAAAGTGTCATGGGAACCCAGAGAAGGTAGCCACTAATTCTGTGTTTAGTCTCCTCCATTAGACCCTCCAAGACATTAACTACTTTTCCCTCATATAACTTTACATTCTTGTAATTATTATTATTATTATTATTATTTTGAGACAGAGTCTCACTCTATCTAGGCTGGAGTGCAGTGGCGCGATCTCGGCTCACTGCAGCCTCCAGCTCCCAGATTCAAGTGATTCTCCTGCCTCAGCCTGCAGATAGCTGGGATTACAGGCACCTGCCACCACGCCCAGCTAATTTTTGTATTTTTAGTAGAGACGGGGTTTCACTATGTTGGCCAGGCTTGTCTCGAACTCTTGACCTAAAGTGATCTGCCCACCTCGGCCTCTCAAAGTGCTGGGATTACAGGCATGAGCCACCATGCCCAGCCTCTTGTAATTATTATTTAATGACAGCTGGAACTGAGATCATCCTCAGCTACTGACAGGAGACTTTGCACATAGTAGATGATCCATAAATATTGGTTTGACTGACAACTGAAATGGTTATGGGAGGATTATAGAGGAGGTGATATTTGAGTTGGACCTTAAATGATGAGTAGGAGTTTGCCAGGGCAAGACAGGAAAGAAGGGATGTGAGGCAGCGAAAGCAACACACGCAAAGGCAGGGGGAGTCCTGGTGCTTTTATAAGTGGAATCAGGAGTTCAGTGTGGTTGTAATACCTATATAAAGGTGGATGTATTCAGTTCTCACTGCATGACAGTTCAAGTTAGACAGTGACTTTGTAAGTAGGAAAACCCAAAAGCCAGTGTTAAATAAAAGTTGGGCAATTGCTTAGTGAATTGTGTCAAAGTAAACTTGGTCTTTTAAGCATATTCAGCCCATTACAGCCCTTTAACAAGTACAGACTAAAGTTTCTCTAACTTTTCCCTGATCTAGAATATTATGACATTTCATCTTGTGAGGAACTTAGGGATCATTTAACTAAAACTTTCTTTGGTCAGATGAAGAAATTAAGATCCAGAACGCAGAGCTAATTAATTCAGAGTTGGGACCATAATCCAGATGTTTTAGCTCACAGTCTTGGATCATTACCAACACACAGTGAATACACAACGACGTTTCTTCCTCTCACCTGACACAAAGCAAGCTTCTGGTACCAAAATGTATCTGTTTATAACCTCCAATCACTACAAAACATACAGAAGAATGTTCCATCATAAGTTATCTGTCCATGTATGAAAAGAATCATCAAGGTTGCTCAATAAAATACAGATAAAACAACCAACCATTAAAGCCTTAAGAAATAGTAACAAACTTTGAAAAAGTTATTTTCTTACTGCAGTGTAAAATGAATTGCTATCTTCACAAACACAACAGGGAATAAGAACTGTATGGTATGGTATATTAAAATGGCATCCATACTGTAGGTCTGGTTTCCCATCCTGAAACAACTGCTCCCTAGCTAGGTTACCTAAGGAAACTAGTTAACCTCTCTGAGTCTCCATTTTTACATTTCTAAAATGTAGGAATTAGGTCTTCAAGATCCTTTTTGGTTCCATGGTTTTCTTGTTATTTTGCTGAGTTAGAAAGAGAGGAAAAGCAGCAGAACAAATTCCCACTTGGACAGAGGGTCATTTATGCTGCTTTATTGCAGTCAGATCAACAATCCTACTGATATTTCTTCTGTCAGTTCCTAAATCTGTCAGATCATGCATAAGTCACCTGTCCCAAAACAGGAACTAGTACTACAGCCTTTTCCATATTCTGCATTTGATGTGTGCTCCAAAAATGTTGACTAATTATTGTCCCAGTGTCTTATCTACCTTGGGCCAGCACTCCAAGATTCAAACTCATTCTGTGAGTTCTCATGAAGTCTCTTCCTTTGCAAGCTGTGATGTCTTCTTCACCAAACTACAATCAATTTTTTACATTAAAAATATATCGACTTCCACAGACAGAGATGGGATAGAGGATATGCTTTACCTATCTTCGTATAGTCTTTCTTCGAAATCTCTGGGAGTCCTGAAGAATGACAAAGTCTAACTCATAACAAATAAGAAGAAATAGAAATAGTTTATTGCTATGGAAGCAATTATGTCTTCCTACATGATATGCATATATGTGGGTCCCCAAACAGAATCACCACGGTTTATCTTTGACTGTTTCAACCAATGAAATTGAAAATATCTCCTGCTTTTCAATTAGGTTCCACCTTTCATGCAGAAACACAAGTAAAATTTTTTCCTTTGACTAATTTGTTTAAACATACGTGATGCTGATCCCTACTTTCTTGGGCTATTCAGCATGTGCCTAAGCATTCACAGTATGTCTTTTAGATTATGAAAATAATCTTCTCCAAGCTCAATTAAGAACAGATGGTTAAAAACTTCAAGGTAGTATTTGCATAAAAAGATCATCTTACTTTGACACTGTAAAGTTTTATATTACTGTTAATTGTTTTCCCTGAAAAAAGCACCCCCTCCCTTGTCCAGAAGATAACAAGAAAATTTGGCTTATTTTTTTACTGAAAGGAAAGCATTTCATGCAAAGGCATTACTGGGGGGAAAAAGTAACACAAGAACATAAAACAATATGGACATACTGTGAATAAAGGTGTCACATCTGCTCTGATCTACAGGAAACTTATGCTTAATCTGATAGTTAGACATTAGCCGCCTCACCTTCTCAGAATCCAGACCAACCCAAGTAATCCAAAAAGCCTCTAAGCCAAGATCATGTGCTTTATTCGAGAATTTAAAAAGTAGCCTTAAACTAGGGCTTGTTGACTTACTCGCTTCTACAGATGAAGGTAGATCAAGCTTACTGATATGGTTATCTTATGTGGTAATTTTATGTTCCCATGACGCTTCTGTTCTTCCTGCTCTGATTCATAGACTGAAGGTTGGATAACAGATTAGCAACTTGTGAGCAAGGTGATAGAAACAGATAGGGATGAACTATTAAAAGCAGACATAAAAATGGTGTTGTCAAATCTTCAACTTGAAAGAAAAATTCAACAATCTGGTCATTACAAGTGATTAATAAAACACAAAATAGCTCCTTCTGTAGAGGCAGCCTCAGATCATCTTGTTTTGCACCATAGAAATTTATCACCCAGACCACAGCTGATTGGAATAGGACTGGTCACATGACATAAATGTAGCTGAAAGTGGCTGAGCAGTGAGCTTCAAGATAACCTGATCTAAAAAGCTTTGCCGGAAACAAAGAAAGGTCCAATAAGATTCTTGCTAAAAACAAGGAATGTTCCAGTCCAATTCTACTTCGAATAATTTGATTCAAACAAATGGAGAAAAATCAGACTGTTAGCAGTGGGAACTAAAGCTGAGAAGATACTGTGAATTAGATCCATGAATGGTCAGCAGCAAAGCAAAGTCATGCAGAAATCAAAGACATAAGGAAGTACAAATCAGGAATAAGCAAGAGCTGTGAGGTAGGTAAGGTATAAAGCAGTGAGTCAATGATGTATTAGATGAGAAGAAATGTGACAGCGACTAAACAAGAGGAGATAAACTACATTAACAACAGAGCACTGAAATGTAGATTCTACTGTCAGGATCCTTAGAACTACTTTAGACCTATATCCAATCTTGTGTCGATCTCCTAGTCTTGCATCTCTAAGACTCTATCTCTCTTAAAATTTATTCTTCAAAAAGTCCCCATTTACTTAAGCTAGCCCAGAAAAGGCCTCATTCCTTGAAATAAAAAATACTAACATATTCTTTGTAGATAAAATTTAATGTGCTATTTTTCCATAAACTCTAGAGTTTTTATCATTTCTCTTTGGTTTGTTAGAGTTCTTAACATATCATCTATATGAAGAGTCAATAATATATTCACCTCTAAAAATAAAAATAATAAATAGTCAATAATATATGTTTATCATTTGGCTTTTAACAGATCAGTATGTAGCATTTATTGAACAGTTATTATGTTCCATGCACTATAAAAATCACTTTACAGAAATTATCTCACTGAGTCTTCAAAATAACCGAGATGGGAAAGTTTGGCACACAGAGTTTAACACATTTGCCTACACCCATTGAGCCAGATAAAACCCAGCTGTGCCTGACGCTAGAGCATGCCCTTGACTCTAAGCACCACCACTCCTCTTTTGTTTATTATTTTTTAAATTATTATTTTAAAAATATTTTTACAAACACGCATAACATAAAATTTACCATCTTAACCATTTTTAAGCGTACAGTTAAATGACATAAAGTACATTCATGTTGTTAAGCGACTATCATCATCATCCATCTCCAGAACTCTTTTCATCCTGCAGAACTGAAATTATGTACCCATTAAACAATAGCTATGCATTTTCCTCTCCCCTCAGCTTCTAGCAATCACCATTCTACATTCCGTCTCTAGGGATATAAATAGAATGACACAGTATTTGTTCTTTTGCAATTGGTTTACTTCACCTAACGTAGTGTCCTCAGTGTTCACCCATGTTGTAGCATGTATCAGAATTTCCTTCCCTTTTAAGGGTGAATGATACTCCATTGTACATATATACCACAGTTTGTTTATCCATTCGTGTCAAGGGACATTTGGGTTGCTTTCATCCCTAAGCTATTGTGAATAATACTGCTACGAACACAGGTGTACAAATATTTCTTCAAGTCTCATCTGTCCATTTTTGGGGATCTATACCCAGAAGTGGAGCTGCTGGATCATATGATAGTTCTATTTTTAATATTTTAGAAACCCACATGCTATTTTAGACAGTGGTTGTACCATTCCACATTCCTACCAGTAGCACACGAGTGTTTTCATTTCCCTATATCCTTACCAATACTTGTTTATTTTCTATTTTCTGTTTATTAGCCATCCTAATTGGTGAAACAACATTTTTTTCCTTTTGTGTTTGAGTGTGTTTAAAATAAAGAAGTCTTAAAATTGATATATACATAAATTATCTGTCTTTATCTTTAAGGCTTTAAGTTCTCACTTTAAAAACATCCTTCCCCATCCCAGCATTATACAAATATCTATTTCTACTACATTTTCTAGTATTTTCTTAATATATCTGGGATTAGTCATACAAAGTTGACTAAACATTATTTTTGGTCTTAATGATTAAATAATTGTCCTGCCTTCATTTTAATAATCTATTATTTCCTAACTAACTTGAAATTCCACATTTGCTATATGCTGAATACTTATCTATATTGGCATAAATATCTTGGCTATGTATTGTGTTTCTATACCACAAAACACTGTTGATTACTGTAGCTTTATAAGGCATTAAAGTATTTGGTAGAGACTCCCTTCATTAATCTTGTTCATCTGAAATGTTCTAGGTAATTGTTTTACCCCCAAATAAACATATGAGGTTTATATGGAAGTAAAACAGTATCACATAACTTAATTACCTACCAAAGATATCACCACATTACAGAGTAATATATTTAATGTTCTTAATTATAAATCAAAAATTTATCATAAAAAAATTAAATATGCTTCACAGCATTGACATAAAGCAAAGAAGAATATGATCCATTCTAGTGAGATTTATTAAAATACTAATAAACTGAATCTTCAGTTCTTCAAAAACTAAGGGACAGAGAGATTATAATATTAAGTATCCACCCAAAAAAAACCCTGTTAAGCACAGGAATGCACTGGTAAAAATTGAGTTTAATTATAATTACCACTTAAGAGTCAATAAAGCATCATTCCCAGAGAGATAAGGTCCCCAAATCCCCAAGTACAGTTGAACTTCCTTTCTTATCAAATCATCTGAAATTATCATATTCTTCTGACTGTATCTTCTCTCCACTATCATTCATTATATACAGTTGTTGGCTGGTTCTCTCAGGTTGCAATGATAACTATGATGCCCTTCACGATTTCAAAGAACTTCCACTCACCCTTTTATGGCTAGAGATGCCTAACTATCACACAGCTTGTATTATAACATCCAACAAGATCTTCTTTCTTTGTCTCTTTGCCACAGGTCTAGTTCTCCAGGACACAGATGGCATTAAAAAGAGACTACAGAGGAAACTACACAAGTTGCAGAACACATTTATCTCAGGATAGTGTGACGGAAGGCTCATTAACCAAGAACATTTGCAGTATGAGACGCCAACATCCATTTCTACTATATTCAGCAAAAAGTCCACCATAGTAGCTTTCATTGACACAGGAGCTAGAAAGCACCTTGAGCAATATATTTTTTAATAGCATGTTGTAGCCCGGAGAAGGCAAGACTGGCAGGACAATGGCAGTGTTTCAGAAAGCAATGGAAGCCTGCACCAAGCTAATGACAGCAGGAATACAGAGGAAGGTATGATGCCAGGCTGAACATGAAGAGAAAGGCAGAAGATTTCTTAGATAACTCCCAAGATAATTCTTAGGTTACTTACATATGTTAGTGCAGTTAAGTGTTTGATAAATGAATGAGAGAATGACTATTCAAAGTTAGGTCCACGGACTAGCTGTCAATCTATTTATTACTAACCCACATAACAAGATAAAGAGCTTGCTTCAGAAAGTAAGTGAATTAGATCATGAAGCACATTGTTTAGTTCAACTGACTTCTTTTTTTCCGTAGGAAGATTGTTTGTGTGAAGGAAGCAGTACATTGGTACATTCTCCCATAGCGTCACCTTCATTAGGAACCAGCAATTTGACAGCATATGTGGTTCTGTTCAGATCCTAAACATTTGATTCAGCTGGGGATCCAGAGGCAGTAAAGTCTTCTGACAATGTCTGTGATATCAGTGCTGAACAAAGATGCTCTTAGTGCCAGGGTGAGTCTAGGGCAGACTTTTGGAGCTGGTGAATTGATGGCTCTAAGGAACAATGCATTTGACTCTTACGAGCCAGTTCCTGCCTTGAGCTCAAAGAAATGGCTATGCTGACATTCCTATGAGCTACAGCTGGATTAATGATAACTACAGTAATTGCACAAAAGGTAAATTGGATCTCATAATCAAATGGCTGTTTAAAAGATCTCACTCACCAAACTGAGAGTATTAAAAAAATCACATATAATCAATAGCTTTGGCCATCTGCAGAACTTTTCCTGATGGTTTGTGAATATAAAATGGATATGAGAAAGTCATCCTTCAATTGATACATTCAGCTGCTTGTATCAAAAAACCTAAATTAAACTGGCTCGCACAAAAATGGAATTTACTTGATTACATGAGCGAAAGTCTAGAGGCAGGCTGGACTCTGGCCTTGACTTAATGCAATGACTCCGGCCCCATTTCCATGCATTGCTCTATGTTCTTCCTTCTGCCATGAGGCTTTGCCTTCAGATTGTCAGAAAAGTAGCTTTAGCCATTCTGGCCTTACACCCATACTCTTTGCATGGCTCCCACTTAAAAGTAGGGAAACTTTTTCCTGAAGAGCCCCTCTGCCAAGTTTACCTTCATATCCCATTTATCCAGACTGTTATAGCACAAATTCTTTGACCAAGCCCTCCAGCCAAGGATATGCTATGGGAGCTTAGGCTTCACATCCTAAAATGGATACTGGTGCTGGCTTGGGAGTAAGGCTTTACTGGGATTTTCATAGACTAATTAGAGCTCATCCTTTTAGCTGAAGTCAATGCCCCAAACCTCCTAGCTGCTGCAAAATGGATGACTCAAAGCTCCATGTTCAATACAAAGTCCAACCCAAGCCTCATTAAAGAGCAGACAACCTACAATGTAAACTAATAAAGATAAATAACAATTTAGAATATTATAAAATGAAGTAATGTGACAAGAGATGTTTTTGATAATAGATACTTTCAAAAGAGAAAGATTGCCTAAAGAGAATTGGGAGGTTACACTGTCTGTGTGTCTGAATGTAGCAGTGACCAAGGAAAATTATGTTGTGATTCTAGAGGATGGATTCCAGTAATTTAGGCAGAAACAACCACAGGGCAGAGAAGGATTAACTCCAAGTTATGTTAGCCTGAGGAGACTTCCCTTGGGCAATACCTAATCTTTTTGTTGTAAATTCTATGCTCGCCAAGCAACCTTCTGAATTATTATTTGTCCTTCTGAGTGACTGACCCCACAAAAAGGGAATGCCTGGTTGAAAAAATGCTCCTGATTTTAAAAATAAGTTCTATTTCCCATGATTGGGACTGTGGTTTATAAATCATTCTCTTTTGTATTTTGTTAGAGAGAATCTATCCCTCAAAGTCTGTTCACTGTGACAAAATAATAGAAGTGAGATCTTGAAAGGGAAAAGCTAAGACCTAAACCCAACACCATAATGTCTCCATCAAGGTATAATCCCCATGAGGCCTGGCCTAAATCTGCCAGCTGCCTTCTCCTTACCTGGGAACTAATGTGTGAGCAGCCCAACAGAAAATCCACCAAGCAATCTCCTAATCCTTAATTGAACAGAGGGCCCTGAGAGAAATGCTTAAGCACAGGGGTTATGAACCAAGTTCTTAGGATCAAAGAAATCTGGGGATAAGTCCAGGCTCCTCCTACTAACGATGTGATTATGGGCAAGTAGTTTAACCTCCAAGATCCAGTAACTCCAATGATGAAATGGTGAATATTTAATAGAGTTGTTACAGTGATTAAATAAGACAAAGTTCACTAAGTGCTTGACATGAGATTAGTGGGTTTTTGTTTTGGTTTGGTTTTTGTTTGTTTATTTTTAGAGATAGGATCTCACTTTGTCACCCAGACTGGAATGTCATGGCATGATCACAGCAAACAGCATCCTTGAATTCCTGGGCTCAAGCAATCCTCCTGCCTCTGCTTCTCAGTTTAGCTGGGGCTACAGGCACATGCCACCATGCTCAGCTACATTTTTTTAATATTTTGTAGAGACAGGCTCTTGCTATGTTGCCCAGGCTGGTCTTGAACTCCTGGCCTCAAGCGCTCCTCCTACCTCAGTCTCTCAAAGTGCTAGGATTATAAGCATGATACTTTGCACCCAACCTGTTGTTTTTGTTTTTAATATTGTGGCCCTTGTGTCAATATTATGACTTCTGCATTTGACTGAAAGGTGTCTGCTAACTTTGTCCAGTAAAGTGCTCCATGATAAACAAGAGCTCAGTAAATGTGCCTGAGTGAGGCAACTGGAGAAAATGAGAGAAAAATGTAATCTGAGAGGCCTCTGTAATTTGCAACATCCAATCTTACTCCAGATTAACTCAGTGTGAGACCCCAGCGTAGTCTGACTATTGTCTGCTTCCTAACCAAGCAGCAGTATAGTCACACAGCTTGTATTTATTTCTGAATTGTTAAGGACAACAACCTAGAAAATACCACAGAACATTAATTTAAAAGAGTGAGGAAACTGTGTTATGTGAGGAATCACTAAGGAAATTAAAGTATACTTACTTTAGAAACAAGAAGCCAAGAGAGAAAAAGTAGGAAATGTTAGCCTTCCTCAAATATTTGAAGGACTATAATGTAGAAGAGAGAACAGTCCATCTACATTTTACTCGTCTGTCTCCCCAGCAGATTGGTAAATGCCTTGAAGGAAGAGAATGTGTCTCATTCGTCATTGTATTCCCAGAAATTGACTTGATACTGGGGACATTATAAATGCTCAATAAGTGTTTGTTGATTGAATGAGAAGACAGATGGAAGGATGGATGGAAGATGGGATGAATGGACGATAGGATGGAGAGAGAGTGACAGATGGATACATATTATTTAAACCATTATAAGATGTTAATGCTAGCATGAACACTGGAAAAGAGACATTGAGACTCTAAAAGAGAAAGGATTTCCTTAAGGTCACTCACCTAATTTGTGTGAATGCTGACTAGACCAACAGAAGCCATGATATCGAGTTCAGTACGCTTTCTACTACCTTTCTCTCTATTCACATCTGATAAACTGAGAGGATACCCATCATAATGTAATCCTGGTGTTGGACTCTTATGGGCTGAGTTGTAACCACCTGCAAATTCATATGTTGAAGTCCTAACCCCCAATATCTCAGATTGTGACGTTATTTGAAGGTATCATTGTTACAGACATAATTCGTTAAAATGAGGTCATACTGGAGTAGATTGAGCCACTAATACAGTATGACTGCTGTTCTCATAAAAAGGGAAATTCGGACACAGACAGGAATAGAAGGAAGATGATGTGAAGAGACACAGGAAGGAGATGACCATCTACAAGCTAAGGAGAGAGGCCTGGAGCAGATACTTCCCTTCCAGCCTTCAGAAGGAACCGATCCTGTTGAGACTTTGATCTTGGACTTCTGGTCTCTAGAACTGTGACACCATACATTTCTGTTGTTTAAGCTAGCCAGTCTATGATACTTTGCTATAGCAGCCTAATATAACATAATAGGCTATATATATTATAATTTATAACTAATACAGATAGATGGTAAGGCCAGAAGATAGGAGCCTGAGTTCATGATTCCTGAATCACCTCTGACTAAAAGCACTTCACTGCAGATATACCTACATTGAATAGAGGGTTGATCAAGAAAAAATATTTTTGTGTGTCAAACCACTGAATTTTGAGAGCTTATTTATTATAGTAATGTATAGTCTATCCCCATGCTGCTTATAAAGACATACCTGAGACTGGATAATTTATAAAGGAAAGAGGTTTAATGGGCTCACAGTTCCACATGGCTGGGGAGGCCTCACAATCATGGTGGAAGGCAAACGAGGAGCTAAGTCACATCTTACAAGGCAGCAGGCAAGAGTGTGTGCAGACGACCTCCCCTTTACAAAACCATTGGTTCTCTTGAGGTGTATTCACTATCACAAGAACAGCATGGGAAAGACCCACCCTATGATTTGATTACTTACCACTAAGTCCCTCCCATGACTCATGGGAACTATGGAAGCTACAATTCAAGAGGAGATTTGGCTGGGGACACAGCCAAATCAAATCAAGCAGCTAGCATTATCTAACATAGAATTTAAGTAATTTAACTGCCAAGAAATTTTAAAAGTTATTTTACCTGAAAACAAATATGGACATAGCACAAAGAACAATATAACATCCATGTTTTGCTTTTTTTTTTTTTTTTTTGAGTCCAGGCTGGTCTCTAACTCCTGGTCTCAAGTGATCCGCCTGACTTGGCCTCCCAAAGTGCTGGGATTATAGGCATAAGCCACCACACCCAGTCCATAAAACCTTTTGGAATTAAAAAAAAACTTCTAAGAAAATTTAAGTTTAAATTAATTTTGGCAAAATTCCCCCAAATTCTCCCCAAGATATAAATTTACTCTCTTCTGTATTTGGAGATAAGGTCTTTAAACAGGTAAGTAAGATAAAATGAGATCACTAAGGTGGACTCTAATTCAATAGGACTAGTATCCTTATAAGAAGACATTAGGAGGACACAAACACACAGACAGGGAATACCATGTGAAGATATCTACAAGCTAAAAGAAGTCCTCAGAAGAACAACCCTACTGACCCCTTGATCTTGGACTTCAAGCCTCCAGAACTGTGAGGAATAAATTGCTACTGTTTAAGCCTGTGGTATTTGTTACGGCAACTCTAGTAAAACAATACAGACTCAGAGCCCTTTCCCCCATGTAATGTGAGTTTAATGAATTTAATCCAACTGCTCTATATCACAGCACTGAAGAGGGCACTTTGCCTGGTGTACACAATGGAAGCCTATTGCGATTTTTGCCAAGGACATTATACTTTACTATGTCCTCATTACAGCACCGCATATCTTTCACTCGAACCTCAAAAGAACCATGTGACATTGGTAAGACACATAGAACATGAAGGCTTAGGCAGATTTAGTGACCTACTGACAGATACAAAGCTGGTAAGTGGTGGAGCCACCCAATTCAAAACCCAGCCTTCTAACCCTTTCTCTCTCTAAGAACAGCAGCAAATATTTATTGAGCACATACTATGTGCCAGCACAATTCTGTGTACTTTACATTCACTATTTTATTTAGTATCTACAACAAACACATGGGACAGGGGCTATCATCAATCCCCATTTTGTAGATAAGAAAACTGAGAATTCTGCAAGGTAAGTGACTTGCCCACAATCACACAGTAAGTGATGATATCAGGCTTTGAACCCAAGCCACCTCCCTCCAGAGACTAGATATTTCACCATGCACCTATTGCTCTAATTCATCTCAGTCTTCTCTTCATGAACCTCTTTCTACATGTCAACCTGGCATAATGTTCTCTCTTTTCAGCAAATGCTCCAGCTGTTGCTAAAATATCCACCCTTCACACCTCCTGCCTTGCAGAGCAGGTGCACTGGGCCCACCTCTGGAGTCAGGGACTTCCTGCCCTCCAAATGCAGGGGGTGACCCACAGCTTGACATTTGATGTCAGTGAGTGATAGTTTCTGATTAAACCATGTCAGAGGCAGAGGAGTTTGCGGCTACTGTATTTTTTCACTCTGAGCACTCAGTGGCTTTCCTCCTTGATTCAGGATCACAGCCAACATGGAAGCTGAAATCCTTTCTGACGTTTGCTGGATTGCCACAGTGAATTAGTCAAGATCCCCATGGACTGCCTTTCTCTTTGTGCCAACTTGTCACAGTAGCAGCAGCAAGGAGCGTGACCCAGTGCTTTTAGTCTAGACATATAGTCATCAGAGGCCCTCAGGGCTCCGGGCAAATTTACAAGCTTTTGAGACAAGGACCTGTCTGATAACAAAACCAACTGACACCCTCAAGATAGAGAGCGGTGCAAAGAAACATAGAAGTGACAGCCTTCTCAGCATGTCATTCCATTTCACCTCATCTACTTTTGCTTGGTTTCACGATGTCAGCTTCATATGTACAGCCCTCTTTCTAAGAGACTCGATTCACCTCTTTGACACCAGAAGTGCCCTCGCCAGGCCTTCCTCTCTGCCTTGGGGAAGGTGTGTTCTCCTCCTCCTTCCCTCTACTGTTTTCTGGAGTCCAGAGTTCCTGCTGATCTCATCAGCAACCCCTGCAAAGGCTGGTGGAAAAATCCTACAGCTCTCACCCCCAGGGGCCACCATGCTCAGAAAAAACACATCTAGCAAAAGGCCTGCAAAAGAAATCAGACAGTCAGGTGAGGTTTTTGTTTCTGAGATCTTCATGTCAGATTTCCATCCAGGTACAGGGAGGGCTGCTACAAAGGGAGAAGTGCCTAAACAGGACATGAATATACATAGAGACTAGCCCTATTTCAGATCATGGAGAAAAAAAAGTATCCCTCCTTGAGTTTCAAAAAATACTCTCTACTCAGAATGAGCAAAGTAAAGCCAAATGAAGGTCAAGAGTTTCTCTCTCTCTCTCTCACACACACACACACACGCACAGCTTCTGAAATCAACCATTTTATTTATGAAGTTCTTAGAATGCTGGATGATGTGGCAATGTGTGAATTCCTTATAAAATGCAAGTGAGATGTGCAGAAAAGAGTTGCAGACCATTCTACCCAGTCACTCTGGCTGCACTGCAAGTCTGGGCTCGAGAACTAAAAATCTATCTCAGATAATTGACATTTATTTGATTGAAACAGCAGGGTGCCCTCCATCACCATGGGAGGAGACCATATGGAAGAACAGTGCGAGTGAAGATAATGTTTGTCTACTGAGTGTGCCAATGTGTTTAGAGATTATTCACAGGGCTCTGGGGACTCCAGTATGATAATGTTTCAGCCAAATTAGAATCAGATTAATTGCTCTAATCTAATGGAAAGACAATGTTTATCAAATTATTGCTCTTTTCACCACATGATATTGCAGTGTCATTATTCCTTGAGTTTAAGAAAGGAAATGAAAAGACTCTTGTAACACATCTGCTCAAGAGTTATATGATAGTGCTTTTCCCACTACACACGGGACTGTAATGCAGTTGGCAATTCTGTGAAGTAACCAATAAATTAAAGCAAAAGATCTGTAGTGGATAAATCTGCTGGAGTCCTATGATATCAGTTCATATTTTGATAAGACTATCTAAAGTCAATTAACTTTTTCCAGATTTGAGAGATTTTCTGCTTCATATTATGTATGAAGTGTTTTCCTCTATAAACAGGGAAGTGCTTTTTTTAAAAACCATAAGTGGCACTTACAACAAAATTCTAAAACTCCTTTTCAAAATATCAAAAATCAGCCCAGTTTTTTAACACCCAGAGAGGAAATGGAACTCTTAGAAACTCATAACTTGTAACCCTCTATGGATTTATGCAAGAGCGAGAAATCGTCTCTGCCTTTTAAGACGTAGAGGACTCCATCAGCTCCTCAGCACTAAAGGAGTTGCCCATCTCACTGCCTCTCTCTGGCCCACGATTTGCATCCCTGAGAATTCTCAGAGGTGTCAAGCACCGACCAGGTGTCTGTCTAAGAGGTACAGAGAGTCACATCCAAGCCAGTGGCCTCACCGAAAGGCGCTGGCTATGAGTCAGTGCTTCCCAACACCTACTAGGCTGTACCCCCAGCTCCAACAGGGAATTTGGGAGGGAGATAGAGAAGGAATTTTCTCCCATCTACATCTCCACAGGGTGCCCTGTTGGCCCCTGCAGAGAAAGGAAGAAGAATCAAGTGGCACAATTTGTATGTTCACTCGTGTGCACACTGATTATTTCAAAATAACAGCAGTGCAAAGCCTTCAAATGTCCATGAAGGCTGTTGGGAGATAACTGTCAGGCTTCCAGTGGGCCACATGACAAGTCCAATCATCACTTTTTTATTTTAGAGCCAGTGCCCTTTGGAGAAGGATCTTAGCAAACAGGACAAGACAGAGGAGAAAACATTGAAATTATTTTTCCTATCACTAATTCTACATTTATGTAATACTTCTAACAGGAGACAGAAATATCACCCTCATCTCCCTTTTGTAGTTGGCTCTTCAGATTTATTGCTTACAAAACATTGATTAATATCTCTAAGGTTACCCATCCTCCTTCTCCCTCCCCAAACATGTGCCATATTCTCCAATTCAGACTGGCAAACTCATGTAATCACAGAGGCTAAACCATCTAGGTTGAGATCTAGAATACACATTTTAATTTACACCATTGCTAACTTTTCCTCCCTTGTACTCTAAACTCATGCTTTGGGCTTGAAATTTTTAAAAAGACCAAGATTATACCTATCATTATTGAGTTGGTCTAAACAATGTCTCATATGTCATTATAGCCTACATTTGTCGGGTGTCGAGAAAAGGTTAGGCACACATGAATAGAGTCGATTGCTCCCTGATCTGTCGAAGCTCAAATCTTGCTGTGATTTTCGTGTTGCTGCTGCAACAACGGACTCCCCTGTGCTAAAAAGAGTCATTCTTAAGAAATAAGTGAAGGATATCGTAGCTGTATGGATGCCTAAGAAAACAGTGTATGTTTTCCAAGACAAAGCACAGAGCTGTAGATCTTCATTAATTACAATGCACTGGAACAAAAGCAAATACAACCACTGTAATTAACAACGTGATGCCTATAACCCCTGTCTAAATGCTTTCATTTCACTATTATTTAACAGTAAGAGCCTGATAAATTATTTTAATCCTTATTTTTGCAGTTCATTTTGGAAAGGTTGTGTGACTCAGTCTGAGGCATATTCATACATTCCTTTACATTTTTATTTTAAATACTTTCATTATCAAACTTCTTTAAACCCTACCCTATCATTAGAACTGAATTTCAAAACTTTTATTGTAAACTAAGTATTTGTAATAACATTAGGGGAATTCACACAAATATTGTGAATACAATGGGCATTTTTTTAACCTCTTCAGGTGGAAAAAATAAAGCCATTCTTAACTAAGTCAAAGTAATAACTTCAGCAATACATTCAAATAGTTGCCAACTGAGGTCAACTTACATAGACATGGAAGAACAACCTGCCCATCCACAAATATTCATCTAATGTTTATAATGTATACAAGTTAAAGGAAAAAGGCATGTCATTCTGACCCACAAGTTAGGGAGGCAAAATAAAAAGCAATGAAAAATTCAGAGAACAATTATATGCTGATTTAAGTGGCTGTGACCGTAATTACAACAGAAATTCAAACAAGAGAGAAATTGGTTTTGAATAAAGTGAAAGAATGCTTTTATAGAGAAAGTAACATTCATATTTGTCCTTGAGAGCTAAATATGATTCAATGAAGGGTAAAAGGAATAGCAAAATCTGAGCACAAAGAAGAGAAAGAATGAAGGATTGAGTGAGGAGAGGAAAAGGCCCACCTGCTGACCAAGAGAATATTTAGTAATCGAGACTAACACTAGAACGGTAGTGACAGGAAATAGTATGCAGGAAATGTCAAAAACAAGCAGACAGACGTAACTTAGTACAGTAGGCAGTGTTGGAAGCAATGAGAGCCAGGCCTCTCCCACCCTCACACCCACCCACTGGGTTCATTACATTAAATCCAACTATAACCTCAACTAGAATTAAATTTTAGCCAAACTCCTCATTAAAGCATTTTATTAAACTGCAAATATTTGATAAAATTTAGCTTTCTGGGCTAAATATTTTTCTTTTTAATTATAAGGTTACCAAAAATGACTCCAATACTAGCAAAGCACTTCTGTTTACTATGCTTTTATCAAGAGAAATGGATGATATTTGTAGGAAGCTAGTAGCTGGATTGATTGGAAGAAGGAGGCCCTGGATTCAAAGAGGTAAGACATAGAGCTGACAAGATTAGGACTTCAGCAGGGATAGTAGCACCAGGCTTTTATACAAGCAAAGTAGGTAATCATACAAGCTGCTTATTTTCAGAGGCTCTTATTTATAGTGATTGAAACTAAGATTTAGAGCCTCATTGTTTCAATTCAAAGCTTTGATTCCATTTCAATTTAAAGAACCTTGAGTTAAGCTAATAGGATTGGGCAATGTGACAAACTGTTAACAGATAATCCTACCTCAGGGATGATGAATTTAAAGAGTTTTTGTGTTTTTGTTTTTTGAGAAAGAGAATTTTGACTAGAGGAAGGAAGATAGACTGCCAGAACTGTAAACTTGAGGGAATTGTAAACAGATATCATTGAGGGTGCTCGGAGTCCACAACTATTTGAGGGAGGCTCCCCAAAGCAAATTTTGCAGGCTTCAGTTTTAACCAGGATGGTGTTGGGGGGTGGAGGGAAAGGCATACAGAAGATGAGAAAATATGAAAAGCATTTTGAAATAAAAGGACAAAGCTAATGCAGATTGTATGGAGGAGATGGATAATGTAAAACATAACTTCAAAGTTATTTGAAGACTATAATATGGCTGGGACGACTAACAAAAATAAAGGGGCTATAAAAAGGAACACATTTTAGAGGTAAGTAAGCGTCTTTAATTTTCCTTCCAATTAGAGTTCAGCTGTAACCAATTGGAGATGCATAATTGGTTCAAGGGTAAAAGTAGGACTATAAATGCAGATTTGAAGTCATTCATCATAAGTGATTGCTGACATCAAGAGAGGTATGTGTGGGAAATGGAGAGCAAAGAGTACAGCTTTGGCTCTGGGAAACAGGAATAAGAATGAGAGTAAGAGTAGAATAGGAGGTAGCAGAAGACACAGAAAAAAGAGCAGGGAAAAAAAAGACAGCACATTGCTATGAAAGTAATGAGAGATTTTTTTTTTTAATGAGTCGTCAGCATTATCAAGTGTCTAAAGGAGTCAAAGTTGATAGGAACTGAAGAAAGTCATTAGATCTGGAAAGAAAGAATTTATTAGTAATCTTTGAGAAACCCAATGCACTGGGGTAATACAAATATAAAACAGAACAACAGAACCCAAATGACTAATTGTTAAGATGTCAGAGAAGAGAAAGATTTGGGCAGAAAAGAGACGAAAATGGTAAGAAGTGATGTCCCCGAGTCCAAAGGAGGCTATAACCAGAGCTAAGATCCTGCTGCCTTTGAGTCTGAAAGGTGGAATGACAGGGAAAGAGGTGTGAGCAATTCTTTACAATAAAGACAGAGGTAATAAAAATCTTGGAGTTGATCTCCACATTGAATACTTTGCCTTTCCTTCACTGTATTATTCTCTCTCCTCCTCAGTCTTCTGTGTGAAATATATGTGATGGCAATGGAAGATTTTGGAGCTTAAGGAAAGAGAAGGGTGACTCTCATGAAGTATGCTTTAGGTCAATAAGAGATGAAAGTGGCTGACAAGCACAGTAGGGTCAGAGTAAAGCTGGGGAGCAGATGCTATGAACTGAATGTTTGTGTCCCCCAAGATTCATGTGTTAAGATCCTAACCCCCAATGTTATAGTATTAGGAAGTGGGGCCTTTGGGAAGTAGTTAAAACATGAGGTATAGTGCCCATATGAATGAATGAAATTAGTGACCTTATAAGAAGAGACCTGAGTGCGCGAGCTCTCTCTCGCTCTCTCTCTGTGTCTCTCTCTGTTCTCTGCCATGTAAGGATACACAAAAAAGATGAAAAGACAGCCATTTGCAAACCAGGAAGCAGACCTTCACCAGACACTAGATCTGCTGGCTCTTTGATCATGGACTTTCCAGCATCCAGAACTGTGAGAAATAAAATTTTCCTGTTTAAGATACCCAGTCTATGATCATTTGTTATAATAGCCTGAACTAAGCTTATATCTGCCATCATCTAGATCTGTGTGACTCAGTTTCTCCTCTAGCAATGCCTAGAGATTAGCTGCAGTAGAAGAAAAAGCCCTTGAAGGGATCATCAGGGCAGAATTAGCTCAATGCAGCATTAAGTAAAGGAAGTGAGGAAATAAAAATTGCTGGAGGGTATAGGATTGCTGTAGCTCACAGGCTATCTGGAGTGGAGGTGTCCAATGTATCCTCAAGAAGCAATAGAGACCCACTGATATAGGATGGGCTATGGGGAAGAATATATCTGGTTTCAAAGTCCAGCTTTACTTTTAACTAGCTATATGCCCTCTCAAAAATAATTTAACTTCTCTGAAATGTTCCTGGATCACACTGATGTAAGGATTAAATGCATTGATTCATGTGAAGTACACAGGAAGCAATAGCTGTGATCATCATGATTGAATTTATGTGAGTGTATTGAGAGCAATAAACAGGTAGCAGATAAGGCAGCTGTTGTCAGAAAATGAGAACCCAAAGTTCGAGGGATCAGTAGTATCATAAATGGTAAAGTTGATCAGGGGTTACAGAAGAGTCTTGAGGAGTAGACAATAGTGGAAAATATGAAGACTGCAGAAAAAAGTGATAGTTTGCCTCAACCTCACATTTCCTTGAGCTGACTGCTGTTATTCCACATACTACGTTTATGTCATGTACTGTGTCTATATCTGTGAAGAAGCATAGAACACAGTAGTGGCTAGGAAGAGGTCCCCCAGTGTCCTCCCTGTGTCCTTTCCTCAATTTCCTTAGAACCTGTTCTCAATGGCACAGACAAAAGTCACACAGCTTCCAATAGCTATTTGCTGTCACACCACCTAAAGGATGACCTCAAGGTTTGGGAATATACACAGGAACATCCTGGAGAGCTGGCCAGGCACAGGGGACTACTTCTCTCTCAGTGCATCTGAGGGTATCTAGCAATCCAGTACACATACTAGTGGCTTGTTATTTCTCTCCAAAACCTTGCTGGGACAGGGCCAGGTTATGAAAAGATCAGAATACAAATAATCTGCCATATTATTATCCACTGAAGGACATTTCACTGTTGACTATCCTGGGCCAACATTTCTAGAAGAGCCTTCCATTGGAAACTAGTTCACTGTGACACTAATATTATTCCCATGGAAGAAAGGGTTCCAAGGTCAAATAATTTTAAGAACTTCTAAATTAAATGAAATCAAATGAGTGTTTTTCAGTGCAGGATTTCTCAGAGCCTTTAATATGTTAATGTTGTATTGTGAATCTCCAAGACTGATTTTTCACTTTCCAGACCTCTGTGACCCTAAAATATTTTGCTTATGGAGCATCTAGAGTGGACAGTGGATAACTCTGTTGCTGAACCCATCGAGAATAACTCCAGTACCTGCAGCTCCAGAGCTCGTGCCCTTACCTACCCTTGAGGAATGAAAATCACTGTGCAGACAGCACTTTGGGAGGCTGAGGCAGGCAGATCACCTGAGATCAGGAGTTCAAGACCAGCCTGGCCAACAATGATGAAGCCCTGTCTCTACTAAAAATACAAAAATTAGCCAGTCATAGTGGCACATGCCTGTAATCCCAGCTACTTGGGAGGCTGAGGCAGGAGAATTGCCTTAACCCAGGAGGTGGAGGTTGTAGTGAGCCAAGATTGTACCACTGCTCTCCAGCCTGGGCAACAGAGTAGGACTCTGCTGGAAAAAAAAAAAAGGGGGAAAGTGAAGAAAGAAAGAAAGGGAGAGAGAGGGAGGGAAAGGGAGAAATGGAGAAAGAGAGAAAGGAAGGGAAGGAAGGGAAGGAAGGGAAGGAAGGGAAGGAAGAGAAGGAAGGGAAGGAAAGGAAGGAAGGAAGTCACTGTGCATAGATTTAATATAGTCAGTAAGGGGTTCTCCTCCCTTCCCGAGACAGATATACAAAGTAATACCTGAGTACCTGCCAAGATCCATCAAACCTGCTGACCACCATACACTCCATGATGATATGAAGGACCCAACAGAAAGATACAGGAAGTATCCTTGGCGCAGAAATCAACAAAGGTAACACTTATCCAGTCCTAAACATTTGGGCACCATTCACTCATTCAATCCTCACATCTTGGAGTATGCAAGATGAAAATAATTATCTCTATTCACAGATTTTAAAAAGCAACAAACAAACAAACCTGAGTTTCACAGAAGTTAAGGCACTTTTCCAAGATCATTAAGCTTATAATTGGAAAAACCAGGACTGAAACCAAAGTGTTCTAATTTTGAGGGCAGTGTTTTTCCACTGCACTAGGAAAACAAATAGCTTGGAGACAAAACAACATATTTAAACTTTTTTAGAAGTGACAGGATTTTAGAGGAATGCTTTGCTTTGTAGACATTGTCAAAGAGTGGTTAAACGGTGGGGTTTGTATCCCTGGACTCCAGCATCAGATTCCAGAATTACGTACCTTTAGTTATTGACAGGTACTTTTCAAGGACAGAGAAGAATATGTGTCCAGAGAATGAAAATGTATGACTAAAAATAAAGGAGAGAAAAAGAGACACCAATAAAATAAGTAGTTACGTTGAACAAAAAATATTAAAAAAAAAAAGAAGAAGAAGAAGAAGGAACAGTGCTAGAATTGACCAATAATTCACATGGGAAAATAGTGTGTAATGGGCCTAGAAACAGTATTTGTATCTTCTTTGTCTGAATACCGAGGTCCAGGATATTGGATAATCAAATGTTTATCAGTGAGGAGTTTAAAAAGCTCACGCATTTGTGAAAGACACAAAATTTTAAAGGATGGCTGCTTGACAAATTCACAATCTAAGAAGTTATTGAGAAGCTAGAAAGCGATTTGCTAGATCTAAAAATTAAAACCTAATAAGGATAATGTATTATATTGGGCTTATATCCAAAAATATCAGCAAGTTCATGAAAGGAGTACCTATTTGAGTAGCTGCCTATGTTAAAAAGAACAGTGGATTTTTTGTTTATAGCAAACTCAGTGTGAGTCACAACAGCATAATATGGCCACTAAAAAAGCTATTACATATTATATTCATTATCCTAATTAACACTTTATGTTGCCAAAAATCAGTTTTTAAAATAAATTTTATTTTATAGTCAATGCAAAGTCTTGTGGCAGGTTGGACAGCTCTTCCACACAGCTCTCCACCATGCGGTGACTCACGACCCAGGCATTCTTCTACCTTGTTGCTATATCATCTGGAGCCCATGACTCCCTAGGTGGCCATGGAGAATTCCTTGGGATGTTCTTATGCATCAGACCTGCAGGAGGCTTGTATTATTTCCACCTGTCACCCATCGGCAAGAATTAGTCATATGACTCCGTCTGGATGCATAAGACAAGGAAATGTTAAAAAAATATGCATTTATTGTGTGAGAACCAATCGTCCCTGCCACATAAACTCTGAAAATATTTAGCAACATATAGGATTTAGGATGAAAGGGGTAATCATCACTTTTTTCTGAGACCCTTATCAGACCTCACCTGGCACTCACATACTCAGCTTTATTCCTGGGCTTCACTCTCTAAAAAAGATATTTGAAACACTGAAATATCTTCCAAGGAGGGCAATAAGGACAATGAGGACAATCAAACTATTATCATATGGCAAATTGTTACAGGAAATGAGAATGCTTAACCTACACTTCAGTCTAAGGAGACACAATAGCTGTGTTCCAGTATAGGAATGTCATTTGAAAGAAATTGTTAAAGTGCTTCTGCGAGGTCCTATGGGGTGGAATTTAGCAAGCTTTGTAAAAGTGAGAGCTGGCCAAGGACAGAATGAGCTGCCTCAACATGTCATTTTCCCTTTGCTGGAAAGAGTTAACCAGACCTTGGAGTACCAGTTGCTGATAATCCAGTGTCTCAGTCCATTTTATGATGCTATAGCTGAATACCACAGACTGGGCAATTTTTCATAAACAGAAATTTATTTGTCTCATGGTTCTGGAGGCTGGGAAGTCCAAGAGCATGCAAAAGCACCTGGTGAGGGCCTTCATGCTGTATCATCCCATAGTGAAAGCCAGAAGTCATCACATGGGCAGGAGAGCATGTCAGAGACAGCAAGAGGGGGCCAAACTCACTCTTATAACAAGCCCACTCTCACAATAACAAATCTACTCCCAGGATAATGACATTAATCCATTTATGAGGGCAGAGCCCTCATGACCTAAAGGCCTCTTAAAGGTCCCACTTCTCTATTTTTAGTAGAGATGGGGTTTTTAGCCAGGCATGGTGGTGTGCACCTGTAGTCCCAGCTACTTGGGAGGCTGAGGCAGGAGAATCACTTTAACCAGGGAGGAAGAGGCTGCAGTGAGCCAAGATCAGGCCACTGCACTCCAGCCTAGGTGACGGAGTGAGACTCCATCTCAAACAAAAACAAAAACAAAACAAAACAAAACCAAAAGTCCCACTTATCAGTTGGGAATTAAGTTTCCAACACATGAACTTCATGGGACACATTCAAACCACAGCCCCCAGATATAGTCAATCATCATTATTCACAGATTCTATAGTTGCAAATTTGCCTATTCACTAAAATTTTTTTGTACCCCAAATCAATACTCTGGGGCTTTCACAGTTATTTACAGGCAGGGGCAGAGCTGCACAAAATTTCGAATCAGCCAACATGCACCTTCCTAGCTGAGGTCAAACAAATTATATTCTGCCCTTTGGTTTCAGCTTGCATACTGTAAACAAGTATCCTTTATGCAGTTTATTGAATACCATGATTTTTGCACTTTTGTGCTTTTTCTTAGAGATTTTTCTATTTAAAATGGCCTCCAAGTGTAGTGCCAAAGCACTGTCTGGCGTTCCTAATCACAAGAATGTGCCTTAAAGAGAAAATGTGTGTCTTAGATAATCTTCATGAAGACATCAGCTCTAGTGCTCTTAGCTGAGAGCCCAATGTTAATGAATCAACACTATATATTAAATAAGGTGTCTTTAAATAGAAACACACATAAAACAATGTTATGTATTCATTTGTTGACAAAAATGTGACCATAGGCTTGCAAGAGCCTAACCGTCTATTTCCCCTAGGATCAATGGTTCAGTATTTGCTAACTCAGCGTTTGTGGCAACTTTATGGAATATAAATACCAGGAATAATGGGAATTCACTCTACGTATTAAGAAAAAATAGCAATCTTAGCTGACAATTATGGCACATTTATCAAGTACCAACAACTACAGCAGGCACTCTACAGAGATTATCTTCTTTAATTTCTATAATAATCCCATGAGATAAGTAGTTTACCTCTTTTGTAGGTGAGGAAACAGAAGTGCATACTTATCCAAAGTCCCAGGATTCAAATTCAGACAGCCCAACTCCAAAATCTGTAATCTCAACCCCTGCATGGTACTGAGTCTCACTAGTTTTGTCACCCTGAACTGGTAAGATTCTGTGATTTTTCCAAGTTACAAACTCATGCCTTTATCCTTTGGTACTTGTTACTTTATTTCCTCACTTCCTTGTGCAAACACACACACACACACGTGCAGAAATACTGAGAGAGGTTACCTTTGCATTATACATATATACGTATATGTGTATATATATACACACATATATGTATAATGCATATATATGTATATATATACGTATATATGTAGATACGTATATATATGTGTGTATATATATGGTGGGAAGACATACACCTTGCATTGCATTCCAGTCCTCAGATGCACAACACCTACCAGTCCTTTAATAATTCATTGAAGAGGAGGCCAACTGATCCTGCTGAACATCCGTTGTCTCAGTACATTTGGGCTGCTATAACAAAATACCATAAGCCAGACAGTTTATAAACAACGGAAGTATATTTCTTACAGTTCTCGAGGTTGGGAGGTCCGTAACCAAGGCACTGGCAGATTCAGGGTCTGATGAAGGCCCACTTTCTGGTTCACAGATGGTGCTTTCTCACTGGTCCTAACATGGTGGAAGGGGCAAAACAGCTCTCTGGAGCCTCTTTTATGAAATCACTAATCCTGTTTATGAGGCCTCTACCCTCAGAACCTAATCACCTCTCAGAGGCCCCACCTCCCTAATACCATCATCTTGCTATTAGGATTTCAACATATGAACTTGGGAGGACACACATTCAGCCCATAGTACCCCTCCTTGCACATCAAAAGAAACAGCACTCTCTGCTTCCTCCACAATCACATCCTCCCTCTGACCCCAGCCCTGCCACTGCAGCCAGAGGAGGGGCTAAAACATCACACATTGGCCTGTCTTTGGGTCCCTGGATCACTGAGGACACTGCTCTTCCTGTGTCCTACTGCCTCTTTGTTCTGGGGGCCCAGAGCAAAGGGGTGGCTCTGTGACCAGGATGCTGAATAAGCAGAACTCCTGAGATATAATTTGCAAGTATCTTTACTTCTGCCTCCCACTATATTTATGAAATTCATTCAGTAGAGAAAAGTTCTTCCACTCCCCAGATGTAACCTTGGGAAGTCTGGTAAGTTTTTGGTTCATGGTTAGATTACAAAATGCCCTGGTCACTTTAGGCCACAAACACAGGTTTAAATCACCTTGCCCCATGTTCCCTACTCCTATCCCTGTCTTATACTTCCAAAACCTTGTCCCCCATCTTATTGTCCTGTCATGGTTATACTGGGGAAGGCAGGAGAGGAAAGGGAGGAAGGAACATTCTTATTTGATCAGTAGCATTGCAAGTTGACTTTGTGCTCTCTAGGCCTGTCAGGTATTTAAACATCTTATTTTGGGGGCATATTTGAAAGCTCTTTGGGGATTCACAAGTATTGCAATCCCCTGCCGCCACTTCATAGACTCGGGCAATGCATCTCCAATCTGGCTGGTTGCCTGGCATTTTCTGCAGCTGCTGGGATGCTGTCGGTGACCTCCAGCTCGCTTTGTTTGCTGAGGTGCCATTGCCCTCTGCAATTAGAGAACCAACATTATTGAGCAGGACCTAAGATGGCCACATCAACTCTTTCATTCATTGTTCACATCAATCATAGGAAATCCCCACAAATCCTTTATCTAAATAAATTCAGGGATATAAGCTATCCCAGTATATCATAGGCTGACCAGATGGGGCACATTCAGAGTGGTAGGGCCGTAGACATACCCCTCATAGTCTGGATTCCCCAGAGAAAAAGGCAGACACTGTCCATGATGCCTGGCTAATTGCCGAGGGCCCATTTCAAGACTCCAGAGGGTCTTGTTGAAGACCAATGCAAGAGGTAGACATCATCTACCCATCTTCCTTGATAACGCAGAAGACTCAACTCACAATTCGCCCAGCACCTTTCTTCAAAGAAATCCTTTGCCATCAAATTCCTTGTCCACAGATATCTGGACTTTTAGCTATTTTCTATACTCAAAGTGACTATAGAATTGAAGAGTCATAAAACCAAGTGTTTTTAAAAATTATTTTAGATTTAGGGGGTACATATGCAGGTTTGTTACATGGGCATATTGTGTAATGCTGGGGTTTAGGCTTCTGTTGGACCTATCGCCCAAATTGTGAACCTAATACCCAATAGGTAGTTTTTCAACACATTCCCCCTTTCTCTTCCTCCCCCGTTTTGGAGTTCCCAGTGTCTACTCTTGCCATTTTTATGCCCATATGTACCTAATGTTTAGCTCCCACTTAAAAGTGAAAACATGCAGTATTTGATTTTCTGTTTCTGCATTAATTCACTTAGGATAATGGCTTGCATTACCATAATGGCTGCATCCATGTTGCTGCAAAGGACATAATTTTGTTATTTTTTATGGCTGTGTAGTATTCCATGGTGTATATGTACCACATTTTCTTTAACCAGTCTACCATTGATGGGCACTTAGGTTGATTCCATGACTTCGCTATTGTGAGCAGTGCTGTGTTAAACATATGAGGGCAGGTATCTTTTTGGTAGAATGATTTGTTAATATTTTCCTTTGGGCAGATTCCTGGGTAGAACAGTAGTTCTATTTGTAGTTCTTTGGGAAACCTCCATACTGTTTTCCATAGGGGTTTAACTCATTTCTATTTCCACCAATGGTGTATAAGTGTTCCCTTTTCTCCACATCCCTGCCAACATCTGTTATTTTTTGACTTTTTAACAATAGCCATTCTGACTAGTATGAGGCAGTATCTCATTGTGGTTCTAATTTTCATTTCTCTGATGATTAGTGATGCTGAACATCTTTTTCATGTTTCTTGGCTGCTTGTATGTCTTCTTTTGAGAAGTGTCTATGTTCTTTGCCCACATTTTAATGTGTTTTTTTTCTTGTTGATTTGGTGAAACTGGGTTTTAATCACCTACTTTGAAACTGCAAACAGATGCCCTGTCTCACAACTCTTCCCAGTGTCTGATATCCATCATACCTTGGTACCTTAGCTAGGATTCCAATTTAACATTCCATATAATATACACTCCACTTCCCAAGTCAAAAAATGTATTTTCCAACCACTCAATAATTTGGAAGGTGTGGTTCCAAATGTGGATGCCATCCTGTAAGCCACCAGCAGCTACACAAAGTAGTCTTTATGATTTCTAATTGACTTGTGTCTTCTAAACTCACACAATTATAGTAATGGGAAAAATTACAAAATGCAGCAACAAACTTTTTACATAATTGTTTCCCAAATAGACAGTGGAAATTCTCCTCTCAAAAGTAATTCTACAGGCTTGAAAAGGGATGAAGTCCCTCGTGTACTGGGTTACATGCTCTGAAAAATAAACTAGCACAGCATTTTTATCCAAATGACTATTAAATTTCACCTAGGTAGGTTTTGTTTTGACAACTTCTATTTCTCAGGGACCAACTCCATTTTTTTCTCTCATTGTTTCAAGGTCATTGGCTAGTTCTTTATCTTTGTCTTCTTATATTAAGAAAAAACACAAGAATTTTTCATTAAGGCTTAAAAGGGACATAACTTCTCAAGCAACTCTTAACCTAGAGTTATTTCTCATTTTTTGTATTCTTCTTCCTCTTTATGGAGTCAGAGCTAATAATTTTTTCTGTTAAATCTTCAGTTTTAATAGGGTCACAAAAAACTTTTGCCCGGTCTGTTACAGAACACAACTATTCTTCTTTCCACACTGAGGTAAGTCACCTCAGTCCTCTCCTTGTACCCAAAGCACCTTATTGTCCAACCTAAAGGGCAGAGGCTGTGGAGCTATCAAAAATTTCAGAGGGCATGTAGATACTAATGAGGCTAGCCAGGTCTCCATGAGGGTGAGAGTGGCTGCCTGTTCTGAAGAGGTTGGGATAATATGGTGTAAAACCAACTAATTTATTTGAATATACATACAAGAAAAACTTTAGAGGAATACTTAAAGCGTATTAAAGGAAATACTCAAAGGAATACTCAAAGCCACAAATACAATCCCGAAGACAAATTGAACTTCATAATTTCACCTGTCCTCCCATTAAATCACTTGTGTTTGCTTTCTAGGACTCAAAGCAGTGGTCTCTGAAATAAGATGTGGGTGCTCAGGGGATCAGCAAGAAGAGTCATTGAGGGGTAGGAATAAAATTTTACAACTTCTATTTCTATTTATCTAAAAAATAAGAAAGTAGGTAAAGATTTCTAATGTTTAATATACACATTAATTTAGATCCCTTAGTCATTCATTTGCTTGAGCACGTTAGGACAGTTTACATATGTCAGTACTCTGGATTTAGAGATAATAGTTTTAACTAAACCAACCTTCACAACATGGGCAAATGACTTAAAGGGACTTTTCAAAGAAGCTATGGATTAAAGAAAATGGTAATGATACCGACAAATAACAAGAAAATGGTAAGACAAACATATCTCCTGTTTCCAGTTTGTGCTGTCAGTCAGCATCAAGAGGAGGTAAAATCATCAGTCAGATAATCATACATATCACTGGGATACATTTATTTTCACACACACAAAAAAAATCACAAAATCTGTTCCTTCTTTGTACAGGCGACAGTAAGGGGGGTAGAGTAACCTCTTTAAGGGAGAAACCTGTGCTTCGGAGAGAGCATTTCAAAAGCAATGTTTTTGTTGTTACATGATGTTTGTTGCTGGAAATGGTATGCACCACCTTCAAGAACTGCCAAATATAGGTACTTAAACTTACAATTTTCCGATCAGTTTAAAAATGTTTAGGTGAACAGTTTGAACAGTTTCAATGGCTTGTGAACACATTGTGTAAAATATGAGAACAAATAACCTTCACATTTATTTGCATATTGATAAGTAATTGACAGCAGGGAAGATGTAAACATACTGGATGAGTTGAGACAAAAACTTTTGCTTAATTGGTGGATGGATTTGAAAAATAATTATCATAATTTGTAAGTGAAACCAACAATGTACTTCTTCCACTTGAATCCATGTATCTTTGAGTTATTTTCCAGCAGTGATACCATTTGAAACCATGTATTTTAAAAAATTAATCTTGAAATGATATGTTCAAACAGCTGCATCGCTAAGTGTTAAGCCAAAATTTTCAAATATAATTAAGCACATGCATTAGCATTCTTCCCATGAAACATTATTGTTATTAAAAGGCAGCCAAAATATACTTTGAAGCATTAATAACTAAAATAAAAATTATTTTGAATATTCATTTTACCTTGAGCTTATCTTTTTAAAATATGTTTTTATGTTTTATACTGTATGCAATATAGTATTAATATAGTGACACATATAGATAATTTATGGAAAATAAAGATATTGGAACAAAAGCTCAAACTTTGACAAAAAGAAAATGTGCAAGCAAAGCAGAAGCCACAGGCTTGGAAGCTCAAGTTCAGGCTTCCTGGTCTGGCAGGTTCCTCCTGCTCTAACTGCCTCCTTTTCTGTCAATTTTCCCACACTTCCCCCATGACCACAAAACACTGCTATGTTTTCATCAGTCTGACAAGCTATCTCATAAACACACCAAGCTCTCTTATACCTCTGCATCTCAGCCTAGAATATTTTGTACTCTCTTGTCCATTGCTGAATTCCCACTTTTCCTTTAAGATCTAGACCAAATGTCACCTCCCCTGTGGAAATTTAGTGTCCTAAAAATATATATCAGCAAAAAGGTCTGGTTTGTGGAGAAAAATGATAAAAGAATATGTGGTGATTCTGAATCTGAGTTCTGCCACTTGAAATCTAGGTATGAGGAAGTTACTGAAACTTTTGATCCTCAGTTTTCTCATCCAGAAAATGGAGATTCCGCATTACTTTGTAACAGGGGCAAATATTTTCAGCTTTGCAGACAAAATGGTCCCTATTGTAACTACTCAACTCTGCCTTTGGAGCACAAAAGCTGGCATAGACAATGCATAAACAAATTGACACGGCCGTGTTCTAATAAAACTTTGCTGACAAAAACAGTTGGTGGATCAGATTTGGCCTGTGGACAGCAGTTTGCCAACCCCTGCCTGATGGAATTATGGTAAAAACTGAAGTGACCCACACAAACATAAGTAAAGCAACCGGTGTATAGTAAGTACTTAGTTCATTATGTGTTAGGCCTGGGAAAACATCACTATACAAAAACAAGCATGATCCCCACAGTCATGTTGTGGGGGGGATGGATAGTAAACAATAACACAAATTATATCAATAAACCCACCCACCCCCACCTCCCACCAAAGCTTACAAGGTCAGAGTTAGACGGATCACTGTCATCATTGGTCCATGCGAGGATTGTCTGTTACCTTGTTTTATTTGTCATTTGTCAAGGGTTCTGTGAAGAAAACATAGGTGGTGTTATGAAAGTGTGTCAAAATAGTCTATGAAAATGACACTGCAACCTGAGAAGTGAGTCCACCAGGTGAAGGCAAGCAGGGCCTGGGGGGAAGCTTGCTCCAGGCAGAGGCCAACATGTGCAAAGGTCCTGAAGAGGAAAACAGTTGGTCCAGCTTTGCAAAACACAAGGAAGGCAAAGTTTAGAGGTAGAGGGAAAGAATGAAGATCAGGCTGGATAGGGAGGGAGGGGCCAGGGACCTTGTACAACATATAAAGGATTTGAGATTTGATTTTAAGTCGCAAAGAAAGCCTCAAATATTTTTCAGTGATCTCATTGGTATATACAACATATGTTGGATATATATGTGTGATTATAGTTATTATGTAATTATTATTTATAAGGCAACAAAAATGTTTTGTGAACCACTAATTAATAACACCTCTGAAAATAGTGCCTCCTTCAAATTCTCCCCAACCACCCATTTCGCTTGTGCCATCTCTTTCCTTGTGGGACCCTATTAGATGTACTCAGAAAATTGCTCCAGTCCTGGAATAAAATGTGTGGCCCAAGGCAGGGCATGGGACATCCTCCCCACTTCTGAGGAGGACCCAACACGGCGACAGCCACAGGAATCGTGCACCACCCAGGCACAGCAGCCACTCACAGTCTCCAGAGCTGGCACTTGGTGCAGGGTGGCCACTGATGGCATGGGCAGCAGCAGAAGTGGAGTTCTGTTCTCAGGGAACTCCACAACAAGCTGTAGAGCTCAAGGAGAGCCCAACAGGGGACCACAAGGGTGCCACATGTGAGCTCAGGTGAGGCATTGTTCCTCCCCTTTCAAAATTAGATTTACACAGAAACAATCGCCTTAGTCCTTGTTGGAGGAGCCAGGGGTCTTATGGAAGCAGCTGAAACACAAGCCATGGAATTGTGGTGAATAGCACCCGCAGTACTTCAGTTTTAACAGTGGGGAAAGACAAATAAATGTTGCTGTTAAAGGATGGAAGAAGAAGATGAGGAACAAAAAGCAAAGAAAATAAGATGAGAGGAGAAAAAAAGGAAAAGGGGATCTAAGGGAAAAGAATCCTCATAGTCCTCTCTGCATGACAGCTACTACAAAGGAAGAGCAACCAGGAGCACCAGACAGTGACACGGGATACCAAGAAACAAAAACCAAAGAAGGGACCGACGCAGAAACTGAAAGGGGCAGATGAAGATGGACAGACAGAGCCTGAGGGAGACAAAATAAGCTCAATAGATTTCTGAAGTGCATTTATCAAGACAAATTGCTTTTGTCACATCCTGCTGTTTTCGAACATGAGTATGTTGTTGCCTGTTATCGCTGACCTTTACAATTCTGATTAGCTGCTCAGCAATTAACCAGTATTCCTTAGATGATCTTAGCTCTGTGCTAGAGGACATAGCCACAACAGGCCCCTGGGGTGGAGGAAGAAGAGAAGAGAACCTGCAGAGAAGGAAATTACTGCACCAGATGCAGAACCACGGAGCCTCCTCGTGTTCTTGCCTGTAGTTCTAAAAACTAAGAATCATTACATACATTTTTAAACTTAAAAAAATGCCGTCTATCATTTGCAACACAGCAACTTTTCCCCTCTACTTGGTGTACTGTAAACTTAAGGCAGAGGTGGTTGGCTTAAGTTACACGCCAAACATCAAACAGACTACGAGACACGGAGGTGAGAAGTGAACCCGTCACCTGGCTTGAGCCACGGGCACTTTCTTCTCAGAAACCAGGTGGAAGGCCTGATGCCTTGCCCAGGTATCAGTCCAGATGCATTTGTTCTTCTGAACCTTCGTTTAGAAACACCTTTGGTTCTGGTTTCATGTGACGAGATTGGTGGAAGACGTCTCCACCACAAAGCTAAGATTTTGGCAACCCTTTCAAGCACCATCTTTAGGTTATCCCCTTTTTAGAGCAAGAGGAATTTGAGGCAGAGTGTGTAGGCTTACACAAAGAGCTTCAATGCAGGGGCTAACAGAGATCTGAAATCACTCAGCACTCTTCCTCTGTCTCTATCATACTTAAAATATCCTACACTGAGCCCACAGGCTATCCTTGTATCTCATCCCTCCGAGAATTAAACAGGTCCACTATGATGATGAAGATGTAGACCCAGGGTAACAATATAAACATGTCCTAAGGATGGAATCCACATAATTATTCTAATTGTACATCAAGACTGATTATACTTTGTCTTATTAATAACAAGACAAACTTGCATTTTTGTCTTTTTACACATAGATGCATTACAGTACCTTCTCATTAGGTTATTTGCTTTGTTTGTTTTGAGATGGAGTTTTGCTCTTTCGCCCAGGCTAGAGTGAAGTGGTGTGATCTTGGCTCAATGCAACCTCTGCCCCCGACCTGCTCCCTGGGTTCAAGCAATTCTCCTGCCCCAGCCTCCTGAGTAGCTGAAATTATAGGCACTCGCCATCACGCCCAGCTAATTTTTGTATTTTTAGTAGAGGCAGGGTTTTGCCATGTTGGCCAGACTGGTCTCAAACTCCTGACCTCAGGTGATCCACCTGCTTCGGCCTCCCAAAGTGCTGGGATTACAGGCATGAGCCACTGTGCCCAGCCTTATAAGGTCTTTATCATGACAAAAAAGTGAGGTAGAACAAGAAGGTAGGCTACAGTCAATATTTTTTCATATCAAGCGATGATGCTAATACAATAGCCCAAAAATTGAGACAGCTCCAGAACAGATTTCATGGAAGTGCAGTACAAAAGGCGAACAGTGGGTCAGGCACAGTGGCTCACGCTTGTAATCCCAGCACTTTGGGAGGCCGAGGTGGGTGGATCACCAGAGGTCGGGAGTTTGAGACCAGCCTGACCAACATGGAGAAACCCCGTCTCTACTAAAAATACAAAATTAGCTGGTCCATGGTGGTACATGTCGGTAGTCCCAGCTACTCAGGAGGCTGAGGCAGAGGTTGTGGTGAGCCGAGATTGTGCCATTGCACTCCAGCCTGGGCAACAAGAGTAAAACTCCATCTCAAAATAAAAATAAATAAACAAATAAATATAAATTAAAAAATCAAAATGTGAACAGAGTTTGGACCCAAGTGAGAGTATGCCATTGTAAGCTGAGATTGGAGGATCATACTAGGTTACTGTCCATCTTTCCAGGCATCATTCTGAAACAGCTGGGCCAACCACAGTCTTATTACTAAGTCCTTGTGGAATGCAACTCTGATCAGTGTACAGTTGGAAGAGAAGGATTTTTTAAATGTCATTTATTATACCTAACACACTTGGAAGGTAATTAAAATCTTGTTCTTGCATTTATTTCTCACCCCACTGCGGGATGGGGATGGAAATAAATTTATACACATAAGAGCTATAGTCAGCAAGGTCAGGTTGAGCCAAGAGGATGAATCATTGGCCCTCAATGTCAGGCAAAAAGCCACCACCCAGCAAACACAAGGTACCAGAGTTAATACCATGCAGTTCGCTGTCCCTGCTTCCCTAGTTTCCCAGGCTGTGAAGACCAAAGGGTGAGACAGTTCTCTAAAAGTAGAGGTGGAAATGACAATAGAAGAAAATGTAAAATCCTTGAGATACATGTCAAGGGAAGGGTATGTATATAAAGGGGAGGAGAGAGGACATAGCTCTTCTTATACATCTGTTAACTTAAACACAGCATGAGAAGCCATCACCTGACTTCCTAGAGCAAAAACAAAAAGAGCCAGTTGGATCATTCTCTGCTTGGCCTAGTCATAAGTAGAAGGAAGATTACAGAAATGAGTGATGCCACAGTTTCCTCCTTCTGCATAGTTGGGCCATGGATATACATGGTAACAACTGTATGAGGTCAGCACTATTACTAGCCCCACGGTACAGAATGGGAAACGGGAAACAGGCTTGGAGTGGTTAAGCACCTTACCCAAGTCATGCAGCGAAGTGGCAGGTAGCAGACCAGAACACAGATGTACCTGATTCCAGAACCATGTTTCTTAACCTGTCTAGATTGTCACACAGCAGCTCTGCTCTAGTAAGGGAGCAGCAACATGCTTACTAGGGCTACATTTGATTACTGAGCTTGGTGACTAAACAGCCCAGTGCATTTCCTGATTACAATGAGAAGTCAGATTCTGTTGTAACATAGAATCACTTTTTGTTTGTTTTGCAGAAAATCCATGGTGCTGGGCTAAATTCATGCATATTAAATATTTAAAAATTTAATCATTGACCTAAAAGAGCC
The DNA here is from genome assembly GCF_009828535.3 of Hylobates moloch. Classification (NCBI taxonomy): domain Eukaryota; kingdom Metazoa; phylum Chordata; class Mammalia; order Primates; family Hylobatidae; genus Hylobates; species Hylobates moloch. The sequence goes on along the minus strand of NW_026652277.1, from coordinate 108,378,013 downwards.
TCGCGTTAAGTCACAATGGGTTTAACCTGGCAGTTGTACTCAGGATTAAGATTCCCTTTGCAAGAAACTAAGCCTGAACACAGAAGTTGCTGCTAGTAAAAGCCACATTACCAACAGTTTTATAGGGTCTCTGAAAATGATCAAGTTGACTTACAAGATAAAGATTTGCCAGATTGATATCCTTGGCAATGCACAGCTCCTTGTCTAAATTTCCACAAGACATACGAAAATAGAAAGTTTGTGGAAATATAACTTATTTAATGGGCCAGGCCAACTTATTTGGGTAACATAGTTAATCAAATGTGTTTTCAGGCAGCTGCTCTCTGCTATATTCTATTACAGAGCAAATTGTTACAGTTACCAGGCAAACCCCTGGAATAAAAAGCAAAAAGAGTCAGTATGCTCTCCCAGAATCATCGACATAACCTTAGCTGTAACGGTCCAAGTATATGGTTTCTATTCACAATTACAGACTCTCAGAGATATCCATGTACTCCACATCTATGTTTCTGGAAGAAAAAACCTCTTCTTAAATTGATTTGCCCTTTGTCACTGTCACAGATATGTTTTTCCTGTTTTGACAGGTAGTTGTAATTCTATTAGCAGCCCATCGACTTCCCTGTGAAATCGATCTGTGTTAGGCTGGCTGGGTCTTCCTAAACTGGCTGATTTATTGCTTCTGCATGATTCTAGAAAGAGAGGGCACGTGCATATTTGCAAGTGAGCTAAAGAGTCAAGGGGTGGGAGAGGAAATCAGACACTCCTCTGTCACCAAACAGTATGAAGTATCTAAACAATGTTTTAAAACAAATTATTTGTAGCCTCACTGTTGGCTGTCTCCATGGCAGGTGAGCTGCGACCTTTTGTTAGCAGCCTAGCTGAGATGGCGGCTGATGCCTGCAGGTATAAGTGACTGTCAATTTTCTTTATTCATTTATCTTGCTGTCTCATGTTTAAACTAGAGGAAGCTGTTCATCCCAAGTGTCCTCAGTGTCAATCTATCATGTTTGCCTAATTTTGCTCTTGTACATCACATCTCACAGTCACCAGAACATGAGTAGCTGTCTCCAGGTGCCTCTGTCTCTGTTATCTTGCCCACTGAAGGGAGAGCACTTAAGCCAATTTGCAGGAGACCACAGTTTGCCAGAGGTCAGAGACAGAAATCACCACTGCATTTTGTTTAAAGAATCACATCAGAAAAGAAAATAAAGGACAGGGAGGGAAGAGAAGGGAAACCTAATAAACACGCTGGTCCTAAAGTTTGATTCCAAGATTTATGACAGAATCAGGCAAAACTAAATTAAAATAATACATGTGAAAACTGGGCAACCTGAAAATAAGTTGATTTTTCCAGAGACCAAAGAACAAATCATTGTACAAACACATACCTTTTCAAACTGAAAATGATTCCAGAGTTAACTTCATGGACCTAAATATGAATATTAACATCTCACAAATGCTATTTGTAATTTTATCCTTGAGCAGTATAGTGGAGAGGTGACTTCTAAGCAAAATTATTAGTAGGAAGTAAGGTTAAGTGGGCATATTCCACTTTTACATCCTTTCTTCTCCATTTATTTACTCCCTATACGTTTAGGGGCTTCCACCACCCTTATCCTCTGAAATAACACTAGAGCTTTTGCCATTTTCTCTACCCAAAACTTCTCAGATGCCGGACCAGCAAGGCGATCAAGTTTGTTTTTTGTTTGTTTGTTTATTTGAGACTGGGTCTCACTCTGTCACCCAGGTTGGAGTACAGTGGCGCGAGCTCAGCTCACTAAAGCCTCTACCACCCAGATTCAAACTATCCTCCTGTCTCAGTCTCCTGAGTAGGCCTCCTCAGCTGGGATTGCAGGTGTGTGCCACCACGCTGGCTAATTTTTGTATTTTTAGTAGAGACAGGGTTTCACCATGTTGACCAGGCTGGTCTCAAACTCCTGACCTCAGGTGATCCACCTGCCTCGGCCTCCCAAATTGCTGGGATTACAGGCGTGAGCCACCATGCCTGGATGGTGATCAAGTATTTTAATATATTATGAAGTAATAGGTTTCATGTATTAACTCTCTCAGTAAGATTTTTCATTTTTACTGGGAATTTTTATGAGAATAATACCCTAACCCAAAATAGAGAATCATGGTGAGAGCTGTGGGCACCAGTGAAGACAGTTCAGAAGATATTTGTTAGCAAGTGTACCACAGGGCAGGGGACATTTGTTAGCAGGCATACCTTTCAATGGCCCTCAAATGATAGCCCTAGAATGATGCAGGTTCTACACCACAAGCATCATCTCCTCTGTCTACAGAACCCTGTAGAAACTGATAATCTTGTGCTAGGCTGTGCTGTACTATGTCAACTTGGTTAAGCTGAGAACCCTGAAGCTTCCAGGTTAAAGTTGGCCAAAAGAGGAACTTGTGTGAGATTTGGGAGACAGAGGTAAAGCAACAGGCTTGACTCTTGGAAAATAGTCACACACTTCTCCCTGGTCCTACTGAGGCAGCTGCGTGTGCTTGCCTTCTCAGATTAGGCAAGACAGATTTCCCTGCCAGCTCGCCCTTATCCATCATGGCCAGTACTTCAGACATACTGGCTAGTGACTCCTTCTCTGATCCTCCAACTCCTCCTCTGGACCTTACTTCCCCAGTTCCTCCCACATTTGTGTCATATCTAATTCCTATAAGAAATCTCCTATTTCCTTGATACTCATAGGGCCTCTGCTTGCTGGCTGAACCCTGGCTGATACAGTCCCCTGCAGAGAGCTTCAGAGAAGATATATCTTACAAGGCTGTGCACAGGTGCATCAATCATAGCCAAAAGTTATCTCGTGTTACAAGTACTAGAATCAAACTTAAACCTACATTATTTGTCTGAGCCTCTGATGTGTGCTGTGCATGTGAAATGTAATTTACAATTTATATTTTCAAATTGTTTATTTTATCATTTTTAAACCTGAACTTGATTTTCAATATGTGCTCTCTATATACCAGCTAAATTAATGAGGTTACAGACTCAAGTTTCAAAAAACCAATCACTAATAGAGCAATCAACAATCACCTCGAAACCCCAAGCTAGATAGATCATATTATATCATATATCCTCTTAAGTAAGGGTACTAGGTCATGAATATTTACAGTTTCTGATCAAAATCAATATTATTCCTCAGTCAGAGATTGAAATGCTCTACATCTCAGGACAGAGTGGTCAGGACAAATGCAGACCCCAAAGTGTGTCCTACATGAGATTTTGAACAAGTTTTTTTTTTTTTTTTTTTTTTTTGAGATGGAGTCTTGCTCTGTCACCCAGGCTGGAGTCCAGTGGCACCATCTTGGCTCACTGCAAGCTCCACCTCCTGGGTTCACGCCATTCTCCTGCCTCAGCCTCCTGAGTAGCTGGGACTACAGGTGCCTGCCACCATGCCCAGCTAATATTTTTGTATTTTTAGTAGAGACGAGATTTCACGGTGTTAGCCAGGATGGTCTCGATCTCCTGACCTTGTGATCCGCCCACTTTGGCCTCCCAAAGTGCTGGGATTACAGGTGTGAGCCACTGCACCCGGCCTTGAACAAGTATTTTTAACTTAATTACCTAGCACATATGAACAATGGGCCAAAGGTCTAATCATATTCCCACTAAAATCAGTGTTTAACTTACAGCCCCCAGGTGTCATGATAACAGGATTGAATCAATTATGTATCAACAATGATGCTGATCAGAATTAAGTATATCATTTTGAGTTGCTCAAGTCTAATTCCACTAAAATCATGTTTTGAAACTCAAGCCTTATCTAAGTGTATTAGTCTGCTAAGACTGCCATACAAATACCACAGACTAGTGGCTTAAATAAATAAAATTTATTTTATCACAGATCTGGAAGATGAAAGTCCAATATGCCAGCAGGGTAGGTTTCTGGCGAGTCCTCTCTTCCTGGCTTGCCAATGACGTCCTCCCACTGTGTCCTCACATAGCCTTTTCTCTGTGCATGCGTGCTCCTGATGTCTCTTCTTCTTATGACACCAGTCCTTTTAGATTAGGGCCCCACCCTTATTACTTCATTTAACCTTCATTGCCTCCTTGAAGGCACCATCTCAAGTATAGTTACATTGGGAGTTAGCACTTCCACATATGAATTTGGAGAGGATACAATTCAACCCATAACTGCAAGACATACTGACAAAAAGAAAATTGATTTGAATACATGCTTTATATGTCCATGACTCAAGCTTGAGTCATATCTAATGCTCATATGCCAAGCAGAGATGCTATCCACTCACAACTGCTATTAAAATTTGAAATGACATGCACAGATACCCATTTCTAATTTTTCTTTTTAATTTGGAAATGCTTGTGATGGGTGAAAGGAGGGGCTGAGAAAAGGGGGAAAGAGTGCACAATGCCATGGGAAGCAAATTTGCAAAGAAAAGTAGAAAGTCAGGCACTGGCTAGTAAGTGGATGGCATGGGGTTACAAACAGATAATAAGGAGGACCTGGAGATGTAGGAAAAGTAATAGTGTATGTGTACATATGTGCACGCATGCTGCTTATAAAGCATTAGGGTAGAGGAATTGAGAGGTAAACATCAAAAGATATAGACTAATCTGCCTATAGATGCTGCCTTTTGGCCAGATGCTCACAACAGGTCCATTCAGATTTGGTTGGGGGCAGGGTCACAAGTTACAATGGAAAGGTAACCACTCATAAGAAAGGTGTGAAGACTACAATTGCTCTTAAAGGGATACCTGTTTCCGGCATTTACCATGGCATGATAACAAACTGGAACTTCAGGAAGGAAGAAAAAAAAAAAAACTGTTTCCATGAATTTTACCTCATTTACTATAAGATTGAAAAAAACAATATTGGCCAGGTGTGGTGGCTCACGGCTGTAATCCCAGCACTCTGGGAGGCCGAGGAGGGGTGGATCACCTGAGGTCAGAAGTTCAAGACCAGCCTGACCAACAAGATGAAACCCCATCTCTACTAAAAAATACAAAAATTAGCTGGGTGTGGTGGCAGATGCCTGTAGTCCTAGCTACCGGGGAGTCTGAGACAGGAGAATTGCTTGAACCTGGGAGGCGAAGGTTGCAGTGAGCCCAGATTGCACCACAGCATTCCAGCCTGGGCAGCAGAGTCAGACACCGTATCAAAAAAAAAAAAATCAAAGAAATGCATCAGTGTATACCACAATGAGAGAATTCCAGCTGCAATTTTCTCTTCAGAGTAAACTGATTTTTTTAAATCCTACCTTTAAACTCTTTGAAGCTAGAAAAATAACTGTAATATGCAGAGCATTTCTTGTTTGCTGTTAATATCAAGTGGTGATAGAGTGTTCAAAATTGCACAAGCCATACAGACAAAGAACAATTTCCACCTTCGCAAAACAAAAAAACTTTTAAGAACATAATTCAATAGCACAAATAAAAGAAGCAAACTTATCTCAAGTTGCTCAGGAGTCAGATTACATCTGCAAAATCAAAATTATATTACAATTTCCTTGTCTGATTTTTAATTTGCTCTAAGCCAAATAAACATGAATAATGAGAAAGAAATCTCAGCCTAAGAGCTGATGACATCGTAAACCATACAAAGGACACTTGGTTGGTTTCTGTCATAAAATTCCATCATAAAATCACACCTGCATGAAAAAAGTTTTCTTGCCAGTTTCTGTCTTTTCCCCTCAAAATAGCCATCCCTGCCAAGAGACATTCAGTTCAGTGCCTAGGACTATCGGTTGTTAGGGCTTGTCAGCAGTCAGAAATCATTCAAATATATTTCCTGCACCTTTCCAAAGCTAAAAATAAAAATTTTACAGTAGCTCCTACTGAACAAAAGGATTTGGGCTCAAACGACAGCATTCAGGATTTGGGTTAGATAGAAATGAGTACTTGGTGATAAAGGAACTTAAGATCAGAAAGGGTTATATTGAGAGAAACTACAGCCCCCTCTCTGAAACTATTTGGAAACAATATATATTTTTCTCCAGGGTCTCCTAAATCAAAAGCTCAGGTAAGTGTAGGGCTTTGTATATTAAAAAATCATACCTACCCATTGGTTTATTAATTATCAAATCCTACAATTCTATGATTAAATCAGAAAAGGACCACAGGGGGACTCTCAGTCCTCATTCCTATTCTTCCATGAATGGGAGTCCTTTCACATCTTTATTGCTATTTTTCCATTAATCAGTCACCCATAAATGTCATCATTAGCAAGTTGGTAACAGAACTTAAAGAATAATAGAAAGATTTTAGGTTTCAGTTCCAAAATAATTCTATAAGCTCTATGATCTTGGACACAATTAATCAAGTACTCTGAGCTTAAAATTATTTGTGAGTAAAATAATGTCTTTCCTACCTACATCATAGGCTTACCATAAGGGTCACATGCAATAACATCTGTAAAAGTGCTTTGCCAACTGTAAAACATTAATCAATGATGGTGTTATTATCATATATGACAAGTGGGCTGTAGAATCACATTCAAATCACAGAAAAGAAGATTTCTCTCAGTTAATAGGAATATAGAATGCAGATGCAGAGAATGGTATACAAACACCAAGATGGGGCAGGGAATGGAAACCAACTAAAATGTTTACTCAAGTTTTTCTTGAACAGATGGAAACCACAAAGTCTCTGCCATACTTCGTCTTCTCTGGGTCTCCTGTGTTTTAGGAGACAGCTTTTTCCCCCTCAGTTTTTCAGTCCTTGAGGCGGCTTTCTACCACTTTTGCTACACTGAGAATCACTGTGTTAAAGCCTGCTGACATCCAGCTCTCAGGAGTCTAGACACTTGTTCCACCTTAGAGAACATAGAATATGAATCATGATTCTCTTTAGTATCCTGTCTTAGGCCCATGAGAGTTTAAATTTAAATTCTGAATGTAGGCTGGCCTGTCTTTGCTCTGTGGTGCATTGTTAACGTAGAAGACTTTAAACTTTTTGAAGGCAGTTATATGGCCTGAACTTTCTTTTAAGTAGGCGATAACCACAAACTCAAAGACATCAGAGAAAGTCATATAGAAATTCATATAGAATCATACAGTATTTATGCTACATGTTTGTCATAATAATTAAAATACTTCAAGGTGCCTGACAAAATACAAAAACTCTAAATAATAATTGCAAAAACAGATAAGTGTTTGATGACAGATATGGAGAAAAGATAAAGTGTAGAGAATAAGTTCTCTTTTCTTTTGAATCCTAATGTAACAGAAATAAATTGTGAAGTCCAAAGAGGCATTCACATTTCAAAACTCAGCCAAATTTTACCCAGGGACCTAACCAAGTATGTTTTGGTTTACTTTGTGGCTGCCTTCTTCACAAATTCATGGAATCTATTTTTATACTTTGACCCGCAAAACAATATAAAGTTTGAAATTGCACTTAATTTCTCCAGTAATTTAAAGTGGCATTCTTAAAACTGATAGGATATTGTGGTAGCATAGATGATTCAGTTCTTAGATGTACAATTTGTAATGAAGATATTTGAACCCCGAGTCCTCAAATTGTCAATTGCATGTAAATAAACCAAAAAGAATTCAAGAGTTAATTTTATATTTAATAGACCAATTCAGCTTTTCAATTTCCCATGTCTGTTCTGGTGTATAATTTTTTTTATCATCTTACAAGTCATCCCTCCGACAGAGGTGTGGCTTTGTTATTTTGTTTTGGTTTTTCAAACATTGAGGTTATGGCCTGTCCCTTATTGTAACATGTGTGTTCATGAAAGCCAGTAAACCAACCTGTACTTATGGTGTGTTGGGCTTCACACTCTGGTAGGCTGTGGCAGACACAGAAGATGGTCCCCACATAGAAATCAGTCAAAACCAAGCCTATAGATAAATTTAAGTGGTAAATCATGCCACAGAATACAAATGCTCTTAGAAACAGAGGCAAGAACACTGATGTTTGGAGTGGTTCAGTATAATCCCGCTGGAAGACAGGACTTGAGCTGGTATTTGAAACATAATTTAGGATTCAGAGGGAAAGGTACTAGATTTTCAAGGGGGGTAAAGATCATGATTAAATTCTGAGGAGAAATCAGTCAGAAGTCTACTGACTACATATCAGGGATGATGTTAAAAAGTAATGATGGATTCATTTGACTAGGTAGAAATCATTTTGCAGAATCTTGGTAACCTGACAAACAAGTCAGACTTGATAGGCAAAAGGAAGCCATTAGGTTAGTTCTTGAAAGATGTGCATTTAAGGAAGCTTCAGGTGGTAATTATAAGCATAAGATTGAGTGGGAATGACACCAAAAGCTGGGACATCCATTTGGAGACACACGAATCACAAAGAATCCATTCAGAATAATGAAGGAACATATATGACTCAATATCTGGAAGGGAATCCACTGACTAATTCAAAGTCCTTTTTCCAGAGGTAGAAGCTAGGACTTAGAATGATTATATGGTTTGTACAAGGTGATCAACTTCCCAGTTAGCAACAGAATCAGGACTGAAGCCTAAATTTCTGGACACCTAGAAATTTTCACTGGAGAAATTTTGAAGAAAGACATTACAGAACATGATAATAGGCAAGTTTACCAATAACAATAAAGAGGAAAAGTCTAAGCTTACCTCTACTGCTTAGAGATTAGAAGTGAGTGTCTTAGTGCCACAATTAATTGTGAGAGAGTTAAGAAAATTATCTTGGGTGAAAAACTGATGAGTTAGAATTAGACTAAGTTGGATTCCAGGTGATGGTAGAATATCTAGGTAGACACGTCCTATAATAATTGGAAATAAGGACATGCTCAAGGCTGAGATCACAGTTCTATAATTTCTGCCCAGAACTCTCTCTGGAATTCCAGTATCAGCATATATCAAACCACTCATCTGACACTGGCACCTCCAATTTAGATTGGCCAAAACTAAATTCATTATCTTTATTTGCTATCTTGGTTAGAATCATGATCCATGCCATTCATTTTCACTGGGCAAATATTTGTTATCACTGAAGGCAGAAACCTGGAACTCATCTTTACCTCTTTCTTTTACTTCATTGACTGCAGCCAATCAGTGACCAAATCCTAGTTGATTTTTCCTCCTTAATATTTATGACAATAGTCTCTTATCTGGCTCCACTGTCTCTGGCCTGGATCCCATTTTAGCTTTCTTCCATATAACTATTATAATTATCTTCTGAAATGCAAATCACTTTATCATGTTATACCTGTACTTGTAATTCTTTAATTACTATTTTCATAGTCTATATAGAGCTTAAGCCCCTCTCCCCCATAATCGTACCCTTATTTCCTTCTCAAGAGTTCCAACCAAGAAGAATATGTGGAATTGTCTGAATAGTCTATCTTGTTTGCATCTCAGTATCTTTGATTGGGTAACTCTCTCTACTTGAAATCCCTTCTCTCCACATCTCCCCTATTATACACTACATTCCTTCTAGCTAGTGAACAACTGTCTATATTTCAATACTGAAACCAAATATGACCATCTCTACTTAACCTTTCCTGATCATCCCTCACTCGGTAGAATTAACCAACCTCTTCTTTGTGTCTTCTTTGTACAAAATCCATATCATTGTATTGCAAGAGTACTTGAATGTCTATAATGTCTTGAATGCCCTTTCCAGACTGGATAGTCTGTTAGGACAGAAACCATACTCAATTCACCACTGTATCTCCTGAAAGAGATCCTGATCCACAGTATGTACTTTATAAGGGCCTGCATTTACGCATTGTGAGAATTCTCTGAATAAAAGCGACACTTGAATGAGACCAGAAATGTAACATTTCCAAGTGGGTTGATTCAGAGACCTGGATGACAGTTAAGGTCCAAGGACAGCTAAAGAAGCCATAAAAAAAGACAATAAATGACAAATTTTGGCTGGGTGTGGTGGTTCCTGCCTATAATCCTAGCACTTTGGGAGGCCAAGGCAAGAAGATAGCTTGAGGCCAGATATGAAGAACAGCCTGAGCAACATATTGAGACCCCCATCTCTACAAAAATAAAAATAAAAGAATTAGGCTAGCATAATGGCACATGCCTGTAGTCCCAGCTACTTAGAAGGCTGAGGCAGAAGGATACCTTGAGCCCAAGTATTCAAGGTTACAATGGCTATGATTGCAGAAGAAAAAATTTTTTAAGAAGGAATGGGAGAAAATCGAGGAAACTTCTTTTAATTATCAAAAGATATTTGTATTACTGTTACTACACCATTGAAAAACTGAAGACAATATAAGCCTCCAAAATAAGGCACAGTAACATATTATTTTGAGAGAATATTATGATGCCAATAAGTAGTTTAAATGAAATATAGGCAGATAAATGCTTATATAAAACAATGCTAACTGAAAAAGTAGAAAGCAATGTTATACAGCTCGCTGATCACAACTATATAAAGATATATGAGCCCAAATTAAAAAGCAGAAGATGGAATAAGCATAGTTGCTGTATTAAAACAAAAGAATTCAACAGATTTTTCTGAAACACTTATATGTTTCATTTAAATGCTTAATATTTAAAATAATGGGTGTTAGTATTGAATTCAATTAAAAAATTCCAACAGTTATTTGTAAGTAAAATTATACCTTAGATGGGCTTGGTAATTACTACTCAAAAGTTCGTAGCACTAGTTCCTTTTATAAAAAGAACTGAAACATGTGTAACAAAAATTATCAAGCTATAATGTCTTTGCTTCATACGTTCAAATTTTTATGTTTTGTGCTTTGTTTGTTTTTAATATGATATACCTGCACTGACTAACATAGTGTTATTTTATGCTTGTAATGGTCCTGTCTTTAAAACACAGATCACTGGGACTTGACTTTCTAGTTCCTTTTCTGGACTAAAATTTCCTAATGTCCTTTATAAGTCACATGCATGCTAAGTCAACCAATCAACATATATGGAAGCTCTAACTATTAGGAGTAAATGTGTTCAGTTCACCAAGTCCATTTATTTCTGATCAGACACCTACCCAGAGTCATCTTTAGTTCCTTGGGATATCAAGGATAATAGAGTCAGGTTTGGGTATAGATAACAGGTTTAAATAAGGGCGCCAAATTATAACACTTCAGGCAGGAAAGGTAAATTAATGAATCAAATTAAGCTTGAGAGTACATGCCTATCAATAAGAGAGCAGTAGTTACTCAATTTTGTGACAAGCTGCTTTGAAGAAATGCCAACCCAATATTGCTGGAGCTTCATATTAAGCAAGAGAGTTTGAAATCTAGATTTGTCTGTGAAATCTCCTCATTTTAAATGACTGCTGAGTGAACTATGAGACTAGAGAGTATTTGAGGCTCATAGCCCTAACTAGGCCTAATTACAGTAGTGGTCAAACATTGAAGGTCACAGCTTGAAGACAGATTTTATTTCACATATGCAGTGTTTTTAATAATGTTGAGCTTCTGCTCCCTTTCAGGCACTGAGTGAGGCAAAAGATTAGTGTGGGTTATTAAGAATGCAGTGATCATATAGAATGTCCCTCTGGTCACTCCCCTAAAGAAAATCACAGAGAAAAACCAGGAAGGCCCAGTCAAAAAACTGTAAGGACTGGTTTGTGCAATGTCATAGAAGCCAGAGACCACAGAATTCTAGTGATATAATTGAACACTGTTGTTAAAGAATTGGAACTTGGAAGTTACGGGTGACATTAAAGGGAGGCATTTTGATGAGTCCTAGGACACAGGTAGAAGAACATAGAGGAGAGAAATAAATGCGAGAAGAGGAATTAAATGCAGCAAATATGGATCACTCTTGTGAGAATTTTAAATAAGAAGGGGAACAGACAGATTAGATGGTAGCTATAGGGTAACATAAGGGAAGAATTTATTTTAAAGTTTTTTAAGGATGATAAAAATTTAAGCAGGTTTGTAGGGCAAAAAGAAACCATTAAAGGGCAAGTGGTTGATATGGAATGAATGTTGAAGATTCAGGAGACAGAATGGAAGAAACTGGCGGATGCAGGAGCAGCTATCTCAGGGCCCAGATGGAAACAATTGGTCTTGAACAGGATGAAACAATCATTATCTTATGAGAATAGAGAAAACTGTATAAAAGTTGAGTAGAGATGGGAGGCAAGTGTCTACATGGGTTGGGGGCAAGAAAATGGTGTCAATTTTTTCTCAATACTTTTCTCTATAGAGTTGTGATGGACCACATATGAGCCTCAAAAACTTATCTTTCCATCCAACTAAAGTCCATGCATTCAGGTTCACACTCGCTTTCTCTTAAGCCCACACCCTGAGATTGACACCACAAATCTTACCATTTCTATGGAAAGAGAAGAAAGCAAAATGCATAAATTTTCATTTTCTCTGACACTAAAGTAGAATTGACATAAAACACCTAGCCTGGGTTTTCTTTTCTAATTGGCCATCCAAGAGTACCAGTGTTGGTACAAGTCACCCCCAAACCTCATCTGCTGAGCATGATAAAGAAAAGAGAGCACTTTCAGAAGAAAGTTTTCAAAGAGATCCAAGAGAAGAAGAAATATTGTCCAGTTCCAGAACTTTCCACATCCTCTATACTGCTTCTACTAAATAAAGCTCAAGCTTTTAGTGGGAGAATCTTAGTGGGATTTTAGTTTTCCCATAATTAATAAGAAAACCTTTTCCCTGGAAAGGGACAAGGAGCATAACACATTGAACTACTTGACATATTCACTCTTTGAAACAGTTAATTTAAAAGTATCTTTTCAGATAAAGATTTCCAGGTCTGGAAATAATGACATTCGCCTGAATCCAAATCTCTCCACAAATGCTCTTTTAAGCAAAATAAGTAAAATTAACAAGGAATATAAACAAAACTGCACATGGCCCATCTACATTGCTCAGAGACAGAGAATGCCATGAACTTAAAATTACCATAAATAAAGAAATAAACACCACATTTCGACAAAGCTCCCCAACCATTGCAAGCTTATGAATTTGAAGAGTGAACAAGGGGAAGCATAAAAGACTCAGTGAAAAAGAGGAGGGGAGAACAGAGGACTAAAACTAAGCACAGACAAAATTACCCCTTAGAAAGAGAAAGTCCAAAACCAAGTCATAAAATACAGAAAAACAAGATTTGGTAATTCATAGCACCAGCTGCAGGGAAGGGGCTTAGTGGTAAGTAGGATAGAGCATGAAAATATCCAAGAAGCACGCTTCTATGGGAGAATCACATAAATAGAGAAAAGATGGTGCCTCTGAGAGGCATAGCCCCTTATTTCTTGAAGAAAAAAAAAGAAGGAAGAAGAAAATATTAAAAATTCTGCAGAAAAAAAGAGAAAAAGTAAGCACCAATACCTCCACTGCCAATATCATTGATTAAAAAGATGGCACATTACTATACCTCAGGAAAGGGCACTTTTGAATTCAGAACCCTATCCAAAATATGCCTCAGAATAGAAAAGTTATGGCTAACTCCATACAAAGCTACTGTACAAGGAAAAGAGAAAATGTATTTCAGCTGATGAAAATTCTTCCCCTCCTCTCAAAAAGAAAAGCCATGAGATAGAAGAGTATAATACAATACTCCCAGCTGAATTAAATAGCATTAAATGAGCATTTTGAAATTTTTTTAGAAACTAAATGTAAAAATTCGAAAACTAGAAACCTTTTTTAATAAAATGAAACTTGCCGGGAAAATATGCATAGGAGGTGATTTAACAGTGATTAAACACAGAAAGAAGGTGAAGTAAAAGACAAACCATCTCAGAAAAGAAGAATAAATTACATGATGCCCAAAAGAGAATACATTTACATAAATATTTAATTAGAGATGTCAAAAGGGAAGAATGACAACCAAGAGAATGAAAATAAGATTTTTTTAAAAAGGAGTAAAAGAGAAAAATGCTTAGAAGAGAAAATAGAGAGGAATGGGGTCCAACATACATGTAATAGGAGTGCCTGAAGAAGAAACACAAAACAATAAAACAGAACCAAAATTTGTAAATATAATCAAAAAAAACTTTCTAGAAATAAGAGATAACTTAAATGTCATAGTTAGGAATAGTGACCCCTACTTGTAAACCCAACACTTCAGGAGGCCAAGGACAAAGGGTCACTTGAGGCTAGCGGTTTGAGACCTGGGCAACATAGCAAGGCGACTCTATCTCTAAAAAAATTTTTAAATATTAGCTGGGTGTGGTTGTGCATGCCTGTAGTCCCAGCTACTTGGGAGGCTGAACCACGAGGATCACTTGAACCCAGGAATTTGAGGCTGCAGTGATTTATGGTCATGCCACAGCACTCTACCCTAGGCAACAGAGCAAGACCCTATCTCAAGCCCCTCCAATGCCCCTGAAAAAGAATATCCCACTGTATACATAGAAAAACTGAATAAAATAGTCCTTCTGAAACGACTGGGCTTTATAAATAAAGAAAAAGTAAACACGCAAGAACACTTGGAAAGTATTGAAAGAAAAAAGCTATAAGAGGGTACGAGCCCTACTAGATGTTATAATGTACTATGGAACAGTGTAGTACTGGTGACTGAATAGACAGGCAGACCAATGGACTAGAATAAAAAATCAAGGAACAAATTCAATTATATATGAACATTTTTCTTTGTTAAAGAAATGTGATAGGCTGGGCGCGGTGGCTCACGCTTGTAATCCCAGCACTTTGGGAGGCAGAGGCGGGCGGATCACGAGGTCAGGAGATCGAGACCATGGTGAAACCCCGTCTCTACTAAAAATACAAAAAAATTAGCCGGGCGTGGTGGTGGGCGCCTGTAGTCCCAGCTACTCGGAGAGGCTGAGGCAGGAGAATGGCGTGAACCCAGGAGGCGGAGCTTGCAGTGAGCCGAGATTGCGCCACTGCACTCCAGCCTGGGCGACAGAGCGAGACTCCGTCTCAAAAAAAAAAAAAAAAAAAAAAAAAAGGAAATGTGATAAAGTATTTGATAAAATATTTTATAAAGGTGGTTTCTCAAATTACTGGGGTAAAGATAAATTGAATGTTTTAATAAATTGCTTTGGAACAATTAATAGCCATTGAAAAAAGATAAAATTTAATTCATTCTTGACACATACAACAAAACAAAATGAAACAACATAAATACTAGAAGAAAACACATTAACTTCTATAACCTGGCTGTAGGGAAAGACTTAATAACCATGACTCAAAATCTGGACACAATTCAAAAAAATTGATATATTTAACTACATAAAAATAGAGACTTTTTTGACATAAAACACCACAAGCAAAATCAAAAGACAAATGACAAACTGGGAGAAAAATCTGTGAGATATAGTGCAGAGAAAGAATTAGTATTTCTAATATAAAAAGAAATAATGAACAAAAATCCTATAGAAAGGTGAACAAAAGTCATAAATAGTCAACTCACCAAAAAAGAAAGACTTAACAATGACTCTAACCATGTGAAAAAAATGTTCAACTTTACTCATAGTAGATGGTAAAAATTAAAATTATACTGAGATACCATGTTTCACCCTTCCAACTGGCAAAAATTTAGAAGCTTGACGATATACTCTGTTGATGAGGTTTGGGAAGAAAATCACTCTCATACAACACCAACAGGAATGCAAAATGATATAACCCCTATAGAGAGGGCTTTGACAATATCTAACAAAACTGCATACATATTTGCCTTTTAATCCAACAATCCCATGTCTAGGATTTTACCCAGAAGTTACAGCTCTAACAATATGAGGTTATTTATTGCCACATTATTTGCAACTAAAAAATATTGGAAAGTACCTAAAAGCCCTAATGTAAGAGATTGAATGAATTAACTATGGCACAAACACACAGTGAAATATCACGTAACAGTGAAAACAATGAAGAGAATACATATGAACTGATATGGAGTAATTTTTATGTCAGTACAAAAAGGTATATATAGTATGCTACCTTTGCATAAAAAAGAGGGAAAGCAGGAAATATATAAGAATATGCTTGGCGAGGCTTGGTGGCCCACGCCTGTAATCCCAGCACTTAGGGAGGCCAAGGCGGGTGAATCACCTGAGATCAGGAGTTCAAGACCACCCTAGCCAACATGACGAAACCCCATCTCTACTAAAAATACAAAAATTAGCCCAGAGTGGTGACGCATGCCTGTAATCCCAGCTACTCGAGAGGCTGAGGCAGGAGAATCGCTTGAACCCAGGAGACAGAGGTTGCAGTGAGCCAAGATCACGCCATTGCACTCCAGCCTGGGCAATAGAGTGAGACTCCATCTCAAAAAAAGAAAAACAAAAACAACAACAAAAAAAAGAACTACATATTGCATATACTCCTTCAAACATATTGCTTAACTTTTCCTCACAAAAAATTAAAATATTGTCCCCCAAACCCCCTAGAAGGCCAAAATGGAAGAGAAAAGGAGACAGAACAGAGGGAGCCAAACTACAAGGGTTAATGACAGGGGAGTCAAATTCCCTCTGTTGTGGCATAAACCATTCAGTTGCAACAGTGAAGGGCACCAGAAGAGAAAATCATGATCCTCTTCCGCAGAGAAATTAATTACTTTCTTAGATTTGAAACCTTTCCAGTGAAAATTTTCCTGTTGCTCAGAAGCACCTTTCTAATTAATGTCTTTAGTTTCTCAGGTAAGCTCATGCTACACAAATCCCCTCTCAGCTCTTTAAGAGGAAGGGGCATTTAAGGCACAAACTGCAGACTAATAGGAGAGTTCCATGGAGAAAATGAACTGGCAGTTGGAGTTCATGCATGCTATTCTCATGCATGGAGCATTAGGATGAGGGGCCACAAGAATCTTTGCCCTCTGGCTTGGTGGACAGGAGTATGTGCTGACTCAAGGCTCCAGTGCATTCTTGAAAAATCACTGCACAGTTAACTTCTAAATTAGTGAGAACAATTGTAAAGATCAACAGAAAACACCAAGCTCTAAAGACATTTCCTACAGCATAATTTGAAGAAGTAGAATACATGAAGCAGTGAGCCACAGAAAATCAGGTCTTAGCACTAATTAGAAAATTTTCTAAGCTTTCTCTCTCAAGAAAATCAGTTCATTGGTTAAGGGGCCAATTTGAAACATGGTTGGTTTACAGATTTTCTTCTGGACTGAAAAAAATTACAGCCAGATATTTAAACCAACATTCTAAATAAAATTCTGAAACTGATTAATTACTTACTGTTAATAAAATTGTAACGAAAAATGGATTATTCACTAGTAGTTAAAAGCTGTTTTCCATATGTCAGAATGAACATAACCTATAAAGCAGAAAAAAATAAAACACCCACTAGAGTTTCTTGTTTAATCAGAAAAGGGAGAAAGAAGATTAATACTGTGTCCCCAGAAACATAACTTCCTCCCTTAAGCCCTCATTTTATAACATTTACTTTCAACAATGTAATAAACGTTTACCTCATGCTTAACTATGAATACTAACTAGCAAGGCAGTCTTCTTCTCTTATAGCTTAATCCCATCTGACCCAGAATAGAGATGCCCCAAAGAGCTATTCGATGTTTATCTATATGTGTGTATGGCTTTTTCCAAGTAAGTAGTTCAGGAGTCATTTTTGCTCCCCCTGTCAATGGAAGATCCTGCTGAACTTCATCCAAATTCGCCCATCTCATTTGATTTTTGTATGTTTGGTTCAACTGTTCACACTGATGTGATGTCTCAGGCATCACATCAGTGTGAACAGTTGAACCAAACATACAAAATGCCCTGAGAATCCATCTGCCAAAAACTATTCTTTTAAATAGAAATAAGAAAATAAACTCTCCTTGAGCAGATCAGTTGGGCCAAGATTTCTCCTCACTAAAAGGGATACACCTTGTAGAAATAGATCACCAGGGTGTTAGCTGACTCACCATCTTTCTCAAAAGATTGTCACACCTCCCGTCCTGACTATTGTGACAGTCACTCCCAATAGTTCTATCTTCCTCCTGCCCATGTACAGATTCAAAAGGTGGTCTAATGTGGACTTCTTTCATCTCAGCCTTCTTCTATGCCCAGGTCACATCCTATACATATTATCTTAAATTTTCACTTCTATATTTGCAAAGCTAAAATTCACCTTTATTTTTCAATTGTCTTTTTTTTTTTACTGTTTCCGAATTCATTGTATCCTCTCATTTGTTTAAGACAAAGTAGGTATTATCTGTGTTTTATTTTGCCGAATTTTTAACAAATGCTACAAGAAAATATATAAATATAAAAACAGAGAACACATAAATAAATAGGAGTTATAAATATATGTTAGGACTAACTAAATATCAGCAATATCACTAAATATTCTAAAGTCGTATGAAAAATTTCCTGCTACGTGTTGGGCAGACTGGATACTAATACATCTTTTTTATTATATAATTGAGTATATTTGTTACAGAAAAATTAGGAAGATACATATAAGCCTAAAGAAAATGAACACCTCCCTAATCCCACTGCTTAAGATGACCACTGCTAACATTTGGGGTGTGTCCTTTCTGATTTTTCACATTCTTATACATGTCATATTTTTCTTACAATAGTGGGACTCACTGTATCATCTTTTTTGCAGTGCGCTTTCTATGTCAACAAACATATATTTGAAACATTATTCTTTATGCCTGCATTTTATGAATTTTATGAATGCCATAATTTTGTTATCCAAATCTTCAAAGATTTTTAGATACTAAACCTGGATCCCTTTGTTGCATGGAATTTTGACTTCATGATTGTTTATAACAGTTAATGCACACTGACCAGGTTCCACCTAAAGCCCAAGGATGTATCAGAATATCAGCAATAATGTTTAGCTCTTAGAAAAACCACACATAGTAATGTGAAATCCAGCTAAATGCATTTTGTATTGAACTACAGCATTTAGTTCCTCGGGCTCATCTATCAATTAGGGTGATAAGCAGGCACTCAAAAGCTAGCTTTTCAATTATGTTTTCTACCTTCAACTGAAATGTTCCTGTCATTGCATATCGTGTAGTAATTTTGAAAAGGCTTCATCTTAGCAACCAAGTGATAACTTTAAAATCAAGAATCTGAACCAATTAATTCCTAACATTAATTACTTCTTTTAAAACAAAAGGCTCTTTAAAGTAAGTGACTGCAAATATACTTTTTATCCCACTAACAGTCCTTATCTCTTTTTCCCTCAGCTCACAATTCTGTTGACAACTCATGCTCAGTCTCAAATCATCATTCAAATCATAATTAAAGCATAATTCTGAGCTCTCTTTGTACATGCTAATTCCAAAACCACCAGATGTAAAAGCCACACAGAAATTCCTATAGAGTATTATTAGCTTGCAAGGAGCAGAATTAAGATGCATAAAAGTATCTTCTATAGCAAGTAAATATTTTGGTTTTAATTACATTATTACCTTGTTTTATGCTACTAATTACTACAATTTATTGCATAATTGACTCTCAGAGAAAAATATTAACAGAGCAGTTCTGCAGTCTTAAACTGAAGATAGTATATACTAATGATTTTGCCTAACTACTCACCTCCCTTGAAAAAATGCGAAGTATTTTTTGTAATGTTTGATAAATCTCTTTCCTATTTTTGCACTAATATATAAAGTTAGGTACTACAGTTATTTGCTGATTTATTTCTCTATAAATAACAGGGCAATAAAAAATTATGTTACTGAGCTGGGGACAATATATTATCTGTCTTTATTCCCTATCACCCAGCTCAGAACTTGAAACTTAGTAGGTGCTCAATAAATTTTACTAAATAATGAGTTAATTATTTAAAGTGATCTTTTAACTTGACATCATAAAAGTAGTATTACTTAATACTAGCTAGTGTCTATTTTAGCCTTTACAGATTAAAAACCTGCAGCCTTTAGAGCAAAAGACTGATTAGAAATAATAACAGTTTGCGTAGATTGAAAACAAATGAGCTCATTCTGAGACTGGACAGCCATTCATAAGCCACTTGAGCTGCCTGTCCTCTTGCAGTTTATGACCTCAGTCAAGCCTTTCCAGTGAAATAAAGCTTTGTGTTCACTCCAGGGCCATCTATTTTTCTCTCTGTAATTTGTACCAAATTTTAAAGGTTATAAATATTTGCAGTGAAGCCTAGTTGCTGAGCTGCATTCATTCACACTTAGGTGCCTTTTATTATTATTATTAACTGGAAGACCAGGGACTGGCATTTGCTTACTTCATACTTATTTCATAATAACCTGATCATACATAACTTTGAACTCAGGATGTTCTTCAAATGCCATGATTTATTAGGTCCTCCTTGGTCATATAGCAGTCAACCTCGTCAAATGCAACTAGGCCAACCTCATTCTCCAAGGAGTAGTACCTAGCAGTAAAAAGTGAAGAGTTATTTCTTACATGAAACTATATATACTTGAATTCTTTTTCAGATTGAAAAAATTTCCTGGATAAATTATACTGCAAATGACAATGAAATGAATGAAAATAAGCATAGTTATATATATAAATTTTTTCTGCCCCACACTTCAAAGCCTATTTCCGTGTTGTTGCTGTGCTTTTTCATTAATTTCCCTTGAACTAATGTGCCCTCTAATGGTTAAAATAAAAATATAATCAGAACCATAAAATAAGTGCCAACTTATTAATTGCAAGAAATATTCCTACTTAAAAGATACTTCTTTAACTCAAAACTATGCCTTCAAGATCAAAATGTATGTCTTTTAATAAATAACAAGAAGAATAAGCATTTTATTTGTTCTATGCAACAGACCATGCAAATGAGATATAGCAAACCAAATTTCATCAATAAATTCAAATGCTAGTTCCTATAAACAAGGATCAAGTATTAAGGCTTGCATATACTGATAATGAAATCTAGATTGGGGCTATGCCTATTTTACTATCCTAATTTAAGCATTTAAGAAATGTTACTCCAAAAATATATTTTTTTGGTTCTTTCTTCATTTTTATTTCTCTAACCTGAAATGAACGTTTGTCCTCACAAACTTCAAACAAGTAAACATGTGTACACACAAAAACGTTAAATAGCTGTGCATTTTTATTCACAATTTACCCTCAGTGTTCATGCTCTTATTTTTTGTCGCACTGTAATATCAGAAAATAATGCATATTAAGTAATTACCCACTTAATGTGAGCAACGTCAATTGTCAATCCAGATAAGACAGGGATTTAGGAAGAAATTACTTAAATGGTTTACCTTGGCTGATTAAGTTCAGGAAAGGTATTGTAGTTTTATAACAGAATTTATTTCTAACAATAATTTGGTCAAGGCAGAAAAATATAAGTAGAGAAAACATATTTAATTCTGTCCAGAAGGGTAGAGTTGAAATTAAAGACAGAAACAAAATATCATGCTAATAGACCTTCTGCCTTGTTTAACCATTATTGCTAGTAGTTGAGATAATTTGCTTCTTATCAAAACGTTACAATATGTACTTAACATGGAATTTTCAAGTCCCTTCCAATTGGTAATAGTTAAAAAAAAATCCTGCCTTTTTTTCCTGTCTCAGAAAGTAAAGACATTATTTTTTGTGTTGTACATATGGGGTACATGTCATTGAGGTAAACTGAACTATCAAAGACTGCACTGAGTTAGTGATGGAAGTCATATTCGAATTTAGAATTATTGATGTGATTTGCTGATTTTGCTGGTGCTTTGTGTGCATCACAAGAATGTTTTATTTTGTTAGAGAAAAAAAATTACATTTACCTGAATTAAATTTCTGCCTTTATCTTCCAGAACTCATTGGTGGAAGATAAAGATGTACAGATGTACAATCTATATTGCATGCATGATATTAATATTTTAAGCTAATACAGAAACAAAGAAAAGGCTGCAGGCTGAGGAACAGGAAACCTGGATTCTAGCTCTGTTTGTGCTACCAAATGACCCTGAGCAAGTTATGAAAGATTCTAATCCTTGGTTGTTCACCCTCTGAAGAGGAAAATTGAATTAGATAAACTGGGAGCTCCCTTCTAATTTAAAACTTCCAGTTTTTAAAGTAATACACATTGAAAATATATATACACATTTTGTATATATAATCTAAAATTATAAGATGTTGTCTAGGTTTTTGTATTTTTTATTATACTTTAAGTTCTGGGATACATGTGCAGAACGTGTAGGTTTGTTACATAGGTATACACATACCATGGTGGTTTGCTGCGCCCATCAACCCGTCATCTACATTATGTATTTCTCCCAATGCTATCCCTCCCCTAGCCCCCCAACCCCCAAGAGGCCCTGGTGGGTGATGTTCCCCTCCCTGTCTCCATGTGTTCTCATTGTTCAAGATGCAGTGTTTGGTTTTCTGTTCCTGTGTTAGTTTGCTGAGAATTATGGTTTCTAGCTTTATCCATGTCCCTGCAAAGAACATGAACTCATTCTTTTTTATGACTGCATAGTATTCCATGGTGTATATGTGCCATATTTTCTTTATCCAGTCTATCATTGATGGACATTTGGGTTGGTTCCAAGTCTTTGCTGTTGTGAATAATATTGTGAATACTGCAATAAACGTATGTGTGCATGTGTCTTTACAGAGGAATGATTTATAATCCTTTGGGTATGCACTCAGTAATAGGATTGCTGGGTCAAATGGTATTTCTGCTTCAAGATCCTTGAGGAATCACCACACTGTCTTCCACAATGGTTGAACTAATTTACATTCCCACCAACAGTGTAAAAGCGTTCCTATTTCTCCATATTACCTCCAGCATAGGTTGTTTCTGACTTTTTAATGATCGCCATTCTAACTGGCATGAGATGGTATCTCATTGTGGTTTTGATTTGCATTTGTCTAATGCCCAGTGATGATGAGCTTTTTTTCATATGTATGTTGGCCGCATAAATGTCTTCTTTTGAGAAGTGTCTGTTCATATCCTTTGCCCACTTTTTGATGGGGTTGTTTGTTTTTTCCTTGTAAATTTATTTAAGTTCCTTGTAGATTCTGGATATTAGCCCTTTGTCAGATAGATAGGGTACAAACATTTTCTCCCATTCTGTAGGTTGCCTGTTCACTCTGATGAAAGTTTCTTTTGCTGTGCAGAAGCTCTTCAGTTTAATTAGATCCCATTTGTCAATTTTGGCTTTTGTTGCCATTGCTTTTGGTGTTTTAGTCATGAAGTCTTTGCCCATGCCTATGTCCTAAATGGTATTGCATAGGTTTTCTTCTAGGGTTTTTATGGTTTTAGGTCTTACATTTAAGTCTTTAATCCATCTTGAGTTAATTTTTGTATAAGGTGTAAGGAAGAGGTCCAGTTTCAGTTTTCTGCACATGGCAGGCTAGTTTTCCCAAAACCATTTATTAAATAGGAAATCCTTTCCCTGTTGCTTTTTGTCAGGTTTGTCAAGGATCGGATGGCTGTAGATGTGTGGCGTCATTTCTGAGACCTCTGTTCTGTTCCATTGGTCTATATATCTGTTTTGGTACCAGTACCATGCTGTTTTGGTTACTGTAGCCTTCTAGTATAGTTCAAAGTCAGGTAGTGTGATGCCTCCAGCTTTGTTCTTTTTGCCTAGGATTGTCTTGGCTATACGGTCTCTTTTTTGATTCCATATGAAATTTAAAGTAGTTTTTTCTAGTTCTGTGAAGAAGGCCAGTGGTAGCTTGACAGGTATAGCATTTAATCTATAAATTACTTTGGGCAGTATGGCTATTTTCACAATATTGATTCTTCCTATCCATGAGCATGGAACGTTTTTCCATTTGTTTATGTCCTCTCTTATTTCCTTGAGCAGTGGTTTGTAGTTGTCCTTGAAGAGGTCCTTGACATTCCTTGTAAGTTGTATTCCTAGATATTTTATACTCTTTGTAGCAATTGTGAATGGGAGTTCACTCATGATTTGGCTCTCTGTTTGTCTATTATTGGTGTATAGTAATGCTTGTGATTTTGCACATTGATTTCGTATCCTAAGATATGCTGAAGTTGCATATCAGCTTAAGGAAATTGTGGGTTGAGATGATGGGGATTTCTAAATATACAATCATGTCATCTACAAACAGAGACAATTTGACTTCCTCTCTTCCTATTTGAGTACCCTTTATTTCTTTCTCTTTCCTGATTGCTCTGGCCAGAACTTCCAATACTATGTTGAATAGGAGTGGTTAGAGAGGGCATCCTTGTCTTGTACCAGTTTTCAAAGGGAATGCTTCCAGTTTTTGCCCATTCAGTATGATATTGGCTGTGGGTTTGTCATAAATAGCTCTTATTATTTTGAGATACATTCCATCAAAATCTAGTTTATTGAGAGTTTTTAAAATGAAGAGATGTTGAATTTTATTGAAGGCCTTTTCTGCATCTATTGAGATAATCATGTGGTTTTTGTCATTGGTTCTGTTTATGTGATGGATTACGTTTATTGATTTCCATATGTTGAAACAGCATTGCATGCCAGGGATGAAGCCGACTTGATCGTGGTGGATAAGCTTTTTGATGTGCTGCTGGATTCGGCTTGCCAGTATTTTATTGAGGAGTTTTGTATCAATATTCATCACGGATATTGGCCTGAAATTTTCTTTTTTTGTTGCGTCTCTGCCAGGTTTGGGTATCAGGATGATGCTGGCCTCATAAAATGAGTTAGGGAGGAGTCCCTCTTTTTCTCTCGTTTGGAATAATTTCAGAAGGAATGGTACCATCTCCTCTTTGTACCTCTGGTAGAATTCAGCTGTGAATCTGTCTGGTCCTGGGCTTTTTTTGCTTGGTAGGCTATTAATTACTGCCTCAATTTCAGAACTTTTTATTATTCTATTCAGGGATTCGACTTCTTCCTGGTTTAGTCTTGGGAGAGTGTATGTGTCCAGGAATTTATCCATTACTTCTAGATGTTCGTGTATTTTCATAGAGGTATTTATAGTATTCTCTGATGGTAGCGTGTATTTCCGTGGGACCAGTGGTGATATCCCCTTTATCATTTTTTATTGTGTCTATTTGATTCTTTTCTCTTTTCTTCTTTATTAGTCTGGCTAGCAGTCTATCTATTTTGTTAATCTTTTCAAAAAAAACAGCTGCTGGATTCATTGATTTTTTAAGGATTTTTCATGTCTCTCTCTCCTTCAGTTCTGCTCTGATCTTAGTTATTTCTTGTCTTGTGCTAGCTTTTGAATTTGTCTACTCTCGTTTCTCTAGTTCTTATAATTGTGATGTTAGGGGGTCGATTTTAGATCTTTCCTGCTTTCTCCTGAGGGCACTTCGTGCTATAAATTTCCCTTTAAACACTGCTTTAGCTGTTTCCCAAAGATTCTGGTACACTGTGTCTTTGTTCTCAGTGGTTTCAAATAACTTATTTATTTCTGCCATAAATTCATTATTTACCCAGTAGTCATTCAGGAGCAGGTTGTTCAGTTTCCATGTAGTTGTGCAGTTTTGAGTGAGCTTCTTAATCCTGAGTTCTAATTTGATTGCACTGTGATCTGAGGGACTGTTTGTTATTATTTCCATTATTTTGCATTTGCCAAGGAGTGTTTTACTTCCAATTATGTGGTCAACTTTAGAGTAAGTGCAATGTGGTGCTGAGAAGAATATATATTCTGTTGATTTCGGGTGGAGAGTGCCGTAGATGTCTATTAGGTCTGCTTGGTCCAGAGCTGAGTTCAAGTCCTGAATAACATTGTTAATTTTCTGTCTCGTTGATCTATTATTGATGGTGGGGTGTTAAAGTCTCCCACTATTATTGTGTGGGAGTCTAAGTCTCTTTGTAGGTCTCTAAGAACTTGCTTTATGAATCTGAGTGCTCCTGTATTGGGTGCATACATATTTAGGATAGTTAGCTCTTCTTGTTGCATTGATCCCTTTACCATTATGTAATGGCCTTCTTTGTCTCTTTTGATCTTTGTTGGTTTAAAGTCTGTTTTATCAGAGACTAGGATTGCAACCCCTGCTTTTTTTGCTTTCCCTTTGCTTGGTAAATATTCCTCCATCCCTTTATTTTGAGCCTATGTGTGTCTTTGCAGGTGAGATGAGTCTCCTCAATGCAGCACATCAATGGGTCTTAACTCTATCCAATATGCCAGTCCGTATGTTTTAATTGGGGCATTTAGCCCATTTACATTTAAGGTGAATAATGTTATGTGTGAATTTGAGCCTGTCATTACGATGCTAGCTGGTTATTTTGCCTGTTAGTTGATGCAGTTTCTTCATAATGTCGATGGTCTTTACAATTTGGTATGTTTTTGCAGTGGCTGGTACTGGTTTTTTCCTTTCCATACTTATTGCTTCCTTCAGGAACCCTTGTAGGGCAGGCCTGGTGGTGACAAAAATCTCTCAGCATTTGCATGTGTGTAAAGGATTTTATTTCTCCTTTGTTTCTGAAGCTTAGTTTTGCTCAATATGAAATTCTGGGTTGAAAATTCTTTTCTTTAAGAACGTTGAATACTGGCCCCCACTCTCTTCTGGCTTGTAGGGTTTCTGCAGAGAGATCCACTGTGAGTCTGATGGGCTTCCCTTTGTGGGTAACCCGACCTTTCTCTCTGGTTGAGAGAAATTTAAAATTAATTTAACATTACTTCCTTCATTTCAACCTTGGTGAATCTGACAATTATGTATCTTGGGGTTGCTCTTCTTGAGAAGTATCTTTGTGGTATTCTCTGTATTTCCTGAACTTGAATGTTGTCCTTTCTTGCTAGGGAAGTTCTCCTGGATAATATCCTGAAGAGTGTTTTCCAACTTGGTTCCCTTCTCCCCGTCACTTTCAGGTACACCAATCAAACGTAGGTTTGGTCTTTTCACATAGCCCCATATTTCTTGGAGGCTTTATTCATTCTTTTTCATTCTTTTTCTCTAATCTTGTCTTCATGCTTTATTTCATTAAGTTGATCTTCAATCTCTGATATCCTTCATTCCATTTGATCAGTTTGGCTATTGATACTTGCGAAAGCTTCACAAAGTTCTCATGTTGTGTTTTTCAGCTCCATCAGGTCATTTGTGTTCTTCTCTAAACTGGTTATTCTAGTTAGCAATTCATCTAACCTTTTTTCAAGGTTCTTAGCTTCTTTGAATTGGGTTAGAACATGCTCTTTAAGCTCGGAGGAGTTTGTTATTACCCACCTTCTGAAGCCTACTTCTGTCCTTTTGTCAAATTCATTCTCCATCCAGTTTTGTTCCCTTGCTGGCAAGCAGTTATGATCCTTTGGAGGAGAAGAGGCATTCTGGTTTTTGGAATTTTCAGCCTTTTTGCACTGGTTTTTTCTCATCTTCATGGATTTATCTACCTTTGGTCTTTGATGTTGGTGACCTTCAGATGGAGTTTTTGTGTGGATGTACTTTTTGTTGATGTTGATGCTATTCCTTTCTGTTTGTTAGTTTTCCTTTTAATAGTCAGAACCCCTTGCTGCAGGTCTGCTGGAGTTTGTTGGAGGTCCACTCCAGACCCTGTTTGCCTGGGTATCACCAGCGGAGGCTACAGAACAGCAAAGATTGCTGCCTGTTCTGTCCTCTGGAAGCTTTGTCCCAGAGGGACACCCATCAGATACAGCTGGAGCTCTCCTGTATGAGGTGTCTATTGACCCCTGCTGGGAGGTGTCTCCTAGTCAGGAGGCCTGGCAGTCAGGGATCAACTTCAGAAGGCAGTCTGTCCGTTAGCAGAGCTCGAGGGCTGTCCTGGGAGATCCACTGCTCTCTTCAGAGCTGGCAAGCAGAAATGTTAAAGTCGCTGAAGCTGCACCCACAACCACCCCTTCGCCGAGGTGCTCTGTCCCAGGGAGATGGGAGTTTTATCTATAAGCCCCTCACTGGGGCTCTTGCCTTTCTTTCAGAAATGCCCCACCCAGAGAGGAGGAATCTAGAGAGGCAGTCTGGCTACAGTGGCTTTGCCACGCTGTGGTGGACTCCACTCAGTCTGAATTCCTGGCAGCTTTGTTTATACTGTGAGGAGAAAACCGCCTACTCAAGCCTCAGTAATGGCAGATGCCCCTCCCATAACCAAGCTCAAGCATCCCAGGTCGACTTCAGACTGCTGTGCTGGCAGCAAGAATTTCAAGCCAGTGGATCTTAGCTTGCTGGGCTCCATGGGGGTGGGATCCAATGAGCTAGACCACTTGGTTCCCTGGCTTCAGCCTCCTTTCTAGGGAAGTGAACAGTTCTGTCCCGCTGGCATTCCAGGTGCCACTGCAGTATGAAAAAACTCCTGCAGCTAGCTCGGTGTCTGCCCAAACAGCTGCCCAGTTTTGTGATTGAAACCCAGGGCCCTGGTGGTGTAGTCACCTGAGGGAATCTCCTGGTCTGCAGATTGCAAAGACAATGGGAAAAGTGTAGTATCTGGGCTGGAATGCACCGTTCCTCACTGCACAGTCCCTCATGGCTTCCCTCAGCTAGGGGAGGGAGTTCCCATCCCCTTGTGCTTCCCAGATGAGGTGACATCCCACCTGCTATGGCTCGCCCTCCGTGGGCTGCACCCACTGTCTAACCAGTCCCAATGAGATGAGCTGGGTACCTCAGTTGCAAATGCAGAAATCACCCACCCTCTGCATTGATTTCACTGGGAGCTGCAGACTGGAGCTGTTCCTATTCAGCCATCTTGTCAGACCTTAGTTTTTTAAATACTATAATTTTTATTTTCAATTTCATCATTGTATTTAATCATTTTGCAAAAAATTCATAATATTCAAACAAATTGTGATAGGATAAAATATCTTGTGAAAGTACTTTTCAACTATAATCACTGAGAATTAATGTAAGTAATCCCACTGTCATTTGCCCTTGTTTACATTGATTTTGATTAAGTTGTTTAGCTTTTGTTTTGTTTTGTTTTCTGGTATATGTTCCTACCTCTATACTTTGGAGACAGGAATTATTTTCTTTATATCAGCTCCCCATGGTACCACTATTTGATAAATGGGTCCTCAATAAGATTAACCAACATAATCATGATTGACTATGCCAGTTTAATGAATAGAATACAACTGGGATCAGGTGAGTGAGTTATCAGTAAAAGAAGTGAATGAGTATGTTTTCATATTCTTTATGGAGAACTTAGGCACAATATATCAACGAGTTTAAAAGTATATGTAGTAAATGTATGTTTGCACTAAAATCTATATCATGGTAAATGATTGGAACTAGAGATGTTTTGGTGATAAAGGTGAAAATACCTAAACAACACAACTCACATTATGCAGATTTAGAACTGGCAATATATTGAATCTAGTTCTTGAATCTCATAATGTCTCACTATGAAGAGATTTAGGAATAAAGGAATAATCAGTCCAATGGTTCCTCTATGATTTCTCAGCACAGTATCAGCCAGGTGGAACCTCTGTTAAGATCACTAGCTGTTTGGAGGTAGCCAGGATTGGCAGGTAAGCCAAGAAGCCTTGGTGCCTTCACTAGAAAACCTCCCCTTGTCCTTGTTCTCCCCAGCTCTCTTTCATACTTTTATTCCCTGGAAGCAAGAGGAAGTCTTTCCCTTCTATCAAGAAAAACTGAAGCCTAGGTTGTATGCATAGTCCAGGTGTAGATCGAATTGATGGTCAGGAGCCTGCATTCCCTACCTTTACTCCTCACTTCAATCAGATGCTCCTTTTCTTCGCCTCTGCCTGCTCACCTGGCTCACTGCATGGTTATTACTTCTGCTTGCTTAACACCATATGTCACACCCACATGTGAGAAGGCACACTGAAGGTCATCCATAACCGTAGCCTAATTCTCTAATTTCTGAGAATTCAGATACCAGATGTTTTATCCTGGTCTCTAATTATTTACTTCATGACCTCCTACCCTGGCCCCTAGAATTGCAAACCCCTGAGGTCTGCTCAGCCCTTCAAACATTACTGCGATTGGAGACCTCCCTCTAGAATCATCAGTGCTAGAGGCATGAGAGGCAGAATAAGGTGGCTGTTAAGACATGGACTCTGTGGCCAAAATACCTGGGTTTTAATCCCAGATCTTTTACTTACTAGCTTCGTGACCAGGGCAATTAACTTAACCTCCTAGGTATCAGTTTCCTCTTCTATAAAATAGGGACAAGTACAGCAACTTCACAGAGTCAACATGAGGATTAATCCTGTTTCTAAAATAAAATGTAGAGAATAATGTCTGGCATGTAATAAGTGGTCAAAAATGTTTGCTGTTATTAGAGTGGCCAATTTCACTTTTTCTCTCAGTCATAATGGCAGAACACTAAAAAGGCAATTAAATTAATTTTAATGACTCAATCAACTGGCAATCTTAGTTTTCATTTTTTATAATCAAGGTGCTCATAAATTCTAGTTTTCCAATTTATAGCTGTTGTCCTGGGGTAATTATTAATAGCAACCTCTTTTATTCTCAGAAGTGTCCAGATTTGGACAATAACATAAGTAATCACCCTAATTATAATACAGAGTACTCAGTTGTTCTCCTGTACAATTAGAAAAATGAATTAGATGGCCTCTGAGATCATGTAAAACATGAGGGTTTTGTGAAAATATATGTTAAATATATGGAAAGAAATATTTGGGTGTTTTATAAATAAATTTTAAAATTGGATAAAGAGCCATTAGCTTCAGTGAAGATGACATAATTTGATGGCTTTTTAAATTTTTAAAATAAATAAAGAGTGAACTTACATGTATGTGGAGTGCTGATTTTATTTTGCATGTTCAAAATGCATAAGAACGTCTCTGAACTGTTCCCTCACTCTCCTTTAGTTCTTCCTCTCCTCTTCCCTACTTGCTTTCACTCTTTCTTTTCTTCATTCGATTTGAGGTGGAGTAGGGAGTAGGCAAGAAGAGAGAGAGCTTTTTCCCTCTCCTAAAACTCAACCTATACTCTGTTAAATCAGGGTTCCCAAAAAAGCTTCATTTAGTTCATTGCTAAACATTTCAAAGCACTTAAAGCCAGAAATAGCTTCTGGAGGATGACATAATTTTTTAAGGTTAAATTAAATACACCACATGAGAATTGTTTTTATTTCTTATCTCTTTTCCATCATACAGATTAAGTTTTCCAACTCAAATATTGTACTATTTATGTCCATCTTAAAATTACTTTTAATCACTCTGTTTTAAGTCATTGATTAAGCTTGCAAAATTTAAGCTAAATAAATAACACTTATAGAGCATATATTGCAATTAATACTACTTACTTTAAAAGTTGATTGATATATAAATATAGTTCACAATTATGAAAATAGAGATTTCATATACTTCAGTAGACATGCAAAATTTAATCTTAAATATGAATCACACTATAATTGTGTGATTGTTGCAATAAGCTGAAAGAAGAAAACAAAAACAAAAAACAAGGATCCTGCAGAGAACAAGAAATTGTGAAAGCAATCATTGTGGGAAATAATTGTTACATTTTATGATTCTTTCAATTATGGATTATGGAGACGATTGCAAGGCAACCTCTTCAGTTTCAAGACAGCATGGTGTTTTATATAATAAGCCTCTGAATAAAGCAACTGTTATCAGTAGTGTTTGCAACTTAATTGGCTACCTTTGAAGCCAAGGAGGTCTTTTTGCTCTCCAGCTTTGATTCCCAGCTATATTTTAAAACACTGGCATTCTGTCCAGCTGTTTAACCTCCATCCATGTTCACAGATTCTCTGGAGGATAGTGCACATACATTTTACTAAAGCTGAGCAACATTTTCACAAGGGAGAAACAAACCTTACAATAAGCCCAGAATCTGTTAAGCATTCATAAGTGTATGTGTTTATACAACAACATGCCCACACTGCACCTCTGCCCTATTATAATTATATTTAACATAAAAGGAACATCACCTCAAACCACAAGTAGAATTTATTAAGTTCTTAAACAAAGCTAGCCTTTAACGCTTAGCCCATTTACCAGAAATAGTATTAACAAGGAATGCATTCCTGTTTCAAGGTTTGTCTAGAAGAAGCTTTGCCTCAAACAGGCTTTGGTCCCTCAAAGGCCAATGTTCTCAAAGGCATCTGCCCCAACAGGAATGTCAGCCAGTGAGGATAGCGGCTTGAGAAATGACAGTTTCATGGCCCTGGTTTGGTGTAACCAGGAAGAGGGAGGCTTAGTAACACCAGAAAGTGGGGGGGGGGAAAGAAAGTATAAATGTACAGCTTATGATTAAAAAGGGGAGATCAAGAATTCTACTGACCCAAATATCTTGGAAGGTAAAATCTGGGGGAGGCAAACACTTAACTCAAGCTCATTTCAATGATCCATCCCATTTGCTTTTCCTATAGTGAGGTCTCAACTATAATATAACAATATCCCCTTTAATTTATGTCATAGAAAAAAAAGCGTTCATTTGATGTCTCTTGGCATTCAATCAGTAATACCAAAATAGAAAGTATATAAGAGTGGATTATTAGAGACACCAATATTTTAAAAGCAATACACTGATTCAGAGTGAAGTTTCCCACAGTGATATTATCTCAAATAACTCAGCATTTGATTGGTTTTACCAAGACTATTTCTGGTTTTCCTGGATAATCAGTGCTTATCTAAAACTATTTGGAATGAAGTAAATGCAGTTCTGGGCAGTGAGGTCCCAGTCATGGTTTTCACTCAATCAGCTCCTGCAGAGGAGTCCTTCTGTCCCTCAGACAGTTCCTTCTGTTGCTGCCCCTACACCCTGCTGTCCTTAAACAAAGATATGTAATCATTTTAGAGATGTCGAAAGACTCCCAAAATGCCTCCCCATGAAATTCAATACTGACAAATCCTACTTTTATGGCTTTTCCTATACCTCAAAGGATTTGTTCCAGACAGCCCTTATTAAAATACAAGTATGTTACTGGAAGTCCTAACACTTTGTCATCCACTATGATAGTAAAACCAACCTTGCAATTTCATAAGCTCTTTGTTAGGACATTTAAAAAATTGGATTCGTTTTCATTCATCCAAACATATATTGTCAACCAACCACAGCTAGACTAATTGCTGGGAATCTCAAGATAAATTTTATAAAATGTCTCTACCCTCAAATGGTTTACTGTCTGTTAAGGAAGAGAGAATACTACATGCAAATCATTTAATTGCATGTAATAGGTGAGTCTTAATAAGGAATTGTTTGATTAAAAAAAATTCACTTCGGCCAGTTAAATAAAGGAGATAGTAGCATAAAGACGTGAGTATCTAATAAGAAATTACAGTCTCAAGAGGAACTCAAACAGGAATTCATAAGCCAACAGGAACCAAAATGGTATCCCACTCATTCTCTCTTTCTTAGGCCCCCAAATATCTCTCGTATATGCTTTTTCTTGCAATCTGCTTCATTTTCCTACTCTTTTCCACAGATCAGCTCTCTTGGCTTGCAGGTGTGACTATGAGAGCTTTAAAACCATGAGACCTTATTCATCCAACACCCATAGCCAATGAATTTACTTGCTCTATATCTCCATATCAATTCCTTAGAAAGAGAATCTGACTTAATGTACACCAGGTCTAAGGACACATTCTCTTAAAAGAAAGTGTGGTGATGAGAAGTAGACACTTGTCCTCTCCAGGACAGTAAGATAATTTCAAGGTGAGCCTTGAAGGAAAGGTAGGCATCTTTCAGAGACACAAAGGGGAAAAGGCAGTCTAAGACAGACGGAATGACATGTTCAAAGGTATGGATGGAGCAAAGCAGCCCATAAATAGCCCAGAAAGACCCATGTATAAAGATGCATGGCCAAGAGGCAATTTATGAAGCTGGGAAGATAGTCGGGAACCAGATGAGGAAGCACTTTTTATGCTGTGCTAAGGAGTATGATTTTTACCCTACACCTGATGAAGGCAGGGTGTCAAAATATTTAAACAGAGAAGAGACAAAAGCAGACCTGTGTTTTAGAAAGAAAACACTAACAGCAGGGTGAAGGATGGACTGGACACACCACTCAAGAAGCTATTTCAGTAATTCAGACAAAAGGTGGTGCAGACTCAAAATAAGACCATGGCAAAGAGGAATAGAGAAGAGGAAGGTTTCAAAAATATTAAGAAAGTAGAATCTAAATGGAATGGGGTCAGTTCAGAAAAGCAAAGATTCACAAGCTTTGATATGGAGAATAGACGAAAGTTTAAACCAAACCCAAGGCAGGTGGTAAGGGGTGTACCAGACATGGGAAAAAAGAACACACTGAAAGAAATGATGGGCATATGAGAAACATTGTATCTTCTTTCTGATCTTTTTGTGGGCTAGTCTATTCCATGGTCTCTGAGTATGTTAACCCAAATAAATAAAGGAAGACCCCAACTTTTCAGGATGTGAGCATAAGAGGCTGAAAAATAATTGGTAATTAAGCCTTAAAATCAAAGGCATACTCCATTTATCCTGTTATTTTATTAAAATGTCTTTCAGTTCAATGTATCACATAAAAGGACAAGAATTCACTTCTAGTGAAGCCTTAACTTGTGAATGCTGGGCCTTGTTTTATTATGTATTTAATTAGAAGTTTTTGTGGTGTTGTTTTCCTTTCAATTCCATGAAGAAAAGGTAAAAAAATGAGGAATGTGAACTTCTCAGATGATCCTATGACTTTGAAGCCATGTATCTAAATATATGATCTCTTGCTTTTGCAGTTAGAAGCCCTGGGGAGCTACGTTATCTGACTGATTATGAATGCATATATTTTCATAAGAATATGCAATCTTAACCAGCTCAGCACAGGACACTGAAGTGACTAAGTATCAAATTAAAGATTATTCTTTTTTGTGCAGAATTCGCTCCAGCAAGAAATTGAACAAGCGGATTTGAAATCCAAAAACAGTGGGACCACCTCCCAAGGTATTATTCATTATTAGTGGGTCCCAGTCTTCCAGTTTCTTATCTCCCTGTACACCCAATGCTCCCATTGCTTTAAATTATTAACATTATTTGCTAAATGCCTTCGGTATGCTCGGTACCCTGTCAAGCACAGAAAAAAGGTGCCATACCTGCCCAGGGGCTTTCTACCTAAATTACACAGGTATAATTTAAGTTTGAAAATGAGTTGTAGTTGTCAGTTACAGTCTTTTCAATAAGCTTAGAAGCAATATGACAAAACTAAAAGAACATAGATTCATATACTGAATCTTTCCCCCATCCTTGGATCTTCTTTCTATCCCACAGCCCAGTTTGCTAACCCAGACAACAACATCACAGAAATATGCCACAGGTCAATAGTGAGAGGTCATTGATAGCTCAGAGAAAGTCATTAGCACTTAGAAACAATCCTGTGTATGTGCCCCACTTCTTACCTGCCCCACAGAGAGAGGGGAACCTGTATCCAAAAGCAGCAGCAAGTGAGGAAAGCTGAGTGAAAGGTGAAGTTTCCACAACTGCCTCCCTCTTCCCTGACCCTACGCCACCCAGTCCAAGGCTCTATATTGCTGGCAACACTCACATCCCTGTCCAGATCTTCCCCATCTTCACAGGCCTTGTTCACCCCAGACCTCTCCTCCAACTCCTGTGACAAATGTCTGGAGAAGTAAGGTCTGAAACTTCAGTACCTCTGATTTCAGTCCTTTACATACCCTGAGAAACACATCTCATCAATATATATTGTATTTGTGTTTACATGCAAGTCCAAGTGTATAAAAGAAAGAGAAAGTGGGGGTACTCTTTCACCTATATGTCTTCCTTTCACTCCCATTATTTCTAACAAAAACAATCCTTTTTAAAAATCAAAAATGCTGTGTTTTCCTCAAGGTCAGATCGGTGATAAGGCAAAGGCAGTGAATCTGGGCTCTATTCCACAAGATGGAGAAAACCCCAGACAAAAACCACAGGAGGCAGATGTGGAAAAGGAAAGCAGGATGACCATCCCTTGAGCCAGTGAAGCAAAGAACAGTAGGGGGTTTGGTGCAAGGGATGGGATATAAGGAAATGGCCTGAGACTTCAGAGAATAGCTGCAGGTTTACTTATACTAGAAAGTTTTTCCACACCCCCAACCCTACTGTTATCACAGCCACCACTAAACCAACCTCACCCCAAACCCTAGACCCTGCCAGTAGTTTGCCTGCCAGTGGTGTCTCCACCACCTATGGTTTGTCGTTAGGGCATTCCTTGTTTCCTCTGCCTAACAGGAAGAAGAGGAATAATCAATCCTTCCAGGATGCATAAAGGGGAACCATGCAGTACACTCAGGAGTTCAATCACTGAAAGTCATTTCCTGGCACAACATCATTCCACAGTGACACAAGTTCCACTGCCTTTGAGGGCTAAGCCGAGAACCTCCACATACACGTTTTTCTATGGGAGGATGTTTGAGTTCCCTAAATTTGAACACGTTTCTCCTTTGAAATATAAGTTCCGTGAAGGCAAAGCTCAAGTCTGACCATGAATATAGTGAACAGTGCATATGAATACTTTTCTAAAAAATAAGTACTTACATACCCACTGCATTACTGCCTGCTGGCTTTACCCTCTACCTTATTCACAGAGCCAGCTCCTCAGTCATTTCAATCCAGCCAAGTACCACCAGCTACACCCACTTCTACAACGCACAAGGCCAACTCTGCCACCTGCTCTGGCCATCTCTTTTGCTTCCTATCTGGATCATTCCACCATGCATTTCCTCCCCGATGCATGCTTAACACACATATTCATTATTGATTTAAGGGTTATTTACTGAATGCCTATTATGTACAATACATTGTGCCAAGTACAGGGTATTATTAAGTTCAGGGTTTTACGAGTTTTAACATTCCATTCATGTCTGCTGTAACCTAATAATTTCTAAAATGTCAAACAGGTTTTAGTCCACTGACGCAATATGAATCT
Source organism: Hylobates moloch (assembly GCF_009828535.3). NCBI lineage: Eukaryota > Metazoa > Chordata > Mammalia > Primates > Hylobatidae > Hylobates > Hylobates moloch. The sequence goes on along the minus strand of NW_026652277.1, from coordinate 108,341,509 downwards.
AACTTCTTATTCCTCATACTCCTGGCATTTGTCTGGAGGGTCTTGAATGTATGCATAGTTCATTTCTCACTGATCCTTTATAGTCTTGTTGTTTGGAACACCAAAACCTTAGTCTATTTTCATTCAGGTAAATAAAATAGTGTTCACTAGATAGCACAATGAAACTGTGTTTTGCAGACTGTCTAAAAGTAATTTCAAAAGTAGTTATGTTCTTATGGGGCTTAAGATATGCTACCCCAAAATATGGAACCTTGGCATATGTTGAGCTGAAGGAATAATTTAAGCTAAAATAATTTGAAAAAATGGCAAAAGCAGAAAGGTCTCCCTGACCTGTTCCCATCCTTCTCCCCTGAAGCAGATCATAAACCTAGGAAGGATTTTCTGACCTGCCCCCAAAGGAGGTCATAAGAGCCTCAAGTGAGAAGGGTCCTCCTTATACTCGGAGAAAAGAACATTTTTACCTCTGTAGAAAGAGAGAAATCGGAATCAAAAGACCTTGCTAAATTTCCCTGAGTTTATCATATTTAGCTCATACTCTATTTGTCCTATCATATTTCTCCACAAATGTCCACTCTTCACCAAACCTACCAGAAAAAACAGTCAGGTTTCACTGTTCTTCAGGTCTTCATTTCCTTAGGAAATGACATTTTCCCATGTCACATAAAACTTATATTTAATAAATTTGTATGTGTATCTCTTGTTAATCTGTCTTTCCTTATATGGGCTTCAGCCATGAACCTAGGATGGGTAGAAGAAAATATATTTTTCCCCAAAATATGTACACCTATTCTGTATCAGCTAAAAAAAAAAAAAAAAGATAAAAAGAAAATCTTCCACCCCTACAGAGCAGAGATGATGCTCAGGAGACAAAGAAAGCAAAAGGAAAAATATATATATATAACAAATGCAAAACAAAATTGTAATTAAAATAGAAATAGCAAAAATCCTGAGAGTAAAAACTACTGCTACACCATGTTTGCTTGAAAATACAGATTTTCCGGGCAAAACAATGAGGCAAAGGTGAGTTTTTGCTTGACAAAAAGATTTACAGAATCACTTTGCAATATGAATAAAGCATGGTTCTATCAGTAAAAACAGAATATACACATACATACCTCTTTTCTGGTATGCATGAATATCGCAAATCTGTAGTATTTGTACAATAACTAAATACAAGCTTGTTCAATAATGGATCATCATTTATCAATTTTTAGCTCCCATTCTGTCTTCTAAACCTTGCCAAATACCTATAAAAATAAGAATAATCAGGTGGGAAGTATATTTTAAGAACAGGTCAAATGATTTAAAGTTGGATCAGTCCTCTCCTTTCTCTTCACTGCCCAGACTTCACTTGTCAGATCTGGAATCCATAAATGTCATAAGCACAAAGCTAGATAATCCACATCATTGGGGGGAGGGGTGCAGAGGTAGAAAAGAGGAGAGAAATAGACCACATTTAAAGAAAACATTTTATTATCATACTTTGTAAATGTTGGTTAAAGAAATGTTTTAATCTTATTGTAATATATTTTTCCTAGTTTCCATGCTGCCTAAATTTTTCCTATCTAAATTACTACCTGGATTTGCCAGTAAATTTCCTTTTTCTCTCTACATTTTCTATAGATCTTTTAATCATATCTGTCTCCAGGCTCTCTCATCCCTGCCTCTCCCCGAACCCTTCTTTCATTTGTCTATATAATCTATTTTCCTCTCAATAATTTTATTTTTTTCTTTTTTAATCTTAAATCTGGTTTGTTCATAATCAGGTATATAGACAACAGTAGTGACTAGTACAGGATGCTAAAAACTAGGTATAAAAATAGCAACATCATTTTATTTTTAAATTTTTAATCAGGTTTTTTCTTTCCTCGGGGAGGAGTCTACCTTACTTTTTATTGTCATAAGCACCTTTATTCCGTTAAAGGCATAAATGTGAATCAACATTTCCAACAAGAGCTCAAATCCTAAACTAGAAGTCCAGAGAATTCACGGTATGTAAAAACTTGTGGGTGCCTTGACTTTTTAATGGGAGTAGATTTGGGTCTGGATGAAGTCACCGATGTTTCTCAGAAGAAACAAATGTCAGCGCGACCTATTAAAGTCAACCCTGAGCTAGGTAGTAACAATGAGCTAGGGATTAGCATTGACAGCTCCCTTAATGTGATTCTTTTGGACAGGGATTAATTTAATGTGTTGCTGTCAAATGAAACAAAAAACGAGATGGATTTACTAATGACTCTATTCTATACCACACACTTTTCCACTCCTGATCTATGTCAGAATGAATCTGACAGCAAGAGAAAATAATTTTTTAAATGAAAAGGAAGAAGACATTGCCTTCTTGACAAACTTTCAAGAAAGGAGTTTTCACTGGGCTCCCAAGAGGAAGGATGAGCGTGGGGTGCGCGCCCACGTAGAGGGAAGCACTGGGAGTCGCTGCTCCAACGAACGCGCACAGCACCAGGCCCGGACCCGGTGTCAGGTCCCAGCTTCGGCACAAACTGGCAAGACAGCTTTAACTTCTGCAGGCCTCAGTTGCCTCTGATGTGAATGTTAACGGCTCTATTACGCGGCTTTTAAATTTCCCCTTAGCTCTAAATTGCTCACCTCTAGAAGAGGGAGCCCCCAAACCCACCAGGAGCTCTAGCCTTGTTTCAAAGACAACTCGGCTGTGAGGCTGTGACAGAGAGGGGGCGAACCACAGAGCGAAGGGTTGATCTTTAGCAAAACGGTTTGCCAAGTCAAATGCTAAAGCCTCCTTAAAATAATTTGGATTCTTCTTTGTTCTCCCTAACAAAGAAACTTCAATTCGCAGTTCTCTGCGAAGAAAGACAATGCAGACAAGCCATTTTCAGGTGAAAGGTGTCTCGTCAATTGATAATCATTGAATAATCACTGAGGACTGGCAGGAGCTATTCTTCGAATAGGGTGCTCATAATATGCAACTGCATCGATTTACAATATAGACTGGGCATGATTCGTCCTTGTGATTGTTTTGATTTACCCCCTGAGGTACACACGTTGCTAGTCTTGTGTATTTGTGTACATTCCTGTAAGTTACCGTGAGGTTTGTAATAGCCCAGGCCCCCTCGTGTCTGTGAGTCTGGTCTCACCGACAGTGAAGCCCCCTAGCAGCGTCTGAGCCCAGGCGGAGGACACATTGTCCCCGCCCGGCGCCTGAGCCCTGGGACGTGTGGTTGACTGGGCTTCAACCCGGTGCAGCCCCCGCCTGCAACCCTCGGGGCGCGCCGGTGGGGCTGGAAAGAGGTGTGGGCCGGGACGGGGGCGCCCCGCGATGGCGAGGCTGGGAGACCTGCCCGTGGCGCAGGAAGAGCTTGAGCGAGACGGGGAGCGGAGGGATGGGGGATGCTTCTCCCCTCGCCACAGCCTAGACGCCTCCCGGCCCTCGCTCCCCTGCCCAGACTGCGGCTGGGGAAGGGACGCCAAGAGAGGCTTCCCGGTCGCGCCCCTGAAAAGCGCCGTTGCTTGGGGAGGAAATGGCTCCCCGCCCGGCCGCCTCCTCCGCTCGCGCCTGGCGCCCGCTCCTTCCCGGCCCCCGGCCACGCTCTGCCCGCCCCGCGCGTCCTCTTCCCCCGGCGGCCAGCGTGGTCTGGCCGGAGCCCGCATCTGGGGTGAGGAGCGGTGAGAATCCTGGCTCTGGCACTTAGCTCGGTGACCTTGAGCAGTCACCTAACCTCTCAAGGTCGCTGCTTTCCCAATCGTGAAGCGAGACTGAAGCCGCCGTCTCTGCGGGCTCCCGAGAGGATGAAAGGAGGATGGAGACCCAGCCTCGAGCTCCCAGTGCCCGGCCCCGTCTCCGTCCGACTCGTTTCTTCCTCTTCTCTATTTTCTGCCTACTCTTCTCTAGTGTTTGCTGTCATTTTTAATCCTGTGTTTTTCCTCTTGGTTTTGTCTCCCCAGTCTCTCGCAGAATCCATTTCCTTTCAATTCTCCTTTTTCTTCCGTGTTCGTTATCGTGACCAAATTCATCAAAGATTGGTTTCCACTCCCTAGACCCAGGCCTCCCCAAGAAACCGCCCCCCCCATAATCTCCAGCGCCCCCTCGCCGGGCTACCCCAAATAAACAGACAGTCAAGAAAGAACTCGGCTTACTACACGAACACGGTCTTAAGACACACGTCCACTTCGCACCATTTCCAACCATTAAATTTCTGCTACGTGGGACCTCTGAGACCACGGCTTCCCTGAGGGCAGGAGACACCGTGGCTTCTTTGTTACCATGTCCCCAACACCAGGCCCAGAAATCCATGCGAGGGCTGGAGGAACGTCGGCCCGCGACCAACAAGCCGAGTGGGGAGCTGAGACTGGAGCCCAGACTTCCAAATACTCCTCTTGGTCCTTGCTACAGAGAAAAACGAATTCGTATATGATGTTCCATTGTCAAATATGAACATATTATTTAACAGCACAATGTTGACTTGTGTTTTTTTAAAAACCATGTTCCGTGACTTTTACCTGTAGAAATGAGGTTTGGATCAAGTTCTTAATTACGAAAGTTGGTTAACAGAGAAAATTAAAACACCACCAAGCTGAGTTGCCTAAAGATGAGCTGCATTTATACTCATTTATTGAAACATTTTAAAGATGCTTAAAAATACACGTTATTTCTTCACAACCAAAAACCACACTGTATACACTATCATAGTATATATAATACAAAGATTATAAAATGTCATAAACTATAACCAAAGTATGTACAAGAACTTTTTTAAAAGAAGAAAAAAGCTAAGGAAAAAAAAAACTCTTGTAAAGAAGGCTAAGCAGATAATTTTTAGTTGCTTGCAAGTTACTTCAAACCTAAAAGTAACAGGTTTCCTTTGAAATTATTTCTCATTTTTATTAGAATCTAATTGAAGATCACCTGTAAAAGGTGGGGGAAGGAAGACAAGTGGGGAAATAGCAGTTCTATGTAAAAATTTGTGAAAAAGTAAAAGAACCACAGTACCACCTTGTGGGGAAGAGAGATTTTTTTTCTCCTTCAATATTATGGTTGTTTTATTTCCCTGTACTACAGTCACACACACACACACACACACACACACACACACACACACACAAATTAAAAATAAAAACAAAGCCATTTGGGGCTGAAAGCAAAAATTTTGTTGTGATAATATGCTTTTTCTAATATTTTTAACACACTGGAATGTTTATATTAAAACTTTTAAGATTATTCTAGCAAGTTAAACATTACAATGTGTGATATTAAGAAATTTTACCCTTAATGCTGCAAATAATCCCATAAATCAAATGTCAAATGTTAGGCATGAAATATTAAATATCAAACTGTGAGCACATTCTAACAGAATAATAATTCTTTTAAAATTGGCTTCAATTTCAGTATTAAATACAATTCATGCATTTTAAAAATATATTTCTTTTTTCAATTGCTTAGACTTGGAAAAAACATATTTTTAGATAAATACAAAGCAATTTTTATATATTAAAGTTGTTCGTCTCATTATATCTAAGAAGGGTGGAGCAGCCAGATATTTATAGAACTCATAATTGTTACCTTAACAAAACTGTTCTAGCCACTTTCAGGATATAAAGAGGGCACAGATCATAAAGCTTGAATTTTAAAAAATAAAATTGTAAGACTCCAGAGCCAAGAAATGCAAAACAAAAACTGTTCCTCATCTATTGTACATCTGGAAATACCTTAAATGACACGAATGTTTCCTGCTCTAAACGTGTTTTCTGTGAGGCAAGAGGGAATTCAGGGGTTACCTGGTAGGCATTCTTTATTCTTTGTGCTTTAGAATCACAGGGCTGGTATATCCCTCTGACCTTCAGGAAGGACTAAATCAAAAGCATCCCAGGAAGAGACCAGTGTATTTCAAACTGTGTTCAGCAGAGCCCTAGGGGCTGTCAAAAGATTATGAGTGGAGGGAAACACCGAGAGAGGCCCCTCACTCACAGCTTCCACCAAGCAAGTCTGCTTTCATCATTTTCACATATAGGAATTCTGCCTACAATTCATTGTAAACAACAGGTTCTGTGGCTTTAAAAATCCAACTAATTTTGTATAAGTCTAATAAATAAATGTCATAAAAAAGTCCTGATGCTTCCTGCAAGTTTATTAACAAATGCACTTCAAAAGCAGCCCACCATGCTTCCACATACCACATTCTTTTCTTCTTTAAAAAGATTTATTCATTACAAAATGTACATAGGTTGGAAAAACTTTTTCAATTAAAATGGAAATACATTAAACTAAAAATCTCCTTCTCATAACCCCAACCCATTCACTCCCCAGGAGTGACACAGTTAACGTTCTGATTTGTATCTTCCTAGACAGTTTCTCTGTGTGCACAGGCACACGCCTGTATGGGTGCATACACATGCCCACCCCCAACAGTGTTTGATTGTTTGTTTGTTTGTTTCAAGAAAACAGGATCATATACCTGTGTTTTTTCTTCTCAATAACATAATAACATCTTTCTGTGTCAGTAGCTACAGAACCACCTCATTCCTTGCAATGACTCCATGGTATTCAAGGTATGGATGTGTATAATTTATTTAATCTCATCCTTATTGCTGAATATTTGGATTTTTCCTTTATTTAAAAAAATATTTCCTACACTTTTCACCTGGCCAACATCTATACATACAAGTTTCGGGTTTTTTAAATGTTTCTTCCTCAGAGTAAACCACACCATCAACTTATAAGAAGTAACAACTGCAAATTTTTTTTTTTTTTTTTTTTTTTTTTTTTTTTTTTTTTTTTTTTTTTTTTTTTGAGGCGGAGTCTCGCTCTGTCGCCCAGGCTGGAGTGCAGTGGCGCAATCTCGGCTCACTGCAAGCTCCGCCTCCCGGGTTCACGCCATTCTCCTGCCTCAGCCTCTCCGAGTAGCTGGGACTACAGGCGCCCGCCACCACGCCCGGCTAATTTTTTTGTATTTTTAGTAGAGACGGGGTTTCACCGTGGTCTCGATCTCCTGACCTCGTGATCCACCCGCCTAGGCCTCCCAAAGTGCTGGGATTACAAGCATGAGCCACCGCGCCCGGCAGTGCAAATTTTTAAAACATAATTTCTCAATACAATATACTTTTCCTGAAAGAGCATTTTAAATACAACAGAATAGGATTTTTGTAAGCATAGTTTCATATTAATTTCTTTACTGGGAAACAAACCTATATCTTTTTACGATTTTTTTTTCCAATACCATACAAATGAGATTTATGCTTTTTTGGAGAGCTATTTGGCTGCATCTATCAATATTTTAAATATTCATGTCTTTCAACCTAACATCAAGGTAGCTTTTCTACAGGAATATTCACACAAGTTCACTAATTCATTGAACACATTTATTGAATCGATCCAAGTGCTAGTCATTTTGCTAATTTCTCATGGAAGAGTGTTTAAAAGAAAAAAATACTCAGGGGGATTATAGTATAGTGAAAGAAATCTATACTGGATAATCACGTGGTACATATGCCATTATAAATTGTGAAAAATAGTAATAGGAAAAGTAAATTATAATGTGATTTTAACAGTGGGTTTTCTTCCCAAAGAGCTACAAAATGTTACACCGTCTTCTCTCTCATTATACTTCACCTTTTAAGCCCAATCTTTTATGATATATTTCTAAGGCATCCCACATACATTTTTCTTTTTTTTAAATATACCTCAACACACGGACAAACCACTTAAGTCTAATGAACCTTCAAGATTGACAAGTCACTGCTTTCAGCTCATTTTAGTCTTTTTCCCAAATTCATTATTAAGATATTATTAAGATACTTAGGCATTTGTATTTTACCAGCCCTTTCACTTTTCTATTGTGAATTCATTTTTCAAATAATGAGAAATAAGGAGAAAATATAATAGAATATTCAAATATATAAATAAATATAGTTGTTTGGATAAAGCCAAGAACATAAGTGCAGCTAACTTTTTGACTGGCAATCAACACCAACCTACTACAATTTCAACATCATTGCCGATAAGATGGTTTAGAAGAGTCCAAATTTAGTACACAGAAGGTAGTTCAGGCATGCCAATCTCAAAGTCTATACAGACTTTAATACATGAAAAGATATGTATGAAAGCTAAAAGCTAACAAAGTGTTTTTTATTGTAGTGAAGGAATAAGAGCTAGAAAAAAGGTGTGGCAATGGTTTAGTTTTCAAGGATGTCAGTTGTGACAGTAGTAGGAGACACCAAGACTAAGCTGAGCTGTGAACCCACAGAAAATTTCGACAAGTCTGAGCATATTTAGAGGACAAGTTAGATTTGCCTACCAGGCTGGGCACGGTGGCTCACGCCTATAATCCCAGCACTTTGGGAGGTCAGGAGATGGAGACCATCCTGGCTAACACGGTGAAACCCTGTCTCTATTAAAAATACCAAAAAAAATAGCTGGGCATGGTGGTGGGCGCCTGTAGTCCCAGCTACTCGGGAGGCTGAGGCAGGAGAGTGGCGTGAACCCGGGAGGCAGAGCTTGCAGTGAGCCGAGATCGCGCCACTGCACACCAGCGTGGACGACGAGCGAGACTGCGTCTCAAAAAAAAAAAAAAAAAAGATTTGGCTATCAAAGGTCTGTTTGTAAAAGGTGCTCCTGGAAAATAACTCATCTTTAGGTTAACAGAGACTTTTAGAGTACAGGTTTGACCCAACAAAGGATAATGAGCCAGTCTCATTAGAGGAATGATTTTGGCTGTGTTAGCAAGCTATGGAGACTTCCTGAAAGCACTGGTAAAAATTTAAGAGGCCAGAATAACTTCAGGGTAGATGGAGGATGGGGAGGTGATAATCAGAGAAGTACTGTTTTGTTTTTGTTAGTGTGAAACTGTGACCCTATGACCTCATTTTTATCCTATATCTGGTGCAACCTAAGGAAATGTGAGTTAGATAACATAACAGTAGGCCCAACTGGAGAAAGTCATTATGAAGCTCACACTGGCTTTGTTGTGCTAAGTTCTTTCTTTCAAGCTTTGGCTGAGTTTGAATTTTGGAAGCAGAGTTCTTTCTATCTGAATCATGAGAGAACAGATCACTATCAAAGAAAGATTATTTGAGAACTCGTTAATGACTCCAACTGGTATAAAACAATGTCTTGAAGCTATAATAGAATAAACTCACACTCTCCTCCACCCCTCCCCCCTCCCCCCTCCCCCATCCAAAAAAAAAAACAGAACAGCCCTGATCTCTAGCATTTGGGGTAGGGATTGACTGGGAAGGGGTATGAGGGAACTTTCTGGGATGATGGATAATGTTTTATAATATAATAGGCTTTCATTTATACAGGTATATTCATTTGTTGAGACTCAGTGAATGTATACTAAAGATATGTGCATTTATTATATGTAAAATTTTCCGCAGAAGAAAAATATGTTTAAAATACTGAATTCTTGTTAATGTTATCAGTGCTGAACTATTTAGGGGAAAATGTACCAATGACTGCAATCTACTTTCACTAGTAAATACATCAAAAATTAAGATGTAGTAATGGGTGGATAAAGGGCTAAATAGATGGACAGAGATGCATAAAACAAGCAGAGTAAAATTTTAATGATAGGCTCTAGGTGGCAGATATTTGGGTATTCACTGTAAACTTCAAGTTTGATGTATGTTTGAAATGCTTAATAATAAAATACCGGGGGGAGAATTAATTCCTTGAATCCAAGAAGGTTTGAAATCTAAAAGGGACAAGAGTAGCCTAAGAATCTGTTTACAAGCCATCTAAAACAACAAAGAACCAGAATAATGGGAACAGGCAAGATCAGAATGTCAGCTCTTCTAATTTTCCCTGCTTCTGACTCCCCTAGATCCCCACAATTGGTTATACTGGTTTCCCACCTTGAGGTCAGTTTTTTCCTGGTTATCCAGCCATTCTGAGTGTTAGGTAGTCAGTATGTAAGCAGATACAGCTGTTCACTACACAGCTACCCCTCACTTACACACAAACATCACACTCGAAACAAGCTTAGAAGCAGACACTTGCCCATTACTCAGTCTCATCACTGGCTTCCATGTTGATGCCTGAGCCTCTTCCACCCACAGTCAGGCTTGGGGTTCAGTGCCCCAGGGATGACAAGTAGAATTCTGGAATTATCCTGTCCCTTTCAATCCCAGCTCTGGGAAGCTCTAGTTGTAAGGGTGGAGTTTCTGTTTTGGTTCCTGTTATCTCATCATGTCTCTGTGGTCACTCTCCCACTTTGGAGCCTGAGACCCAGCCTATCACATAAATAGATGATGACTACTATACCAGAATGACCCCTAGGATAAAGAAGAGAGCTGGAAAGAGTCCTAGACTTGGAAGCATGAGACTCAAATAAGGGTTGAGAGAGTTGAGGCTACCACTAAAGAGCTTGAGGTCAAGCCACATAATTATTTAACAAATATATTTAAGTTTCTGCATTGTACTAGGCACCATGCCAGGCACTGACCAATTGGTGGCAAACAAAACAGATATAGCCTCTGACCTCACAGAGCTGACAATGGTGGCAGAGTTAGTAAACACCAAAATATATATACATATAAATAGATATACATGAATATATAACAATTTATTATAAATACTATGAAAAAAACAGAGTTCTCTGAGATTATATTAAGGCAACTCACTTTAGATGGGTTAGGTAAAGAAGAGCTCTCCAAAGAAATGCCATTTAAGCTGGGACCATGTGAAGTACAGGGTAGAGAGGGGAAGATAGTCAAGACTGGCTGAAGAAAATATGAAAGTGTCTGAGACAGATTAGTGTTAGAGGAAAGGGAAGAAGTCTGGTGTGACTGGTGTAAACTGGTATAAACCAGGGAAGGTATAAGTCCTTGGATAAGGTTTCAGACAAGTGAGCATGAACCAGATTTTATCACGCAGGCCTGAAAAGTATGTTAACGCCTTTGGGTTTTTATTTAAGCACAATGGGAAATAATTTAAGAGTTTTGGGCAGAGAAATGAAGTCTTCCTGAGTGCCACGTGACCCAGAAATAGCTCCAGTTCTAGGTACCAAGGCTTCTGAAATAATACAACAAGAATGTCAGCTTCAAGAAGTCAAGGGATTTTTATTTGTGTCACTTACTACTCTTTCCCTAATGTCTAAAATAGCAGGAGCTCAGTAAACAGTATGTTTTCTTTACAATTATAGATTTAGGTCATACTCAGTTTAATGACTCTGCATTTAACTATGAATTCAACACCACAGGGCACTTCTTTTGGCTCCACAGCAAAGAAAACCCTAACTCTGCCACACATAGGATAGGGGCCAATTTGATATTTTGATCACAAAACTCCTGTGGAGGGAAGGAGAACAATGGATTCATATAGATTTACATAGTAAGTATTAGGAAAAAAGTGAGAGAAAAACACAATCTGCGAAAGGATGGTGGGAGAGCGTTGGTGGAGCCGTTGGAAATTAATGGTTCAAGTAAGAGTGGAGAGGTGGATCTCCAGGCACTACTGGATCCAGATGCTCAGACTTTGTCAGTAGGTTTCCATTTCTCTCCATCTATCCTCCAATTCCTTTTACAGGCTTTGTTTTCAAAGCAAGCTCTTCCCAAATGGTCACAAAGATAGCTACTATTAGCACCAGGCATACAGACTATCAGCCTAGCAACCCTGGAAGAAAGAGAATGCCTCTTTCCTATAGTTGTAGCCAAAGTTTACTGGTTCTGATTGGTCTAACTTGGTTTACATACCTACCCCTGAACCAATCACCAAAGACATGTTGCAAGAGAGGTACTACTCTCATCATTCACAGATGGTGTTCCCACCACTGAAGAGAGGAGCAGTCAACCTCACCTAAAACCCAAGTACTAGGAGACGTCATTCTCCAAGGGAAAACCGAGATGTTAACGCCAAAACAAACATCAGCGACAGACTCAGAAAGCATCATTTCTAAGTGCAAAGAATGTTAATGGCAAAGAATGACTAATAAACCATTGTTTTCTTCAAATAAAATGCATATATTAATCCAAAGCTTTAAATAATGTACTGTATTGTACATAAGCTTTCTGCTATGTTTTCTCAAGGTCTGGCTAGCTGCAAATTTCAGGTAAACACTGTAGTCAATGAATGCACAGAATACGGTGAACATGAGAAAACCATAGTTCTTAGTTTATAAATGTTTACACTGACATATGACTGTAAAAAAATAACCATTTTTAAGATTTTTATGTATTTCTAAGGAAGTATTAACTTAATATTTTTAATAAGCTGAAAAAATTGCTGCAATGTATAAAGCTAAATATGGCACTTATTTCCAACTTCTGCATAGTATTAAGAATTATTTGTGCTTCAGACCACTTAATAAAAAAAGTATTCAGTTTTGAGCATTTTTATACTTAATCAAAAGCTTAAATATTTTTTAGCAAATATGCCTGAAAAAAACACAAAAACTTTGAGAAATGCTAATCTCAGTGAGACATTAGTGGAGTAATAAAATAAACCCTGAAACAAATAAAATTCGACAATAATGAAAACTCATTCTCAAAAGAATGACAATATAAAGAGCAAAAAAAAAGAGAACTAGTTAGGTTGATGTATGAGATATGTAAAATCAGTAGGCTGCAATCAATATAGAAGGGCATAGCAGAGAAAAGTGTATTTCCACTCTGAGTATTGCAATGCAAGTACTAGGGAAAATAACCAGGCACATTGAGTAAAACCAATAAACTCTTATTAACAGCTATTAAGATTTGCAAGAGCAGCATGTAAATATAGCTGTAAACAACAAAATAAGCTCAACTTTAAGCTTCTATGAAAGCAGAGAGTTAAGACTAAGCAATCATTAGTTTTAGTCATTGTTATATATCTACCTAGCATAGTACCTAGCACATAATAGATGCTCAGTGAGTTTTGTTCAATTAAAAAATTACACATATAATTACTCCACCCAGTGATTTCTATTATTTAAAGCTATAATTTGGTAGGTCATTTGGTGATCTCAAAGTGAAACCAGTTAATGCAAAATCTTTGTGTACATAAATAATGTGAACGTGAATTTATATATACCAGCATTTATGTGACTGTTAATCTGCAATCAAATATACCTAGTAAGATTCTGCCAGTCATATGTTAATGTATATGTTTTCAGGCCTGAAAAAGAAATAAAAAGTCTAACCACTATCTGTATTTAGCAGACCTGCACTGCTACAACCAAGGTTCCACCTGGATTGCTTGGACAACACCAAGTTTTTAGTTCAGTTTCCCCTAGAAGCAAAATCTGAGAAAACAATTATTGAGTGCACATGGGACAGTGTACTCAGTGGACTTACAGTAAAAGTCCATGGAACAGTGATCCTTACAGAAAAAGGGGAAGATGATGGAGAAAAGGAAAAGCGGGCAGTAAAGGGTGTATTATTAAGAACTGCCCAAGTAGACACCACAAGGAGGCTCTGGAATTAGTCCATAAAAACAGGTGAAGAGCCTGGGTATTTATACCTCTACACCACAGATCACTGGGTTAAGGGCCATCACCTGAAAGAAATTAATTTCCATCCCCCTTCCAGCCAGCCAATGTATGTGGGCAAAGTGGGTTTTGGCAACTCAAAGGTAGCCACCCAAGAAAGACGTAGTTGCTGCCCGTGGGATGTCAAGCTCACATGTATGGAAACAGTAAGAGAATTTGAGGGAATATGGATGGGACACTCAGAATATCTGCTACACCTGGCAATTATTGGCAATTCTTACATAAGCAAAAGAGACCCTAAAGAAGAGGATATGAAAACAAAATATAACTGTAACTTCTTTTTAACTCCAGGCTAAACAGGCTTTATAGTATAGTGGCTACTACCGTCTACACTCAGTAAACCACTGTGCTTGATAAAGGAATCAGTGAATGATTTAGAAATAAACTATCCACATATAGATACACCACAATACAGCCATTCACACCCCACGTTCACTGAGCTCTGAGTTTTAATTTACTTTTAAAACTTCACTTTTATGTAAGAAGGGACAGCTTTGATGCAGGACTTTTTTTTCCCTAAGAGATGGTCGCATACTCCATTTTTGGCCATAAAGAACCAAGAATAAAAATAATAGATTTAACTAACAATTTCTCCTAATATAAACACAGTTATGTAGCCAATTAAAAACCAAGTAAAAGAGCATCTTGAATGTAAGAAGCAAATTCATCTTACTTTTTGTTCTCTACATATTCTGAATCTCTCACATTCTTTCTCAGGATCCAATGACAACTCAAGGCTAAATTTGTAATGCAGATTTTACATCTTATCATAGTCCTTCAGCTAATTTTGTTGCTTTCAGAAATCATTTTTATGCCAGTTCAATATGCTTCAATCATACGTAAATTATCAATTCTGATAATGCCTTTTTTTTAATAAATTAAGCTAGAGACAGGGTATAATGTATTCTTTGTTTTCCAAAGGAGATCCATCCCAGGCTTATTAAAATTGATAATGAGTGAGCGGCTGGAGACTGGTTAGGCTGAAGAAAAGGGTAGAAATCAATTGTGAGCAGGGGAGTTAAGGTAAGCAATACATGAAATTAAAACCAAAGACAATTCCATTTTTGTTAGTTTAATAAATGCCATATGTCAATTAGAAAATGCTATTGTTTTTCTTTTAATGAAGACGGCTTATATTGATTAATACACGTTTGAATTGTCTGAATGTGTAAGGAGGTATAGAACTTACTCTCATTTAGATTGATCAAGAATTGCTTAATTTGATCTCACAATGAAATTTCCCTTTAGGCTGTGAATTTCATCAAGTTTGGATCAAGATAATGACATAGTAACCTTAAACAATTGTCATTTATCAAGGAAACCAGAAGTATTTATTAGAAAAGTTTAAGAAATTTAGAGGTTTAAAACCCGAACATAAACTGAATGATAGTATTTGCTATTTTTCATCCTCTCAAAATTACCTATTTATATACTTAATGTCATGCAGTATACCATTACATTTGATGCACTCATTATAGTACAGACTGCATTCCTAAACATCCCAGAGGATTCATTTCTAGGGATTAATTGACCTTGCATTCTTTAAAACATTTTACTCTGCATAAATTTCAACTTTAATTTCTTCTCCCTAAAATCAAAGAATCTTTCTACCCTACTCAAGTTTTAAGAATAGTTGGCATCAGATAAGAAAAGAGAATACTATTAAGAAAACCATAGTGATGCAACACTAAAGTATAATTATCTCATCAAATAAGCTAACAGGAAAACCTCTTATTTTCCCAGGAAAGTCTATATTCAAAAAACATTCTCTAGACAAGGAAGATAACAATTAATCATTTGTCTTAACGAACTCCAATATGCCCCCAAAGGAAAATATGATCATCTGATAGCTTCTGTAGAGGCCTAGAATTGGAAATCCAGCTCTAAGCTTTCAGACAAGTAGGCTTTGGTGACTTTACATACAAGGAAGCTTTAGAGATAATTAAAATGAAATGTCTTCCTGTGGTTACAAAGCTAGCTGTTTTCTTCTCAATGATAACTTGACCAAGTTGATAACACAATTTTCTAGGACATTAAGAAGCTCACCGACAACTACACCAGTATCTTTTGTCAGTAGACTGCCCTTATCCAAGGGGAAAACGTTCCAAGACCTCTAGTGGATGCCTGAAACCATGCATAGTACCAAACTCTATATACTGTTTTTTCAACCTGATAACCAAGATGGCTGCTAAGTGACTAATGGGTGGGTAGTTTCTACAGCATGGATACCCCAGACAAAGGGACAGGACAGAATGTGACAGCACAATATTTCATCATGCTATTTAGAACAGTGCACAACTTTAAATGTATGAATTGTTTATTTCTGGCATTTTCATTGAATATTTGCAGACTGAATATGGTCACTGAAACTGCAGAAAGTGAAACCAGGGATGAAGGAGAACTACTGTATATACCACTCTTTTCAAGTCTCCTTTTATTCATAAGCCTATTATAATTGTCTTCAGCTTAACCAGTCTCCAGCCCCTCACTCAGGACTAGTATACTATATTGGCTCTTTAGTTCATATGGTCACTAGCGGTTCTGGCAAGCAGGAATCAAAAGCCTAATCATCTTTTGAATGAACTGATAAAATGGAGTTATTAAACTTACAAAACCAAAGATTACAGCCACGATCAAGGTATCCTCACCAATGTGTAACTGCCCTATGAACTCTACTGGAAACAGTCTTCAACTTCAGTGAAAAGAAATGTATTATAAATCAAAACAGCTAACACCAACTTGATTGATTGATTGATTGAAGCAAGCTGTCACTCTGTTACACAGGTAAGAGTGCAGTGGCATGATCACATTTCATTGCAGCCTCAACCTCCTGGGTTCAAGCAATCCTCCTGCCTCAATTTTTTTACTTTTTTGTAGAGACAAGGTCTCACCGTGTTGCCCAGGTGGCAACTTTCTTCATTTAAACAATAGGAAAATGTGCTGAAGATTAAAATACAATCACTAATTTTTAGTTCTTCAAAATGAATAATTCAAATTATTTATTAAAATAAATGCTGCTGCCTATATGTGACCTCAAGGGCTCTCAACTCTGATTGGCCTGTGACATAGAAACAAATGCTGCCATATCAGAGACTTACTGATCAGAATCTATAGAATGGTGACTAACTGTTGTTGCATCATGTTGTTTATTTCTGTTCCTCTATATAGTATTTCATTCATGTTAACATTTTTGAAAACCACATATTTTCTAGGCTCTGTACTACATACTTTCACATGCTGTTTCATACACACTAAAATATTTAGAAATGGATTGACATTTTAATATTTAACAAAACTGATATGATTCAAATTCCTATTAACAACTAAAACAAAATATTTTAATATTGATAGGAATATAGCGTAGCTCACTTAGCTCAATACTTAGAGTTAGCATGGTTAGTCAGGCTTCAAATATTAAAAGTTTATCAGATTATTTATTCATTTAACAATTCAAGCTAAAGCATGAGTTTAATAATCTGTGCTTAGATTGTCTTCTGCACTTCAGATAGAAAATTCCATTAAGAAATAGTTGTCATAATTCCACTTCCTGAATTTCTTCTAATACTTCTAATATTTCTTCGGATATCTAAGCACTAAATAATTGATTTCCCAAACTTGTCAAGTGTAATAAAACAAGTGAATATTTTTAGATTCAACTAAAACACCATTTGGGGACACTTTTCCCAGTAGACGATTTCCCTTAACTTTCTGAATGCCTCTGGGCATAATTAAAAGACCCTGTTACTTTTCCTGTATCATGTGTTAAAGTTTAAGTGTGTTACATAATTGAATTGATTAACAATTTTTAGAAGATTAATTAGCATCCCAACAGAAATTTAACAGAACTTTTCATTAATACCTTAATCTTGATAGTACCGACTTCCCTCTCAGAGCACTTTGAATTCCCAGAGATGGCTTCTAAATATGGAGCCTCTATTTACTTAATAGAGCTTTGCGCCACTGAGAGTAGCTCTGTGGGGTGTTGGGGAACTCGTAGGAAGATGTGAAATGGGTTGCTAACAAACAAGAATGCAAAGTAGACCCTCTCAGCCTCACAGGTTTCAAGCACTACACTATCCCTTACCCTGATTATAGCTTCAGCAGAGTGGTTTGTTTGTTGAAATAATGAATAGTAGATGGCATCCATTTCAGTGGAAAGTTTTAATTTGTGATTCCCTGAGGCTGTGTGAAATGAAATACTCTTATTTATTCCCATAAATCAAACCAAATTGCTTCTGCAGTTTCTTCTGAGAAAGGTCATCTAAGAACATCGATGTGACATATTAGTCTATGATAGAAAACATTCAGTGAATGCACTTTTGTAGTGAAGAGCACTATTTCCGTGAAGATTATTTTTTTCTGACTCATATTCTTATTTGATTAAGTTTCTGCTATGAAAAACCGATGCTGAAGTATATCATGATGATAAAGCTTAACTCAGAAGCTCAGAAAATAAAAATCTGTCTATTCTCTCTATTTTTACATATTTTTTGGTTAAAATATCAGTTATTTCTGAAAGTAATCATTAGTGCCATAATAACACCTTATTAACTTTCAACAAGCAAACTATTCAAATGAATTAAATAGGTATTTGGAAAGAACTAAAGTTTACCCTTGGAAAATCCAGGGGGGGAAAAGTATCCTAAAACTTAGTAACATTAAGATTGGAGAGATATTTAAACTGACCAGGAGAATGAAGAATTTTCAAAACCCTCAAATACTCGAGAAATCTTCATTACAAATAGTTGGTATGCCAATTATATATCAATTTATTTATTAAATCTTCCCCCAGTTACAGAAAATATTTGGTTAACCCAATCCTTACACCTGAAATAAAGTAAACAGCATTTATTTAGAAATATAGATACTCATTTACTTTCTAAAAAGTTATTGTCTACTAAACACTTATAATTCTCACCCCAGTTCAGGTAACATCCAATGGGCAGGGTCTGGTAAGGGGTAGGAGGACAGAAAATAAACAAGAGAGAAAATAATTAAATAAGATGATGTTGATAGGTAAAGGGCTAGAAATAAAACTTAGTAATAGATAGAAGTGAAGGGACGGAGAGCCAAAGGGAGGACAATATCACTATCTCTGAGGTGCTGTTTGAGCTGAGACCTACATGATAAGGTAGAGACATCTGTGGAAAATTTAGGAAATAGCAAATCCAAGCTGGGAACATCTTACTTATAAATCACGAGTAGTACACAGGAACAGAAATCTAGCACTTACAAAAGCAGACATTCTCCTAACATCTGTGGGGCTCAGGGTAAGAGTACAAATGGAGGCTCACATATTATATGCCTAAATATTTATAAGCAGCAAATCAAGGTAAACTGGTAAATAAAATATATTCCATTCTTCTACCTTTGAGAGGTGACAGCATGCTGGCAGTCCTCACAGCCCTCGCTCGCTCTTGGCACCTCCTCCGCCTGGGCTCCCACTTTGGCGGCACTTGAGGAGCCCTTCAGTCCACCGCTGCACTGTGGGAGCGCCTTTCTGGGCTGGCCAAGGCGGGAGCCGGCTCCCTCAGCTTGCAGGGAGGTGTGGAGGGAGAGGCGCGAGCGGAAACCTGGGCTGCGCACAGCGCTTGTGGGCCGGCTGGAGTTCCGGGTGGGCGTGGGCTTGGCGGGCCCTGCAGTCGCAGCAGCCAGCCCGCCCTGCCGGCCCCGGGCAATAAGGGACTTAGCACCCGGGCCAGTGGCTGCAGAGGGTGTACTGGGTCCCCCAGCAGTGCCAGCCCACTGGTGCTGCGCTCCATTTCTCACCCGGCCTTAGCTGCCTTCCAGCGGGGCAGGGCTCCGGACCTGCAGCCCACCATGCCTGAGCCTCCCACCCCCTCCGTGGGCTCCTGTGCCGCCCGAGCGCCACCCCCTGCTGCACGGCACCCAGTCCCATCGACCACCCAAGGGCTGAGGAGTGCGAGTGCACGGCGTGGGACTGGCAGGCAGCTCCACCTGCAGCCCCAGTGCAGCATCCACTGGGCGAAGCCAGCTGGGCTCCTGAGTCTGGTGGAGACATGGAGAACCTTTATGTCTAGCTCAGGGATTGTAAACACACCAATCAGCACCCTGTGTCTAGCTCAGGGTCTGTGAATGCACCAATCGACACTCTGTATCTAGCTACTCTGGTGGAGATGTGGGGAACCTTTATGTCTAGCTCAAGGATTGTAAATACACCAATCGGCACTCTGTATCTAGCTCAAGGTTTGTGAACACACCAATCAGCACCCTGTGTCTAGCTCGAGGTTTGTGAGTGCACCAATCGACACTCTGTATCTGGCTGCTCTGGTGGGGCCTTGGAGAACCTTTGTGTCCATACTGTATCTAACTGATCTGATGGGGACATGGAGAACCTTTATGTCTAGCTCAGGGATGGTAAACGCACCAATCAGCGCCCTGTCAAAACAGACCACTCGGCTCTACCAATCAGCAGGATGTGGGTGGGCCCAGATAAGAGAATAAAAGCAGGCTGCCCGAGCCAGCAGCGGCAACCCACTCGGGTCCCCTTCCACACTGTGGAAGCTTTGTTCTTTCACTCTTTGCAATAAATCTTGCTACTGCTCACTCTTTGGGTCCACACTGCTTTTATGAGCTGTAACACTCACTGTGAAGGTCTGCAGCTTCACTCCTGAGCCAGCGAGACCACGAACCCACCAGAAGGAAGAAACTCTGAACACATCTGAACATCAGAAGGAACAAACTCCGGACATGCCGCCTTTAAGAACTGTAACACCACGAGGGTCTGCGGCTTCATTCTTGAAGTCAGTGAGACCAAGAACCCACCAATTCCGGAAACACCTTGACAATATTCCCTTTCACCAGAATGTAGTGGTATAAGCAAAGCTAGCCTCCAACTCCTGATTTATACCCCTGTCCTCCTCCTCTGGGCTCAATCTACACTGCAAGGGGCCTTTACACACCCACATGTGGGCTCCCAAACCTGCCCATCTGAGCCCATTCACACACACATGCATACACAGATACTCTTTGGCTAGCCCTCGGGAGGACAGACCCAGAGAAGAAACTTGTACACGTAGCTTTGGGGCTGTTTGGGGGCTGTTTCAAGGTCCTGAGTACCTAGAGCTCTCATCCCATGAGAAACATGCTATAAAAGGACATTTTAAAGTGTGTGGCTCAGAGCAGAGACTCCTCTTATTGGGGCTAGTGGAGAGAGTATACATAAAAAAATCACCAGCACACTTTTTTCACCTCAACAAATCTCCCCAATCCAGCCTCTCTTTTCTTTCCAATATTATACCAGTTAGCAACTAAGCTATGATGGGACAATAGTCTCCTAGTATCTGTGATGGAGAACTGTTTTTCCCATTATCACCACACCAAGAAGGAAAAAAGGAAAACTAACAATTACTTCATATGTAATTTCTATGAACCAGTCACTTTTAATCTGCACCAAAACCTTTGATGTAGGTATTAGATAAACTAAAGTTGAAATTTTAAGTAATTTATTGAAGATATGTGGCAGAATCAAGATAAGAACTCTATCAGAATTCTAAAACCTGTGCTTTGAAGATAAAGCACAGAAATCCTAACTACGATTAGTTTACCACCCCTCTCTAAAGCATAAGCAAACTTGAAGCATTTTCAGATTAGCAAAGAAATAGAATAGCTTTTGCATGAAGATACCCTAAAAACACTAAATTTAAATACAAGGATGTTCATCTCAGTGATATTTAAAGGAGGGAGGGGAAGTGTTAAAAACAACCTCAATGTCCAACAGCAGACAGTAAGATGAATGACTCACAGACATCCTGACGTCTCAGTTCCTGCCCTTCTCAGTTCCCTCCTTTTCTCTCAATCGTATCTCAGATCGAATGTTGCCCTTACCTGAAACTGCACCACTTTTGAAATCAGAAATTCAAAAGTCTCACTCTCTAAACACAACCCCAGATCCACCCAGTTTGACCAGGAAACGTTCACCACACCTGTTCTTCAATCACATGGCAAACCTCCACCCTACTGACCCTTCTACCTTCTCCCAAACTATCATACCCTCCCATTATCTCTTTATCCTCTCTTCAGGTTAGCTCCCATGGCCCATCATTCAGCTATACTCTTGCCAAAGCCCTAAACTCCCTCGCCGCAATGTGCGTTTAATTTATACTGTTCTATATTTTGCCTTCCCTTAACAATCAAATTTCCCAAAAAGTTGTCCACATTACTGTCCTCATTTCTCTCATCTCTCACTCAGTCCAACTCATCTAGTTTCTGTTCCCATCTTGGAAACTGCCCTAGTCAAGGTTATGGATGACCTCCGAGTTCCTAGACCCAATAGACCCTTTTCAAGATTTTCTCATGTTTAACTTCTTTTTTTTTTTTTTTTTTTGAGAGGGAGTCTCACTTGGTTGCCCAGGCTGGAGTGCAGTGGCGCGATCTCGGCTCACTGCAAGCTCCGCCTTCTGGGTTCCCGCCATTCTCCTGCCTCAGCCTCCCGAGTAGCTGGGACTACAAACGCCTACCACCACGCCCACCACCACGCCTGCCACCACGCCCGCCACCATGCCCGCCACCACGCCCAGCTAATTTTTTGTGTTTTTAGTAGAGATGGGGTTTCACCCTGTTAGCCAGGATGGTCTTGCTCTCCTGACCTCGTGATCTACCTGCCTCGGCCTCCCAAAGTGCTGGGATTACAGGCATGAGCCACCACACCCGGCCATGTTTAACTTCTTTTAAGTATTCAACACAAACATCCTTTTCATCTTGGTTTCTACAATATCATAGGTTTTAAAAATTATTTTCCACAAATTTCTTTGGTAGTTACTCCAGCTCCACCCATTCCTTAACTATTTTATTCCTTACAGCTCTTTCTTAAATCCTAGTCTCACTTTACACATCTTTCTATTTCCATGAATTTAATTATTAATATCATCAGTAGGTCAGCATCTGTTTCTCTAGCTTTGTCTTTTCGCGGAAGATCAACTGCCTACTTGATATAATACTCTCCGGTACCTCTAGCTCAACATGTTTAAAACTTATTTCTTCATTCTCCTCTTCCCTAACCTTGTTCCTGCTCTTCTTCTTGCCTCCTGTAAAAGGCACCCTTTCTACAATGAATTGCACAAATGCAAAACCTAGAAATCCTCCTCTATATTGCCCTTCCCTTTACCTCCTTCCCCACTTCCAGTGTCAGTCACTAACTCCCACCAATCACTAACTCTACCAATTCTATTTCCTCAATGCCTCCCATTTATCCATTTATCTATAACCCCTATGGCCACTATCCATGTTGTTTAAACCACTATTATGTCTTGCCTTGAATACTGCAACAGCCTCCTAACTCGGTGCTTCCTAAACTTTTTCATGTCATGGCACACATAGAAAATGATATATTGGCCAGACGTGGTGGGTCACGCTTCTAATCCCAGTATTTTGGGAGGCCAAGGCGGGCAGATGACCTGAGGTCAGGAGTTCTAGACCAGCCTGGCCAACATGGTGAAACCCTGTCTCTACTAAAAATACAAAAATTAGCCGGGTGTGGTGGCAGATGCCTGTAATCCCAGCTAATCAGGAGGCTGAGGCAGGAGAATCGCTTAAACCCAGGAGGCAGAGGTGGCAGTGAGTCGAGATCACACCACTGCACTCCAGCCTGGGTGACAGACCGAGACTCCGTCTCAAAAAAAAAGAAAGAAAGAAAGAAAAAAAGATAATATTGTAAGATACTCTGGAATAAACTAGAAGGGATTGAAGTCATCTATTCAGGGCTTAATTTTAAAAACCATTGCTTTTTTTTACATTATATAATTTTGAAAAATAAAATACAATATATTAGAGACAATGTTAAACACTAAATTTGTATAAAACATCAAATAGACTTTTTGAAATTTTAGTAAGAATTTTTAATAAGCTTTCCTTCATGAATATAATTTTTAACATAAAATATTATATTTGAAATGACTACCATCAATTCCTGATCCAGACTTTTTAAGGATGAGCTCTTCAAATTCTTGATAGTCATCATCAAAGAAAAACTTTCTTCATAAAAGTAAATGAAAAAAGCATTTTTATAACCATTCTAAAATTTACAACAGTTGAAATTTAACAGCTCTCCTTTAGTTGTCAAATATAATGTTCAAATGTCTTGTGGTAATATAAGCAAATTTTGAGATAAGTTGTACTTTCTTATATCAAGTGTTTAGAAAATAATGGACATTTTTATCGGCAGAACACACAGACATCATCAAAACAGTCACCTATAACTAGCTTGGATGGGGACGGGGTTAAAGGAGAGAATGTTACCTGCAAACAGAAATGTCAGCTAACTGTGATGTCAGAGAATGTCTTGGCACCGCACTTGCCAGAAGCCTCCACCTTTGCAATGCTCGCCCTTAAAAGCTACATTGTGGGTAACTGGAACACCAACACTTCCTGTAGCTCCATGAGTTGGCTAAGTTCCAGCTTAGTTTCTCCTGGGATGCCAAAGACCTAGGATGAAGATATGGAGGGTAGAAAACATAGAACAAATATATATATTAAAGAAATGCTGCTCTCTAGCAGTGTCACTAAAATGCTAAGGGACTGGCTATCCTCTGCATACTCCAGTTCTGAATACAGTGCAGCAGAAAACTATTTCTGAATTCCTGGAAAGAATAATATTTAATTGGGTTGGGTGGGTTTGGGTCTCAGGCAGTAAAAATAGCACTTTCTAGGTATAGAGCTTGTGTTAGGGCTTTCTGGAGAATCAAAACCAATAAGATATATATGAGGAGATTTATTATGCAAATTGGCTCATGTAATTATGGAGGCCATGAAGTTACACCATCTGCTTTCTATAAGCTAGAGAACAAGGAAAGCCAGTAGTGTAATCCAGTCCAAGGCCTGAGAACCAGGGGAGCCAAGCGTGTAACTCTCAGACGGGCTCTAAAGGCCTGAGGGGAGGACTGGTGTAAGTCCTGAAGTCCAAAGGCCAAGACCCAAGATCTCTGATGTCTGAATACAGAGGAAATAGATGTCCCAGCTCAAGACGACAGAGTGAATCATCCTTCCTTTACCTTTTTGTCCTGTTGGGCTCTCAACAATGGGATGATGACTCCCTACATTGGTGAGGTCAGATCTTCTTTACTCAGCCTACTTAATCAAATGCTAATCTCTTCCAAATACACCCTCGCCGACACACCCAGATATAATGTTTTGCCAGCTAGCTGGGTATACCTTAGCCAAACCAAGTTGACACAAAATTAACCATCAGAGAGCTCAATCTGAATAAACATATGAATAATGAGCATTTGCTGGTTGCATACCCACCAGCCACAAACCATTCCCTGCTTTGCTCTTCCTAAGAGTATTAAGATTTTCCTTCAGGTTAGCATCTCCTCCTCCTCCTTAGAGCCCATGTTTCCAGGAGCCCTCAGTCTAAGTTAAACAACGCACAGTCATGCATTGCTTAACTACAGGAATAAGTTTTGAGAAGTGTGTTGATCGGCAATTCCATCATTATGTGAGCATCATAGAGTGTACTTATACAAACATTATATACTTATATCATTACAAGATGGTATACCTAGGTATATAACAGGTATACCTGTTCCTAGGCTACAAGCCTGTATAAACCATGTTACTATACTGAATACTGCAGGCAAATGTAACACAATGGTATTTGTGTATCTAAACATAGAAAAGGTACAGTAACGATACAATATAAAAGATAAAAAAAAATGGTACACCTATATAGGGCATTCACCATAAATGGAGTTTGCAAGACTAGAAGTTACTCTGGGTGAGCCAGTGAGTGACTGGTGAGTGAATGTGAAGGCCTAGAACATTACTGTATACTACTGTAGACTTAATAAACACTGTACTCTTGGGTTACACTAAATTTATTTTTTAAAAGTTTTCTTCAACAATAAATTAACCTTAGCTTATTATAACTCTTTTACTTCATAAACTTTTAAATTTTTTAAAACTTTTTGACTCTTTTGTAATAACAGTTAGCTTTAAAACACAAACACACTGAACATCTGTACAAAAGTATTTTATTTGTATCCTTATTCTATACACTTTTTTCTGTTTAATTTTTTTTTTTTTTTTTTTTTTTTTTTTTTTTTTTTTTTTTTTTTTTTAGTTTTTAAACGTTTTGGCTAAAAACTAAGACAAACACATGTTGGCCTAGGTCTACCTACACAGGGTCAGGATCACCAACATCACTATCTTCCACCTCCACATCAGAGGTGGTGTCCCATCTGGTGTCCCACCAGAAAGTCTTCAGAGGCAATAACACGCATGGAGCAGTCGTCTCTTGTAACAATGCCTTCTTCTGGAATACCTCCTGAAGGACCTGCCTGAGGCTGTTTTATAGTTTTTTTATGGAAGTAGGAGTACACTGTAAAGTAACAATTAAAAAGTATAGTATAGTAATTATATAAACCAGTAACAGTTGTTTATCATTGTCAATATTATGCACTGCACATAATTGTATTATACTTTTGTATGACTAGCAGCATAAGTTTGTTTCCACCAGTATGACCACAAACACAAGTAATGCACTATAAGTAATGTGTCATGCTATGACATTACTATGGCTACAATGTCAGTAGCCAATAGGATTTTTTCAGCTTCATTATAATCATATAGGACCACTGTCACATATGACGTCCATTGACCAAAAAATCGTTATGCAGTGCATGACTGTGTGTATCCTCAAGCATCCTGTTCCCCATCCCTCAAGGGTACACTCACCAAGGGCTTTTGAAAAGGAATGTTTAACTGCTCTTCTGAGATGGCTACCAAGAGATGCTCTCTGTTGTACTTTGTGATGTGTCATGTGAAAAATGAAACTGCTAGTACATGCATTCTCAATGAAGGCAATAACACCTCCAAAGGGGACAAAAACTGGGGAGAGAAAAAATCTTACTCTTTTTACATATAAAGCACAAATACACATACAATACAATAATAGATATACAGTGTATCTGAGGTAGTAAAACTTTGAGGAGGGGTATTAAGATGTCTAAAAAGGCTCCTTAAAAGAACAATAATGAAAAAAAGATTGAAAAACACGATTGTAGAATATAGCAAATACCACAAAAGGCAGAAGAGAATAATGGAAACAATTATTGATGTTATCATCAAGCCTATGATGGAAATATGGAACACTTGTCTGACATATATATGACCCAGAACATTAAAGTGGTGCTACTTTAGTCCCAGTTTCTGCTAAGCCTCCATGAAAATAGGTCCCACATATCCCTACACCCAAAATGAGCCAAATAAGATCAGAATCTCATTTAGAACAAGCAAAGAGGTGGTGGGAAATGGATTTTGAAACCCTTGTCCTCTCATCCCCTGGAGAGTATAAAAGGGCCAAAATTGAAGACAGAGTTGGAAGTTAGAGAGTAGTTATTAGGGTGCTGACATGAGGGAGAATGGTGGAGGGTGTTCAAACTCAGAAGGACTTCAAGGAATTTACCTAAATAGTTTTATTATGTATCTGGAAACTTGTGGAGACACACAGACTGGTGACTGAAGTTGACATGAAATTGTGAGGTCAAATTTCTATCCTTCATTCATGAAAGTTAAAGGAAATGCAAAGTCAAAATTGAAGTGAACTGAGAGAGGTTCAGCTCCCCTCCATCATTCCTCTGCATTTAAACTTTATTACTTAGGATTATTTGGTTACAAGTGACAAAAATACAACTTGGACCAGCTTAAATGAAATGGTAATTTACTAGCTCACATAACCAAATCACAGAATGTAAGAGATGGATTGGACCTTGGGAATGACTGAACCCAGAGACATAAACACTGATGAAATTTTCCATCTATTACTAGAAGCTGGGGAAAAGGTGCAGGCAGACAAAAAAGAAAAAAGTAATCTGCAAGCAAGTTGGACAAAAATTGATTTTAGACTGGCATCAATATCAGAAGTCCAAATCAGTGGATAAAACATAGAAGTGTTGGGGTAGAAGATATTCAAAATCTTGTAATCAATTCACTTTGAAATGCATCTAGCAAAATGGTAGATGGATGTAAACATGGATGGAGAGATGCACATATGTATATTATGATAAAGCAAGTATAGTAAAATGTTAAAGGTAGAATCTTGGTGGTGGGCATATAGGTGTTCACCATAACATTCTTTCAACCTTTCTCTATATTTGACATTTTTGTAACAAAATTTTGGGGGGAAAAAATCAAGCAGGAGAACTGCATCATGGCTGTAGTAATTAGCCCTTTGTCAAGATTCCAGTCCTAAACTGAAGGTACAGGAAACATATCTTACACTCCAGGGAAAGGGAGGATTGACAAAAGCTATTCATTTGTACAGAATATGTAAGTATTTATTGAGTTCCCACCTGGCAGCAAGATCAAGGTGTTAAAGGGAAATCAGATATAGACCTGCAGAGTTATAGCACAAGGTAAGAAGTGACCATTCTTGTTTGGAAATGCAAGGGGAATGACAGGTGAAAATGACTGTCCCACTGACTAAATCAGCTTCTATTGGGTATCAGTGCACCACACACCATTTCACATGCCCTGATTTCTCACTTGGACAACCAACTGGGTGATGGCATCCTTAAGTGACTTAGGAAAATAACATAGGAATATATTTGTGGTGGGTGACAACTTTTGAATTTTCTGTGGTATCTGAAAGGTGTTTGTCTAAGTACAGATGACCAATAGGTCCAGAATTCAGGAAGAATCTTGAGTATTTGGAGATTAGGAGTCATCATTATAAAAACAGTATGAGAAACAGAGACCTTGGGTAAGAGCATGCAAAGAGAGAGTGTACAGTGAAAAGAAATTATCGCTTCTTTCATTTTTTTATCCACTCATCAAACTGTCACTGCGTGTCACTAGAACTACGAATAAAAAGTGACAATGTTTCCCAGGAGTTTATAACTTCTTGATGGTGAAATCCAATGATCTATTTTCAATCCCAAATGTGTTTAACATAATTCTATACAGCATATACTTGGTTGACTACTTCTTCACTGGAAAGCTCTCCTCTGGTGACATTCCAATTACTATTTTCCTCACTTCCCCCTTTCAGTCTCTTACTGAAACTTAGAATCTGACATTCGCAGGAATCCATCCTTGGTCTTTAAATCTTCATCTCTAACTCCAATTTCCACAGTTAGGCTTTATGTCAAATGGACTATATAAAGTTCAACAGTTAGTTTAAAACTAAAACTTGTACTGGTAGTACAACATGAGCAATACTGACCATCTTGGGGACAGATTGATCTAGTTTGTGAGGACCATAATTGCTTTAAACTCTCAGCGTATTTTCTCATGTCCTGAAAATGGTGACGAAAATATTTGATTTTCAAAGCGACTGTTGATGATTCATTTACCAATCTAAAGCACTAGTGCCCCGCACTCGTAATCCATAACTTGAGATGAACACACCAAATTATAAATATCTTATTCACCTAATCCGTGGAAAGTTTGTAACACCAAAATATTAACTTCTGTTCTTGATCCCTCAGCCTCCATAGTTATTCATGTTGCATGATCTGATTCGCTCTTTTAGAATTTCTCATATCGTCAGGTACTAGCTCAAAGTAACAGGAGCAACTTCTTTCTATATCCCACATTGAGGAAAACACATCTTGCAAGCCGTCTTAAAAAAACAGGTCAACTTAGTTTAGGGGGATGAAACTTAAAAGCTTCGTCACAAAAAACACAGTTCAACACCACCTCGCCTGTCTGCAGGCAGCTCAGAGGAGAAGTGAGGCCAAGACATATTTCACGCAGCACAGACGAAACCCCAGCTTTTATCTTTCCCGCTGGTCCTTAACGGACCAACCGTACTGATTTTCCGTCATGTTCCGCGCCACTTCCGTTCGCGCACTTTAATTACGTCAGACATCCTCTCTCGCGGTATCATCCGGTTGCTGAGGCCCTGTAATAAAGGTCTCGCGAAATTTGTTCTAGCGGTCCAAGCTTGCTTCTTAGCTTACTCCACCCACCCCCAACCTGTCCCTCCTTTTCTTTCCAAGTCACAAAATTCTCCCCTCCCCTACCCCGGAGTTTACGGCCCTCCTCCTGTTTCCGATTTAAGCCCGGAACCGGAAGTGTAGTGGGCGGGGCCCGTCGACGGAAAACGCAGCGGAGCCAGAGCCGGACACGGCTGTGGCCGCTGCCTCTACCCCCGCCACGGGTCGCCGGGTAGTAGGACTGCGCGGCTCCAGGCTGAGGGTCGGTCCGGAGGCGGGTGGGCGCGGGTGTCACCCAGATTGTCCGGGCGGCACCGTTCCCGGCCCCACCGGGCGCCGCGAGGGATCATGTCTACAGCCTCTGCCGCCTCCTCCTCCTCCTCGTCTTCGGCCGGTGAGATGATCGAAGCCCCTTCTCAGGTCCTCAACTTTGAAGAGATCGACTACAAGGAGATCGAGGTGGAAGAGGTGAGCGAGGCCCGGCATGGAGACGCCGGTCCCGGCCCGCCCCGCCCCCGCCTCTGCCTGGTCCCGGCTCTGAAGGTGCCTCCCCGGCCCCTCTAATTCGCGGGACCCTGCGGGGTCCACCCGGGAGACCCCACAGCCCTCAGTAACGTGGGAGTGGGGGGTTACTCTCTGAGCTCAACTGCTCGGGAGTAGCTGCCTTTTTTCCTCTCTTGTGTACTCTTGATTTTGGATTTAATATTCCGGTAATAAACAGGAGAATGAACTGGTGAGATAGTGTGGTCCACCAGTTCTCGTATCTGTAAGTAGTAGTTTCAGCGAAGATCGTAGCCGTTCTGGAGTTTCAGTCCGCTGGACGTGATGTTCTTAATGGCCAAAGATTGTATTATGTTCGACTTCTACTTCAGTACCTGGCATGTAGGGGATGCTCAATAAATGCTTGTTAAATTAGTAGATCATCAAGTCTAATAAAGTTTTTCCCTTAGCACCGAATGGTTCTCAATTTCTCCGATACCGCACAACAAAGGTACTCGTAATGTTTAAATGCTCGGCTTTCAGTTGAGCTAATGTAGGTGAATTTCACCATAAGTAACATATACTGGTCTACGATCAAAAGATGTTTCAAGTAGCATATTCTGAAGAGATAACGAATGACTTCGGTGACAATCAGAATATAACATTAGACTAGAAATCGCTATCAGAAAACCTATATCCTTTCTTTATTCTGCAGTAATTTATTTTAGAACAAGATATTTCAAAGTGACTTTAAAGCGTCGTTTTTCAAATTAACAGGTAAATTGGGTTCTAATGACTATAAAATTTAGAAAAGTAAAAACTGCATATATATTTTTTAAAGACACTTTAGAACTTGTTAAAAACTTTGGTTGAAAATACTATCTCTTACCATTTATTTGCCATTTTTTAAATTTATTAAGCACTTTGCGTTATATATCCCATGAAAAACCTAGTGAAATATTACAGATTGTCAACGAGTTATGTCTACTTTAAAATACTAAAATTATTTTTAAGTGTCAGCAAGTTCAAAGTAGTGAGATAACGTTCAACAAATAAATTTTTTTTCCTGTGCATGTTTTGGAAGAGTAATGGATTACTGAATTATATATTTTTTATCACATAAAGTAACTTCAGAGATCATTGAGAATATCCTCATTTTACAAGATAATATGGTGGGAAGAGCAAGGTCTTTGGAGTTAGAGGAAAGTTCAGTGTATCAGATATTCCATTTATTAGCTGTGTGATTTGGGACAAGTTTCCTAACCCCTTTGAAGTTTAGTTTACTCTAAGAAAAGACTAATAAATTCTGTTTCATTTTATCTGCATATCAGATCTTAGTAGACATTATATGCAAAACACCTACCACAGGGCCTGACACATATTAGGAAACCTAGTTCCAGAGAGGAAATGTGACCTGCTTTAAGGTCACATGGCTAAAAGAAGACCTGTATTTTGAAAAGAGGGGGAAATTTTAGTTTATTTTTTTTACATTGAGGCTATGATAAATTCCTTTTCCAGAAGTGGATAGTTGATCCAGCTTTCATGGCCAATATTCTTTTTTAAGAATAAAAATTCAGTGAGTCAGTATACAAGAATTGCAGTTTTTAAATAAGCGTTTACGTCTGCTCTGTGGTGAATTGCTATGCTTGTAGACTACAAATTGTTATATAATAATAACTTGTGCTTTATGGTCTACTAAATGCTTTCACAAACTTACTTCATTTGGTTCTTAAAACCTTAGTTTTTGAATGCTACTTTCTAAAGCTTTTTACATTCTTGATTCAGGGAAAAACAAATTACTAAGGAGGTAGTTATCACTTTGATGTTCTTCCCCTGAAGCTTTTTCTCTTCTGGTTAGGTTTCTGTGTTTCCAAGACCCTTCTCTCAGTTTAGATAATGTTTCAATCTTTGTGTGTATGTGGGTGTGTGTGTGTTTAGGACATTTCTGGTAGTAGGTTTTTGTTTTTAGATGAAAATTTGTTTCTAATATTAGGCAGTCATTTGGGTTTTTTGTTTGTTTTGTTCCCTTTCATGTTTAATACTTAGTTCATTTTTGCATTAAAGATTGAATTTGGACCTTCCTGATATTGAAAGCATTACATAATTTCCATCATCTTCTTCATTTGCGTGCATTAAACCAGTGTTACACAATCCAGGGTGAACCATGAATACTTATTAGCTATTTGTCAACTTAGATTACACTTCCAGTTCAATTGTAAGGTAACAGAGAAAGATGACCAGAAACAAAAACTATTTTATGTTGCTTCCAATATTTTATATTGTATGAGAATATTACCTTCTAAATTAAGAAAATCATGTATTTCTCAATATAATTGAATTGTATTATATCAATATAATTAGAAACTGTAAAAAAAAATAATAATTCAACCACAGGCCAAATATGCAGCCATTTAGTAGATACATATTTCTAAGACATTAGCTGATCTTGCATTTCTGATATTGTAACTCAGTAGTATTAGTTTGGCACATCTTAGATTCAATTCAATTCAATCAAATTAGGTAAGGTCTCAGCCTCAGAAATCTGCCTAGGTACTTTTTAAAAGTCATTTAGGGTTTACCATCTAGATCTGGCTGTAGAGAATGTTGGAATAAAAGGGGATGGGTTGCAAGAAGTGTTACACAGGGTGGTATAGTGGAAAGTGTTCTGGACTGAAAAAGAAAATTTAGATGCTGTACTGATTCTGCCATAATATATTTTTGTAACTTTGAGGAAGTCATCACATTTTTCTGGGCCTGTGGTTACTCATGTAAACTGATTGAACAAGATCATTTAAGGTCTTTTCCAGTTCTAAAATGAAAACAAATTCATTTTTTCCAGTATTTAACTGTTTTCTACAGTAAGCTTAGAAGTTCTTTAAAGACAGTGATCATGGTCTCCTATAGAATTTAGTTGGTGACCAACTAATCCTGGGTCGACAGGGCAAATGATATCCCATTTTACAGATACTGACAAGCAGTCATAGAGTTTGACTTGCCAGAATCCGCATGCCTAAGTAAATGGTAAAGCTGGGAATTGAATATGAGATTTCTCACTTGTGAGTCAGTCGCCCTTTCCACTGGATTTACAGTGTCACTCAGTACTTTCTGAAGTACTCTATAACCAAACCTAATATGGGAAAGGGGAAACAAAATACTGATTTCCTTTTTAGTGTAGTTGGTCCTGAGCATTTAATGAACATTCTCATCTGTGCGTAATACTCTGAGGTACTATGAAAGATGAATAGGGCTTGGTGCGGTGGCTCACACCTGTAATCCCCAGCACTTTGGAGGGCCATTGCGGGCAGATCACTTGAAGCCAGGCGTTCAAGACCACCCTGGCCAACACGGAGAAACCCCATCACTACTAAAAGTACAAAAATTAGCTGGGTGTGGTAGCACAGGCCTGTAATCCCAGCTACTTGAGTGGCTGAGGCATGAGAATCGTTTGAACCCAGGAGGCAAAGGTTGCAGTGAGCTGAGGTCACGCCACCACACCCTAGCCTGGACAACAGAGGGAGATTGTGTCTCAAAAAAAAAAAAAAAAAGATGATAGAAGAATCCTAGGATTCGCTCCTTAAAATGTCTGACTTAGTATGATATGAGACAGGAGTAAACACAAAACAGTTAACTATAGACCACAAATTTAAAACTGTGAATATAGTGTAAATTAAACACTTAAGCCATAATTTGAAAATAGAGTTAATCACAGAAGGTTCCATTGAGTAGGGACAAGTTTAAAACTAGGTTTTGAATAAAGTGACCATCTTGGGTTGGGAAAGTCACTAAGATGAATTTTCTTTGCAGTTATTCCTCTGCCTAAAGTGCTGTTCCCCCAGAACTTAAGATGACTGACTCCTCACCAGTCAAGTCCCACCTCAAATGTTATTAATACTTCCTTAGAGAAGCATTCCCTGAGCAACCTAGATCTTTGTCATTTCTATTATCTTTCATGGTACTTACCAGTAACTGAAATTGTGTCTCTCCTTCAGCAAAATGTAAGGTGCCTTATTCACTTTTGTAACCCCAATGCCTAGAACCTAGAAGGTTCTCTATACATATTTGTTCAATGAGTACATGAAAGTATCACAGCATAATCATAAGAATTAAATGCCCATCTTGTTCTCTTCTATTACATGTGAGAAGACAGAAGCTAAGTTATGCAATTTGGCTAAGGCAACACTTACATTAGAAATGAGATCTGAGTCTTGTTTTAATGTCGACTCTATTACAGTTAGCAGATACTTTTGTTTAGCAGGGATAAAAAATGCTGTAAAGGGCCAGATGCTGTGATAAGCCACGTATGGTAGGTCTTTACTACAGAGTGCTAAAAAGACACTATCTACAATGGTTGCTTTTGAAACGGGAGACCCACAATGCTGACCTCAACTATAGTGTAGGAACAAAGCTACAGTATTGGACACATAAAATTACTGCAGTATTTGTATATATTCTTCAGCTTTGTTAAGGAGACACACAAAGGTTTTGTTTTAAAAGCTAAAATATGCTACAAAGAGGAGATACAGATAGAACTTAAACAGTTATATATACTTTGTAAGTTTAAGTTACAAATATATGGGGAATTGGTATTAGAGAAAAAGCTAATTTATAGTGGTCTAAACAAACTGAGTACATAGATTTGTTAGTCACTATTTAATTATGGATACCTAAAATAATCAATACATTCTTTCATGTGAAAGTGACCACTGATTTCAGTAGAAATCTGGAATTACTATAGTTAAGAGGTAGCTACAGAGATAATTTTTGCATTGTACACGTGTAGCTTAAAAGATAGCATGAGCATATTATTTGAAATAAAAGCCTAGAAAACGGGTGAGATGTATTGTGGCAGGTATTAAAAGACTGCCTGAAAAATTCAGAAGAAAGTTTGAATAATCAAAGCTTTACTTTTATGTTGTCAAATCCATCTTGTCAGCAGATGGCAGTTCCACTCTGCCAGTTTATTAATAGATATTGAAGTTCTAACATAGTTGGAGGCTCCAAGTCCTAACTAATAAATGTATGATCTATGCTTGTTCTGTCATGTTCCGCATTTCTAGCCAGAACAATGCCAGCATCACCAGGGGTCCATTCAGATAGTTCATAGAACAGGGCCAAATGAAACTGACAGCTATAGTCACTGAACTAAAAATAACATGAATTCGGAACAATTAAAAGAATTATTTAATAATAAATTAAGAGCACAAAGGCATACATCCTTTTCCATTTAGATTAGGTGTGTGTTTGGCTGTTTAACATGACTTCTCTGAAGGAATGGAGTCATCTTACATCATGAGGAAATTAATTTTTAAAGGAATTTCTTTAAAAATAACATACATACACACAAAACCTGATTTTTGTTTTTGTGCCTTTCAATAGTAGTTGCATGGAAATATTCTATATACCATCTCATATTCTTCTGTATTTTTTATTAAGAAATTAAATTTAAATCTACTTAATTGTATGAGACTAAAGTTGTAGACCCAAAACAGAGAGGATTCAACCATAGGGGGAGAAATGCTTATCATAAAGTAATCAAAAACATTTTGATTTAGAAAACATTCATAAATTTAGAAGGAAATATTTCCAAATTGACCTCCCTTTTAAAACCAAAGTCCTTTTTGCATTCCTGTTTTTTACAAATGAAGGATTATGAAGAATATCTGAAATATTTATTTGTAGGTCACCATTTTAGTTGGATGTGTGTGATAGAGGAAATACGTGTAACTTGATATGTTCTCTTTTTTACTTTTTTGATGAAAATTCATCTTTGGGGAAAAAACAGTCATTTAAAATAATGTTGGGCAAGGTACGGTGGCTCACACCTGTAATCCCAACACTTTGGGAGGCCAAGGTGGGAGATTGTATGAGGCCAGGAGTTTGAGACGAGTCTGGGCAACATAGTGAGACCGTGTCTCTCTAAAAAATTTTAAAAAACAACCTAATTGTTACAGTGTGTCAAATAAACTGTATTATTCAGAAAAGAATACGGTTCAGAAAGCACGTTTGATTTGTGAACTTGGACTAGAAATTTGGTAGTAAATAAAAAGTGGCCTTCTTTCAGTGGTTTACAACTTGAATATTAAGTTTTTTCATTGTTTACCTCAGTTGCCAGTATGTCTCGAGTGGCCATCTATGCCACTTTTTTCTATTGATCTACCATATGTCAAGAAAAACATCAAATTTGCTTTCTGTAGTTTGTAACATTGGCTCATTCCTTATCTAATAATGTACATAATCTCCTTATGTGTTTTTAGGCTTGGCCTTTGTAGTCCAGACATATTATTATTCTACATCTGATCTTCTCCAAGATTTTATGTTCTTGATTAATACAATAAGGAAATTTGTTACCAAGATATTTGCATTTGAAACATTTTCTTAGAAATATATGATTTTTTTTTTTAAATCTATACACATGTAAGATTTTCCCCAGTCAGTGGAGTGCTGTTTTACATAGCCTGAGAGAGTTGGAGTGCAGACAATAATGAACTTTCTTAACCAGCATTTCCTGTTGGAGCAGTGGTGTCCACAATTTTTTGTTTGTCTGTCTCCCACTGGTAAAACAAAACACTTTCTATTTTGTATACTCAGTTTTCAGTGTGTATGTATGAAATAGATATTTTTAAACAATGGGAGATGAAAGGTTTCATACTATCATTTGATCATGACTCAAGTTGCAATAAGTACTTTCTAAATAAAACTTTGCTAAAATGTGAGAATTGACTTAATTAAAATGAGATAATATCTGTAAATCTACTTAACTAAGGTCAAGTAAACTACAATATACACAAGTGAGGGACTGATAATGGAGTCAATATTTGACATATTGAACTTAATAAGCCTGTAGGACCCCTGAGTCTCAAAGGCAGTTTTAAATATATCTTGAGCTTGGGCAAAAGACCTGGATGGGAGAGATTTGAGAGTATGAAGCCATGAGATTAGAGAACAGATTCAGAAACAAAAGGGCCAAGGACAGAACCCTGGAAAGTAGCAGCATCTAAGGTTTGGACAGAGGAAGGAAGAATCAGTGAAAGAGGCTAAAATAGAACTCTTAAGCAGAGACAGGCAGAGAAGGGATTGTTGACAGCCATCTTTGGAGACTGCCATAAACCCTTTATACACAAGCCTTCTGTTAACCCAACTTCACTCTTTTTTCTTAAAGGAGATTAGGGCTTTTTAAAATCCCCTTCTAAACAGCTAAAATCCAATTTGAATATAATCTTTTGAAAAGTTGATTGTTAGTTATCATACTTGCTGCCTTTGAGTAGCATTTTTCTCTGTACTGGGCACTGGACCAAATCCTGGCAGGCCTCTGTTTTGTTGGCACCATGAAACATACCTGAAAGCTGACTCTGATTTACTAATTCCATGATCCTTGAATAGGTAACTTCAGTTCTTGGAGCCTTGGTTTTCTTCTCTCTAAGGTAGGAATAAAAAATCCTATATATTCATGGGTTTATGGTGACACTCAAACTCCATCATATTTGTAAGAAAGAGCTTTACAAGTTGTAATATATTGTTAAATATAAGGTTGCATTATCGTTATACAGATAATAAAATTGCATTTCTTTAAAATGTTATTTCTTGAAGAAAGGAATGAGAAGTATATTGGAATGCCCTGGGAAGCTTTTTTTATGCTGCATAGCACCTTCTGCCATCTCTAATTCCCATTCAGACTTTTCCCTTAGAGAGCTAGTATCAGAATGGGGGGAGGGAGAGCAAAATATACCAGGAAACAACTTTATCCATTGTATATATCATCTGATTATTCTGTCTTCTACTCTTATGGATATAGGCTTATACTCTTTCTTGTTTAAAGCACAAAACTCCTGTCTCTGGCCAGGTACAGTGGTTCATGCCTGTAATCCCAGCACTTTGGAAAGCCAACCCAGGCAGATCGCTTGAGCTCAGGAGTTCAAGACCAGCCTGGACAACATGGCAAAACCCCGACTCTACTAAAAATACAAAAATTAGCCAGGTGTGGTGGCACAAGCCTGTAATCCCAGCTACTTTTGGGTGGCTGAGGCAGGAGAATCACTTCAGCCAGAGAGGCAGAGGCTGCAGTGAGCTGAGATCGCGCCACTGCATTCCAGCGTGGGTGACAGAGTGAGACCCTATCTCAAAAAAACAAAACAACAAAACAAACTCCTGTCCTCCTGCCGGTATTTCTTACTTGTTTTTAAAAGTTCAGAAATGTAACTATTTTTCTATAACTACTATTTAATTGCGAGTCATTCCTCTTTTCAACTCAGTAGAGAAAAGCGTTTAATCTTGCCACAACAAGGATAATTTCCATGTAATACTTACCTCTTTTAAGTATCTTTGTACTCAGAAATTTCAAGATGAATTCAGTTATTTCAAAATTCAGTCTTCCCTCATGAGGATTTTCCTTTTCCCTTTCTCCTGCTCAAGATGACATATGGGTGCTGTAGAAAGCTTCCACAAATAGTATAAACAGCAAGGGAGAGCTCTCTGGTCTGTGTGATGGCTTCCACTGAAATATCTTGCCTTATTATGTGTTGTTAATGGATTAGCCTTGAATGCAGTGGTTTTCAAACATTGAAACTACCTGGAGGGCTTGATAAAACATGGATTGCTTGGCCTTACCATCAGACTCAATAATTCTGGGTTGCACCCTGAGAATTTATATTTCTAATAAATATCCAGGTGATGTTGATACTGCTGAACTGGAGACCACACTTTTAGAGCCACTGGCATATGCTTTCACTGCCCTCATATCTGCTTTCCTCCTGGAACATCTTTTTCTTTTGGCTTCTCTGATGCTCTCCTAGTTTGCCTGCTACCATACTGACTGTTCCTTCCTGTTCCTTGCCCATTCCTTCTCCTCTCTTGTGATCTAAATGTTGAACTGCTTCAAAGCTCAGTTCCTGGACTCCAGTATCTCCATATTATTTTTGATTACTTCTTCCAACTGATTGACCAGAAAAACTGACTACATGCTAATGACTCCCAAGTTTGTATCTCTTTGTCTGACTTCTCCATAGATCCTCTTACTCAGTTTCTACCTTCTTACTTGATATCTCCTCTTGGATATCCAGTAGGCATCTTAAACTTCATATGACTAAAACGAAACTGAGTTATTAAAAAAAAAAAATGTGCATCATTCTTATCCCTCAGTAAACTGTTGTCCAGTCTATGTGTTTTCCTTGATTCATCTCTTTTCCTCTACACCTGTCCTGCCTGGATGCAGAGCATCGGCAAACCCTATTGACTCTACCTCTAAAACATGTCCCAGGTCTGCCCAGTTTCTGCGCTACCATTGACCTTGCCCTGGCAGCTGTTGTTGCTTGTTTGGACTGCTGTAATGGCTTCCTAATGGGTCTCTATTTACATATCCTAGCTTCCCTACAATTCTTTCTTTAAGAGCTATAATGATTTTGTTTAATGTAAGTCACATACCATCCTTATTTCCTTGAATTTTTTCAGTTCCTTCACATTGCACTTAGACTGAAATTCAAACTCCTTTTCATGGTAGTTAGAGCCATTCAGGATCCAACCTCTGCCTGTCCCTCCAGCCTTACTTTACAATCACTCTTCCCTTCCTCCACTATACACCAGCCACACCAGACACTCCCAAGTATTTCTCTAAATCATCACTAAAATGTCACCTTTCTCAGTGAGGCCTTGAGTGATTACCTTGTCTAAAATTTGAGTGAAGCAGAGTGCATACATGTGTGTATACACACACAATTATACTCCTTTTCTTCTTAGCACACAACTCCCTTCCTTTTTATTTGTCTTTTTCCACAAGAATAAAAACAATGAGA
Organism: Hylobates moloch; assembly: GCF_009828535.3. Classification (NCBI taxonomy): domain Eukaryota; kingdom Metazoa; phylum Chordata; class Mammalia; order Primates; family Hylobatidae; genus Hylobates; species Hylobates moloch. The sequence goes on along the minus strand of NW_026652277.1, from coordinate 108,301,912 downwards.
ACAAGGATTTTGATTTGGTTTGTTCACTCTTGTATCTTCAGTGCCTGGAATAGCGCATAGCCCTTAGGTTGGGCTCACATATTGGAGTGAACAAGGTAGTGAGGTTTTTCTTTTCCCTTAGGGCAAAGCTTTATATTAGTTGTTTCTTCTTCTTCTTCTTCTTTTTTTTTTTTATGTGAGATGGAGTCTAGCTCTGTTGCCCAGGCTGGAGTGCAGTGGCGCGATCTCGGCTCACTGCAACCTCTGCCTCCCAGGTTCACGCCATTCTCCTGCTTCAGCCTCCCCAGTAGCTGGGATTACAGGTGCCTGCCACCACGCCCCGCTAATTTTTTGTATTTTTAGTAGAGATGGGGTTTCACCGTGTTAGCCAGGATGGTCTCGATCTCCTGACCTCGTGATCCACCTGCCTCAGCCTCCCAAAGTGCTGGGATTGGTGCCTTGTGTCATCCAAATGTCAGATTAGTAACTTCTTTATATGGCCTTTTCAAACTGCCCAGCCTGGAGCTGCCACTAGTCTCTTGGTCATAGCATCTCCTATTTTTTGTTGTTGTCATTGTTGTTCTACGTGGCATTTTTTTAAAGTCTGATTTTTTTCTTACTCATCTTTTGTTTGTATATCGATTGTCTTTTCTCCTTCTCCCCTCCCTCCACATACACTAGAAAGTACATTTGTGTAGATCAGAGCCTTTGTCTTATTTCTCTCTGTATTTCTGATGTCCCAAACAGTAGCTGGATGTAGTACGCACTAAAGAAATATTGGTTTAAGGAGTAAACAAATGAAGTTCATCATTCTTTCAACATCAAGCCTCACTTGCATCCTTTGAAGGCAGAAGACCTAACCCATTTCTCCCGGCTTGCTGACCAGGGCTTCCCCTTAGCTTTCATTAATCCTCTGAAACCCAGCTGTGTTCTTCATTAAGTATTTGAGCTAGCTACCATCCCACAGACCTCTAATGTAGGCCCCAACACTCTGCCCTACTGCAGCCTCCTTCCTGCGATCAGAAGACTCCTTAATTCTCAGTTACCTTGCTTTTTGCTTCACAAGAGTTTTTCTTTATCTTTTACATGTTCTACTGGGGCTGAGGGAACCCGGGTTAGGGCCTCCCTTGGTCTGTCTTCCTTGCCACAATCCTTACTCCTTTGAAGCTTCTGGTGTTTGCAGAGCACATGCTGTGAGGATGCCTGCTCTTGGGGATCTAAGTGAGAAGAGAGGGGTATAAGTCTTTTTTGCTGTTGAATCCCTACCCTAACCCTATCCTGAAAAGGGGGAGGGAGGAGTTTATTAGCCTTCATCATGGACCCTTACCTTTGGCTCTCTTCAGCTGGTAAGTGTTTAAAAGTTTTTAAGCACTATTATTTAGTCTTAAATTTCTTCTCTACCGCACTTTCATTCCGTGAAGGCAGGGGTCCATTCTTTATATATATTTTTTCTTCTCATCCCCAGTGTATCTACCTTTATGCTATTTTTAAAAATGGGAAGTCATTTTTGATACACAGAAACTTAATTCTTTATGTATTGACTGTGCTTATAATCTCACTCCTTTGAATTCACAGCAGTTATTATTTCTATCCTGTATTTCAGGTCAGTACAACCTTGGACATCTTCACCTTTCTTTATTATAACTTTAGATCCTGTCATTTCACTGTGCATGTGAAATATCTTGTGGCCCTAATAAGAATGGAGGCTTCTTGAGCCAATGGGCTCATCTTACAGGAATGTGCCTGTTTTGTATTTCAGGGTGTTCTAGAAAATTGCTTTCTTGAGCAAAAGGAGAAAGTTTATCATGTCCTCATTTGGCCACATTTTGCTCCCATGGCTTTAAGTTGAAAGCTCAGAATCAGCTCTGCTCTCATCACTAGGTGGCACTTGTGAATTACAAATAGTCAAATGAATTTTTATGACAAACGTGTGATTCACAAATAATAGATAATGTTTGGAATCCCTGCATGAACGTACCTCAAAATGGAGGAAATGAAAAAAGGGGATTCCTAGTAAGTACCAGTTGCTGTGATGTATTTATAAATACATAGCTGAAGAATAAATTACTTAATAATCATTTCATATTTAATAGTAATATCAGTAGGTATAGTCTGGTCTCCATGCCTGTGTTCTTAAACTAATGTTGCCACGAAGTTGAAATTTTTTTAGGACCTGCTTGCTATTCATCTTAGTTTATTTTTTTTTTTTTGGAGACGGAGTCTCGCTCTGTCGCCCAGGCTGGAGTGCAGTGGCGCAATCTCGGCTCACTGCAAGCTCCGCCTCCCGGGTTCACGCCATTCTCCTGCCTCAGCCTCTCCGAGTAGCTGGGACTACAGGCGCCCGCCACCACGCCTGGCTAATTTTTTTGTATTTTTAGTAGAGACGGGGTTTCACCGTGGTCTCGATCTCCTGACCTCGTGATCCGCCCACCTCGGCCTCCCAAAGTGCTGGGATTACAAGCGTGAGCCACCGCGCCCGGCCTCATCTTAGTTTATTGCAAGAGAAATGAGTACTACAGGTCAGGTGCAGTGGCTCATGCCTGTAATCCCAGCACTTTGGGAGGCTGAGGCAGGGGGATTACTTGAGTTCGGGGATTCAGGACCAGCCTGGGCAACATAGTGGGATCCCATCTCTACCCAAAAGAAAAAAGAAAAAAAAAGAAATGAGTACTACAGCCCTTTACACTGCTTCATACCCAATGCCAAGCACTTACTGTTCTTTGTAGTATTTGAGGAAATACCTGGTTTAACTTACGAATCCTGTAGATATTCATGAAGTAAAACGTCAGCACTTCTATTTTACTGTTGAGAAAACAGAAACTCAAACTTGTCCACCATTAAGAGCTAATAGGTAGACAGAGCCCTACATTCAAACTCAAGTCTATTGGATTTCAGAGCCTGGGTGTGCTCTTTCATTTATTCTAATGGTACCAGGTAGCCAGTACCCTCTATTCACAATAAAGTAACTGAATGGCAAGTACAAATGTCTGATGAGAATTGTGAAGGAGAACAAGAACCTAAACCACAGAACACTGGGCGCCCAGGGCTAGGACGAGTGAAATGGAAAGTCAACAAAACAAAGACTAGCTACCAGAGATGTTGGCCTACTTTGAAATTTTTGCCTAGAGGCAGCCCCATTTCCTTTAAGCCACTGATGAACAGAAGCTGAATGTAGAGTATGTTCATCATTACGTGCTCTAGGCTTCAAATCCTGGCTTCTCTGAATATTTTCTGACCATCCAATCTTGGGCAAGTTACAACCATGTGACTCCATTTGCCTCCCTTTTAAATGGAATAGGATTAAATGTGTTAATGCATGAGAAGCACATAGAATAGTACCTGGTACTTAGTAAACATTCAATAAATGTTAACCATTTGAGTGGCTTTAGACATTGAACAATATGGTAAATGTTCATTCTGCCTTATTGATACATGAAGTGGAATTTAAGCTATGGCTAGAGTGGCCATACACATCGCAGTTTACAACTAGTGTCCTAATATTATTATTATTAATACCCCCTTTTTAATCTCCAAAGTGCCCTCAGTTAGATAATAACTCATTTGATCAACCTAGCTATAGTCAGCTTTGTTATAGAAGAGTTTTGTGCCAGGAATTTGTTCATGTAAGTCTAAAGTGAAAGTTCCTCCAAGGGAAGACACTAACTTCTACTTCACGACATGGGGCTTTATATATGTTACAAATTAGGATTGGTAACAATCCCGTGTTAGACTACCTGGCATCAGACTGCACTTTAACACTTGCTAGCTGTATAGCGTTGGGCAAGTTAGTTTACTTCTTTAAAGCTAGGCACTTCAACTGTAAAATGAGGATAGCATTAGTACCTTCCTCTAGGCCTGTGTAAATGAGGTAATGTATGTAAAGCATTAGTTAAGTGCCTGCTGCATAGAAAGTACATATAAATATGGTTAAGAGATGCAGATTTTTTGCTAAAGAAAAAGGCCTTGATACAAAGTGCTTAGGTTCGTTGGAAGCTGAGAGATTGGAGTAGGTGGTGCTTAACTAAGGTCCTTTCACAATAATAAAATCTAACGATTTTATTCTAACAAGTATCAAAAGCTATTTGTATTTTCTTCATTTTTTTATATTATGAAAAATGTCAAATATTTGTAAAAATAGGACTCCATGAGAGAGCAATGAACCCATGCAGTACTCATCAGTTGGCTTCAACAATAGTATGATACATGGCTGATCTTTTTTTTTATGACTTTTGAAAAATAGCTGTAATGAGATCTATTTTATACATCATAAAATTCACCCACGTGAAGTGTACAATTTGGTGGGTTTTGCAAATTTACCAGGTTGTCAGCCACCACCATAAATTAGGTTTTTGGTTTTTTTTTTTTTTTGATAATTTCATCACTTTGTCAGGATACCAGCTACTCATTTACTGTTAATTCTAATTTTCACCCTCGGACCCAGGTATCTATCTTAGATTTGCCTTTTCTGAACATTTTGTATAAATGGAATCATACAATATGTGGTCTCTGGTGTCTGACTTCTTTGACTTAGCATAATGTTTTTGGAGTTCATATTGTAAGTAACATATATCAATACTTTTTCTTGCGGAATAAAACTCCATGGAATAAATAATACTATATTTTATCTGTCCTTCATAGCCAGTCTTTTAACATCTATATTTATATCCTTTCTCCTCCATTCCCTATCCCTATTGAATTATTCAAAGGCTATTTTTAATTTCTAAAATATGATAGCTGGAAATATTTATTATATGTTCCTGCTTTTTGTTTTTCCATATCATCTTCTGTCTTCTCATTCATCTTGCCTGTTTTAATTTTTTTTTTCTCTGTTTAACAAATCACTTTACTTTGTTCCTCCGTGTGTCTTTTTTGGTTTTACTTGAGAATGAATGGGTGTACAGATCATAAACTTTCAAAGATAGAGACAAGCGTGCGTTTAATTATCTTCTCACTTTAACAAAAATTCATACTTGTTCAGTGGCAAATCCAGATACTGTTGATTTCCATTTTTTTTTTTTTTAATTTAAAGTCTTAAAGATGGGCTTTAGTTTTTTATATTGGGCTGATCTATTTGATTCCGATTCTTGTGGTGTTTTTTGTTTGTTTTTTTTGTTTGTTTAACTCAGGTTGTTGGAAGAGGAGCCTTTGGAGTTGTTTGCAAAGCTAAGTGGAGAGCAAAAGATGTTGCTATTAAACAAATAGAAAGTGAATCTGAGAGGAAAGCATTTATTGTAGAGGTAAGTTGAGATGTCATTTCTTTTGTGTAGTTCTGCACTTCAGATACTCTGTGAATTTAATATTATGAAAAAGATTGGTTTCTCAGATGTCATTTCTTTGTATACATGAACATCAGCAATTTGGTTTAGTCAAAGGTACTGCCATAGGAACATTTTCTCATTCATACTCTTAAGTCTGATTAAAAATTAGGGGAAAAGAGACTTAACTACATAAATGAATTCACCCCTGGATTAAAACAGTTTCATCCATGGAATTCAGACCTATTTCAAGGCATAATATTTTAATTTTAAAATAGAAAAGAAATGGTATGCTTTCCCATTATCTAAAATTAAGAAATTTTATACACTTATTTTAAATGGAATGTTTTTTAGAAACTCAAATTAGATTATTTTAAAGAAAAATTATTTCACATTTGATTTTTCTCATTTAGCATGAAAATTTGCAACTGTTCTTTTAGAAATAGATTAGATTGAATGATGAATGAAAATCAAATAATCGTGAGATTAGCGTATTATCAAATTTATCCTTTACTAACTTTGTTATTTTGTATTTTGAATCACATTATTTAGTTAAATCAATGTTTTTATCACTATTAAACCTCATTGGCCGATGGATAAGTGGCCTGTACCTTATAAACCTTCTGAATTTATATCTCTGTTTTTTCATTTAATCATAATTTCAAAATATACTTCAGATTTTTAATGTATAACATGGAAAAATGAGGACTTAATTGTGATATGAGAAAGTGATTTGTAAGTGGCTGAATGAGTTGAGAAATGCTGATAAGTGATTTGATGTCAGCATGAAGAAAGGTGATTTCTAGTAATATGTTCTAGGAGTCTAGCCTCAGCTTTGTCTTATGCAATATTTTTATTACAGTTTAGATAAAGCTATTGATCATTTCCTGTTACATTAGCAGTTTCACAAAGCTGGATGAAATAGCATATGTGTTAAACATTAGGAATCACAAGTCAAAAAGATCATAATAGCGTGAAGAAAATTTTTTAAATCCAGATAAGATGTGCATGTAATATAAAAAATCAAATGGTTCTCCAAAAATTCTTAGTAAAAAAGACCTCAGTCTCCTATACCTCCTCCAATCTAATTTTCTGCTTCCCAGAGACAACTACTTTGCGCTCATTCCTTCATGTTTGGTGTCCCCAGTCCAGATGCTGTTTATTACCCCTTCTCTAAAGAATCAACCTCTAGTCTTCTGCTGGGATGATAAGAGATAGTCACTGAGCTGTCTGAAGTCAAGGAAGGAATCTTTGGGTCTTTTACGCTGTCCCCTGCCCTATCCTTTGATTAGCTCATTTGCATAGGTACCTCGTTCTGCCACCACTCCCCAACCTTTTGGAAGCTTTGTGAGATAAATCTGGTTGCTTCTCCATTTTTCTCATTGCCAGTTTATGATGCAGCTCTTCTAGGTCTGCTATATGTTATTGCTAGTCATTTGCTTTCCAGCTTCCAAAAATGTATGCTGTTTGTGCACTTTACATTCTCTTCATCCTTCTGAGGTTATGCCTTAAAATTTTTCAAATCTTTATCATCTTAGTGGCAATTAGGGAGAGAGGAGGAAGAAATGCTTGTATAATCTGCTATCTGAATCTCACCTTAGCAAGATGAAATATAGTAAATATATTTTCATATAGTAAATAAATATAATAAATAGTGATACTAAGTCTTCTATTAGAACGAAAAATCCAAACATGTTGGCTCTAGATAGATAGAGCTTTTTATTAGCATACAGTATGATGGTTTAAAGACATTAGTGGACTGAATATGAGCCAGCAGCATAATGTATGTAATAGAGAAGAGGAAGAAGAGTGGAAAAGGGGCAGAAAAGAGAGGAGAAGGGAGAAAAGAATGAGAACAAGAAGCAGTTTGCTGTGGAGCGGGATGCATTAATAGAATTTTGAAGACAGGCATGATGGTTCACATCTGTAATCCCAGAACTTTGGGAATGGCAGATGGGTTCTTGAGCCCAGGAGTTTGAGATCAGCCTGGACAACATGGCAAAACCCCATCTCTACAAGAAATACAAAAATTAGCCAGGCATGGTGGCTGTGCACCTGTAGTCCCAGCTACTCCAGAGGCTGAGGTAGGAGGATTGCATGAGTCCAGGAGGCAGAGGTTGCAATGACCCAAGATTGTACCACTGCACTGCAGCATGGGTAACAGAGCAAAACCTGTCTCACAAGAAAGAAAGAAAGAAGTTTGAGATCTAGAATAAGAGAAGTGAGTATAGCCAAACCCTTCATTGACCTCAGTATGGATCATTGGATCAGGGATGATTAAAACTGAAAGAGGGAAACCAGCCAGTAGGCTATAATGATCACTGCAGCAGTTCAGGTTGGGATTACTAAGGCAATGGCAGTGGGAATGGAGAGGAGAGAATTAATTCAAGAAATGAGAAATGGAATGGAGGCAAGTATACAGAGGGAGTGCACATTTTAAGTCAGATAGACTAAAGTTCACACCCCACTTCTTAGCTATAGAACAGGTCATTGAACCCTCTCTGAGACTTAAGGTTAAAATCTCATCTTTAAAATGGAAATGATAATACTTACCTTGCAGAGTTGTGATAATTATACAATATCTATGAGGTGCACATTAGGGACCCACGCAGAGCAGCTAGACTGTTCAACTATAGCTATGAAGATGATAACAATGATAACATGACTTCTGGTTTGTATGATGCAGCTCAGTACCATCTCTGGGATCATATCCTAACATTTCTTGGCAGAGTTCATCTCTTCTTATTCTATATACTCATCATGCGTTGTTCATAACTCCTGTTATAGCACTTTGCATATTGATTTAATTATTTGTTTAGATGTCTATCTCTCCAGCTAAACTGTATGAGCTGGAGAACAGGGATTCTGTGCCATTCTGGGCAGTCACTTGGTATTTTCAGTGACTATGATTACAATGCCTGTTACTTAGTAAATAGTGATGGTTGAATGATTTAAACAAATGTTTTGTACAACAGTAAGATTTTAATGATACTGTGAAATCAGTACTTCGAAAATTATCACTTTTTAAAAGAAACCTTAATTTCTTAACAGCTTCGGCAGTTATCCCGTGTGAACCATCCTAATATTGTAAAGCTTTATGGAGCCTGCTTGAATCCAGTAAGTTTGTTACTTTTTCATGGTCACCTGTGAGAAATGACATGGCAGATGTGTGTAGTTTATGTAGGTATTTTGGGTTTTTTGTTTTTTTTTTTTTAAGTTTTTCAAAAATATTATATTTTTTCAAGATAAAAAGATACCTCCAATATTTTAAAATATCAGCAGTGATCCCAATAGTTCAAGGACTATATGAGTACATGTGGCTATTATACACGCACAGTATGTCACCAACACACTCTAAACAGTGAGAATACAGCACTGTGGCATTGCTCCCATATTATTTTTTTTCTTTCTCTTTATTTATTGAGTTACTTATTTGTTTTTGATATCTTTTTTTATCATACTTTAAGTTCTAGGGTACATGTGCACAATGTGCAGGTTTGTTACATATGTATACATTTGCCATGTTGGTGTGCTGCCCCCATTAACTCATCATTTACATTAGGTATTTCTCCTAATGCTATCCCTCCCCCATCCCCCCACCCCACGACAGGACCCAGTGTGTGATGTTCCCCAACCTGTGTCCAAGTGTTCTCATTATTCAGTTCCCACCTATTTGAGAACATGGGGTGTTTGGTTTTCTGTCCTTGGAATAGTTTGCTCAGAATAATGGTTTCCAGCTTCATCCATGTCCCTACAAAGGACATGAACCCATCCTTTTTTATGGCTGCATAGTATTCCATGGTGTATATGTGCCACAATTTCTTAATCCAGTCTATCATTGATGGACATTTGGGTTGGTTCCAAGTCTTTGCTATTGTGAATAGTGCCGCAATAAACATACGTGTCCCTGTGTCTTTATAGAAGCATGATTTATAATCCTTTGGGTATATACCCAGTAATGGGCTGGCTGGGTCAAATGGTATTTCTACTCTAGATCCTTGAGGAATTGCCACACTGTCTTCCACAATGGCTGAACTAGTTTACAGTCCCACCAACAGTGTAAAAGTGTTCCTATTTCTCCACATCCTCTCCAGCACCTGTTTCCTGACTTTTTAATTATCGCCATTCTAACTGGTGTGAGATAGTATCTCACTGTGGTTTTGATTTGCATTTCTCTGATGGCCAGTGATGATGAGCATTTTTTCATGTGTCTTTTGGCTGCATAAGCATCTTCTTTTGAGAAGTGTCCGTATCCTTTGCCTACTTTTGGATGGAGTTGTTTGATTTTTTCTTGTATTTTTGTTTAAGTTCTTTGTAGATTCTGGATATTAGCCCTTTGTCAGATAGGTAGATTGTAAAAATTTTCTCCCATTCTGTAGGTTGCCTGTTCACTCTGATGATAGTTTCTTTTGCTGTGCAGAAGCTCCTTAGTTTAATTAGATCCCATTTGCCAATTTTGGCTTTTGTTGCCATTGCTTTTGGTGTTTTAGTCATGAAGTCCTTGCCCATGCCTATGTCCTGAATGGTATTGCCTAGGTTTTCTTCTAGGGTTTGTATGGTTTTAGGTCTAGCATTTAAGTATTTAATCCATCTTGAATTAATTTTTGTATAAGGTATAAGGAAGGGATCCAGTTTCAGCTTTCTACATAAGGCTAGCCAGTTTTCCCAGCACCATTTATTAAATGGGGAATCTTTTCCCCATTTCTTGTTTTTGTCAGGTTTGTCAAAGATAAGATGGTTGTAGATGTATGGTATTATTTCTGAGGGCTCTGTTCTGTTCCATTGGTCTGTATCTCTGTTTTGGTACCAGTACCATGCTGTTTCGGTTACTGTAGCCTTCTAGTATAGTTTGAAGTCAGGTAGCGTGATGCCTCCAGCTTTGTTCTTTTGGCTTAGGATTGTCTTGGCAATGCGGGCTCTTTTTTGGTTCCGAATGAACTTTAAAGTAGTTTTTTCCAATTCTGTGAAGAAAGTCATTGGTAGCTTGATGGGGATGGCATTGAATCTATAAATTACCTTGGGCAGTATGACCATTTTCACGATATTGATTCTTCCAACCTATGAGCATGGAATGTTCTTCCATTTGTTTGTGTCTTCTTTTATTCCATTAAGCAGTGGTTTGTAGTTCTCCTTGAAGAGGTCCTTCACATCCTTTGTAAGTTGGATTCCTAGGTATTTTATTCTCTTTGAAGCAATTGTGAATGGGAGTTCACTCATGATTTGGCTCTCTGTTTGTCTGTTATTGGTGTATAGGAATGCTTGTGATTTTTGCACGTTGATTTTGTATCCTGAGACTTTGCTGAAGTTGCTTATCAGCTTGAGGAGATTTGGGGCTGAGACGATGGGGTTTTCTAAATATACAATGATGTCATCTGCAAACGGACAGTTTGACTTCCTCTTTTCCTAATTGAATACCTTTTATTTCTTTCTCCTTCCTGATTGCCCTGGCCAGAACTTCCAACACTATGTTGAATAGGAGTGGTGAGTGAGGGCATCCTTGTCTTGTGCCAGTTTTCAAAGGGAATGCTTCCAGTTTTTGCCCATTCAGTATGATACTGGCTGTAGGTTTGTCATAAATAGCACTTATTATTTTGAGATACGTCCCATCAATACCTAGTTTATTGAGAGTTTTTAGCATGAAGGGCTGTTGAATTTTGTCAAAGCCCTTTTCTTTATCTATTGAGATAATCATGTGGTTTTTGTTGTTGGTTCTGTTTTTATGATGGATTATGTTTATTGATTTGTGTGTGTTGAACCAGCCTTGCATCCCAGGGATGAAGCCAACTTGATTGTGGTGGATAAGCTTTTTGATGGGCTGCTGGATTCAGTTTCCCGGTATTTTATTGAGGATTTTTGCATCGATGTTCATCAGGGATATTGGTCTAAAATTATCTTTTTTTGTTGTATCTCTGCCAGGCTTTGGTATCAGAATGATGCTGGCCTCATAAAACGTGTTAGGGAGGATTCCCTCTTTTTCTATTGATTGGAATAGTTTCAGAAGGAATGGTACCAGCTTGTCTTTGTATCTCTGGTAGAATTCGGCTGTGAATCCATCTGGTCCTGGACTTTTTTTGTTTGGTGGGCTATTCATTATTGCCTCAATTTCAGAGCCTGTTATTGGTCTATTCAGGGATTCAACTTCTTCCTGGTTTAGTCTTGGGAGGGTGTATGTGTCCAGTAATTTATCCATTTCTTCTAGATTTTCTAGTTTATTTTCATAGAGGTGTTTATAGTATTCTCTGATGGTAGTTTGCATTTCTGTGAGATTGGTGGTGATATCCCCATTATCATTTTTTTATTGTGTCTATTTGATTCTTCTCTCTTTTCTTCTTTATTAGTGTTGCCAGTGGTCTATCAATTTTGTTGATCTTTTCAAAAAACCAGCTCTTGGATTCATTGATTTTTTTTGAAGGGTTTTTTGTGTCTCTGTCTCCTTCAGTAATGCCCTGATCTTAGTTATTTCTTGCCTTCTGCCAACTTTTGAATGTGTTTGCTCTTGCTTCTCTAGTTCTTTTAATTGTGATGTTAGGGTGTCAGTTTTAGATCTTTCCTGCTTTCTCTTAGTGCTAAAAGTTTCCCTCTACACACTGCTTTAAATGTGTCCCAGAGATTCTGGTATGTTGTGCCTTTCTTCTCATTGGTTTCAAAGAACATCTTTATTTCTGCCTTCATTTCGTTACGTACCCAGTAGTCATTCAGGAACAGATTGTTCAGTTTCCATGTAGTTGAGTGGTTTTGCATGAGTTTCTTAATCCTGAATCTAGTTTGATTCCACTGTGGTCTGAGAGACAGTTTGTTATAATTTGTGTTATTTTACATTTGCTGAGGAGTGCTTTACTTCCAACTATGTGGTCAATTTTGGAATAAGTGCAATGTGGTATTGAGAAGAATGTATATTCTGTTGATTTGGGATAGATAGTTCTATAGATGTCTATTAGGTCCACTTTGTGCAGAGCTGATGAGTTCAATTCCTGGATATCCTTGTTAACATTCTGTCTCATTGATCTGTCTAATGTTGACAGTGGGGTGTTAAAGCCTCCCATTATTATTGTATGGGAGTCTAAGTCTCTTTGTAGGTCTCTAAGGACTTGCTTTATGAATCTGGGTGCTCCTGTATTGGGTGCATATATATTTAGGATAGTTAGCTCTTCTTGTTGAATTGATCCCTTTACCATTATATAATGGCCTTCTTTGTCTCTTTTGATCTTTGTTGGTTTAAAGTCTGTTTTATCAGAGACTAGGATTGCAACCCCTGCCTTTTTTTGTTTTCCATTTGATTGGTAGATCTTCCTCCATCCCTTTATTTTGAGGCTTTGTGTGTCTCTGCACATGAGATGGGTTTCCTGAATACAGCACACAGATGAGTCTTGACTCTATCCAATTTGCCTGTCTGTGCCTTTTAATTGGAGCATTTAGCCCATTTACGTTTAAGGTTAGTATTGTTATGTGTGAATTTGATCCTGTCATTATTATATTAGCTGTTTATTTTGCTCATTAGTTGATGCAGTTTCTTCCTAGCCTTGATGGTCTTTACAATTTGGCATGTTTTTGCAATGCCTGGTACTGGTTGTTCCTTTCCATGTTTAGTGCTTCCTTCAGGAGCTCTTGTTAGGCAGGCCTGTTGGTGACAAAATCTCTCAGCATTTGTTTGTCTGTAAAGGATTTTATTTCTCCTTCACCTATGAAGCTTAGTTTGGCTGGATATGAAATTCTGGGTTGAAAATTCTTTTCTTTAAGAATGTTGAATATTGGCCCCCACTCTCTTCTGGCTTGTAGTGTTTCTGCTGAGAGATCCACTGTTAGTTTGATGGGCTTCCCTTTGTAGGTAACCCGACCTTTCTCTCTGGGTGCCCTTAACATTTTTGCCTTCATTTCAACTTTGGTGAATCTGACAACTATGTGTCTTGGAGTTGCTCTTCTCGAGGAGTATCTTTGTGGAGTTCTCTGTATTTCCTGAATTTGAATGTTGGCCTGCGTTGCTAGGTTGGGGAAGTTCTCCTGGATTATCCCGAAGAGGGTTTTCCAACTTGGTTCCATTCTCTCCATCACTTTCAGGTACACTAATGAGATGTAGATTTGGTCCTTTCACATAGTCCCATATTTCTTGGAGTCTTTGTTTGTTTCTTTTTACTCTTTTTTCTCTAAACTTCTCTTCTCGCTTCATTTCATTCATTTGATCTTCAATCACTGATACCCTTTCTGCCACTTGATCAAATCAGCTACTGAAGCTTGTGCATGTGTCACATAGTTCTTGTGCCATGGTTTTCAGCTCCATCAGGTCATTTAAGGTCTTCTCTATGCTGTTTATTCTAGTTAGCCATTCAGCTAATCTTTTTTCAAGGTATTTAGCTTCTTTGTGATCGGTTCAAACATCCTCCTTTAGCTTGGAGAAGTTTGTTATTACCAATTGTCTGAAGCCTTCTTCTCTCAACTCATCAAAGTCATTCTCCGTCCAGCTTTGTTCCGTTGCTGGCAAGGAGCTTTGGAGGAGAAGAGGCGCTCTGATTTTTAGAATTTTCAGCTTTTCTGCTCTGGTTTCTCCCCATTTTTGTGGTTTTATCTACCTTTGGTCTTTGATGGTGGTGACGTACAGATGGGGTTTTGATGTGGATGTCCTTTCTGTTTATTAGTTTTCCTTCTAACAATCAGGACCCTCAGCTACAGGTCTGTTGGAGTTTGCTGGAGGTCCACTCCAGACCCTGTTTGTCTGGGTATCACCAGCGGAGGCTGCAGAAGAGCAAATATTGCAGAATGGCAAATGTTGCTGCCTGATCCTTCCTCTGGAAGCTTCATCTCAGAGGGGCACCCGGCTGTATGAGGTGTCAGTCTGCCCCTACTGGGAGGTGTCTCCCAGTTAGGCTACTCGGGGGTCAGGGACCCACTTGAGGGAGGCCATCTGTCCATTCTCAGATCTCAAACTCCATGCTGGGAGAACCACTGCTCTCTTCAAAGCTGTCAGACAGGGACGTTTAAGTCTGCAGAAGTTTCTGCTGCCTTTTGTTCAGCTATGCCCTGCCCCCAGAGGTGGAGTCTACAGAGGCGGGCAGGCCTCCTTGAGCTGTGGTGGGCTCCACCCAGTTCGAGCTTCCTGGCCGCTTTGTTTACCTACTCAAGCCTCAGCAATGGCAGACACCCCTCTCCCAGCCTCGCTGCCGCCTTGCAGTTGGATCTCAGACTGCTGTGCTAGCAGTGAGTGAGGCTCCGTGGGCATGGGACCCTCCGAGCCAGGCGCAGGATGTAATCTCCTGGTGTGCTGTTTGCTAAGACCGTTGGAAAAGCACAGTATTAGGGTGGGAGTGTCGCAATTTTCCAGGTACCATCTGTCACGGCTTCCCTTGTCTAGGAAAGGGAATTCCCCAACCCCTTGTGCTTCCTGGGTGAGACAATGCCCTGCCCTGCTTTGACTCACATTCCATGGGCTGCACCCACTGTCTGACAAGCCCCAGTGAGATGAACCCTGTACCTCAGTTGGAAATGCAGAAATCACCTGTCTTCTGCGTCGCTTACGCTGGTAGCTGTAGACTGGAGCTTTTCCTATTTGGCCATCTTGGAGCCTCCTATGTAGCTATTTTGATCTACTATCTTAGATGTATTTCTGAAAGAACAGTTATAGTTTGTTCATTTGACTTGTTTCTAGTCTTTTAGCAAAACAGTGTATCAGAAGAGTTGTTTTAAGTGATTTTGTCCAATAACCTCATCTTCTTATGAGGCTTTTGATATCCTGTGGCAGCACCTACTTACTGGCACTGGAGAAAGTCCCCAGAATATCTTGTGATTGTATTTTACATACATTTTCACATTTAGTGGACTCCTAGAAGACAGTCTTAGGTCATAGATACCTTTTCCTTCCCTAGTACTATTCACATACTAGGGGCCAAAAGAATGATTTTTAATATATCTGTAAAATCAGGGGAGTGAATTAAATTATCTCTCAAAGGTCCTAAGATGATGGAGCTTCTTGGTTAATGCTTCTGGTATATGTTTCCTTTAGGTGTGTCTTGTGATGGAATATGCTGAAGGGGGCTCTTTATATAATGGTGAGTGTTATTAGACCTGTCTTTATCTAGTAGATAAAAATAATTTGAAAACTTTTAATATAAACCCTAAGTTGTTTAACATTCTTCACAATTTGCTGTCAGTCTCAAAAGGACATAATGTTTAAAAATCTGCTAAAGAATAAAAATGGAAAGATAAGATTCTATAACATTAGTATGTGAAATTTAGAGGTCTATCAATTTTTTAAGTAGATGGTACTTTGCATTTCATTAAAAGCATTTAAGTAAAAGTTTACTTTTTAAATAGATTTTAAAATATCTTCAGATTTTTTTTCTTTTTGTCCTCTCATAACTTTGAGCCTCCTTATTTTAGAATTATTTAACCATATTTCCATTTCACTCTGCTTTATTTTTCTTTTTTTCAAAAAAATTGTGAAAACTCACTTCACACAACCTTTTATTTGTAGCAATGAAAAAAAACTTTGTGTAGTTACCTTTGTAGAACAGAGCTCTTTTATCCTAAAAATACCAACCATATGCAGAAATGTATTGTCTCTTGTATCCCCAGTTATATAGAACAAATTGTTCCATTTTATTTTTTAATTAATATTATTTTATGTAAACTTTTACTTATATTTACTGCCCATGTGTTCATCATTGTTGATGGATATCTAATACCCCATTGTTTTATTTGATTGAACTACTTCTGGTTTTTAGCCATTACAGAAAATACAGGTGCAAACATCTTGATACACATTGTTTTGTTTCTTTCTGTACTATTCTCTGCCTCTCTCTTGTAGTAGTGTGCCATAAGAGTGCTCATAATTTATATTACTTTATAAAAGTCTTTATCTGTTTGAAAAAGTGTGGTAATGTATATTGATTTTATTTGAATGTAGGAATAACATTTAATAGGTGTACTATTAAATGTTAATATTATGGCAATTATCCACTCAAAATTATTAGATATTTTCATCCTTTTTATTTAGAAAAAAAATTAAAAGGCCGGGCGTGGTGGCTCACGCCTGTAATCCCAACACTTTGGGAGGCCGAGGCAGGCGGATCATGAGGTCAAGAGATCAAGATCACCATCCTGGCCAACATGGTGATACCCTGTCTCTACTAAAAATACAAAAATTAGCTGGGCGTGGTGGCACACGCCTGTAGTCCCAGCTACTCAGGAGGCTGAGCCAGGAGAATTGCTTGAACCCAGGAGGTGGAGGTTGCGGTGAGCCAAGATCGCACCACTGCACTCCAGCCTGGAGAGAAAGTAAGACTCCATCTCAAAAAACAAAAAGAAAAAAGAAAGAAAAAAATTAAAAGCAGGACTGATGGAGCATATGTATATATAGAAAAATACCCAGTCATGTGTTCTGATAGTGCTTGCATTCACATTGTGTCTTTTGTTATATGCAATAAAGTTCTTTTTAGTTTGTGCCTTTCTTTCGCAGTGCTGCATGGTGCTGAACCATTGCCATATTACACTGCTGCCCACGCAATGAGTTGGTGTTTACAGTGTTCCCAAGGAGTGGCTTATCTTCACAGCATGCAACCCAAAGCGCTCATTCACAGGGACCTGAAACCACCAAAGTAAGTTATAATAATGTGACACCCCTCAGCCCCTTCCTCCTTCTCTCTCACTCTCGCCACCCCCAACCCACTCTCTAATTCAAGCTCATTATTGTACAGGAGTTTCTCTTTTCTCTATTTGGCTTACTCAATATTTACTTTTAACTCACCTTCATCATTTAGTCATTTATCTAAGCTTGTATTTTAGATGTTGTCTTTAGTGGGATTTTTATTTTTGGTAACCTCTACCTTAGATTAGCATACTTCTAGAATCTGTTAGCCTATAAAAATCTCATTTTGTGCCTGCAGTATATAATGTTGCTGTTAGACAATTCCTTGGGGGCGGAGATAGGTCTGACGTTTTTCTTGCTGTGTCCCTAACACCTAGCACATAAACATTCTACAGAAATTTGCAGAGTTGTTATTACTTGCTCTTTCAGAGGAAAGTAAAAGGGCATTTCTTGGCATCTGGGTAGAAATTGAAAATATTCTGGATTCTTCATAATGTGAATACTTGGGACTTTAAAAACTTATAAATTCCTTAGATAAGTATTTTAAAAGACTAAAACTTTGGGAGTTTTGTTTGTATAGGTATTCAGTTAAAGAAAACATACACATAAAACGTATTGTTTCCTTTTCTCTCTTTTTTTTCTTTTATGCACCTGTAACAGAGTAAAAATAGTCTCTACGTATCTTCTTTACCCTCCCCCAAGCTCCCACCCCAGCACATTAGTCTTTACAGAAGAGGTTTCCCTTAGGAAATCAGTATAGTCTTCAGTTATTTCATTCTCTTGATACTGGTTAAAGCATTAAAACATCCCTTCTGGGTGTAACTTGTCACTCTCAGGTCTAATCTGATATACTCTACATAGGTTCCAACTCTTAGAATCACTGTTCTTGCTAGTGTATCTTATCTCTACTCCCAAACTTAAACTGATTTGTGTTTCCCCAGGTCACTGATAAAATAATGTTTTCCTGAGGCTATTATCTTAGTTACCTGCCTTAACTAATGAAGAAATCACTTAGCCTTTTTTTTCTTGGTTGTGAATATTCAGTCATCCTTTTTCCACTATATTAACAGAGTTGAATTATTAAAGCAAACTCATGAGAATCACAGCTCTTAACCAGCAACAAATTGACAAATGATCCAAAGGATATAGGCAAGCATCAGATACAGCCAAAGCATTCTTTTCCTAAAAGAGTCTGAACGCATCTGATACAACACCCAAAAGTACCCCTTTTCTCCTCGTTACGGTGTGTTTTGGCTTTGGAATAAATGATTAGTTATTGAACAATATATGGAGAAATATCTTACAAAAGGAAGTCATTTCCATTTTCTAACATCTTTTACATTGTACTAATTACACAGTTTAAATGACTATCCCTAATCTTCATCCAACTACACCCCATAAATTTTAGGTTTATTTAATCAACCTAGTTAGACCAGATATATCCTTCTAAAATCATTTGTAGATAGAGATTCTCCTTTTGCTAGTAAATACCATTAACATATTTACAGAAGGTCTGGTCTAGGTCATTTATTCCAGGCCTCTCCATGATTGGATTCATCTTGCAAATCATCTTTGGAGCCCTTGGTATACAAGTTGGACTTTAGAATCAGAATTGATTCTAATTCAGAAAGTACGGGGTGAAAGAAATTCTTTGGAATGGCTATGCTTTTATATACAATTGGACATACATGAATACCTGCTATATCTTTTTAAATTATTTTTATTATTTTATTTTATTTTATTTTATTTTATTTTATTTTATTTTATTTTATTTTATTTTTGAGACAGAGTCTCACTCTGTCGCCCAGGCTGGAGTGCAGTGGTGGGATCTCAGCTCACTGCAACCTCCGCCTCCAGGGTTCAAGCAATTCTCCTGCCTCAGCCTCCTGAGTAGCTGGGACTACAGGCATGTGCCACCACGCCTGGCTAATTTTTTGTATTTTTAGTGGAGACAGGGTTTCACCATGTTAGCCAGGATGGTCTCGATCTCCTGACCTCGTGATCCGCCCGCCTCAGCCTCCCAAAGTGCTGGGATTACAGGCCTGAACCACTGCACCCGGCCAATACCTGCTATATCTTATTGTCAATGGAAAACCTACAGATTCTGTGGTCAGGAAGAGTTCCTCAAAATGGTATCTAAAAAAGGTACCTGATGATCTAGGGAGGTGTTTTATACACTATCAAGTTGTGCTTGTGCTTGTATTTTATCTTTTGCAAGTTTATTCACATGTACATTAGAAATTAAAATGAGTTTTTAATCTTAACAGTGTGAAAGTAAGCCTACAAATATAATTTAAGTTCACATTTCAGTGAGCCTTGAATTTTCTGTTCAAGGCTGGTGAACTTTTGAAGTTGAGTAAAGGAGTGCTAGCATAAAACTCATTCAGGAAAGTTATCTTGAATCATCAGAAATTATCTTGATATCTTGAATATACCAGTATGAAACAAGGAAACTAGTTACAGAGTTCTTATAATTTTCTTGGGTAAAAAGTATAAGAGTTTGAACAAGGACATTGAGATGCGGGAAAAAAGTTTTGTTGAAGTACATATAGAGGTATACTGCATTTAGCGTTCTTTTCACTGGAATGATTGTGAGAGTCTTTTTGGTATTATGGAACTGTGCACAGTAGTTTATCTGACTTATTTTAGTCACATTGGACTAAAAGAGAAGAAATTTCCAAATAATCTCTCCAGATATAAAAAGTTTATAAAACTTGTAATTAAAATGAATTCCTATGTACTGCTATTGGATATTACTACAATGTGATGATGGTGCAAATTATATTACCCATTTCTATTTCTGTTTGTCATGAAAAGCAAAAGCTTGTAAGTAAGAGTATGCTACTTGGTGACTGTAGTTGGGTAATAGTACACCTAGGAAAGTCCGAATCTTAAGTTCAGAAAATTTTCCAGAAATCTCTCATTAGGTCATTTTAGCTATAATAGATTTGTATTCCTCCCACACATACATAGTCTAAGCACAAAAATGATTTTGGGATTGAACATTTTTAGAAGTATCTTCAAAATAAAGACTTTTTTTCCTTCTACATTGGCTTATTTTCTTTCAATTATATAGTGTTACTATTTTTTAAGTAATACATATTTATGATTAAACTCCCATTTCAGGATACCATAATGTTGACCTAATAGAAGTTTTTTAAACCCCACATTTTATTTTGGCCAGAGAGAAGTATGATCAGGAAAGATTTTGGAGCTAGAGATGAAGACATCAGAATGTGAGTCTAGCAGCCTTCCAAAGAGAGCTAGGTTATCGTCAATTATTTTTTGCTTATATTTCTCTGAACTATCAGGCTTTTATAGTGACCAAGTAAATTAGTCATTTCACAGAAGTTGAATGGTAACATTCATTTTGCTTAACCTTTTCCATTTCCACATATGTCTCTTCTTTTATTGTAGAATAAAATGTTGGCCTTGTAACTTTTGATGTTTTCTGTTTTTTTAAACAGCTTACTGCTGGTTGCAGGGGGGACAGTTCTAAAAATTTGTGATTTTGGTACAGCCTGTGACATTCAGACACACATGACCAATAACAAGGGGAGTGCCGCTTGGATGGCACCTGAAGTTTTTGAAGGTAAAATGGCAAAAGTATGGTATGTTTGATAATCTCCCTCACTCCTTGTGAATTCAGTATGTTTTTATAGATTTTCCCCATTTCCATGGTTTTATTTCTGCATAATACATAAAGTATACAATGAAATCTAAGGGGATATTAAATATAGTGTTATATCCTAAATTTTATAGTAAGATTTAAATCTTCTATGCAAGTTCAAGCATATGTACAGTTGATCCTCATTGTTCACCAATTTCTTAATTGCAAAATTGCCTATTTGCTAACCTTTATTTGTAACCCCAAAATTAATATTCATGGTGCTTTCATGGTTATTTGCAGATAGTGCTTTCATGTATTTAGTGTGCATGCGCTGAGCAGTGCAAATTTTGAGTCATCTTAACATATGTTCCCAGCTGAGGTTGAACAAGACAACACTCTTCCATCTTGTTTCAGCTCTCATGCTGTAAGCAGGTGTCCTTTTTGTACTGTTTAGAGCCCTTTTTCATTTTTGTGATTTTTGTTGGTAATTTTGCTACTTAAAATGGCCCTCAAGCATAGTACTGCCTAAGTACAAGAAGGCTATGATGTATAATAGACAATATACATGTGTTAAATTATCTTCATTCAGGCATGAGTTACAGAAATGTTGGCTATGAGTTCAATGGTAATAAATCAACAGTATATATGAATAAGGTGTCTTTAAGCAGAAACACACATGAAACAAGGCTATATATTGATCAGTTGACAAAAACATGGTGACCAGAGGCACACAGGAACCTACCCCTGTATTTTCCCTAGGAGTGATGATTCAGTGTTCACTAATTCAGTGTTCTCAGAAACTTTATAGAACATAAATACCAGGAATAATGAGAATTAACTGTGCTTTTGTATTGATTTCCTAGCAATTAAAAAATTGAGAGCCCTAAAGTTTAAATGAGGATGCCTTAAAAAGAATGCAAGAGGCCAGGCGCGGTGGCTCAGGCCTGTAATCCTAGCACTTTGGGAGGCCGAGGTGGGTGGATCTTGAGGTCAGGAGATCGAGACCATCCTGGCTAACACAGTGAAACCCTGTCTCTACTAAAACTACAAAAAATTAGCCGGGCGTGGTGGTGGGTGCCCGTAGTCCCAGCTACTCGGGAGGCTGAGGCAGGAGAATGGCGTGAACCCAGGAGGCGGAGCATGCAGTGAGCCGAGATCGGGCCACTGCACTCCAACCTGGGCGACAGAGCAAGACTCCGTCTCAGAAAAAAAAAAAGAATGCAAGTAATTGGACAGAAATGATACTAAGAATTACAAATAAATGTCAAGCTTATATGTTTACCTTCTTTTATACCTCCATATGTCACTGAAGTTCTAAAAGAGTTGTCTGTAAATTATATGCTAGGTTTCTGTATAAAAACATCAAATTATCTTAAATGAAAGAAGTTGAACTGACGGTGTGTGATTTGTATGTTAGGAAGTGTGAATGCCCATAAAATTCAGATACATTCAGTTAATCAGACTCCGGTTATAGCTAATTTCTTTTAGTTTTGATGACTTTAAAGGGTTTTCTGTTTGTTTTTAGCCACCCCAGAGGAAGAGAAATTGCAATGCAACTAGTCACCTGAGTGGAGCTCTTTTGCCCTAAAATTCAATTTAATGATAAATGGATAATCGGGTGTTATATTACACAAGATTAAATAATGCCTCCTGTTTTATATACAGAATGTATACATTTGACATTGTTTTAAAATTATTTACTTATTTAATATACCTTTATGTGAGTTAAAATGATCTAATGTTACTATATGTGGAGAGCAAAAAGATTTGTTTATACAAAAGATTAATTTTATTGCTCTAGACAATCCTTAATTGTCTAGAGCAACAAAATGCAGACTGAGGCTGTGTAAGTTTCTTCATATCTGAAAGATGTCAGTCAACCTGTAGCCCAAATTAGATTGTAGCATGGTCGTAGTGCTATATTACAGTGTACTGCTTAGCATGTAAAGCTATAACTATAATAATTGTTCATTCTTACAGTGGGTTGAGTTTTTGTTTTTGGGAGATTATGAAGGGTGCTTATTGTGCTGATTCAACCACCTACTTAGTTTGTAAATTTTTGCTGTATAACTCGGGTTATCCATAATTTTCGTTACTTACAACTTATGTTTAAGTTTACAAATTAAGAATTTCCCTTCACCATATATTGAGGAAGAAACTGTAACACTAAATTAGAAAGTTCTTCTGCTTTGATGGCAGAGTAGTGCTGTCCGTCAGAGAATGGGAAGAAAATTTAAGATTAAAATGTAACAGAAAGGAGGCCAGGCACAATGGCTCATGCCTGTGATCCCAGCGCTTCGGTAGGCCAGAGCAGAAGGATCAGTTGTGCCCAGGAGTTTGAGACCGGCCTGGGCAACATGGCAAGACCCCATCTCTACAAAAAATTTTAAAAATTAACCAGTTGTGCCAGCACATGCCTGTAGCCTCAGCTACTCAGGAGGATCACTTGAGCCCAAGAGTTTGAGGCTACACTGAGCTCCAGCTTGGATGAGAGTGTGAGATCCTGTCTCAGAATAAAATAATAATAAACAACATAAAGGAATGTACAGATGTTTCATACTCTGCCCCAGAGAAAGTATCAGTCTAAATACATAAAAGTCAAGTCCTATGCCTCTTGATGAAAAGATAGAAAATAACTGAGTTTCTGAAGTAGATTTTTTTAGTGTATTGTTGATAATTCATTTAAAAATATACTTGTTGGAAAGACAAAGTACTTCAGAAAGAGTAGTTTCTTAGTTCTACATGTGACAGCCTCATTTTTATCCATGGTACCCATTCTCAAAATTTAAGCCATTGTTTCTGTAAGTCATGTGGAAAAATAGTCTTTAGGTTATATACTACCTTTTTTTTTCTAGGTAGTAATTACAGTGAAAAATGTGACGTCTTCAGCTGGGGTATTATTCTTTGGGAAGTGATAACGCGTCGGAAACCCTTTGATGAGATTGGTGGCCCAGCTTTCCGAATCATGTGGGCTGTTCATAATGGTTCGTAAAAAGAAATTTTTCTTAAATGTACTTTTTGTGTTTTCTACTTGGAAGACTACTCCTGTCCCCCTCCCTAAAGAATATCATTTATCTCTAACATTGAAATGTACAATTCTTTGTTAAGAGACTACTTTACTATTATCAGACTCTGCCCTGTCCCTGCCCCAGAGTCCAGCAGAGCAGGATTGAGAGTAGTCCTGATCTCCACATGTGGCTGAGGATGTTCACTGGCTCCGCTGATTAGGGAAAGGCCATCAGTACACAACCTAGACAGTTGGCTCTCTCTTAGGGAGAAGCATCAGGCTGGATCCTGGAAAAAATTAAAAAATACATACGTAAAATCTCTGACATGGTTAATATAACTGGAGAGTTATAGCCCTTTTCTCCTGAAGAAGCAAGGGCCTCATCAAGGAGAAAAAGCAAAGAATAATAATGCTTCACATATTTTTCCTGTTTATATTCTCACCCACCCTTAGAAGGTGAGTACTGTTGCCTCATTTTACAGATTAGGAAACTGAGGCCTAGAGAGGTTAATAACTTGCTTCAGGTCACAAGATTAGTAAGTGGTAGAGCTGGGATTCAAATCCAGATGCTTCTGACTTGAATGCTCATATCTTAAGTCATATTGACTTACGGACTCAATGTCCTTGCATCCGTCCTGTTTCTTTTATAGTTCTGGTAATGTTGTTTTTAACCACATATGATGTTAGAATGCATCCTCTTCATTAGTAAAGTTACTTTACATTTGCTTGGGAAAATAGCTTTTCATGAAGGAAAATTACTTACCTTCTTAACTTTAGCGCCACTCTTAGTTATTTCATTTCTATGCCTTGTTTATAATTGTGACTAATGGCCATTTTTTACATTATTCCACAAGTATAAAAACAAATGTCTGCCTAATTATTTAGGTCATTCATAAATTTATCAAACAGTACCATCATCTGAGTAATCTTAGCTGTTTTTACCAGTTTCCTATACTGCCTTTAATATTACTACCATTAGTATCATTGTGGAGACTGTTCAGCATTGACCAGGACAGCTTGCTTTCTATCAGTTGTCAGTAAATAATTGAATGTCCATGAAGTAAAGAATAAAAGAACTAACTTGTTAATTGATAAAATTACAAAGCACTTTTATTACTCCAAGTTATAGATCTTAAACTACAAGATCTGTAAACTAAATACCGCTTTGGAAATATGTACAAAGAGTTTGCATCATTCTTTGGGTAAATACATTCTTCCCCCCTTCCTCTAATTTTCAATTGTAGGTACTCGACCACCACTGATCAAAAATTTACCTAAGCCCATTGAGAGCCTGATGACTCGTTGTTGGTCTAAAGATCCTTCCCAGCGCCCTTCAATGGAGGAAATTGTGAAAATAATGACTCACTTGATGCGGGTATAATCCTTCTTTTGAGGGGCTTTGGATTTAGGGGAATTTAGTATGTGCTGAGTTTTAATGGAATTTTAAAAGGGATGTTATTACTATATTCTGCTTTATATATTACTATGTTTTCTAAGTGAGAATGGGCATTTATTACTCATAGTCAGAAGAGGAAACATTATTTTGAGAGGGAAAATCTAGTTCTTTATCACTGGAAAGATGGCTAGACTAGGTTTCTAGACTTGCTTTTTTCTTTTTGCTTACATTAGTGGACAAGTGTGTTTGTCTCTGGGCCTGTTGCCTCATTTGTAATGTGGGAGAAACTGAAATAGATGGTCTCTAAAGCCATCACAGGACTTGGCTATATTAATATTATGACTTCAATACATGATAAACTAAATTTTACATTTTTCTGATACCAATTTTCATCAAGCATTTAGTCATTTATGCAAGGCAATAGGTTGCATTCTCAGACACATTTATTTGAGTGACTTACTATTTGGCCTATTTTCAGGTTTTTATATCCCAGTAAAAAGTTAAACTTTCTTCTGTTTAGAAGAACCCTTTTAAATGATTATCAAATTTTCCTAGTCTATGAATCAAGCGCCTTTATAATTATTTGGAATATTTTACGCCTCTGGTTTTTGGTACATTAACAAAAACTGTGAAGTGATATCTTGGCTTTAAAAAGTTCACATATCTATGAAAGTGCCTGAATTTTGAAACAGTTTGTTCAGTAGAAGAATCTTACAATCTCCTTAAATACAGACTAAGTGATTTCCTAAATGGTAAAACGTTGTTTATTCAATCTATTGAAAATTTCTTAGGCAAAGCAGCTTGAACTATTCTACTAAAAGTTTACCATCATATTTAGATACCAGTCATACATAGAACCCTAGGCCTTAAAGGTGTGTGCATAAGAAAACAACTTAGTCTCTGTAGTCAGATTACTTAAAACTTTGGGATATGTGTTATCGAAGTTGTAATTTTGCTTCTCTGTGCTTTGTCTAATTTGAGGAGAATACATTTCCTTTTTTTCTCTAACTTCTAACATTTTTGTCCAGCATATACTTTGAGTATTATGCCTCCAGTTTGTAGAAAGACATTCATAATCTATCCTCTTAATATTTAAAATGTTCTAACAATTATTCTATGGTATACTAGTCTCAGTCATCAGACTAACAATCACCGGAAGTTTACATCACTACTGTGAGAACATGAGTATGTTTTATATAATTATGAGAAATGATACTATTTTATTGCATATGTTTCTCTAGAGAAATATTTGCTGTTTTCTTCAAGACTGTCTAGACTCCAGTGTAAGCTAGATTCTTAGGTAGGTGCATGGCATTGATCAAAGTTGAAATCCAAGAGTACATTATTGTAATCTTTGTAAAATAAAAAACTTAGGCACCTACAAATTTAGTATATACCTTAGGGAAAATAAAACATCAACAGGACTTAATTTGTATTAAGGAAATTTTAAGCTGTGGTTTACTTTTTTATATATAGTACTTTCCAGGAGCAGATGAGCCATTACAGTATCCTTGTCAGTATTCAGATGAAGGACAGAGCAACTCTGCCACCAGTACAGGTAAATGGATAGATTGGAAGAGTATTGATTTGATTTTTCTTTCGTCTCTATTCCCATGAAATTATAATCAAGAAGTAATGAATAATGTCCCCATTTGCATTTTAATTCCTTCATTTCATATGATTGACTGCAATTTGAGTTTACAGGTGTGCCATTCTTCATGTCGGTACCCTGATTAAAGAGTTTTTGAAGACCTGCTTCCAAGTCTTGGAATTCCTACATAATTATGAATAAAAAGATGGCACATTGTATTACAGTGAATGTCATTCTTGAAAAATAACTTTTACATGGATACTACTAGATCAAGTAGTATTAGAAATTATTGTAAATGTATTTAACACGTTTCTTCGTCATGAACACCCTAATTTTTGTTCTCTTCTACAGAGACTCTGATTTAAGAAGCTATGTTAAAAGTTCCTTAGTTTTCTGAAATATGAAGTAGTAGTGGGACATGTAATTTGTGGTCATCAAAAAGATAATAGAAATAATACTGTAACTTAGAAATATTGTACTTCTCAAAATATAGTGGCATTTTAAGCATTTCATTATTAATTAAAACTAAAAGATATGTGTGTGTCTATATGCACATGTATTTACCCTGCATTTATTGACAAATACTTTTACTGATCTATTTCTCCCCCCTCAAGAATAGTTTTATTTATTTTAAGATGGTTTATTGTTTAGCTAGTTATTCTCAAATTCCAGTTTTACCGAAAATATTCTGAGTTGCTCTGAATTCTAAAATGTACTTCTCTAAAATTCTATCATTTGTGTCTCCCACGTCCTCCAAACCCTCTCTTCATTTCCTTACTGTGACCTTGAATTTTTTGAGCCTCCCACCTTTTTGCTGGTCCTCTTAGGTCCTTTTTTCTTTCTCCCTCCACTTAATTCCAATCAACTATTATAATTCCTTTGGGAATAATTTTCATCTTTCTAGCCTCTCTCTCAAGCTTGCTTGACTAAACCACAAGCCTAATAAAAGTTGACACTCGGCTTACTCCTTGCCTGTACCAGTGCTGCTGAGTGTGGCTGGAGATAGCACAGGTTTACTATCCTCACATGCATGTTTAGTGCTATTGGACAGTTGTACTATATTGTAGTTCATCTCTTTCCTCCTATATGTCTTAATTTTATACCGTAGCCTCTCCTCAAACACCTCCTCGCCACTCCTCACTCTCAGCTGATCTTGTTTGCTCTTTCTCTGAGAAAATCGGAGTAATTGGAAGACAGCTTCTACAACATCTGTGCCCATCTACTCTGCTTTCTTCTGTTACTCTGGCTAAACTATCCATACTTCTGGCCAAAGGTGTACCTTTCTGCCTGTGCATTATATCCCATCTGCTCTTCTGAGCAATTCTCCCCTGTCTCTTGCATCATCAGTTTTAGCTTTCTACTGGATCATTCCTAGAA
The DNA here is from genome assembly GCF_009828535.3 of Hylobates moloch. Lineage (NCBI taxonomy): Eukaryota > Metazoa > Chordata > Mammalia > Primates > Hylobatidae > Hylobates > Hylobates moloch. The sequence continues at coordinate 108,274,122 of NW_026652277.1, read as the reverse complement.
CATACGTAGTCTGTATTTGCATTCACTAGCTTCTCTTTTCCCCTTCTTTCTTGAGCTGACTCCATTCAGACATATTATGCCAGCACTTCAGAATTGTTCTTGTCAAGGTCACTAGTTATCTCTACATCACTACATTTAAGGAATCATTTTTATTTCTCATCTTGACTCTCAGTAACACTTGACCTAATTCATTACTTTCCCCTTCTTACAGACAGCACTTTCTTCAGTTGGCCTCCGAGATACCATACTAGCCTAGATTCCATCTTACGTCTCTGGCCATCTGTTCTCAGTTTTCTTTGCTGGTTATTCCTCATCTCCCCAACCTAGAAATGTTGGAGTGCCCAGGGCCTGGTCATTTGGCTTCTTCACTTATCTGTCTTGGTAACCTCATTTCCTTGGTAACCTCATCCAGTATTATGGCCTTATATACCATCTGTTGGCTCATAATGTTTTCCATCTTATACTTGAACTCTATACTCATATATCCAACTACTTCCTTTACATCTACTAGAAACTCAATATTTTCCAAACTGAGTTCCTGATGCTTCCTTCAAACTCACTCTCCCTGTAGTCTTTCCCCATCTCAATTAATAGCCCTCAGTTCTTCTACTAGCTCAGGTTAAAAACCTTAAGTTATTCTTGACTATTAGAAGACTATTTAGGCATCTTGGTTCCTTTTTTGTGCTATCCTTAAGTTTCACTTAAAATGGGTTTGTTTGGATATCTTCATTAGCCTGAAAAGTCTTATTTTATTTCTGTTCCTGCCTGACTAGTTTATAAAAGAATGTAAGTTGCGTAATACTAAGTGAAGCATTTGTATTATTTCCAACCATTAGTCATAAATGTTTCTGCTTTTCCTAGGCTCATTCATGGACATTGCTTCTACAAATACGAGTAACAAAAGTGACACTAATATGGAGCAAGTTCCTGCCACAAATGATACTATTAAGCGCTTAGAATCAAAATTGTTGAAAAATCAGGCAAAGCAACAGGTTTGTTGTGTTATTACAAGTAAAACTGATAACCTTACCAGTAGTCACAATATTATACTAGCTGAAATTAATTATTTACCATCTTCTGTTTTATAAATCCTGAATTTTCTTCCTGAAACATACAAAAGAGCTTACAAATAGAGACATGTAATGAGATTCTCCTACCATTTATTACCAAATGGTTTTTCCTTCTAATGATTGCTACCTTTGCCAACTCTAAATCCCTATCTATAATCATCCCTAAATGTAATGGTTGATGGTTAAAAATGTAAAATCGGTATATTTTGGCCACGCTGCCCAGTTAGAGGAGTTGTCCTAAGTCTATCATTTCATGCTGTTCAGATTTATTATATTTTTGCCGTTGTTGATTTTTTAAAATATTTCAAGGAGTGAGTTTATTCATTTTGCCGGAGGCATTTAGGTTAATGAATAATTGGGGCTTTTAGCCCCCAGTTCTAGTGACTGCCCTTTCATAAAGACAGTATCTGCAGCTTGCTTTCCCTTACCCCTGTAGCTCCCTCTCGTGCAAACTTCCCTCTCCTTTCAGAGCAGAACAGGATCTATCAGAACCCCACTTGCCATCTTCCTCGTTTTAGGTTGCCTAAGATTGCTAAATCTAAAGAACTTCAGTAATTCAGATTGACCTGTAATTTTAACAGAGTGAATCTGGACGTTTAAGCTTGGGAGCCTCCCGTGGGAGCAGTGTGGAGAGCTTGCCCCCAACCTCTGAGGGCAAGAGGATGAGTGCTGACATGTCTGAAATAGAAGCTAGGATCGCTGCAACCACAGGTAAAAAGGAACTACAAGTCTGAAGAGTGAAAATGTATATAAGCCTTTTTGACCATGGTAGTTTCAGTTGTCAAAGGTTTTTTGTGTGTGTCTTGTATTTTTTTTAAAATAGGAAGTAGGTTTACAATATATTTTTCTAAGTTACTAGCAATAATTTATGCATTTATCTCAAATTCCAAATAAGGAAAGTATGACTTGTAAAATTATTTGGATGAGAAAGTATGCCTTCCTCATTTACAGATTTTATCAAATATAATTCTTTCTGCTCAAACTTGAGTTGAAAGTCTAAGTGAGAAATTGAAATTCTGCCAAAACCAGAATATTTTGGGGATTTTGAGTGATACTACTAGATTTTTGTGCTGAGCTCAAATAATGGCAAATATTTTGTTTCAAATTTAACAGAAAAATGTATTCCAGATCCATGTATGATTTGACCTTCTATCTGCTTCTTCATTCCAGTGACAAAATAATAGCTAAGCTGGTTGTGGTTAATTTTTTAAATTGTAAAATAAAATATCATAATTTTATTGGATCTTGAAAAAGCTGGCATTTAAATTCCATTGTTCAGTTCTTAAAATTATTAGTCATGGAAGAACTGGTCAGCACAAAAACAATTACATGTTTTGTTACTTAAGTAAACTGACAACCTAATTCTCTGACCAGGTTTCATTTTAGTAATGCTGGTTTAATTTGGACTTTTTTGGTTTTTTGCTGATTCTTTCCAGGGATCAGGGGGAGCTGATTTTAAAAGTAAACACATTTCTGTTGTGGAAAATGTGGAAATGTAAACAAGCCAAAAAAACTTACATAATTACCCCACTCAGAGATAAACACTTAACATTTGTGTGTATTTACCCCATCTTTTAACTATATATGTGTATAAATGTATATTTTCATGTGTATTTGCATCTTTTTTAACTTAGCTAACCAATTTCTTAGGTCTTTTTTTCACTGACTTGGTTTTTTTCTAAATAGAATATTCATTGTGTGTGGAGCTCTTTTCAGAAAGAAGTTGTCAAGATGGACCATCATACTATACTTGTCTTCAACTAATCATGATCATTGATTTTATCAGCTAGTATTCGAATCCATTAGATATAACGGAATATCCAAAATAACAGTGTCTATAACACATAAGCATTATTTTTCACACATAAACAAGTCTGGAGGGAGTGGGCTGTGTGATCTTGAGGTAACTGGTCTCCTATTTCTGTGCTGTAATCCCTATTGTATAGCTTCCATTCTCAAAGTTATCCTGCACTCCAAAATGGCTGTTAAAGTTCCATTTCATGACTTCTACATTCCAGGCAATAGGAAGGAAGACATGGGGGCAGGGCAAATAGGCATCCAAGTTCTTTGAAGGAACATTCCCAGATGCCTCTCCTAACAACGTCCACACGTCGTTGGTCAAAGTAACACAGTCGAATGGCTACACGTAGCTCCAAGGGAAGAGGAGATCGGCCCTCTTTTATGTGATGACTTTTCTGTCCTAAATAAAATCAGAGTACTATTGCTAAAACAGAAGGGAAGAGTAGAGACTGGCAGAAGATAGCTGTGTCTGCCACAGATGGGTCTTCAGAAACTATCAAGTTGAGTAGAAGTCACCAGCCACTGACAAGCCCATGAGTCTTCATGAGTCACAAGTATTTCTTTGGAGCAGGGTTGTCTCACTGTAGTGTCAGATGAACCCTACTCACCAGGACATACCCTCATGCTTTGAGGAACCCTTTTCACTTCAGGGGTGTTACTCAGGATAGATCTGCCACATACTAATTGCTGTCTCAAAACTGAAAATTGTTATAATAATGGTTTCATGTCTTTGCTAGTATCATATTTCTAGTCAAGCACTGGTTTTTTATTATTATTTACAGAAATGACTTTGCTAGAAGGATAACCACACACATTAAAATTACCCTATCTTTTTTTGCCTAAATGTAGAACAAATGCTATTGTACATCCTTTGAGTTTTACGCAATTTAAATTTTTTCATGAATTGTCTTACTTGGAAAGAGTCATACTTTCCAGCCTTTTGACAAACTTTGTGTTTACTGTGAATGTACCCTAAACTTTGCAAAATATAGTAAATATTTGGTTTACTAGAAATATGCATAAGTATGATTACAAAAGCATATACATTTCACACTTTGATCCAATAATTATTATTTAATCATTGAATTTTACTTTATAGCACACTTCAAGAAACACCTAACTTGAACATATATTCCTGTGTTTGTGTAATTAAAACAAATACGACAAGTTACTTTTTAACACCTTTCTTCCTTTCCTCGTTCGTTCCCCCACCCCCATCACATATCAGTGATTTCACTTAAGTAGACTGTTTTTATGAATATATTTGAAATTTTGCTTCCTCATTACCCTGCAGCTTTGTCTCTGTTCTTTTTATTTTTTTCTGCTAATTAAAACCAGTGTGTAAAACATCTTGTATTGGTAGTTGTTTGCTCTTTAATCTCACCTTTTCTGAGCATGGATGAACAGTTAGGTAGTTCTGCATGCCATTCTGCATGAAATGTTATTAACATGAACTATTTGAAAATGAGTCTATTTTTGTAGTTCATCATTTTCCGTGTTACTGTTTGTGGTTGTTTGCATGTATACTGTATATGTGTTTTTGCAGCCTATTCCAAGCCTAAACGGGGCCACCGTAAAACCGCTTCATTTGGCAACATTCTGGATGTCCCTGAGATCGTCATATCAGGTATCATAGACCACCTGAGTTGGTCTAATAGCTGTGGAACCGGAATAATGATCCCTGGTACTTGTAAAATGCTTCTTGCTCCAATTTTTACAAGACGTGAAAATGGATACCTTGCATGCAGTAATTAGGGAGACAGATTGAAAAACTACATTTATTCTGAAGCAGTCTTGAAAAGATACCTCTGATCTACAATACATGAGGATAAAATAGAAGAGAAAGTAAACCTTTTTGGAGAAGGGAGAACACCAACCCAGAATTCTACCAACTTCCTCTCTACTTTTAAGTGAGCACATGAGCTAAACCCAGACCTTTTTGGCACCCAACAGAAAGAGGAAACAACTAATTAAAATTTGTTATTTTCCTTGGCTCCTTTCCTTTCTCAGTTACTGCTTTTTGGGTCCCCTCTAGACTTTCTATCCTAACCTCTTTCTGTTGGTAGCAAGTGAATATGAAGTTGAGAGAAGAGAGTTGCTAAATAGCATTTTGCCTTAACCTAGAAAACAAAAGTAAAGCTAAATGAGATGTGCTGTTTTGCAGGGTATCTTGCCAAAGAATCATGTAAAATAATTGGTCAATTCTGATTTTTGTGTATTATCAGGAGAATCTCATAAATTACATGTTTTTATACCTAACTTACACATGGTACTTTAGTGTCTAAAATTGGTAAACTGCTTTATTTCTTACGGTGATCATTTCATAGAGGAATATGTTACCATTTTTAATGGAAACTTAAATGGCATATTGACCTTCAGTATTGATTAATGTATTATCAGAATTATCATTTATTTATCCCTTTAGGTTTTTCTCTATCTCTTTACCCAAAATCTTGATAAGGAAATACATATTTTCCACACACGTTCATGAATGTAAGTTGGATGAATTCTTCAGCAGGCTGTCCTTTGCCTGTGATTGTGTTACAAAGAGGTCATTTTACATGGAGATCAGTTTACCTCCATGCTGAAAGGTACTGTGTGTAAGGGACATATTTTAAAGAGGTGGAGGCCGGGCGCGGTGGCTCACGCTTGTAATCCCAGCACTTTGGGAGGCCGAGGCGGGCGGATCATGAGGTCAGGAGATCGAGACCACGGTGAAACCCTGTCTCTACTAAAAATACAAAAAAATTAGCCGGGCGTGGTGGCGGGCGCCTGTAGTCCTAGCTACTCGGAGAGGCTGAGGCAGGAGAATGGCGTGAACCCGGGAGGCGGAGCTCGCAGTGAGCCGAGATTGCGCCACTGCACTCTAGCCTGGGCGACAGAGCGAGACTCCGTCTCAAAAAAAAAAAAAAAAAAAAAAAAAAGAATAAATTTATATATGGCAGTATAGCCCATACTATATAAGATAATGGGGGAGGGAAAAATAAGGAAAGAATGATAGTTTGCAACTGTCAGGTACTACTGGCATGTAGTGGGCAGAGACCAGGGATGCTGCTCAACATCCTGATGTGTACCAGGCAGTCTTCTCCAACAAAGAATGATCCAGCCCAAAATGTCAACAGTGCTGAGGCTGAAAACCCCTGATTAGATGTTCTTTGTGCCCTACAAAGTAGCTTAAAGTACATCTTATTTTACCTTCATACAATCTTATAACTAGGTTATCAGATGAAATTATAGCTGCTTAACAGACGAAGGACTTAGATCTGATGACGTTTAGTGGTTTTTCCAGAATCATAGCCAGGACCCCAACCCAGATCTTCTGACTCCAAATCACATCCATTTTTTGTTCTTTTGTTTAAGTCAGAGAAACTAGAGTAATTTCTTCTTGCTTTCTCTTAGTGTTCACATTAAGGAGAGCTCTTCAGCCAGGGAGATCCTCTTTTATGACATTGGGCCCTTATGGAATCAGGTAACCTTAATTCTCTTAATTGCCAGAGTAGCAGTGCTATTCATATGAAAATATTATTCAGTAATACCTTTTATTAAATGTTCTTTTTAGGCTTTTCCCCCCTCAGATATCAAACATTAACTTACTCAAGTGCACTTTCTTTAATAGAAGAATACAAGCTGTAGAATTGCCACTAGTGGACATAAAAGCCAATCATGAATGTGCTCATAGGTAATGTTTTTAAATTAAATATAAAAATACTGCCCACCCTTTGGGAATATCTCAAATTTCCTACATGCATTTTAATTGTAAAGAAGGATGATACTTAATTTCCAAAATTTCTTAATACTTTCTAGAAATTGTTTAGTTCTAAGTGGATTTCCCACAAGCTTTATAGTATTAGCAAATACTTCTTGATATATTCAAACTGTTTAATTAGCATTGAAACCCAATTGCAAGCATTCTTTTTAAATATAGCTTTTTAAAAATCTTATTTATATGGATAAGAGTTTCATTAATACTTCCCTTTGGCCAAGTGTAATATACTGAGTCTAATGTACTTCTTGGAATGAACTACCTCTCTTAATAAGAGCAATCCTTCAAGCATCATAAAAAGGTTTTGTATATATATCTTTATAGTCACTAAAATGTCTAACCTAGTCATAGATAAAGAAATGCAAAGACCCTAATCTTGTAATCTTGTTTCTTGCTTGCTCTTCAAAATGTGTATACTATGCCATCAGTCAAATGTGGAAGAAAAAGCAACTTAGCAAAACAGCAGTATTTATCAATTTAGTAGTCTCTCAGATCATACAGAAATTAACCTTTAATACCTTAGGACTCCCTGTGGGTCAGACTGTACAATTTTTTATACCTCTTCTACCATATTACTGGCTCTGAAGAAGAACTGGCAAACTTTTGTATGGTAACCCTTCCTTCTTTCCACTGTCGATCCGCCCTTAAAAGAGTGAGCTTTATAGATTAGCCTGGCACCTTTTTACCAGGGAAGACACGCAGCTAAGAGCAAATTACCAGTAGAATGTGTGACATTTTGCTGAATCTTCCTTTGTAGAGAAGGTCCTGCCAAGTAGCAGTGTGCTACCTAAGCAAAGTAAATGTAAATGTGGAAGTTTCTTGCCCCGTATTTAGACCATTTGAACTACAGTTTTCTAATGCATTTGCTTGCTGATAAGTTGGAAGGGACTTTGAGAAAAGAAATAGATTTTCTTAAATGTTTTTTACTAAAACTTGCATTTTAAAAACCATATCCTTTCTCCCTTTCAGCCAGTACATCTAATTTGTTACACTTATATTTGAAGAAAAGGGAATGGGTGGCAGATTATTGGATTCCTTGAAGTTTTTCTAGATTTTTTTTGTTCTAGGACTTTAATAAGGGCAGTAAGAACACAGATCTTTGTTTTTCATGGATTTTCTTTACTTTTTCCCATATTTTCTTTTTGTCACTATCTAAGCTTCCCAGAATCTATTTTTCACTCATCTTCATCTCAAATACACAAATGAAATAGATTATTGTGATTCTGAAACTATATAAGACATTCTAATGCAGTCCATCTGATGTTAGAAGAATACCTAAATTTTACATTTCTTTTAAAAATCCAAATGTCAAAGAGGAACAGGTGGAATGCCTAACTATTACAAAAAAAGAGGAACAATTTCAGTTTAACATGTAGAGTAAGAGAATAAATAGTTAAGAAAGCGAATTTTTTTTCATGCTTGTAGCATCAATAATGGAAGATGGGCGGTTCTGCTCTGGAGCCTTTGTGTGAGTAGTTATAGCATTTAAGGAAATAAACTGTAATTATAATGCATTCTAAAATCTACTGGAAAAAAATACTGTCATATACATATATACTTACCACCTATAAAAGATTTAATTAAATATTAGTCTTCTGCACTTCTACTCTGATATAAAATTTGTTGTACATGGTTCACACCGGCTTGATTGCTTTTATAAAGTGAAATGAGTTTCCCAAATGTGATATGCAAAAGTAAAATTTTCTAAATTACAGACGTTTTTAATGCTGTTATATCATCATAGATAATTCTAAATTTATTTCTTAGTTCAGATTAGATTATAATGCTTGATTTCAAGTACTTGAAAACCATCCATTCTATAGATGAACATTGCCTTGAAGTGCTTCAATTTGAGAACCTTGAACAGTGTTGCTTTAGTGTACCTTTTGTTATTTTTAAGCCTAAAATAATATGGCATAACATTCGAGAGCAATAAAATGCCTTGACCAAAGATGATTTTCTGTCTTACATACTGTTCTTAAGGATATGCAAAAGAAGATTGAATATACAAATGTTTTTGAGTCAGATCTTACTGAAATAGATAAGATTTTTGCCTAGTTTCCTGAAGAGCCTGAACTTAATTGATATTTATTGTTTGTAATATCATTCTTAAAGCTAAAAAGAAACCTTAGGTGTCCTTATGATTTCAGCCGCATTTAGATCTCTTAACTGAATAAAAAACGCGTATTCGCTTTTAATTTCAGTCAAGGACGTTTAGCTCTATTGTATATTGGCTTTTTACTAAGAGTATGATAAGTAGTAAATTGGAGTAAGTAGAATGTAGAGAGGCCCAAACATTTTAACAGAAAAATAGATGGTTAGTTAGGCTTCTAATACTTGTATCTTGTTGCCCTCCTTCAGAAGTTTCAAATGTCAGGTTATTGGCAAATAAATTATCTAGGTGGGGAGGGCTTTATAGAATGCTTAAACAACTGGAAGCAGAGATACTTTTCAAGGACACCTAAGCTCTATTTTGCTTTCTCCACCAGGATGAAAATATCACTTTTTTTTTTTTTTTTCGAGACAGAGTCTCGCTCTGTCGCCCAGGCTGGAGTGCAGTGGCGCAATCTCGGCTCACTGGAAGCTCCGCCTCCCGGGTTCACGCCATTCTCCTGCCTCAGCCTCTCCGAGTAGCTGGGACTACAGGCGCCCGCCACCACGCCCGGCTAATTTTTTTTGTATTTTTAGTAGAGACAGGGTTTCACCGTGGTCTCGATCTCCTGACCTCGTGATCCACCCGCCTCGGCCTCCCAAAGTGCTGGGATTACAAGCATGAGCCACCGCGCCCGGCCGAAAATATCACTTTTTTAATACTATATTTGGTTCAAGAGCTGGTCGATAACTAATGTTTGTAAACATTTCTTTAACTGGAAGCATGTAAGTTATTAAATATTTCCTCCAAACTACTGCAGCACCAATATGAAGAGGCAAAGAGAGAAAGAATTGAGTTTTTCTAGATCTGGCAAGTTCTTACCTAGCACAGATAGTATCATTAGCAGATGTAAGCCTTTGATAGGGATCCTAGGGCTAAGGGGTGCTATACTAAGATGTGCTGTACTAGTTTCTGTGTATAGCCACCTCACTTTCAATAAAATTCTCTATTTGTGGCAAATTAAATAGGGAAGTTAATCTAACTTTATAATGAATATTTAGGTGGCCTTTCTGCCATATTATATAGTCTACCAAGATCACTTTTTGTAATCTAAAAAATTCAACTCTAACCTAATAAAGCTGGTTTATTGGAAAGCAAATAAACCACCTGACAGACCTTTCCAGTGAAAGAGCCAGAATTTGTTGAAATTAGTAAAGAAATATGAAACTTTGGCAGCCTAAATTAGAACATATATTTTAAAATTACATGTTCAGTTTACCATGAAGCAGTAATGTAATGCTACTGTATCATGCTATGCATTTTTTTAAATCTTGGGTATTTTACACATGAAGAGAATGGTGTCCCGTAATTTGTAATATTCAAAACTTGTGAATCTCAAAATTTCTAACATTTAGGTTAAGAGAAGTCTCCAGGAAAATGTAGTGTTGATTCTTACATGAAGACAGACTTTGGGAAGTTTTAAAGTGGAAAATAAGAGTAGTGTAAGTCAAGGAAAACTATGAGCTTAACTGATAAGAAAAATTACAGGAGTGGCTGTCTGGGACCTAAGCCAGCAGTCTCTGGAAGAACCCCGGGATAACTTTTAAATACCAGCTCAGGAAATCAGTTGTACTTAAAAGAGCAGCTTTTTGGAAGAGGGGCTCTGTCTTAATGACATTACTGTAAAAAGAATGGAAGTGACCCCTAAGTTGCTTTCTATTTGTGGGGGGCAGGAGTGCAGATTTAGTATGCACTGGCAATGTGATGTATACTTAGAAGTCTTTCTAAAAAGTGGAATTTGTTCTCTATTATAAGACATGAACGTTCCAGAATTCATTACAGAATGAAATACTCAGGATAGCATATGCAGGTTTCAGATTCCTTGATCAGGCATCTGTTTACATCATGCTGTCCTCATTTCTACTACTTTTTCCATTTACACTACCATGTATAATATAGGTATGTACATATCAAAGGACCAAAAAAGGTAAAATGAGTGAATGTCTAAATTAGTATTCAGTTGCAAAAAACTTCAGAATCAATTCAAATTTACTGAGAACACACCCAGTAATTTTCATTTGAAGTAATAGGAGGTTGATTTTTCTTACATTCATATTTCTAAATTATGACTTAAAATTTAATATTGGAGCAACAAGTATTTGTTGATTGCAATCCTGTTTTGCTTTGTCTGAACTATCTGCCAGATGGTTTCTGCCATGGTTGTGCTAATTAAAATGCATTGCCTAATACTGCTTGCTTTGATTCATGCAGTAGCTTAAAGATTTCTCATTTTATGGCATTTGTTAACTGTCAGCTCTTCTTTACCTTACTTCCTTAAAAGTTTTTACTTCCCTTTTCTCCTATCCTTCCACCTAAATTTAAGTTGTTTTTGTTGTTATTGCAATGGTGATGTAATGGTTTATAGACACATGTGTTGGGTGGTTCCTCAGATTCACAAATGTTGCTGTGTTGCTAATCTGAAAAGAGAATTCCAGACACTTTTACAAGCCTGTCTCATCACCGCTAATTTTAGAATGAGTGTGTTGAATGAAATGTGCCTAAAATTGCTTATTAGTCATGGTTGTGGGGATCTTTTTTGTCCTCGGGAAACAGGGGTAGTTGAAAGTATTCATAAAAGTAATCTAGTAGGCCTAATTCAATAAATGCACAGTTTTGTTGTTTTAGTTTGTAATGAAAAGTTGAAATTTTTGGAATAAAATGAAATTTGAAGTAAATATGAATTTAGATTATGCAAAGAATTATAAAACATAGCTTAAAATGGAAAAAACTGATGATGTCTTACATTTGCAAGAGGAGTTACAAATTTGAGTTTTTATATTCATTACACATATTATTCTATTAAACATTCTTATTCCATTGTAAGGTCCTTTTAGTTTATCTGCAGTGTAATAATGGGGTCATGTGGGTTAAGGTGCTAAATTATATTGCTGATTGGTTTTAAAAGGATGTCTCTACAAAAGATTCTGGAAGTCTAAAATTTTAAGAATGAATTCTGTCTACTAATCGGGAAACTACAATTAGAGTGAGTACATGTTCTAAGTGTTGCCCACTAGTTGAGAAATTACATAATACAGATTTCAGAGTCAAAAGAATTTTGAGTACTGTATCAGCTGTTACTCAGTATTTTGGTGTTTCCTTTTAGACAGCTGATCTCTCATGTTAGAAGATACTGCATAAACAGCCTTATTCCCAAATAAAAGTGCTGAGTGAAGCTATTGCTCAATTCATTGTTTTGCTGAGGACTTATATGTGTAGAATTCTTTCATAAGTTGATTTTTAATTAATTATAAGCATAGAAGTTTCTAAAGCAGAATTAACACAATAGCCCATTTCAACAAGCTGTATATTTGAGAACAGAGTGACAGTTATTAACATCCAGTAGGAAATTAAGAGTTGTTGCTCACAAATAATAAATTACTAGATTCTGACAAAGACTAATGGGGATTAAGTAAGCGTGACTCAATATAACAAATTTAAGCCTAAGCATCTTTTAGACCCTGAAATGAACAAGATATTGCTGCCAGTTAAAAGTCAGTTGTGTCTTACAACCTGCTAGCTGTCTTGCTGTAAAAACTGTAACGTAAGGCCCTTGAAATAGATGCCGTCATCAGCCCCAGCCCCCAAGCATTAATCTATTTAAACACATGACAGAAGATGGTGGAAGAGAGTTCAGCAGCTATTCATGTGGTAGAAGTGGTTATTGTATTAGGACATACTCTGTTGTAGACCAGCAACTTTTGAGTTAAAACACTGCAGCTGTTTCTCTTCCTTTCTTTACATCTTTCTCTTCTTTTTTTTTTTTTCTTAGCAATAAACTCACTTTTTTTTTCCCCACAAACATTTTGTGTAGATCCAAGGAGCGACAAATTCCAACTTTCTGCTGTAGCAATTACACCCTTTTTGTCTGTTTGACTAGATTTTAGTATTTTACTTTTTTTCTTCTTTTTAAAGGCAACGGACAGCCAAGACGTAGATCCATCCAAGACTTGACTGTAACTGGAACAGAACCTGGTCAGGTAAGACAACATTCAAATTTTCTATCTTGGAAGAATACTAGGCAGAAATCAAGAATTCACTGTAATCTACTCTGCAAAATTAGTTTTATGAGTTGACCTAAAGTTGTGATAGAGAAATTCATTGCACCTGAACTTAAATGCTTAGGGGGGAAAAAACATAGGTGCCATTGTTAATTTAACTTGAAAGATAATTTATTAAAGTAGGTTTATTAAACTCCATGGAAAAGTAAATTGTTCATTAGCACTGTATATATGTCATATGGTTTTATGTATGTTTTAATAAGTATTCAATTTTATAATTTAACAATTTATCATTAAAGTGTCCTTTAAAGTGAATCATTAGTATGTCTCCTTTTTACTAATAAGGGTAGTAAACATTTCCCCAATAAGTTGCTACTCCTCTAGGGCCACGTAGGGCATTGGCATATGTGGAGAACTCTAACATCTTTTAACTTGGCATATCCACTGGATTAATATTTTTTTCAAATATCCTTAAGATAACATTTACTAAGCAAATGTGTAAACTCTCGAAAGGCTTCTATTCCAGTGGTTAAGATTTCGTTGTTTATATTTCTGGATCCTCCTCTAAACTCTCCTTGTCTCTTTATCACTGCTGCTTTGCAGATGATGCAGACAGTGTTATAATTTAAGCCATTACTGATTAGTGCAGAGTTTTAACCCACCAGGTATATAAAAGTAGCTCAGTCATTGTTTTTCTGTGTTACTCAGATTAATACACTTGACATATATAATTTATTATATACTATATTCTGTAAAATGAATGAAGATTAATTATAAGATGTTTGTTTTCAGCTGTACAAGAATAAGTTTTATGAGAGCAGCATAAAAGTAATGAAATTAATAAAGTAATGAAATTATTACATACTAAGAAGTATTAAGTATTAAATTATTAAGTATTAAGTAATGAAATTATTATATCATGTTCCATATTTTTATAAAATTTTAGCATTTATATATTATAAACAATCTGATGTAATTTATGATAATATGTATTAGTATTTGTCATCCTAAAAAGGTATTTTATTATTATATCATTTTTATAATATACTTAAAATTTGGGAGATTCTTTGTAGTCATTAATGAAAAAGCCTTTTATACCCATCAGTTTAACCAACTTACCAAAAACCACTTCAAATATTTAAGTGGTGAATATCCTTGATCTTCATTTATATCTGGAAATGTTTATTTCACAAAATACTTATAAACACATATATAAATAAAACCTACATAGACACATTAATTTATTATGTGTTGTGATACTAGTGACTCTAAATCTTGATTTCATTATTTAATGATAGTTTTTTTCAGTGTATCTGTTTTTGTAAGACCCCAGAACTTTTGGCTGAAGTTTCCCATTTTCTCCCCCTCAGATACTTAAAAGTTTTAATCAGCCCATTTAGTAACAGACAGTTTGACATCTGCTATTTGCTTTAATTCTTTGGAGGTTTGATGAGCTCAGCCTTTTAAACTCTGTTTACTATTGCCACTGATATTCCAGTTATGAGAACTTCTAGCTAAGTGTTTGACTAGGAATGAGAAGCTTGTCCTAAGACATGTCAGGAGCAGCTACTAGTTTGAAAGCTTTTCTGTAGACTCTAGAATAAAAGTGTTGCCATAATTCAGGACTGATCTTCCCACACCAAGTCTTACTTATTTCTTCACAAGTTCCACATTATTTGAGATTTTGGTTGTTACCCTTTTAATTCACAATAACTTCAGGTAGTAAAACACTGGAACTGAGGCCAACTATGGGTGTGGGACAGTCATTTGTGGAATTGTCATAGACCACTCTGAAAGATTTGGGGTGAGGGAGAGTTTGATATTAGTAAAACCTGTACTGAAACAGGTGGTATATGACCATTGTGTAGCCACATTTTAAAACTGATTCACTCTTTCAAAATTATTTGTGTTATAACCTTAAAATGCCTAATGTTCAGCTTGGCATGAGAGTGGCAAATACTAATCCTAATGTACTAGGAAAACATTTCTCCCAAAAAATGTATGATAAGTGATCATTAAATCTTTTAAATTACTCACAAAGATGATATTCATTTGAAGAAGAAAAGTATTCACAGTATGTGTTTTCAAAATTGGAAGGTGCCATCCTTTTTGAAGTCTGGCTAAGCGTGATTCCATCTTGTCGAGGAAAGTAAACTTATTGTACTGTGGCTCTTGACTCAAAACATAATCTTAGTAAAACCACTTAGAATTTCCATCTGTAAACTAAAATTAAATTGGTTGTCTTTCTGCTGCCATCCATTTGAGAGGAATAGTAACTGAAGCAAGCTTCTTAATTAAAAGTAATGATATAAGTATAGGCGTAAAAGATTGCATTCTTACAACATACAACTCACTTTTAAACATGGTTTTTTCATTAATTCAGGAAGCTTTTTAAACACTCAATAGATGTGACTTCCTAGAAGCTTTGAAAAGATACTGAGAAAGAAAAAGCAGTCCCTGACATCCAGGAACTGGTTTGACACTGTGGCCTCACTGTTGTTAGTAGCTAGCCTTATTCTCAACGGCTGGCTGTCACAGCTAGACCATGTTACTGTCTTATTGGCCATAATCTCTCAGAACACCAACATCAGACAAGATAATGCTGAGACCGTGATAAAAGGAGACGAAACAAGACTATTTCGGAATGTTTTCTAAGCACAGACAAAAACAAGGTCACTGTGCCATCCACAAAGTATCTAACATTGTCCTCTCCCAGCTATTAAGAGTGACTGCTGCTTCTTTACCAATTACAGCTTGGTCCTCACTCTGGACTGCCCTCCCTGTGGAATTGCCCTTGCTTTCTGACAGCGGCCAATCTGGAACGAACCCCTCCTTCCTTAGAGTTTCCCCAAAATCACTCAACCAAAGCCTAAATCCTATAATACATTCTTTTTCTAAAACCCTCTTACTGAGACACCCCATGCTGCCCCATGGTAAGCATTCTCCTTCACTGCAATAAATATTAAACCCAGCTCTTTCCACTATTGGTGTGTTTCTGGCAGTCTTTGGCTAGAGGGCTTTGACAATACCAATAAAGCCTAGTCCGCAAGGACCTCATTTGGAGAGATCAGACTTATGCCCAAATCAATTAGAAAACTAGAGTAATAACAGCTTCCATTTGTTGTGCACTGACTTTGTGCCAGATAGGCTCTTAGTATACATTATCAGAATGTTAATCCTGTTATCAGGATCTTAGTACTGTGAAGTTGGTACTTTTTCACCTCATTTGCAGCCAGGTAAAGTGAGGATGAGAGAAACTGACCTAAGTCTCTTACTTCCTTATGCTGCCAGTAATTCCTATAACCAGGTTTTGAATCAAGACCTGATTGCAAAGCACACAAACTCTATACTTTAATCATTCTAACTTGCATGTGAAACTAGATGTGATGCATGCTGTTATAGCCCTAGATCTCTTACATTTAGGTATTTTGGCTTCTAATAGTCTGCATTGTCATTAATTATTTAAATAGTTGTTAAGTGATGATGAATTGTAGCTGTATCATATCATTGAACAAGGTTAGCCTATCTTCGTAATAAATTTCTACCAATGACAGCACAAATTTATGTTTTATATACCTGGGTGAGCCATTCTGTGTTTCACTAAAACAATATACATTCTTATAAATGCCTGAATACCCCTTCTGGAATTGTATTCAGTATAGATCTATATTCAAGAATTCCCTTAGAGGGGGCTGCAGTCAGTGAAAATTATGACTGCAAGATGATACAGTTATGATTATTTAGAGAAGTGGGCATATTACATTTCCATATGAACTTTATAATCTACTTTTACTAGTCAAATATGTGACTTTGGGCAAGTTCCTTAATTTCCCTGAGCTTCTGCACCCTTATCTGCAAATAGGCACCATAACACCCACCTCCCAGAGTTCTTAACAGATGTGAAAGTACCAGGGCACACAGTAGATACTAATCCATGTTGTATGCCAGCATCTTCACAGTGTGCCTCATCGGGCTCTTGATACCACTTCCTTGCTTTCATGATAGTGAGAAATAAAAAGAAAATAGCACTTGGGAAGGGAAAGAAGTAAAATCCACCAGCGTTCTTTCTGTATCATAAGGAAACCTTGTGTCAAAGATCGTGGAAAGTATTTGCTTTAAAGGTCTCTTATCGCATAGTGAGTGACATTAATATACATTGTTATTATTTATTTAAGGGATGTGATTTATTATACCACTTTTGTGCATCTTCATTCTGCACCTCCTTTTGTGTAAACAAATGTTCTGGTAAACTCTAAGTCAGAAACTTATGTAATAGTTTTGAATAATTCCTTCTTCATAGTATACCTTTCTGTTGGAGAATAGACACCTTTCTTCTTTTTTTTTTTTCTGAGACACAGTCCCCTCTGTCAGCCAGGCTGGAGTGCAGTAATGTGATCTCGGCTTATTGCAACCTCTGCCTCCTGAGTTCAAGTGATTCTTCCACCTCATCCTCCCAAGTAGCTGGGATTACAGGCGTGTGCCACCACACCTGGCTAATTTTTGTTTTATTTTTAGTAGAGACAGGGATTCACCATGTTGCCCAGGCTGGTCTCGAACTTCTGGCCTCAAGCGATCTGCCCGCCTCACCCTCCCAAAGTGCTAGGATTACAGTCGTGAGCCACTACGCTCGGCCTCTGTTGGAGAATAGACACCTTTCTATTGTAGAAGACCATGTAAGAATAATAAAATTCTGAAATTTCCTTATAAAAAACTGTAGTGAAGCCAAAATTAGATCAAGCCTACAGACCTTTAGATTAGAAAGAGTATTTTCAGTACAACCTTCATGTATAGATTTAATTATCTGTGACTACCATAATAAGTACCCATGTAAATCCACATTACTAACTTATACCCATTTTAAAAATATTTATATTATTGAGATGTTACTTTAGCAAGAATATCGTAGAAGTCATCATTTAATCTCTGTGTTTTGTGCTTGTATGATTTTAGCTACTAAGATTTCTGAGGGTATTAAATAGCTTTTAAATGTCAGTCTAAGTAATAACACTGGGTGTAAATTCCTGACTTATGAAAATATTTTCCCAGTCTTTCAGGTAAGAAATTAAAAGCTTTGCTTTATTTTTGTCTGTAAAATAACTTCCAATTCCTTTTTATAAATATAGGGATAAATTTCTGGTCAAAGGCCAATTCTGGTTCATGTCTACTGATGGTAATCTGCCCCTGCGGTTTAAATTTGGCTTAGTATTCTTTTGCTGCCTTAAATTGCTGTGTCGCGTTTCTATACTCTTGTAACCACTTTCATATCCAATCCTCTTCGTAAGTCAAGTTTGCCTATATCTCTTAAACTTTGCAATTAATGTGGGGATAGAATAAGTAATTGTAAATGTCTTAAAGGAAGGAGCAACTTAAATGAGTTTTAATAGTTTGAGAGCATTTGTGACCCTCAGAATTTTACCAGTGATTTAAAAAAATAACTACTGTAAAAACTTCTTCAGTAGTTGGTTACAAGCAGTAACATAAATTCAGCCACAGACTAGTTTGAGTTTTTTGGTTAATTGTCAGACGTTATGTGTTCCTCTTATTTATGCCTTGTATTATTCACATATTTAAAAACTACAGTTATGCCTTGTTTTTAAATATTTCCTTGGTTTTTTAAACAAACATATTAGCATACTGTTATTTATTGAGATACACATTTCTTAAAATATAAAGATTTACTTATTAGTTTATGGATTTAAATCTAACTCTATGCTGGTCTAAAGACAGTTTTGAAACTTGCACTAAAAGTGCAAGCCTTGTATTAGTTTCATAGCTGTTGGAAATTACAAGTGGGACAAACAAGCATGCACAGAAGGTGCTAAGAGTTTCTTGGAAAGTAGAAGGTCAAAAGAAACGTGTAGCAAAGAATCATTTTGCAAAAGATTTAAGCTTAAGGAGTACTATAAAATTCCTATTAGGTCCAACTTACTTGTTTTAATATTGCAAATGTTCAGTGACCTCTTTTTTAAATATACTAAATCCATTCTCATTTTAAAAACCTAATTATTACTTCTACTGTATCTTGTTGATTTCTCACAACTGATACTGATTCTCACATGTCACAAACGTGTTTCTTTTTTTAAAATGTGCGTTAGCATTACACTGACTCTGAAACCCTGGTCTGCCACCACTTTGAAGGAAAAATGCTTTTGATTTACAATAGCAGTTATAACTATGGGCAAATTCATGTACTTGCTTTCAGTCAAAGAAAGTTAAAAAGACTCAGGAATAATTTCATAATGTCTATACTTGCTTTATCAAGGGTAAAAGTATCCTAAAAGTAAGAGTTAAACATTTCATCACTGGTTTTCTTTGGTGTATGTCGTTATTCTTATATACTAAAGGTAAATAAGCTTAAGCACCAATCTTATATCTGAGTGCCAATAGCTTGTGTTCTCATTTTATTCAATGAGTATCTATTATGTGTTTATTATATATTCAGCAATTTCCCAGATCCTGGGAAGTACAATATAAAAAGTATGCATGGTCTCTGCCCTTAAGAGGTTATAATACTTTTGAAGAGGAATAAAACTTTGAGAGTACTATAATTTCAGGCACAAGTTGAAGTAGGAACTGACTATACAGCCAAAATTCAAAGAAGAAAAAAATCTCGTGTGAAGACATTTCATGTACATCATTTCATTTAATTTTTATAACCTTATGAGATAGATAATACCGTCCTTACTTTCCTATTGAGTCTTAGAGGTTAAATAAGTTACCCAAAGCTGCACTAGTTAGAAATGGCAGAGCACAATCAAACTCTGGGCTGTCTTGTCTCCAACACCCAACTTCTTACTGCTACTACTTTTTCTCATTCACACTTCATCAATGAGAAACCTAAGTCTCAGAGAGGCTGAGTTACTTACACAAGTTCACACAGCTGTAAGTGGCAGAATGGAGACATAACCCCAGGTCTCCAAAGTATTAGACTGAAACATGTGAAGTTGCTGAGTTTTGAACTACAAAAACATCAGTTTTATGTGGTTCAGTTTTATACATGCCCTGTGCACTACACCATATTATCTTTAGGTGAATACGAGGTCAGGATTAAAAACTGCAAGGGATGGCTGGGCGTGGTGGCTCAAGCCTGTAATCCTAGCACTTTGGGAGGCCAAGGTGGGCGGATCACGAGGTCAGGAGTTCAAGACCATCCTGGCCAACATAGTGAAACCCTGTCTCTACTAAAAATACAAAAAAAATAGCAGGGCGTGGTGGCGGGCGCCTGTAGTCCCAGCTACTCGGGAGGCTGAGGCAGGAGAATGGCGTGAACCTGGGAGGCGGAGCTTGCAGTGAGCTGAGATGGTGCCACTGCACTCCAGCCTGGGGGACGGAGCCAGACTCTTGTCTCAAAAAAAAAAAAAAACAAAACAAAAAACAAAAACAAAACTGCAAGGGAAACAGGGGCATGAGGAATTTTAAGAGGAGAGAAAATCCAGATGGGCAAGGTAAACCTGCTGATGGAGAGTCATGAATGCCAGAGTGAGAATTTCAGAATTGATTCAGTAACAATCAGTAAACGAACATTTTGCCTGCAGTACACTCTTAGGCACTCCATGTCCTCAAACACAAGGTCTGGCCTTGTACACAAACAACCAGAGAAGTGGCAAGAATCACCACATAATGTAGAAGAAAACCTGAGCTGGGCCTTACAGGGTGGGGAAGGATTAACAAGGAGAAGAAAAGAACAGAATGAGCAATCTTATGTGGAGTTAAAAATTGGTTATGGTGTAGAAAAGCTTTTTGGAATTTCTGAAGCAATTTCAGTGGGTACCCAAAATGAAAGTCGTATTTCATCAGTTTTTCTTCAAAGTTAATCTATGATTTTTTTCTCTGAAATTGTTAGGAAAGTACCTTTCACTAAAAGTATAATTAGATTGTTTGTAACACAAAGGATAAATACTTGAGGGAATGGGTACCCCATTTTTCATGATGTGATTATTATGATTGCATGCCTGTGTCAAAACATCTCGTGTACCCCATAAATATGTACCTACTATGTACCCACAAAAATTAAAAATTATTTAAAAAAAACAGAAATGAGAGGAAAACAAAGTACCTCTCACTGTTTAATATCCTGAATCCATTGTGGGTTTTCAAGACCTAAAATCATAGAATGTTAGCACTATATGGAACACTTCTCATTACATTCTTAACCCAGCCCCAACCCCTCTGCAGATAGAGGTTGAAGTGATCTAAAGCAGACATTACAGCATAATTAGAGTTCACATACGATGGATTCTACTCAAAGGTACTTTTGTATTGCGTTTCATTTTACTTGTTGCAGTCTTGAATTTGAGTGTTTGTATATATGTTGAAGCTAGATATAAGATTCTTCATGAATTTATTTTATGTTTTATTTTCTATAACTCCACATTCTTTTTTAAGTCTCTTTTTTGGTACTCAGTAACACATCAAGAAAAAAAGGGTGCTTTTTAAAAAGTCCTTATGAAACCCATTTTAGTTTCTATGTCCTTTGAAAGGCTTTAGTATATGAAATATTAACATGTAGACAAGAATGTATATAATGTATGAGTTATGAAAATAATAAAATAAACACTTGTGAACCCACTACCCAGCTTAAGGAATGGAACATTAGCAATTCCAGTGGGGGTTGGTCCCTGTGTGTTCCTCACCTGTGGCCTTTCCTGTCATTTCCCCAGCAACCCTCAGTGCCACGTTCTGTCATATATCATGTTTCCAGATATCATAAATACCTTTTATCTGATTAAGAAATCCTCTTCCCACTGGGCACAGGGGCTCACACCTGTAATCCCAGCACTTTGGGAGGCTGAGGCAGGAGGATCGCTTGAGCCCAGGAGTTCAAGGCCAGCCTGCACAACATGGGCAAGACCCCATCTCTACAGAAATATTTTTTTTAAATTAGCCATGCACGGTGCCGTGAGCCTGTGGTTCCAGCTACTCAGGAGGCTGAGGTGGGAGGATTACTTGAGCCCAGGAGGTCAAGGCTGCAGTGAGCTGTGTTGGTGCCATTGCACACCAGCCTGGGCAACAGAACAAGACCCTGTCTCAAAAAAAAAAAGGAAAGAACGAAATAAAGAAAGAGAGAAAGAAAGAAAAAGAAATTATCTTCTCATACATGGAATTTAAGTTTGTTAAATGTATTTTTTATAAGTAGATGTTAAATGTTGTCAAATGCTTTTTCTGCATCTGTTGAGGTTTTGTCCTTTAATCTGTTGATGCGATGAATTTTATTAATGGAATTTCCTAATGTCAGATGAGTGACCTCTGCAGTCATTTGCAAAGTTGGATAAACTAAACTTTTTAAATGGTTTTTATTGCTTCTACACTGCCACATTATATTTGCTAATATAATTTTTAGAAATTTTGACTTTTGTGTCTATTTTTATTTTATTTATTTTTATTTTTTTGGAAGTGAGGTTCAGTTCTAACTTTCTTTCTCACACTGTCCTTATATATTGATTTTTACTGCCTTCACAGAATGGGTCAGAAAGTTTCTTCTTTCTTTGTTTAGGATAATTTAAGATTGAAAAAATCCTTTTCTTGAATGTTTGATAGAACTTACCTGTAAAACCCTCCTCTGTGCTTGGTATTTTCTATAATATATAGGAATTTTGGAAACTTTTTTTTAAAGAATGTGTTCATTTTTATAGTATTGTCTCTGATTTCAAAATACTATCTTTTACCATTTTTCATTTTGGGAGGCAAATTCTTTTTTTTAACAAAGTTAGATCTCTAGCTTATAAATTGTCAGTGTTTCTGGTTTTTTCATATATATATTTAGAATTAATTATTTTCTTCTAAATGCTCTTTTAGTCGCATCCCCAAGTATTAGCATGATTCATGTTAAAAGTCAGTTCAAGTATTTTCTAATGTCCCTTTTGTTTTCTTCTTTGACCAATGAGTTATTTAGAAGTGGTTTTCAAAACAAAAGATTTTTAAAGGTTTTGAAATCAGTATAAAAAGTAATTAAATTATGATGCTGAAATTTTTTTTAGCTTTGAGATTTACTTTACAGCTTAGTACACAATCAGTTTTCATCAGTGTCTCACAAACGCTTAAAAAGAATGTGTATTCTTCATTTGCTAGGCGTAAAGTCACTTGTGTTTAGATTAAGCTTGTTTTTTATGGAGTTCAAGTTTTACTGTGTGTGTGGGTGTTTTTGTTTTTTGGTCTCCTTTTATATAATTTACAGAAGAATATTAAAATATATTACTGTGGGGCTGGGCACAGTTGCTCACACCTGTAATCCCAGCACTTTGGGAGGCCAAGATGGGAGGATTTCTTGAAGCCATTAGGTCAGCCTGGGCAACATAGTGAGATCCCATCTCTACAAAAAGTTTAAAAATTAGCCAAGTGCAATAATAGCATGTAACTGTAGTCCCAGCTACTCAGGAGGCTAAGGCAGGAGGATCACTTGAGTGCAGGAGTTTGAGGATACATCCTTGAGTTTTTTTACTTCATCTGTTTCTATGTACAGCATACAAATTTTAAATTTTGAATTGTTGGCCAGGCACAGTAGATTATACCTGCAATCCCAGTGCTTTGGGAAACTGGAGGGAGGATCACTTGAGGCCAAGAGGTCGAGACCAGCCTGGGAACATAGCAAGACCCTGGCTCTACAAAATTAGCTGGGCATAGTTGTGTGTGCCTGTAGTCCCAGCTACTCAGGCTGAGATGGGAGAATCGCTTGAGCCCAGGAGTTTGAGGGTACAGTGAGCTATGCACTCCGGCCTGGGCAACAGAGCAAGACCCTGTCTTTAAAAACAAATCTCACTGTGATGGTGGATATGTCCTTTTTCCTTGCAGTTTTTTTTTTATTTATCTATTTGTATGTACAGCATATAAATTTTGAATCATTGGCCAGGCACAGTGGCTTATGCCTGTAATCCTAGCACTTTAGGAGACTGAGGCAAGAGGGTCACTTGGGGCCAGGAGGTTGAGAGAAGCCTGGTCAACATAGTAAGACCCATGTCTACAAAAAAAAAAATTAATTTTTAAAAAATAAATTTTGAATTGTTGTATTCTGAATTGAACCACTTATATTATCTCTTTCTCTAGTAATTTTTTGGACCCTAAAATATATTCTCTCTGATATTAATATAGGTACCTTATTTGGGGTAGTTTTTGCTTGGTTTTCGTTTTTTATCCTTTAACTCTCTGTTTTCTCTGTCTCTGTAAATTAGATATGTCTCTTATAAATAGCATTTAATTCATCCTGACAATCTGATTTTTTAAAAAATATCTTAACTGGAGAGTAATTCATTTACATTTATTGCGGTTACTGGTAAATTTGCTCTCTTATGTTTTCTCTTATTTCTCTTTCAAGTTTTCTTTTGAGTTGAATAAATTTATTTTTCATTTTATTATTTTCTTCCTGGTTTGGGAGTTATATATTAATTACTACTTTTAGTAAATACCTTTGAAATTTTAACATTCATGCCCCACCTAGTAAAGATTTGTACCCTCATCCTGAACAATACAAGGATTTTTAAATCAGTGTTCTTTATGCTTATGCTATTGCTATTTATAATTTTAGTGCCATCTTATTTATTTGTTTGATGATTCTATAAATTCACTGTTTCCGTCACTGAATGTTTTCAGTGTGTAGATTTATTTTCCCGTTTATTACTATTCCTTATTGCATCTTGATCCTTCCATCAAGTAAAATTTCTCTTCTTCCAAAAATACATGCTTGAAAAACTTCTGTGGTAAGAATGTATGGAAGGTAAACTCAGTTTTTGCCCTTCTAAGAATGTTATTTTGGCCTCTATCATCTTCAAATTTTGTTGGCTAGACAATTCTAGACTGGCAGTTATTTTCTTTCAGTACTTTGAAGATATTGTTCTACTTTCTTCTGGCTGCTTTTTCTGTCTCCTGTTGATTGTTTCCTAGAATTTGAACGTATACGTTCCATGTTGAACTCAATTTGTGAGCTTCCTCCTATTTCTAATGCTGGGGATTTGTTGTGGTTGGAATTTCTTGTAACCTGCATCCAATCTGGAAATTTTTTGTGGATTCACAATTAATACATTTCTCCCTTCCACCCAGAGCCACTAACCCAAGAGAGACACATTTGTTTCCTGTCTGCTTTTGTAGGACAGATTTTTTTTTTTCCTAGTTGTGTGACCTTTTCTCTGAGAGTGAAGCCTTTGCTGAGTTTTAGCTTTAAGCAGAGGTTTCTGCAGTCTTACTTCCATCCTACAAAGGCCCAAGGCTTTATGGTCCATTCCTCTGAGTGCAGCAGCCTGTGAAAACAGTAGCTCTAGGCCATTGGTGTTCAGTTGAAATTCCCACGGCTGTCAGCTTAAGCACTTGCTAGCTTCCTGATCTTGTTTTGTTTCTAATCTCAGAGTATTTCTTAGTTTCTTGCAAGCTCATCAGTTTTTAAGAGGTATCATGTGTGAGTGCATATAAATTTTTACATATATATGAGAGGATTTATTTTGTTGTTTACAATAATTTTTTGGGGATCTCTAAGTCTCTTCTTTGCCTTTTAATGGAAACGTTCTCTTGCCATTTTTTTATTCAAAAAATCACATTTTGTTTCTCCTGTGACTTCTTCCTGTAGGTGAGCAGTAGGTCATCCAGTCCCAGTGTCAGAATGATTACTACCTCAGGACCAACCTCAGAAAAGCCAACTCGAAGTCATCCATGGACCCCTGATGATTCCACAGGTGACCAGTCTGTTTCTTCATACTTATGAAATTGAATCAGTCATCTTTATGTTCATTTTCATTTGGCCATGTCATTACTCTAATGTTTACAAAGGCAGGCATTATACTGTTGTTTAGATTTTTATATTAAATAAACTATTTAGCAATACATGTTAAAATACCGTTTTGAATACAGAGACGGGGACTGCCTTGCCTTCTATATTTGTTTTTATCCAGATACTAAACATGTATTTTAAAGATTGTCTGGGCCGGGTGCGGTGGCTCACACTTGTAATCCCAGCACTTTGGGAGGCCAAGGCGGGCGGATCACGAGGTCAGGAGATCGAGACCACAGTGAAACCCCGTCTCTACTAAAAATACAAAAAATTAGCCGGGCGTGGTGGCGGGCGCCTGTAGTCCCAGCTACTCGGAGAGACTGAGGCAGGAGAATGGCGTGAACCCAGGAGGCGGAGATTGCAGTGAGCCGAGATTGCGCCACTGCGCTCCAGCCTGGGGGAAAGAGAGAGAACCCGCCTCGTCTCTCCGAGAAGCCGAAACAAAAAAAAAAAAAAGATTGTCTGTTTGGGGTTTTTTTCCAGTTGCGAAGCATATTGAATTCTTGGTACTTATCCTGTGATTTCCCTACTAGATTCATCCTACTAGATGATAGTGTAAAGTCATCATTTTTTCAGTAACCAAAATTGGAGAATGTTAAAAATCATCCTCATCATCTTCATCTCAGTCTTTTAAGGACACAAGATGTCACATACCTTAAGTTGAAAAAAATTTTGACCATTGACCTTTTGAATTGTTTTTAACTGATAAAAGATACCATTTTCAGTTGTACAAATATTCTATTAGACCTTTAGAAACCTGTGAAGAGTTATTAAAGCTCCCCAACATGAATAACTAACTGGTCACAATATTAGTATTAATGTCTACCCACCTAAAGGTAGTGATGACATCATTTCATTATGGGCAAACAGGAAATGATGTGCTATAATAGAATTAACTTTTCCCTAACTTTAAGAGAATACCTTGATAAATGCTTTTAAGTGTACTTATGAAATTTTTTATTTATATGATATTAAGTCATAAAGGGAAAGATGATCTCTTAGCCCTTGGAAAATTAAAGCATTTGATATTGTATATAAGATCGACTATGTTTTTAATAGTAACAATTATATTAAGTTTAAAAGCCAGCCTTCTATCTTTACAAACTAAAATACAACTCAAGTATTTATAGTTATCTGATGTGGTTTGGTCAAGTTTATAATTTAATTTAAAAAATTAACTGGGTGCTTTTTCTCTGTGTCATATAAGAGAGCCAACTATGTTTAGCCAGGGTGTAAGTTTAAATTTAGTGGTGGCAAAAACTCCTGTTTCACCCCTAGCACAGCCCAACCTAGGACTCTCCAGAGCATTCACCACTACATAGCACATGTGTAGAATTCATTATAGACTTGCTCGACCCCAGTGGTAGACAGGGAAATGCTCTTGCCCAATTTTATTATTAACATTCAGGTGATAGCAGCTCTTTTTGATTTCTGAACCCCCTGGCAAGGGAGTACGCTCTCTGACATTACAGCATTTGCCCAGGTCTGGTACTCAACTCAGCAGAGCCTCCTGTCTTCAGTCTACACTAATCTGTATATGCCAGTCAATAGTGTGGCAGATTGTGACTTCATGGGGGTAAAATAAAAAATGTTTAAGGCTCTCTCTCACATAACCGCTACATTTCTCCTTCATATGTTGCTTCTACCTTCCAACTCCTGTCCCATTGTTTTCTTTTTCTGTACCTAGAAACACCACAAAATACCAATTGCTAGAAATAATTTGCAATATCAGCTGAATTTTGTCTTTGCCTTGAAATATATTGCAAATGTGTGGCTATAATTTTGAATACATTTTAGGCCAGGCGCGGTGGCTCACTCCTGTAATCCCAACACTTTGGGAGGCCGAGGCGGGCGGATCACGAGGTCAGGAGATCCAGACCATCCTGGCTAACACGGTGAAACCCCGTCTCTACTAAAAAAATACAAAAAATTAGCTGGGCGAGGTGGCGGGCGCCTGTAGTCCCAGCTACGCGGGGGGCTGAGGCAGGAGAATGGCGTGAACCCCGGGGGGCGGAGCCTGCAGTGAGCCGAGATCGCGCCACTGCACTCCAGCCTGGGTGAAAGAGCGAGACTCTGTCTCAAAAAAAAAAAAATTTTTTTTGAATACATTTTAAAAATGGATGCTCTGGTTTAAGTTTATAATTAATTCAGCTTTGCAGTATTTCTAAGAAAAATATTGGTAACCAAGCTAAGAGAATAAATTAGGGAACAGATAGGTAAAGTCTTTTTCTTTGAAGGCCCACTGACCAAGGAAAAAATTAAGAGTGTAAACATAAGTTAAAGCGACCTAATTAAATTTTTTTAATTTGAGAGGTTTTTGTATATTTTCAGAGAAAGCTAAAGAGCATAACAATTTAATAATCATAGCCGATCATGAGTGCTCTTCAGTTCCTATTTATAATATAATGGGTATTTAAAAAGACACACATACTGGGAGAATCTAGTGAGAGAGATATCTAGACGCAGTAGAGGGAGCTGCAGAGGGGGAAGCTCACTGAAGAATTTTCACCTGTGCTTAGTACTTTGCATAGATGTATTAATATAAAGTATAAGGCATGGCCCCTTCCTTGCAGTCTGGTTAGAGTTATAATACTGACACATTAAAAATAAACTTATACGATATAATAACTTACTAAATTTATAGTACAAGCTGAGTGTTTTGATAGTTGTAAGAGAAATCAATTAAACAAGACCTGGCATAGTCTCTGACCTTTTCATAAAATGATGAGACTTTTTTTAGTAATAAAGCAGAAAGGAGAAGGCAACATTCCACTGAAGGGAATGCATACTCAAAGAATATGAGATAGTAACAAGTGTTGTGTTTGAGGGGTCAGAAAAGAGAGTTTGCCTAATTTAACCAAACCGACTTCAGCCTTGACATTCAGGAGAAGCAATTAGATTTGATTAGCAATTGAAACACACACACACACACCCCGCAAAAAACTTTCATTAAATAATCTTCCGATCTTTGACTAATTATTGCTAGTAGAGACTGGAAGTTCAATTTCAATTTAGTTTAAAAGTGAGAAAGTGAAATCCCACTTCCTTGTTTTAGAGAGAAGATGAAATTCAATGAAGGACTTTAAGTTCCCCACCATAGAAGGGCTTTAATTATTTGAATAACACAATCCTTGGACTTTTTTCCCACTCCCAGAATACCATGCAACATTGATGTATTATACTTAATTCTAAAATACATATCAGATACAGGGTGCTGATATAATAAGATATATAATGTATCAGTGATTTAAGAAATAATAATAGGAATGGAAATCTTAAATTGAAACTTTTTCAAGACACTTAAATTTTTCTAGTAAATCAGGAGGAAATCAGTCATTTTTAATCAGTTTTAGTTTTGTGGAAAGCAATGTTTACGTAGGAGCATAGTTTGAAACTACTGTTGGGGTGGGAGGAGAGTTGGTCAGAGAAATGACAAATTAAGTATATTTCTTGTTTAGCCACTTCAGAAAAACACACATTTATGTTAGTACTGTGTATGAGCTTTAAGGGTAAGTGCCTTAAGTCTCTACTGTTTTTCTGTATTGCCCTCCAATATTTAATAAACATTACTTTTTTAATATGAAATTCATACTATACTATTTTAAATTGTTCTTTCTAATTCTCCATTTATTCTGAATAATAATGATAACTACTGTCGTGTGGAGTGCTTAATATACGCCAGCATTCCATGGTGTTTCTCACATGCATTGTCTCATTTGGTCTGATTTCGCTAATTAGCTTTTGGAGTTTCTTACCAGCACATTCTCATTGGCTTTAGAAAAAAAGCAAAAAAAAAAAAACACCTGGAATATCAGTTAACAATAAATTAGAAGATTACTGAGCCAGCAACCCTTCTTGAGTTTTTTTGGATTGCATACAGTGCGTGTGCTGTCATCCTGACTTGCCTTTATCCACACCACTCCTTCAAGGAGTTATTCGTCAGAAAAAGGCTGAACAGCTCACTCATTTAGCTCATTTTTTCTCTACTAACAGTGGGAAAGCAACTACTTCTGAAGTAGAAAAGTCTGTATTGCTTCAGAGTTATTCTGCTTACCTCTGTAACTATTCTACATAACCATTAAAGTTGAGAAGAGACTGTCCCACGCATCTCATTCAAGTTGTGTGGCAGTTTTACCTCTTTTGATATATAAACAAAAGTATTCTATTGGAATAATTTTATAAAATTGACTGGGTGTTTGAATTAATCAACTTAACTGTTTTCGGCATGACATTGAGCCACAGGTTTCAACCTCATTTTGGTTCCTTACTGTTCATATTTGTAATACACTCTCATCACCAACATCTCGTTTTCTGCAGTGATTCTTACTGCGAAGGGCAGGTTGAGTGGTGGGGGTCACATTATAATCTATATAAATTGAAAATGATCCGCTGGAAGAGAATTTGTCTCTGCTTTCTCCCTTTCCCTGTTAAGGAACATTGATATTAGCAGAGTTGACATAGCCTTCTATAAAATAAACTTAGCATGATACAGAAAAGAGAAGGGGGCTTTGATTAGATAGGGTCAATTAAGACTGAATTTAAAATATAAAGATCTCATATCACTGTTTTTGTTTTTAATTAACTAAGCTTAGAAGCTCTAATATATTGTGTTCTATTCAGTTTATAGCCAACTTAAATTATAGGTATGAGAATATGATTACATTCTAATATATGGTAGATGAATATCCTTTTTTTAACCTTTAGAATTCAGAAATAGACTCTCCCATTACCAATAGCCATAACTTTTAATTTACGTATTATTTACTTTAGAGAAAAAAAAAGCATTTCATTCATGCTTTCTTGCTGTTCGTTTATAATTATTTGTGACAGAAAATGAATAAAATACATGCTTGAATTACAGATACCAATGGATCAGATAACTCCATCCCAATGGCTTATCTTACACTGGATCACCAACTACAGGTAGAGAAGTACTTTCTTATTGAAAGTTGACTTTTTTCTTCTTAGAGAGTTTAAGCTGACAATTGTGTTGCTACCTGTCATTGTATAGTCCTTAATTTATCCTTTTAGTTGGCCTCCTTAAACTTTCTAGAATCAAATCAAAATAATTCTCTTGGTTAAGTTAATCAAACTTTAAATTGGCAGAATCATATTCTTATCTTTTCAGTCATCTTAAAATCCTCCAGTATCTTTCTTTAGTACTGCTAAGCATTACATTTTCACTCTTTAATTTTAGTGCATTAAAACAAAACTCATAAGCTTATTTCCATTTAATACATTTGTGATACATTCTCATGTTCATAGTGACTGAAAATGTAAATAATATACTTCAGTGCCTCCTCATGAGTATGAGGGCTATAAACATCATTTAGTTTGATCCTGTTTGCAACCTGAAATGTCATACCAGAGACTACAACTCCAACAGTCGTGGTTCTCTGTAACAGACTGTTAAAACAGCAAGAGTAAATTTAAATGCTGAGTTAACTCTGACAAAAGGACACTGAGATTTTCTAGGGCATGGTTTAACACTTACTTTTAAAAGATCATTGCTTTAGTGCTCTAAAAATATATCACAGTCTCTGTCTTAACTCTCATCTTAGCTAGATATTGAAATTTGATTTAATTATGTTTTAACATTCCTGATTATTTTCAGCCTCTAGCACCGTGCCCAAACTCCAAAGAATCTATGGCAGTGTTTGAACAGCATTGTAAAATGGCACAAGAATATATGAAAGTTCAAACAGAAATTGCATTGTTATTACAGAGAAAGTAAGTTATTTTTATGAATAAAAATAAAAATACATTAGTATTTTGAGTTTAAAATATGATAAGGTGCAATGAAAACGTAGTTTTTAGAATTAGTCATTAAGTATACTTTCAACTTGTTTAAGCTTTAAGCACCCTTTTACTAAAAATTTTTTATGCAAAACTCAGTCTTTTTGACTATATCATATTAGTGCTATGGAAAATAAACTGGTGCTCTATACCCGTTGTTTTATGTTCTCAGAGCTGTTTAGATTTATTATTATAAAGATTTATTGTTTTCTTGTACATAGACAAAATAATTTGATTTACTAACATTCAGTTGTGCCTTATCTTAGAAACATTTTTGTAGATACATTTTTTCCAGGTGTATGTTTAGAATTGGATTACTTATTAAAAGACTGTATTTCATAACTGAGTGTTTTTCTGAGGAGTTATAGAAACTGCCCTCCTCCCTTTTTAAAGAAACCCAGTCTAATTTCCTCACTACTAAATTCATAATTCTTAAATATGTATGTATCTTCAGTTTTCTTAAGCATGACCTTCATGAAATTTTATACTTAGGAAACAATTATTGGTTGTAACTAAAATGAAGTGTTAAGGAAAAAATTTTGGCAACTTTATATATGTATGATAATAGGATTCCCTTCATTAATTTTAATCTAAATAAATGAAAGTTGTTTTTTTCTGAATTTGTGAAAAGCTTTCTGTATGTACTTCAAAAAAAAGAGAGAAGAAATTGTTTTATCACAATTTATTGATACAGTGATTTAAATGGAACCAACCTGGTATTTGAAAGGTAAGCCTAAATAGGAAATTAAATACTACAGTCTGGAAATCGTAGAAGTAATTATCGAACTGCTGGCACTTTATGTTGAAAAAGCTTGATTTCTTATTTCACGTATTTAACCTATACTTTTGCCATACTTTAATCATTTGAAAGAAGAATTCTATGCTGGAAAAAACAAATGGTGGATTAGGGTGTTGGCTGTGAAAACTATGACAGTTTTAATCAATTTTAAATACTTTCAGAAGTAGTATTAGGTAGTTATTTTACTTGAGGACTTTTTATTAATTATCCATTTATATCCAGTAACCTCACTTTAGGAAATGCTAAAGATGCATCTTTTTCGGGAATACTTAATAGTTCCCAAATAAAAAGGACTTAAATATTTAAGTTTATCAGACTATAAAAGAATGAGGGCCTTTCCTGAAAATGCTTGCAAATATAAGTGTTTTAAAATAAGTGGTACTTTGTCATTTTTCTCACTGCTTTAAAATGGGAAAAAGCTTTAAATTGGATAGCATTTATTTTAATTAGATGGCAAATTTTCTATTAACTTACCACCCTCTACTACAGTTAAGTAGGATTGTGACTTCAGAATGTGAATGAGTATAAAAGTAGAATGTGAAGGATAAAAACTTCATGATATTTTCCCATAGCCACATAGAACCCTTCCCACCCTTTTTTCATCCTTCCTACACAAAAAGAGGATAGAAAATGAAATTTTCCGAAACTTTTATTTTACCATCTTATCTGCTTCACTAGTTATCCAAGTACAGTTACTTAATAAAAGGATTATGATATTTGTATGATTACACTAGAAGTAGATGAGAGTTCCACCCCAGCCCATAATTATATTTGATTAGTGTACCTAAGATGCAAAATGATAAACCAAGAATAAAAATTCTCATTAATTGAGCTTCCACCATCAGCTAGTAAGGTATGAATTTTTCCATCATGTGTAATATTATGTGGTATTTGTTTGTAGGCAAGAACTAGTTGCAGAACTGGACCAGGATGAAAAGGACCAGCAAAATACATCTCGCCTGGTACAGGAACATAAAAAGCTTTTAGATGAAAACAAAAGTCTTTCTACTTACTACCAGCAATGCAAAAAACAACTAGAGGTCATCAGAAGTCAGCAGCAGAAACGACAAGGCACTTCATGATTCTCTGGGACCGTTACATTTTGAAATATGCAAAGAAAGACTTTTTTTTTGAGGAAAGGAAAACCTTATAATGACAATTCATGAGTGTTAGCTTTTTGGCGTGTTCTGAATGCCAACTGCCTATATTTGCTGCATTTGTTTCATTGTTTATTTTCCTTTACTCATGGTGGACATACAATTTTACTGTTTCATTGCATAACATGGTAGCATCTGTGACTTGAATGAGCAGCACTTTGCAACTTCAAAACAGGTGCAGTGAACTGTGGCTGTATATGCATGCTCATTGTGTGAAGGCTAGCCTAACAGAGCAGGAGGTATCAAACTAGCTGCTATGTGCAAACATCGTCCATTTTTTCATATTAGAGGTGGAACCTCAAGAATGACTTTATTCTTGTATCTCATCTCAAAATATTAATAATTTTTTCCCAAAAGATGGTATATACCAAGTTAAAGACAGGGTATTATAAATTTAGAGTGATCGGTGGTATATTACGGAAATACGGAACCTTTAGGGATAGTTCTGTGTAAGGGCTTTGATGCCAGCATCCTTGGATCAGTACTGAACTCAGTTCCATCCGTAAAATATGTAAAGGTAAGTGGCAGCTGCTCTATTTAATGGAAGCAGTTTTACCGGATTTTGTTAGACTAAAATTTGATTGTGATACATTGAACAAAATGGAACTCTTTTTTTTTTTTTAAGGAGTAAAGATTTTTAATTCTGTGATTGTGTGTATGTGTGTTGAAACTGTAAAGCTTTTATGACTCTAATATTAATCTCTTAAATGAAATTAAAAGGCAAAAGAACATGATTGAGCTTAAATGATCATTTCTTCCTGCAGTGATTCTTGGATTGTTTTCTCATGTATTTGGGAAAAAAAAATGAAGAAAAATAATGGAAAATGGAAGTAATTACTCCAGCTAAAAAAGGCTCGGGCTTAGATTTCTTTTTATGATACCAAATGAGAAATAAACCAGGCAAATCAGAAGGAAGTTAAAGAAGTAAATATAAATTCAACAAGTATCCTAATTATCCTGGATATTGGAATATTTGATTTTCCTTACAATCCCATTCTAGAATGCCTGCCGCCTTTCAACACTTTTAAGAGAATTTCAACACTTATAGAGTATTTATATTGTTAACAGTAATTTTGCTACCAAAACCTTCAGAATAACTTTAATAATAAAATGACATTGAAATAATAGACTATACAAACTATATTTTTTCAGTTGGTGTTAAAATAAGTCATATTTTGATACCAATACAAGATGTCTTTTTTAAATAAGGATGTCATCAATCTGATTTTTATAGCATTAATGTTTTAAGAAGAAAAAGTTCAGAATGAAAGCATTAATTGCTGTGATTATTAGAATTCTATCATGACTGTATTGTAGTTTTTGCTCTATTCCAGATAAGCAAGATCTAAGAAGTTATCAAAACTATTCTTTAAAATGCTAAAGCAGGTAACTTTTTCTTCCATTATTTTTTCCTCCTACTGCTGAGTTTTATAATGAATTCCTTGTGTATACAAGCAATACAGGTGAAGGACAGTTTGTACTAAACTGTTATTTTTAGCTTCTTCAAAAGCTATTTTAGAAAGCTTCCTGGAAATAAATGTCTTCTATCATTTAATTTAAATAAAAGGAGTGTTATTGTTCCCAAATTTGATTACCTAGCTGAAACAGATATTGGGTTCAGCATAGTAATAGTAAAATAAAATTGGCAGAGAAAATAACTGTAGACTAGGATAAAGCATGACTCCTCCATAGCATTGTTGCTTGTATGTACATCTGTCACTCCACTGAAAGGGACCTAGTCACTTTAAAGAGGCCTTTTATCTCAGAGCACGAGATATCCAAGCGTGAATGCTAAGGCTTGATGTTTCCATTAGGATTTAGCATTCGAGATTTCAGATTTTATTTATAGTCATTGATGTGTTTTGCTGTATCATAACACATTTAAAGGGAAATTTTATTATGGTTTTTACATGTAGTCATTTCATAAAAATATCCAAATAGGTAAATGGAAGAAAATAGTAGATTTTAGTCATGGTACCAAATGCAAGAGGCTGTTGAACAGTTGCTTGTTTGTTTACAGTAAGTTCCTTGGGATTTTCAGTACTGTAGTTGCCCTGGACATTGAGTACAGTTCAGCCTTACTCTGTTTTTAAGTAGTTGTGTTGTCAATTTCATGCTTTTAAGTCCTGATGATCCCTGGAGATGGGAGAAAAAGATACCCAGGGATAATTAAATCCACAGCCAGTTTCATCAGTGTCCTCATCCATCAAACCTGCAAATAAAAATGTTAACAAGGAGCCAAACTTATTCGTTCTGGTTTTACAATTTATTTTGACTATTTTTTGGGGTGGAAATTGCAAACAGCCAAGCAAGTGGCTGGAATGCCCCAGTCTAAGAAATTCAAAAACAATCACTGAGTAAGCCCTAATTATATTTGACTCTTGCCTCCAGGGAAAGCAAGCAAGCTTTTCTCTAATCTAGAGGGAAGTATTCGTGAGCAATAAAAATCACTTTTTTGAGTTGAATAATAATCAGTTAAGAATATTTACCATATAGCAACACAACATATAAAGATTTGTTAAAAGTTGTTTACAAATGTTTGACTATTTTTGCTGAAGTATTTTAGAGTATTGAATGTCTTCTCTCTTCAAGTTTCTTTCATGTTCCTAATTTCAGCTCCTGTAGCCAGAGATCACAGGTCTTCCCTGTGAAACTTTGGTTTCTTTCTATAAATGTGTGTGGTTTTCAGCGCTCAACTCCTGTCTTCAAAATGGTAGTAAGTTCTACTTCTACTTCTGTTATTCAGAACATTTTATGTCAAATGATGTAATGCAGAAATCCTTGTGCATATTTGTAACTGAAGGAAGCTTTTTAGATTTATTTTTGTTTTTAATAAAATTCAGATTCCTATTCTAAACTGGTACATAAAAGTGGTGAATGACTTGTATCAGCAAATGAGCTGTGAAGTGTTCTGCTTTAGCACCATGTTTACCTTACACAGAACCTAGTAAAAACTGAAATGTCACTTTTGTACGATAATCATGGTTTTTAAGAGGCTGGGTAATTGGCCAGTTAACACATCATCTCTTGCATTTCAAAATTTTGTGTTAAATGGAGCTCTTCACAATTTCATTCTATGAAGCACAACACATCATACATTGCTAAGTGATTCTTCTCATCAGAAAGCTGATTTCTTAGAGCATTTCTAAGTTAAATTAGGTGTTTCATTCATTTTTCAACCTGCTGGCTTTCCAACCTAAACACATGCACACATTCTTATAAACTCTACCTTCATTTTAGTAAATCCATCCATTCATTTGCTCATTCTTTTAATAAATATTTGTTTATCATATATTATAAACTGCACTGCTATTACCAATACCAAGTTACATGTCCATTTCAGTCACACAGTAGTTAGATGGTATTCCCATCTTACAGATAGGAAAATAGGCTCCTAAAGGTTAAGACTTCTGCCTGAGTCTGCTTTTCCATCATCATCTGTTTCAGGCAGAATCTCATGCATGGGGACACTGTGGCCACTATTAGTCCATGATGCAAAGAAGAGCATAAGAAAAATCTTAGATTGAATGGCAAACAAAGGAATAGAACAAGATAACTTATAACTAGAAGATGCAGGGGCTTTGTGACCGCTCTATAGATAGCAACAAAGCCAACATTGAGACCCACCCCCATGTCTTTTAAAACCCAAGTCTGTGGTCTTTGCCATGCTGTAATTTTAAATGCTCTCCAAATTCTGAGGTGATTTAGCTTTCACATTGACTTATTTAGCAGGTGGGAGATCTGCATTGTTTTAAATTGGGGTATAATTCATATATGATAAACTGCACCCAATTTTTTAAAATGCAGATATCCTACCTGCCAAATAAGTCAATGTGAAAGCTAAGTCACCTCAGAATTTGGTGAGCATTTAAGTAAAAGTGTGCTGCTGACAGAGTTTTAACTTACGTATTCGCTTGTGAAACCACCCCAGCAGTCAACATCCTCAGTATGTCTACCACTCCCAAAAGTACCCTCCTGCCCCTTGCAATTGAGCCCTTCTCTCACCCCAGTCCCCAACCACTGATCTGCTTTCTAACAATATAGATTAGTTTGCATTTTCTACAATTTTGCATAAATGAAATCCTAAAATATGTACACTTTACTTCTTAAGCCTTTTCCCCACTTGAATAGTTTTTGTAATTCCTTTGAGAGGAATTTTAAGTTTTCTGTTATTTTTCTTTTCTTTATTTTTTTAAGTTGCAGCTGCTTTCTGCTTGCTGAAAATCCCAGGAAAGACTAGGTTGGTTGTTATGCCACAGAACAATTTGCAAAACAATATTTTCAGTAACAGTGAAGATAGTCTTTGTAAAAATGTTTGACACTATCTCATACAGATGCTGTCAGTGGTCCTTCCTGATATGGTGGTGCACGCAGAAATAATATTTGCATTGGCAGATCATGTAACACTTAACACTAGGCCCTATACTCCTTTTCCATCCATGACTAGACACTGATCTTGGAGGTTCCAACACCCCCTGCCATGCAGTTCCACCAAAACGGAACTTCAGTTTAAATGACCTGCCCATCAGTTACTTTAGGCAGCCTTTAAATCAGTAGCTTCTATGTTATGTATAACTTGAGTCTTCCAAAATACATAAGGCCACTTTTAAATGAAGCTTTTTTGAGAAATGAATGGCTATTTAACTCTATTTGAGTGTCATGGTACTTTCAAATTTCCAAGTCATGAAAGGCATTACTTTTCCTTTAGTTTAATGGTTAATGATATCTTATCAGTGCTATATAGCAGCAGGATCATTGCTTTGAAAGCACCAGAAATTACTGAGTAAATGCTGGATATTTATCTTCTGAAAAGCAAAAGTAACTTACAAAATGCAGTTACTTTTCAGACTTCTTGCATGTTTCTGTTTGTGGATACCTCTTCTTTAGTTATTACTGGAATGATTACATTAATCATTGATTGGCTCATTTACTAAATTCAAATTAGAGACTGAAGAAACCTGAAACTGGGTGTAACTTTGGTTGTAGAATTAATGGTGGTATTCCCTCATCATATGCTGTAGATTAAAAGCTCTTGGCTTTTAATCAGTTTCCTACAAAGGTCCTTAACTAAATATCCATCTAAAATGTGATAGACATCTTACTTAGAAAAATTGGCACCACTCTTGTTCCTTTTGCAGGTACCATGAAAATATTATCTAACCTGCATGTGAAATGGATGAATTATATGCTTACAAAGCAGATCTACTCCTGTACATTGGGGCTGTGATACTATTAGTACATTCTTAGAATTATGTAGTCAGATTTCAGTTTTACTATCTTCGCATTCATGGTTCCAAATTTTATGTTTAGGAGGACTGAGGAAGTAGTATAGATTTCCTTGGCCTACACTGAACATTTCTTCCTATTGTGCTTTCTTTTTTATCCATATCAGAAAATGCCTTAACCTCAGTGCCTCAGACCATGTTCACTATCTCCATATTCACTAGGATGTAAGTTTGGCTGTTGCCCAAAATAATGGCTGAAACAAGTTAGCAGTTCTTTTTTTCTCGTATGAAAAACTAAAGTAGTATAATTCTACACATCTGCATTGCCGCCAAAGGGAAGAGGAAAAGGGTAAGAGCTGTGAAGGTGCACATCATTTACACTCATATGTTTTGACCAGAACGTAGTCAAATGGCCACTCCTAGCTGCAGAGAGGCTGGGAAACATCTCTATAATGGATAGCCACATGCTTCACTTAGGAGATCAGATAGAGTTAAGTTACAGGTGGAGGATTGGAAGGTTATAGGAGACAAGAATAGCCTCTGCCGCACTCCCTTGGGAAGGAAAGTAGGCCACTGCCTTGAACCACTTCCTCCTTCCCCACTCTCCACAGTAAAAGGGGAGCAGGAAAACCTGGCCTCTCACTAGAATGCACAAGTAACTTGCATCTTCATTAATGTAAAACTCTGATCAATATGGTGTACACATACCTGGAGATTTTCATGTATTTATAATTGCAGCTTGGAAAAATAAAACTTCAAAATGTGTTTTAAGTTGAAACACCTTAGCTGGAAACTAGACTTGAAATAATTTAAATATTCAGTATCAGACAGTGTCCCTTAGAAAAGAAACTGGTAGGAAGTCCATTATGAAAAGAAAACAAAATTTAAATTACAAGCATAAAAAGGTGTTAACAAACTTAGAGATGTCAACAAAGACAAAGAGAAAGAAGCTAACATTTATTAAGTGTATATTATGTTTCAAGCATTTCTTAAATGTGACCCTTGCTTTAGAGGTAAGCCGAAGCACAGAGGAGTTTGAAAGTTTGCCCAGGTAGTAAATTATGGACTCCAGTTCACACCCAGGTCTACTAAGCCTTAAGCCCTACAAAACTCTCATTTTTAATTAGTATAGAACTTGTAGTGTATTTTCTTGTTAATAAAAGGGAAGAGAGCTAGATTCCTAGGCTCATTCACAAAAGTATATTTGGTCCTTAATATAAATGAAATAATAATGCTATTGAATGGAATAATTACAAAAGACTATGAAAGAAAATTAAAAAGTGAAGTGGTTGATGTCCAGATGTTGGCATTGTGATTTTCCCCTTTTAAAAATTCTTTCCCTTATTACTGCTTTCTGTGCAATAAAAATAAAAACTAAGAGGTGGGGAAGTCTTAGACAACACTCTGACTAAGTTTTATTGGCATGGGGAACTCCACAGGACAGCTTAATGGGCCAGGTACCCAGGCCCTTTGCCATGGACACAATTAGAGCCTTTGCATTCATCCTACAAGAGCTGGAATTTCTCCTCCCACTATTGGCCACAACCTGGATCCCTCCAGGTAAGGGTGGGATCTGAAAGGAGGGGATTCTAAAGGTATTCCCTTGGATTTGATGAGAGAAATTCTGCTCCCAGAGTTTGATGGGAGAAAGTACACATTATAGGGAAATTCTGCTTCACAATGACAGTGTAGGACCAGGGATGTAACTTTTTTCCCAATTCCCCAAGTGATTCTGTTGCACAAATGTGAGAACCACCAAGACTTCTGGTTCCAAAATGGCAGCACAGAAGCAAGCTTGCTTTACTCCCCACCCCACTAACCCCCATACACAAAAAAAAGACAAACATATAGTGCCGAGATTATCACCAGCAATATTCTAGAATTCAAATATGAAGAAGAGATAGTTCCCAGAACCACAGGGAAGTGAAAAGACTCCAAGTAGTCGGAGAATTGGACCTCCATGTCCACAATGCCCTTCCCCCAAAAATTTCACCCCTCAGCTCAGAGTTCCTACACTGGAAAAAGAGATTAACGTTAACAACCACCTTCCCCACCATCTTGAGTTCCCTGTCAGGAGACCTGTCCCTACCTCAACCCATGGGAAGCATCAAGAGTGCCTAAGGGAAAAATACCCCTGAGGTCATCCAAAGACAAAGGCAGGAGGCAAGCCTTGGCAGCTATGTAACTCAGCCAAAAGAAACACCAAATCAGAGTGGCTCTTCAGCAACATCAGGGTATATGAGGTTCATTCCACAGGCGTCCTGGGCGTGAACCCCTGGCCAGCCTTCCGCACTACCAAGATACCCCTTTGGGTACTTTTCCGTCCCCATTTGGGTGGGTGGCAAACCTGGGCTTAAGGCACCATCTAGTGCCAGAAAAGAGGCAGGGACTTAGTGGGGGAAAATCAGTAGGTCCGATGGCAAAAAAATCTCTAACGTATCCAAAAAAAAAAAAAGCCGTACGGAGAAGACGAGTAAATAATTAATGCTTTGATGCAAAGACATAAATGTATATCCACTGGAAACTTAAGCAAACAGGAAACTATGACCGCCCAGACAAAATAAGGAACCAGGACCCAAACAAGACTGTGATATGGGAACTCAACAAGAATGCAAAATAGTTATAAGGAAACTCAGTGATTTTCAAGATAACACAGAAAATCAATTCAGAAGTTTATCAGAGAAATTTAACAGATTGAAATAATAAACATCTTGGAATTGAGAAATAATTTGCTGAATTAAAAAATTCACTAGAGGCTTTCAACAGCAGAATAGATCAAGCTGAAAAAGGAATCAGTGAGGGCGAAGATAGCCTGTTTGAAAATAGAGGAGAAAAAAGAATGTAAAAGAATGAAGGTAACATACCAGATACAGAAAATTACCTCAAAAGACCAAATCTAAGAATTATTGGTGTTCAAGAGGGAGTTGAGCAAGAGCAAGGGGTAGAAAGCTTATTCAAAGAAATAATAACAGAAACCTTTCTAAAACTTGAGTAAGAGGTAAATAGCCAGGTACGGGAAGGTCAGAGAACACCAAACAGGTTCAACCCAAATAAGACTACCCCAAGGTATATAGGAATCAAACTCTCAAAAGTCAAAGACAAAGGCCAGGCACGGTGGCTCATGCCTGTAATCCCAGCACTGTGGGAGGCTGAGGTGGGCGGATCGCTTGACCCCAGCAGTTCAAGACCAGCCTGGGCAACATGGCCAAACCCTGTCTCTACTTAAAATACAAAAAAAAAAAATTATTAAAATACAAAAAAGTTAGCTGGGCATGGTGGCATGCACCTGTAGTCCCAGCTACTTGAGAGGCTTTGATAGGAAGATCACTTAGTGCAGGAGATAGAGGTTGCAGTGTGCCAAGATCACGCCACTGGGGTGATCTTGTAAGTGGGGTTACATCAAGCTAAAAAGCTTCTGCACAACAAATGAAACAATAAAGATACAACCTACAGAATGGGAGAAAATGTTTGCAAACTATTCCTCTAATAAGGGATTAGTAACCAGAGTACACAAGGAGCTCAAACAACTCAATGGGAAAAAACAATACAATTTTAAAATGGGCAAAAGATCTGAATATACAGTTCTCAAACAAAGACACACTGGTGACCAACGGGTATATTAAACAATGCTCAACCTCACTAATCATCAGAGAAATGCAAATCAAAGCCACAAGGTAATATCGTCTCACCCCAGTAAAAATGGCTTTTATCAAAAAGGGAACAATTTGGTGAGGATATAGAAAATGAGGAACCCATGTACATTTTTGGTAGAAATGCAAATTAGTACAGCCACTATGGAAAACTGTATGGATGTCCTTAAAAAACTGAAAATAAAACTACCATGTGACCCAGCAATTCCACTACTGGGTATATACACAAAAGAAAAGAAATCAATATATGGAAGAGAGATCTGCACTCACATGTTTATTGCAGCACTATTCAAATAGCCAAAATATGGAATCAACCTAAGTGCTCATCAGCGGATGAATGGATAAAGAAAATGTGGCATACAGAGTAAATGTAAAACTATAAATTATTAAGTTAATGCCAAAGTAATTGTGGTTTCTGTCATTACTTTTAATGGCAAAT
The DNA here is from genome assembly GCF_009828535.3 of Hylobates moloch. NCBI lineage: Eukaryota > Metazoa > Chordata > Mammalia > Primates > Hylobatidae > Hylobates > Hylobates moloch. The sequence goes on along the minus strand of NW_026652277.1, from coordinate 108,231,522 downwards.
ATCGCAATTACTTTGACACCAACCTAATTTTGGAGATATACTACTCTATAATTAGGTTTATCACAGCATTGAGTAAAGAGAAAAAGACAACTTAAATACTCATTAATCAGGGTTAAATAAGTTATAGTAGAGCTACACCATATAATACTATGTAGCCATTAAAAGGCATGATATAGTTCAATTGGTGAAATCTGTCCATATTGAATCCCTTAAAATATTAAAAGATTGACACACCAAGAAGCAGGGTTTATAATACAAATCCAACATTTTCATTCATTATGTATTCATTATGTAACATTAATTATGTAAACAATTATGTAAGCAATGTAGTGAATTATGTAATCAATTATGTGACATATTAATTAAACAATTTAGAGAAACTACACAATCAATAGATGACCAAATGACATTTGATAATATTTACAAATAAAACAGGATTAAAATGAAATTTCCCAAACTTGATAAAGAACACTCACCAAAACCAACAGCATATTAATTAGTGAAAATGACTACTATCATTTTAATTAAACGTGAAATAACTAGGGCCTGAAACAAAGCAGAGATTCACTTTCTATCATAATCTAACATTTTCTAAAAGTTTCAGCTCAATGGAAAAAGCCCTCAAAAATGAGAATAGTTAGTAGTGTAAATGATGGAAATTAATTTTTTTTGTTTGCAGGATATAAAATTGTATAGAGAGTTCATGAGACTCTGCTTAAATACTGTTAGAATTAAGAGAATTTGGTAAAGTGACTGTATCTGATATATATCAAAATCAGTAGTTTTTCTTTATAATAATCAGAAGTAAAAAATCATATTTTAAAAAACTTAGTGGCAAGAGCAATAAAATTATAAAATATCAAGAAAAACATTTATCAGGAAATAGAAAGGGCTGAAGAAAAGTAAAGAGGCTTCGTGAATAATGTAAAACAAGACCTGAATTTAACATTTTCCTAAATGATAAGACAATATCAAATATTTGGTATAGATATATGTGCATATAGATTATGGATTTGTTTAATGTAATTTCAATTGGAAATCCAATGGAGTTGAGATTGGGTTTATTTTGAACTGGACAAAATGATTTTAAAGTTCTTAAGAAATAAATGCTCAAAGGTTGAGGTATAATTTATATGCAAACTGTACATTTAAGGTGTACAATTTGATAGGTTTTGACAAAATGTATTCTCCTGTGAAACCACCACAATCAAGAATGTGAGAGTTTCCCCAATCCCAAAAGATTCCTTGCTCCCTTTGATAATCCATCTGTCCTCCACCCTCATCCCCAAGCAACTACTGATCTGCTTTCTATAACTGTAATTATTTTGCATTTTATAGAATTTCATCCTACAAGATGTAGTCCCTTTTTGGCTGACTTTTTCATTCAGCATGATTTGATATTCACCCAAGTTATTAACATATAGTAATAGTTTCTTCCTTTTTAAAAGCAGGATTCCATTGTATCGATGTAACAAATTTTGTTTATCTAGTCACCTATTGATGGATATTTTGAGTTATTTCCAGTTTGGCACTCTTACAAAAATAGAGTTGATACTAATGTTTGTGTACAAGTCATTATGTAGACATGTGTGTTCATTTATTTTGGGTAAATACTTAGAATAGCTGAGTTTTATGATAGGTATATGTTTAACTTTTCAAGAAACTTCCATACCTTTCCAAAGTACTATGTAATTTTATATTCGCAGCAGCAGTGTATGAGAGTTGTGGTTGCTCCATATCCTTGCCCACGCATGGTATAGTCAGTCTTTTTCATTTTAACCATTCTAATAGGTGTGTGGTGGGACCTTATTGTGGTTTTAATTTGCATTTCCCTGATGACTGCTTTTAGCCCCTTGGCATGTGTTTATTGGGCTTTCTTTCATATAATTTCTTTGGTGAAGTGTCTTAAAATATTTTGCCCATTTAAAAAAATTGTATTGTTTCCCTTCTTCATATCGAGGTGTAAGACTTTGGTATATTCTTGTTACAGTTTGTTGTCCGATATCTGTGCTGTGAATATTTTCTTTTATGCTTGCCTTTCTATTTTCTTATTGATATTTTTCAAAGAGAAAAAGATTTAATTTTAAGAAGTCCAATTTATTAATTTTTTATTTTATGCTTCCTGTGTTCTGTTTTAAAAAATCTTTGCCTACCCTTCACAAAGATTTTTCCTTCTGTTCCTTCTAGGAGTTACTTATTAGGTTGGTGCAACAGTAATTACTTTTAATGGCAAAAACCACAATTGCTTTTGCACCAACCTAATAATTGAGCTTTTACATTTTGAGTATTTATTATCTTCGGTTTAAGGTAAGAATCAATGTTCATTTTTTTCCCATGCAGATATGCAGTTGTATTCCAGCACTATTAATTGACCTTCCTTTCCTCACTGAATTGCCTTATTGCTCTTGTTGAAATCAGTTGACCATATGTATATGAGTCTATTGGTGAATTCACTATTTTTCTCCATTGTTGTAGCTTTTTCATGTTGTAGCTTTATAGCACCTCTTGAAATCAGTAATGTAAGTCCTCCGATTTTGTTCTTTTTAAAAAATTATTTAGCAATTTCTGCAAAAATTTTAATATCAGCTTGTTAATTTTTACCAAAAAAAAATGTCTATTGGGATTTTGATTGGGATTGCCTTAAATGTATAGACTCAAGTTGGGGAAAATTGACGTCTTAACAATGTTGAATTTTCCAATCTATGAACATAGGAATTTTCTCCATTTAGTTAGATTTTTTCTAATTTCCCTCAGCAATGTTTTGTAGTTTTCAGTGTAGAGATGTTGGACTTGTTTTGTTATAGTTTTTACTTAGTATTAATATATTATTAATTTGTTATATTTATTATATACTATATATGGTAATAGATATATATAATAGATAATATAATATATGATATATATTATATATTATATTATGTTATAATTATATATAATATATTATATAATTATATTATTTTGTTATATTTATTACTTAGTATTAAAATAGCAAAACATATAATATATTATATTTTGTTATATTTAATACTTAGAAAGTATTAAATATAACAAAACAAGCCTCGATTAAAAGTAAAAATATACCCTTGGACACAACATTCCTACTTTGAAAAATCTATAGCCTTAAGGATATCTGTATGTAAAGACATAGATACCAAGAAGTTATTTGAAACACGGTGTATAATGGCCCCCAAATTTTTTATTAAAAAAATAACTTCAACAACAAAAATGTCTGTCAATAGGGGAAAGATTGAATCAATTATGGTAAATTAATGTTTTTTAAAGGAATGCATTCATTCTATATACAGAGATCTAGATGGAAGTCTGTGACCTATTGCTGCATGAAAATAGGACATTGAAGAGCAAATATACTATTTTGGTCAAAAAAAACTGTTAAGCAAGACAAAAAATTATAATATGATATGCATATGAATACAGAAAAAAAGAGAGAAGGATACTCTTAACAGTGTTTATCCCAGGAAGGGTGGATGGTGATGGAGAGCTTATTACCGTTTTTCTTATACATTTCTTAATCACTAGACATAAAAATACATGGTGTAGGCATTATAGCATATATAATACAAGTGACCCTGATATCAACCTGCTATATTTACCACAGTCTGTAAATAGTGTGGCAAAGAATCTAACATTTTGAGGAGAGATGTGAAAGAAGGAGAGAAGACGCAAGAGCCCAGCATAATGAATCAGTCTGTAACCATTGAGAGGGAACAAATTGCGACTAGCAGTTTTCCAGATTATTCTACAGTAATAACCACCCACATATACGTGAATCATAAATCTTTCTGCAGCCCAATAAGGTTTTCAATCTGAAGCACACAAGGAAAGCTGTAGGAAGTGGTATTGTCTCTTGAGGGAAAGAAATGGAGGCACATTCATTAATCTCTGAGAAACAAATCTCAGTCTCTGCCTGCCCTGGAGACACTTAGTTTATGGAGTTGTCAACAGACTCATCAACAGAACACACACATGAAACTTGTGTAGACAAAAGCACCTTTATGCCTAACTGATCAGACACTGCAACTGGGAACCAAAGGAGCATGTCATCTTCATGCTCACATACCTTTAAGAGCAGAGTGAAATGGCCTTTAAACTTTGCTTAGTCATTCATTCAAACAGATAAAGGGAAAGTTTCCTGCTGTGCTCTTGTTCAGGCCTTGCCAATAGATGACACTTGCCAGCCACTTGGGGACATCACAGCAGACCAGAAAAATTACCCTAGAGAGATACCTTAGTTTTAAACATGGCTTAGCGTATTTGCACATTTGGGAGGCATCGGGTTAATCTACTTTTTCCCATATTAGCCATGCCAACTATTGCAGTTAAAACTGCATACTCTTAATTTAGGTGACTTTATGTTAAAATCAACAGAAATCACACACTCTTTGGGTTGGTCTATAAATCAAAAATATAGGAAATAGGCATTTTTTTCTTGCCTAAACAAGCTTGTAGCTGAGCCAATTTTGCTGCCTGAAATGTTTAAGCATTGTTGCTATAATTGGTCCTTAGAGCTTCATTCCTTAGTGCTTCATTTAGGATTTCAACAACCTGCCATTCCCCGTAAATAGCAACCTGTCATAACGACAAATGTGGAGGTGGTTGGTCCGAAATGCAAAGTATTCAAGCGGGCTGTTGTAGCAGACTGTTCCGTGGATAAGCAAGAGGCAGGTACATCAAAATGAAACAGCCAAGTTTGCCCCAACTCAGAGACAATGCTTTGATTATTTGAGAGAAAAAATGTCTTATTTTGTACTTTTTTTTCCCTTTTATTTTTGGTTTGGTTTGGTTTGGTTTGGTTTTTTGAGACAAGGGCTCCCTCTAGCCCAGGCTGGAGTGCAGTGGTGTAACCACGGCTCGCTGCAGCCTCAGCCTCCTGGACTCAAGTGATCCTTCCACCTCGGCCTCCCACATAGCTGGGACTGCAGGCACATGCCACCACACCCAGCTAATTTTCCAATTCTTTGTAAAAACAGAGTCTCCCTATGTTGCCCAGGCTGATCTCAAACTCCTGGGCTCAAGTAATCCTCCACCTTGGCCACCCAAAGAGCTGGGATTACAGGCTTGAGCCACCATGCCCGGTCATTATTTTATACTTTCAAAAAGCCAAATGGGACCACTAATTAAATATTTATTACTTAAAAGATCTCCCTTACCACCTTTGTTCCAAATTCTCTTATACTGCTGGCAGTTATGAGTGGGGCATTTTATTAGCCACTAAAATGTGACCTTTCACCTCACAAGACTATCCCTCTTTAAGCTGATTTTGAGAACATGTGGATATGCTCCCTTTAATTGTTTTTATGAATATTATTTTTAGTGATCTTTATAAGTGTATATGTACACATATATACACACGTATATGTAAATGTGATTTATATATGTATACACAGAGGAATAGCCCAGATCCGATTCCAAATGCCTGTAATCTTTCAGTATTGTTAATGTTACCATCTCCATTCTCCACTAGGGATAATTCATTTCCTCTGTTACAGATACTTCAGGTGTTGATGATAAAAATGTATCAAATGGTGGGAGAGGCTCCGCGCGGTGGCTCACGCCTGTAATCCCAGCACTTTGGGAGGCCGAGGTGGGCGGATCACAAGGTCAGGAGATCGAGACCATTCTGGCTAACACGGTGAAACCCAGTCTCTACTAAAAAAAATACAAAAAATTAGCCAGGCATGGTGGTGGGCACCTGTAGTCCCAGCTACGTGGGAGGCTGAGGCAGGAGAATGGCATGAACCTGGGAGGCGGAGCTTGCAGTGAGTGGAGATCGCACCACTGCACTCCAGCCTGGGCGACAGAGGAAGACTCTGTCTCAAAAAAAAAAAGTTGGGAGAAAAATAGAATTAATATGAATTTGTTTATTCCTCCTTTTAGAAAAGATTCTAAATCTTCTCACAGTTACAACAATATTAACATAAATTCTTCACAGTCATCTTGAAAACATTACCTTGATTTAAGAATCAGTAAATATCCTGGGAACAAAGGTAAGCGTCAGGCTCCCAGTGGAAGATCTCTAGGACAGTAGGAAGAGTCCTTGTGCCAAGTTACTGCTGCTCTGTAAAGGGATGTGTTGGCAATACCAGCTCACTGGCAAGTCTCTCAGATAAAATGGCAGGGTAGCATTCCCAGATACAACATATGACCCATTGTCAGTCTTGTTGTATAAACCTGGGGGACACCGAGAAAAACAGCTGCTTCCAAACATAAGTAAAAATTGAACTTAATACTCTAACCACCATAAATTGTAGGATTATTTTTGTAAAACCATAAATGTACACTATGACTAAATGAGTCATTTACAGAATATCCCTTCAGTTATTAACGTGGCATAAATACTAATCCCTGAAGATTAAGTTGAACACTAATCACTTTGAACATTCAAAGACCTTTTGTAATCCCGAGTTTCATATTTACATATGGTAATTTCCCCTGTGATAGCCGAGTAGGGCAGATCATTGCCATGTAAGCAGTAATGCATGACAAGGCCTGCTCTAACAAGGAATGGGGTTTCCATCTTTTCTCCCAGTCCCCCCGCTCCACCTTCATTCCCAATGTGAGCTTAATTAAAACTCCTCAGAACTTGGCTCTGTTTAACACAAGGGCAAAACAAGCCCAGAAATGCTGACAAGCTCTTCCACCTCTGCCTGCTGGATCACTCATTAAGGGTCATGATTTTATGGCACATGCATGGTGGCCTGGCCACAGGTTTGGAGAAGCCTCAAACCAAGAAGCAGAATACACCTTAGTAAGTTAAGAATTTGCCTTACTTTTTAAATGTCTTTTAATGATGAATTTTAATTTTTAAGAGAATTCATGCACATAGTTTTTTAATCAATTTTTTTTTACAAAATGAGCAGCTGCTGTCCAACCTCCTGCTCTGAAACCATTTCTTCTATTTACCCATATGTGTAAATAACATACTTATACTGCTGTTTCCTCGTTTATCAATTTTGCATACCAATATTTTGACTGAACCATTTCTCAAACCATTTCTTCTATTTACCCCATATTTGTAAATAACATGCTTCTACTGCTATTTCTTGATTTATCACTTTTGCATACCAAATTTTTGACTAACGCGACAGTAATGGAGGATTTAGCTGGTTTATGCACACTTCTGCCATCTCCTCTACCCTTTTATCCCTATAGAATTGGATCACAATGTTAGAGTTGATCACAGTAAATATTGCATTTTTTTATAATATGAAGCTTATGACTATATAAATTATGTTTACTGCTGATTCAAGTAATGTATTACTGTGATTGCAATGGTCTGAATGTTTCTGTCCCCCCAACATTTACATATTGAAATATCAATCCCCAAGGTGATGCCATTTGAAGACAGGACCTTTGGGAGGTGATTAGTTCATGAATGTGGAGCCCTGGTGAATGGGATTAGTTCCCTTATAAAAAAGAGACCCTGGAGAACTCCCTCACCCTTCTACCATGTGAGGACACAGTGAGAAGATGGCAACTATGAACCAGGAAGCATGTGCTCACCAGAAGCCAAATCTGCCAGAACTGTGTGAAATAAATTTCTGTTATTTATAAGCCACCCGATCTATGGTATTTTGTTGTAACAGCCTGAATGGAATAAGAAAATAATTATATTGCCTTTCTCTTAAAATTATTTGTTTTCTCCTAGTACCTTTTTCATTTGCCTATAGATTTATCTTCTTTTTAAATAAGTGCTTCAACGCATGTATCACCAACACCTATCAATAATTTTTCAACACCAGACCGCTCAAACACCAGACCTCTCAGATCTGTTTCTCCTTCAAAGACATCTTTCTGCAGCTGCCCCATACGCTTCCTCCAGCTCCAATACAAACTCTCTCTAGGCCGGTGCTGAGCTGTCATCCTGTGACTTCCTTTTGCTGTTTTCCTGGGATGGATCCCTATTTCTTGGATTTCATGTCGTTCTTTTTCATGGCTTACTCCTTCATTCACTGATTTTGCCCAATGGCTTCATCAGAAAGGGCACAAGTAGGTAAATTTTTAAATTCATTATATGTCTGAAAGTATCTTTATTCTACACCAGCTGCCCAGTGGCCCCTTTATTTCTTTCCCCCAAGATGCACCCAAGTTCTGCAGTCCCTGCCTTCTTGCTCAACTGTTTTTGGTACCATTTTAGGCTTGGGGGACTGGTCTTTTCAGCATTTAAAGGTCCATCCTATTACCAGTTAAGGAAATTCTTGCCTTATGGTTATATAATTGCCTTTAAAAAAAAATCCTTGGGCTTTTTCCCTACAAGGACATGGATTGGGATGAGGGGAGGGAGAAGGTACGAGTGAAGAACTCAGTGGCCTGAAATCGACTCTCTTTGCACTATGAGGACTTGGCCATTTTCCACAACAGAGAGTTTAGAGGAATGCTGTCTCGCGCTGCCATGGGCCACAGGGTGTGGTGGCAGGTCTTATATGCTCCAACATCTGGCCCTGAAGAATCATGGTTGGTCAATCTCAGAGGGAGGAATGAGCTGTAAACCTATAAGAAAATCAACACCATTTTTTTCCCTAACGTACCCAAAGCAATTCTATATACATCTGACAAGGGAGCAGGAAGGGGAATCTAGAGTGCTGCTCAAATTAAAGGGAGAAGGAGAAGAAAGATTATTGGCTACCACCATCTCCCTCACCCTTCCCCCTTGCCTATCTCACTCTGTAGAGGTTAGAAACACAAGATTTGCATTTCCGGCTCCTGTTGCAAATCAGAGTAGCTGAGTGACCCACATTTGGCCAATGAGTACTTGTGGGGCAGGCTGCTGGGAGGCTTCTGATGGAGGCTTCTTTTTCCAGACAATCAGGCAGAGGCTTGGGAGGAAGCAAGCTCTTGCTGCCACCTGTCCTTCCTTTTTAGGATGTGCTGTGAGGACCTAATGTCTGCAACTATCATGTACGAAGGTGACAAAGAGCCCAAATGCAGCTGAAGGAGCAGAGAATGGGAATGACCTTGATGAGCTGCACCAGCAATCCTGAGACCACACATCTAACTTCTTAAGGAAGCAATAAATGTCCCTTTGTGGGAAGCTACAGCAACTCAGGTTTTCAGTCACTTGTAGCTGAAAGTATGCCTAACTGATACCAGGAGTCAAGGGGAGCCTTTCCTATACCACCATGTCCCTGCCATGATTGTTCATGTGCTTGGCTCAGTCCTATCCACAGATGGGGGATGTGGCCCTTGCAGGACTTACCATCAGCTTCTCCGTACTGCTGATCTGACTCTGAGCTTGTACCCTCATAGGATGACTGCTTCCCTTTAAGGTTGGAGTCCTGCCTTGATGTTGCCCTTGCTGGCCCTAAACTTACCAATGGCCATCATGGAATCTGGAATTTTATACACCCCATTCTATTGGTAGGGACCCTCTTAGCAGCTCACCCATCCTTCTTGGACTGGGCAATTCCATGCTTGTCTGGACAAATATGGTCTGTTCCCAGATGTCCCATCCAGCAGCTCATGAGACCCTGTCACCCTCTGGTGGACCTTTTCAAGGTCAGCTGCTTGCCTGAATGATCACACCATTACCTTCTACTGAGCACCTTGCTCTCTGGACACCAGAGTCCTCCTGCCTGGATAAACTTCTTTCCTGACCTTCAGCTGACTTTGCTGACCTTTCCTTCCCCAACACTTGTTTAACCCCAGAGAGGTGCCTGGCTCCATGTCCTGCCCCCTGAGTAACATCATAGTACCCAGCAGATGGCATCTAGGCCAAATGACTTCATCCCTTACATGGCTTCTAGTCTGATTAAATCCCTTATTCTATTACCCATTATATTTAAGTTATAACTACTTCTACTTCTTTTTCAGGTGAGCAGAGTATAATTGCTCAATAAAGTGAAGGTTAATCGGAAAGTGGATAGAATAAAAAATGTCTTTATCACGTAGGTTTTGCTTAAAGAAAAAAAAAATCATCCCCCCAAAAAATACTTTCCATTCCTAATTATTCCTAATACTGTCCCAGATTCTTTTATTTCAATTAAAGGCTTAATTTAGATGAAAATTAAGTTTAAGCTATAATGTCAAGGAATGTTCTTTTTGCCTTTCTTTTCATAGGTGGTGATTTTTTTCAAACAGGCTAGGGATTCAAGAGAATATTTTTATCTGTTCGACCAACATCATGGCTATGATAACCAGACCAAGGTTCCCAAGGCTATTGTGGCTCCAGAAGGATGTGTTTTGCTCCTGTGGGTGACTGGAGTGTGCTTCCCTGACAGCAGCAGTCTTCCTGGGCCTGACGTCGACTGATCCGTCTTCACTCAGCAGATAAAGGAGTAGGTGGGGTTGTGCAGACAGGAGGTCCCAGCAGCCGCAGCTGCACAGCTCCTGTTGTTTCCCCTTCCTCAGATGGGATTTGTTGCTGGTGCAATTACCAGCCACCGTTTTGAGTGTATTACAAGTATGAACCTCGTGATCACAAGATCTTTCTGAGTTAGGTAACATTATTATCCCCAGTTTACCAATGAGGACACTGACGGAGTTCAGAACACGCTACCCCAGAATACGTCATCTTGTCATACTATGTATTTTAGACTTGAAGGAAATTGAGAAAACCGCAAAAGCAGAAGGTCACGCTCTGATCTTCCCTCGCCCTCTTTCCCCTGAAATGGGCCATTAAACCTCACTGACCTTCCCCTGAAAATTGGTCGTAAAACTCTCATTTCAGAAGGGCCCTCCCTATACCCGGAAGAAAGGAAAGAAGACACAGAGAAGACTGAGCAAACAGGCGTTGCTAAATTCCACCCCCGCCCCTGCAGTTTATTACCATTAGACCATAGCCTTTTGTCCTCCAGTCATACTTCCGTACAACTATCCATAAAAATACAGAGCCCCCTCTTACCCATGGAGATACATTCCAACATCCCCAGTGGATGCTTGAAACCATGGATAATACTGAACTCTATATACACTGGGGTTTTTTCTGTACATACATACCTATGACAAGTTTAATGTATAAATTAGGCACAGTAAGAGATTAACAGCAATAACTGATAATAATATAGAACAATAAGAAAAATATAACTAATAAAAGTTATGGGAATGTAGTCTCTCAAAACATTTTAATATACTCACCTTCTTGTGATGAGGTGATTACATTGGACAAAGGGATGTTTCCAATCCTAGGTGAAACACTCAGAAGAGTGCACAGTTTAAAACATGAATTGCTTATTTCTGGAATTTTCCACTTAATACTTTCAGGCCGTGGTTGACCTCGGGTGACTGAAACCATGGATTAGGGAAGACTACTATACCCGTATTTCCCTGTTTCTTGAAGTCTTCATTTCTGAAAGCTCCCGTGCCACATAAAACTTATATTAAATAAGTTTGTATGCTTTTCTATTGTTTTTGTTCATTTGTTTTTAGACTGGGTCTCGCTCTGTTGCCCAGGCTGGAGTGCAGTGGCGCAATCTCAGCTCACTGCAGCCTTGACCTCCTGGGCTCAAGCCATCCTCCCACCTCAGCTTCTCTAGCAGCTGGGACCACAGGTGTGTGCCACCACACTTGGCTAATTTTTTGTATTTTTTGTAGGGATGGGGTTTCACCACATTGCCCAGGCTGGTCTGCAACTCCTGAGCTCAAGCAATCCAACCGCCTCAGCCTCCCAAAGTGCTGGAATTACAGGCTTGAGCCAACGTGCCTGGCCTTTTCTCTTGTTAATCTATCTTTTGTCATAGGAGTCTCAGCCGTGCACCTGACGGGTGAGCAAAATACTATGTTTGCTCCCTACCACACAAAGGCACGGGGAGGTGAAACAGTTTGCCTAATGTTACCTAGCTAGTGAGTGGCAGAGGTGGGATCAATGCGGGCAGTTTAGCTCTGGACACAACATTATGCTGAGGTCTGAACACCACTCCAGGGGAGATAATAGGTGAATGTTTTGAGAAAATGTAAAGGTCCCGAAAAACATTGAAATGAATTTTTTTTCTGAATTTTTTTTCCACAAAAGAGTAAAAACATTGGCCAGCACTTATAATCTGAGCATGAGATGTTCATTAGAATTATAAAATCTTGATTAAGAAATCAGTTATAAACTGGCAGTTTTCAGATGAAAGAACTAGAAATGTGATCACGAAAAATGAGGGAAAATTTTCTACTAAAAAGCATTTCAACGTTTTCCAATGTGTTCTCTTTACAAAGGAAAGTAATGGTGAGAGGCTTGTTCACCACTGAAAAGTTTGGAGAACTAAAACGTAATTCAAGTTTTATAAGGATGGAGATATTCTGAAAAGTGGGAAGAGGCAAGCACTTCAGTAAGTGGCAGTATCTCTGGGAGATGGAAACGAACATCTCAGGAAAAAAAAGAGAGGGGGTTCAACAAGAGCTCAAGGGAAAATTGAGGAGCACCACTTGCGTTCTAATTCATTTCTCTTGAAAGAATTCATTAATTTACTCAGGCGCATGTACTAGTGACAGCAGGACAAATGAGTTTCTGCCCTAAGGAATTCATTACTGAATGGAAAAAATTCAGGGGGATAAAGCAAGCTGTGGCCACCTGCTGTGATATGCACTGTGATAGAGTTAGGCTCAAACTGCTGGAAGGTGCTTCAAATCAGGCCCTATTAGAGCCTGGAGCCAGGACGACATCTGGAAGAAAGTGATGCCTTAGCAGAATGCTGAAGATTGGAGAGAACTTGGCCAGGCAAATATGGGAAAACATTCCCAAGGAGGAGCAGACTGTTCCAAGGCCTGAAGAAAAAGAGCTCACCTCTTGAACTTTCTATGGCTACAGCAGAGAGTGTGAGGTGGGCAGAGGGAGAGACGAGCCAGGGGACCTAGGGAGGGACTAGGTCGTGGAGCCTTGTGTGTCCCCTGTAGGAGATATGGATTAAATTGACAGCCCCAGGGAGCCTTGGTCACCATTACCCTTCCCTGTAGCTGCTGTGATTGTGCCCCTGCAGGCCATTTCCACACAGCAGCAAGAATGAACTTGAGAACAGATAGATTGTTCTGTCATGGTCCCTGGCTGAAAGCCCTTCAGTAGATTTCCCAAGGCATTTGGGGTAAGATTGGGGACCTGTTGCATGGCCTACAAAGCTGTACCACATCTGGCCCCTGCCTCCCCTTCAGTTCCATCCCATACCCCTCTTCCTCTTGCCAGGGACATGTTCTTCTCTATATCCTCCCAGCTAGCTCTTGCTCAGTCTTTAGGTCTCAGCTCAAAACCATCCTTGATCCCCAATCTAATTTAAGCTCCTTGTTACACATTTTTTTTAAATTGAGATGAAATTCACTTAACAGAAAATTAACGATTTTAAAGTGTATAATTCAGGGTGGCATTTAGTACACTCACAATGTTATACAACTACCATTTCTATCTAGTTTGAGAATGTTTTCATCACCGCAAAATAAAACCATATACCCATTAAGCAGTCATTCCTTATTTCCTCCTGCCCCCAACCCCTGGAAACGACCAATCTGCTTTCTGTCTCTATGGCTTTACCTGTTCTAGATATTTTATTTAAAAGGAATCCTATCTTATGTAACCTTCTGTGTCTAGCTTATTTCACTTAGCATAATATTTTTGAAGTTCATCTCTGTTTAGCCTGTATCAGTACTTCCTTCCTTCCTATGACTCAGTAACATTCATTGTAAGAATACACCACATTTTGCTTATGCATTCATCCTTGATGGACATCTGGATTCTTTCTTCCTTTTGGCTATTTTGACTAGTGCTGCTATGAACCTTCATGTGTTGTAGATATATTTGTTTGAGTACCTGTTTCCAATTCTTCTGAGTATATACCTAAGAGTGGAATTACTGGTCATTTAGTAACGCTATGCTTAACGTTTTGAGAAACCTCCAAACTGTCTTCCACAATGGCTATATGCCTTCCAACTTTTTTTTTTTTGAATGATTCTATGCGTCTCCCTGTTTCTGTTTCTTAGCCGCCTTGCAAGCTCTGTGAAGGTCCCAGCCAAGTGTGGTTTACTCACCATTGTATCTCCAAGGGCTAACAAAGTAGATACTCAAAAATATTTGTTAGCTGAATGAAAAATGTGTAAATGTGACAGATCAGTCTAGACAGATCTTGACTGTGAGTCTAGACAGATCACTCCAGATGCAGGGTGGTGGGTGGATTGGAGGGACAAGGTACAACAGAGACCGATAGGGGCCACTGTGCTAATCAGGAGCCTGACTGGACTCTTCAACCAGGTGAGACCGACCTGCTAGCTGTTATCGCCACAGAGCACAGCTCCCTCACACAGCATAGCACATTGCAGTAGACCTGTTTGCTTGACTTCTTCCCCCATTGGGCTGTGAGTTTTTAAGGGCAGCTATCAAGTTTTCTCGACATTGCCAAAGCATATAGTAGATTCTCAACCAATGTTTGTTGAATGAATGAATGATGTGTTAATGTGAATGGAGAAACAGATACTAGCTGTATGATCTTGAGCAAGATACCTACCCTTTTAAGTCTTAGTTTCTTCAGTGATGAAATTGAGACAGTGATGTTCCCTGCCTCATAGGATTCTGGTGAGGAGTAAAAGAAATGAAGGCAACAGGGCTTTTGGCACAGTGCACAGTGCTGTGCATTCTTTATGACTCTGAGGTCATAACTAGAATGAATGGGCCTAAGGTAAATAGACAAAGTTTCAATTAAAAAAAAATTGAAGAACATTCTAATGTAAGCTTTATGAGAGTCAGACCACATCCATCTTCCTCCCTTTGGTATCTCCAGTAACCCCACACAATGTCAAGATAAACTGTTCAGTGAATGTTTAGTAAATAAGTCTGATCAAAGTGGAACGGGCAGCCTATGAGTAGACAAGCTACTCATCACTGGACAGAATGTGGGCCCCTCAACCTCAGACTTCTCAGCCTCCAGAACTGTAAGACACAAATCTCTGTTCTTTATAAACTGCCCAGTCTCAGGTATTCTACCATGACAGCACAAAATGGACTAAGACATCTGCCTTGGTAAGATGTTGAACAAGTTTGTACAGAGATCCCTACAATTCTGAGATGATTCTTGTGTTGTGATTCCTCTTATGAGACAGTGAACTTCTCCAAGGCAATGATCGGAACAAAGGAATACAAAAATGTCTCTAGAGATAAGGGCTACTAAATACAGTATTTTTATGCTCTCTCATGGGAAAAAGGAAGTATGCATTCGAATTGCTTCAAAACTGAAGAGGCCAAAGGAAACCAAAATTTGGAATTTTCTTGGGAGTCTAAGTTTAAGGAGGAAGGAAAGCTACATAAGAAGAGCCTAAGATTCTCATTGAATTGTATATCAGTTAACATGCTTTTCCATAGCAATTGCTGATACTTTCATATTTGCCAGTTGTAAAATTCTGAATATTATGTTTATTGTGATAAAATATACATAACATAAAATTACCATTCAACCACTTTCAACTGTACAGTTCAGTAACATTATGTACATTCACACCGTGGTACAACCACCACCACCATCCATCTCCAGAAATTTTCATCATTCAGTCTAAACATTCTTTTAAATATAAATATTTTACCTAGGAAATGTGTTCAAAAGTTGGAAGTATACTATTGATCAGCAATTAGCTTTTTGTGTCTGTGTTTTTTTGTTTGTTTGTTTTTGTTTTCTTTTGGTTTTCTGAGATGGAGTCTTGCCCTCTCACCCAGGCTGGAGTGCAATGGTGTGATTTTGGCTCACTGCAACCTCCGCCTCCTGGGTTCAAGCGATTCTCCTGCCTCAGCCTCCCAGGTAGCTGGGATTACAGGCACGCAACACCATGCCCAGCTAATTTTTTTTATCTTTAGTAGAGACAGAGTTTCACCATGTTGACCAGGCTGGTCTCGAACTCCTGACCTTGTGATCCACCCACCTCAGCCTCCCAAAGTGCTGGGATTACAGGCGTGAGCCACCGCACCTGGCCAACAGTTAGCTTTTTTAAAAAAAGGAAAACCAGGCCAGGTGCGGTAGCTCATACCTGTATTCCCAACATTTTGGGAGGCCATGGAAGGAGGATCGCTTGAGCCGAGGAATCCAAGGCTGCAGTAAGCCATGATCATGCCACTGCACTCCAGCCTGGACAACAGAGTGAGACCCCATGTCTAAATAAATAAATAAAAGGAAAACCAAATGTAATGTTATTTTTGTCAATATAATCAGACGAAGTTGTTATCAAGAGGAATAAAGTAGCTGAATTTCCTGAATAGAAAAGGTGATTTCAAGATATTTTCTATGTTTATTAACTGTTGTTTAAATGTCCGTTATGGATCTGGAGAAACAAAAAGTGATATAGATTTCATGCATATAAACCATTCTGGTCAATAAAAATCCCCCAAACCTTCTATGTCAATAGTCAATAAATGCAGCTTTATAATCATAGATACTACTAGAAAAATTAAAATCATCAGCCTCAGGTAATCTGATTATTTGCTTTATTTGCAGCTATATTTTCACAGCCAGCAGTATTAGCATCTCCATGTGCCCCAATCAGAATCCTACAGATAAAAGTTGAAATCTACTAACAATCAAAGTCATTTTTAACAACAGAGTTGGTTCCTATTTCTTCTCCAGATGACATGGTGCATCTTGAATCAGGCCAGCTCTGTGTGCAGGGCTCCACGGCGCCTAGGCTGCACAGGTCACAGTCACCTGGGAGGTCACAGTCACCTGGGAGGCCACACCATGACAGCCCCACCACAGGACCTAACAAGAATGCACAGCTGGCCCAACAAGACCGATTATAATCAGCTTCGTATTGTTTTATTTTACTCCCTTCATTTGACAGAAACAAAATCACCAAATTCAGAAGATTGCTAAGCAGCAAAGGTGAATGAAGCAGACAGCTAATATCAGACACCATTTCAAAAGCAACTGCCCGGATAAGCCTCTAATGGAATTTCCCAGTTTACAGCTCTGAAGATGAAGAAGGCAAGTTACCATGGAAACAAATAGTCTCTTTAAAGAGAGACAGGCTCTTCTGTTAGTCTGAGCTCTTTCCAGAAGGGAGGAGGGAGGAGGTGGAAAAGGCAGGCCAAGGATCTGTGACTAGAACAATGAAGGGAAGTTTTCTTTTCATTATTAAAATTTTACCAATGAAATCTGTGTGAAGGTTCAACTCAAGATTATTTCATTTTCTTGGCTGGACCATTAAAAAACTTCAAGTTAGATATTTTGAGATACTTAAGCAAGGTGACTTTTTACTGATAATTTCCTTAAATCGTTTCTCTTTATTCAGTTAGTGACACATGCTGGTAATATGTGGAGCCCTCCAGTACAATTTCATAAGAGGCAGAAAGGAATCATGTTTGCTCCTCTTCCACCTCAACACACGCCCTCTGAGGCAACAGCCTGTTGTTTCTGTACCTCTGCCTTGTCTATATATACATTTAAAAGAATATTTCCAAAAAAAACCAAATAATTTTAAAATGGGCAAAGGGCTCGAATAAGCATTTATCCAAAGAAGATATACAAATGGCCAATAAACAATGAGAACATGCTCAACATCACGAGTCATTAGGAAAATGTGGACCAAAATGAGCTCTCACACCGAGATATCACTTCATGTACTTTAGGATGGCTTTTATCAAAAAATAATAATAATAATAACAAGTATTGGTAATGATGAGAAGAAATTGGAAAGCTTGTGCACTGCTGGTGGGAATATAAAATGGGGCAGCTACAATAGGAAACAGTATGACAGTTCTTCAAAAAATTAAAAACAGAATTACCATGTAATCCAGCAACTGTACTTCTGGATATATAACCCAAACAACTAAAAACAGAGACTTAAACCCCCATTTGTATACCCATATTTATAGCAGCACTATTCACAGTAGCCAAAAGGTGGAAGCAACCCAAGTGTCCATTGATGGACGAATAGATAAAGAAAATGGGGCCGGGTGCATGGGCTCACGCCTATAATCCCTGCATGTTGGGAGGTTGAGGGGAAGGATCACTTGAGCCCAGGAGTTTTTATATACATACAGTGGAATATTATTCAGCTTTAAAAATAAAGGAAGTTCTGACACATGCTTCAACAGGGATGAACCTATATTAGGCTAAGTGAAATAAGCCAGTCACGAGAGGACAAACACCATATGACTCCACTTATAAGAGGTTTCTAGAGTAGTCAAAGTTATAGAAACAGAAAGTTAAATGGTGCTCACCAAGGGTTCTGGGGAGGGGATTGGAGAATTATTGTTTCATGAGTATAGAGCTGCAGTTTGGGAAGTTGGAAAAAATTCCGGAGGCAGACAGTGGTAATGGTTGTGCAACAGTGTGAACATACTTAATGCTATAAATCTGTGTACTTAAAAGGGGTTAAAAAGTTAAACCTTATGTATATATTAACATAACGTTTTTTACATTAAAAAATATATATGCAGATGTTCAGGAGTGTTGGGTTTTGTTTTTGCTTTGCTTGTTGCTCTTACTAAAAGAGAGTTATAGTATACATGTATAGTATACATATACTTCTGTGAAACAAACCACAGTCCTTAATGGTACAAAACAGCCAGTTAATAATGTTTAGAATGAGGGATTCCATGCAGCAGCAATTTGACTTTGGTACAGAAGGGACAGCTGTGTCTGCTCCATGGCATCTGAGGCCCCCTCTGGAAAGACTCAAAGACTCAACAGCTGGGAGCTGGAATCATCTAGAGGTTTCTTCACTTATGTGTCCAGCACTTGATTCTGGGACCTCACCTGGGCGGTCGATGGGAACACCTACCTGTGGACCCTCCATGTGGGCAGCTGCTTTGCACTTCCTCATAATATGGCAGCCATATCAAAGGGCCACGCCCCAAGGTGCAAAGCAGAAGTATATAGAATTTTTACAATCTAACCATAGAAGAAAAACTTTACCCAAAATAAATTTAACAGAGTCTATTTGAGCAAAGAATGACTTGAGAATTGAGTAATCCTCAGAACAAGAAAAGGTTCCAAGAACTCCACTCTGCAACATGGGCAGTGAGCATTTACAGAGAGAAAAAGGCCAGAGAAGGCAGAAACAAGGAACAAAAAGCAGATTGGTCATTTCAAAGCTACTTTCCTTGTAAAGCAGAGTGGATTTTCTTATCCTGCTGGCCAAAAGTGATCTGTTTCAGAATTTGGCTATTATTTCTCTCTCTTTCCTGATTCCTGGTGAGGTCAGACAAATATTAGTGTGGTGATATGAAACTTTGGCACGAATGATGCTGTTTTGGTTTGGTCTGTTGAGTCTACAGGAGCTCAGTCCAAAATAGTGAGCTCCTATAAACTGTATTGAACACTAGCCTCACAAGTTACATTGTGTCACTGCCAGAGGCCTTCGAACCAGAGTGACTTCCTCTTGAATAGGAGCTGGGTAAAATGAGGCTGAGACCCACTGGGCTGCATTCTCGGGAGGTTAGGCATTTTTAGTCATAGGATGAGATAGGAGGTCAGCACAAGATATAAGTCACAAACATCTTGTTAATAAAACAGGATGCAGCAAAGAAGCCGGCC
Source organism: Hylobates moloch (assembly GCF_009828535.3). Lineage (NCBI taxonomy): Eukaryota > Metazoa > Chordata > Mammalia > Primates > Hylobatidae > Hylobates > Hylobates moloch. The sequence continues at coordinate 108,212,083 of NW_026652277.1, read as the reverse complement.
AAAACCTGCCAGAACCAAGATGGTGATGAAAATGACCTCTGGTCATCCTCACTGCTCATTATACATTAATTATAATGCATTTGCATGCTAAAAGGCACTCCCACCAGCACCATGACCATTTACAAATGCCAGGGCAATGTCAAGAAGTTACCCTATATCGTCTAAAAATGGGAGGAACCCTCAGTTCTGGAAATTGCCCATCCTTTTTCTGCAAGTAGCCATTCTTTTGCTCCTTTACTTTCTTAATAAATTTGCTTTCACTTCACTCTATAATCTCGCCCCAAATTCTTTCTTGTGCGAGGTCCAAGAACCCTCTCTTCTTGGGGTCTGGATCAGGACCCCTTTCCAGTAACATCACTTCTACTATGTTCAGTTGAGGCAGTTACAAGGGTCTGTCTGGGTTTGGGGGAGGAGCTCAAAGGAGGAGTGTTAAGGTCCCGTGGGAAGAGGAGCATGCAGCAGGAGCAATCTTGTGACCATCTTTGGAAAATTCAATCAGGTGTAATTCCTCTATTTTTCTCATTTCTTCATCATTACAAAATTACTTAAAATTCTAAAGGTAATATAAATACAGTAACAAAACTTAGAAAACATAAAAGAAAAATCCATAATTGTCCTCCTTCATGTAATCGCCCCACAGGTTCTTCCTGCCTGCTGCACAGACAAAATCAATCCACTGGCACCATGGCATTGCAATAAAGAAAGAGTTTAATTGAGGTGAGACTGGCCCCACCAAGCCGGGGCTGGAGTTATTACTCAAATCAATCTCTCCAGAGGCTGGAAGGCTGGGGGTTTTTCAGGTAGTTTGGTGGGCAGGGGCCTAGGGAAAGGGTGCTGCTGATTGGTGGGGGATGCAATCATAGGGGTGTGGAAAATGGTCCTCATGTGCTGAGTCCCCTTCTGGGTTGGGGCCACAGAACTGGTTGAGTCACAGGTCCAGGTGGGGCCATCCAGTCATCAGAAATGCAAAAGCCTGAAAAGATCTCAAGAGGCCAATCTTAGGTTCTACAGTAGTGACATTAATTACACGAGTAATTGGGGATGCTGCAAATCTTGTGACCTCTCCCATCCTCTTAACCTGGTGGCCTTTTATTAGTTTTACAAGGGTGGTTTTGTTTTTGGGAAGTGTTATTATCATTCAAACTGTAAATTTCTCCCAAAGTCAGTTTGGCCCACACCCAGGACAGCTTGGAGGGTAGAAGGATAGCTTGTACATAGAGTTTAGGGAGATTTTTAAATTTTTTTTTACCTTTTTTTGAAGAGACAGAGTCTTGCTCTGTCACCCAGGCTGGAAGGCAGTGACCCTATCATAGCTGACTGCAGCCTCAACCTCTTTCTGTTTCCCCTGTGGAGTATAGTACACCAAAGGATAAAACCCTCAGCTAAAAACTTTTGCTTTGCTTTCACACTGCTGATAAAGACATACTCAAGACTGGATAATTTATATAGGAAAAGGGGGTTTTTTGGACTTACAATTCCACATGGCTGGGGAGGACTCACAATCGTGGCGGAAGGCAAGGAGGAACAAGTCACCTCTTACACGGATGGCAGCAGGCAAAGAGAGAGAGATTGTGCAGGCAAACTCCTCTTTATAAAACCATCAGATCTTGTGAGACTTATTCACCATCATGAGAACAGCACAAGAAAGACCTGTCCCCATGATTCAACCACCTCCCACCAGGACCCTCCCACAACACTTGGGAATTGTGGAAGTTACAATTCAAGATGAGATTTGGGTGGGGACACAGTCAAACTGCATCACCTACTCCTACCTAAAACTCAGTAGGAAAGATTGCATCCAGGCTTCCTTAGTCTTCCATCTTCTCTCTCTAGTGAGCACGAAGCAGAGCGACAACACACCAATTACGGAAAGTGCTGTCAGGATTACTTTCTGACGTACTTTCAGGATGTCAAGTAACACCTACTTCCACAGTTGTGGAAAGAGGAAGCGGGTGACTGCCCTGGGCGTGGAATACCACCAGGTGAATCTTAACTCACTTTTCTGCTACAGAAGGTTGGCTTTGGGGTTTCTACAGAAAATATGGAACTAGCATATTTAGTTAAAAACAGTGGTTCCCAAACACTAAACTGCCAGTTTTCATTGGTCTCCTGCAAAACGATAAAAGTAACTACAATGTGCTGCGTTTTTAATAAAACTAAATATATTCATTAAAAAAAAAACCTGGGCTTTATTCTGAAACAATTCCTTATTTTTTAGTATAAAACTTTTATTTTCTTTAAGGCATAATTCTGGCCATATATTTTCTTCATATTCCTAATTAGCAAGATTAAAAGATGGCAATCCTACAGTCATCCCTATATTGAGTCTCAAAAATGTTACCAATTTGTGACACCCAGTGATCCCCTCCAAACAACCACCTTCTGGGGACTCTTTGGGGTCCATGTGCATTGCTTATCAAAAAGGGATTCCCTTCTGAGGTCAGAACAAACTGCTTGACATGAGAAACAGGTCCAACACTCTGAATTCTGCCTGTGACAGTCCAGTTGCCTAGACTCGAACCAGTCATTTACCCACAGGGCCTTCTAGCAAGCAAATTCGGTAAATAACTCGGGCTTCCCCCCTGCAGGGCCGGGAGAAGTGAAAGGCTTAATTGTGGCAAGAGCAGAGCGCTGTGTAAGTGCTGAGTGTCTTCATTGTGCAGCATCCTAGGAGCTTTCCTTCACAAAGCCTGCTCAGCAGGTCCCATAATAGCTGGAGAAAAAAATGTGAGGAGGGAGACTCTAACATATCAAGTATTTCCCTGGGAGTTTCTCATTTCAATGAGAAGAATATTCTCTAATTGAAATGCCACTACATTTTTTTAAAACAAATTGCTGTCTAATTTCCCTTTGATCTTTTTCTTTTTTTTTCCATTTGGGTTGTAAGGTTTTACAGAAACTTTCCAAACGTTTAGAGTCTGCAGTTATTTTCTTTTATTCTGATTAAACTTCAAAGGACGAAACGAAAAGCCATCATGGCAAGATAAGCTTTTTTTCTGTGTATGCAGTAAGCATTTATGGGGCATCTCCAGCGTGCCTGTCATTGTGCTGGGTGTTGGAGATACAAAGATGAATAAATACAACACAGACCTTGCCCTCACTGAGTTCATTGTTTCCAGCAGATGATCACACCATCAACAGAACACTGGAATGCAACGTGGTAACGGCAGAAACACCATCACGCAGCCATCTTACATAGGGCACTGTGGCTGAGCTGACACTTTAAATGAAACTTAAAGGATGACTAAAATTCACCCAAAGGACAGCAAGGACATCCCAGGCAGAAGAGATAACATATAAGCACAGGTTCGGGGGTGGAAAACATCATGTCATGGCCTGTGTGTGTGTGTGTGTGTGTGTGATTCTGTCTCCATAATGAGAAAGGGTCAGAGTGGGTATGGTTTCGGGAGACTTTACTGAATGGCATGGGCACAGGCCCACTAACCTGAAGCAGGCCATAAAAGAATTCTCTGAGCTTCCTCTGAAGTAGGTCATAAGGCCCTCGTTCCATGGGTGAGGAAAAGATATGACCTTCCCTCCCCTACATTGTTATTGTGGGGTGTGACTTCTATACATGAGGCAAGGCCAGCCACATCCTACATCATATATCGGTCTTAGGATTCAAAGGTTTACCTTAACAATCCGGAAAGAAATTTAAAAATGATTCCTGCATAAATAAATTAGACTTTAGTGTGTGTTTTAAACACATACACCCCTACTAAAGGATTTGCAGATACCTTTGCTGACCCTGGAGGGAAGAATTACCTTGTCCACAGTTCTCCTGTGTAGTGACTTGAGGGGCACTTGCCCACTGGAGGCCAACCCAGGGCTCAGAAGGAATGACTGGAAATCTTGTTAAGATGAAGATTCTGATTCAGTGGGCCAAGATTTATCATTTCTAACAAGCTCCAAGGTGACGCCAGTGCTGCCAGTCTACAGACCACACTTGAATATTGAGATCTAGTCCACTCACTCCCCGCCCTGCCCCCCAGTCTTGATGGCACAGAAACTGAGATGAACCATAGGGATCCACTGCCCTCAACTCCGTGGCCAATGGTGCAGAGGCTGCTGGAAGACTGTCCACATCCTCCCTGCACCCGAGGCACAGGGTCCCATCCAGCAGGAGTCCAGCCAGGCCCTCAGGGCTGGCAGAGAGCTGACTAGTATGTAACTAAGTCCACAGATCCAGAATTGGAGGGTGAAAGTGGAGAGGAAGGAGGTAGAAATTGTGGGATGGGGCTGGTGCTTGCTCAGAAAATGGGCCCAGATATCGCCTATGATAGGAGCTAAGAAAGATACTAAGGGACATAAAAAGAAGGATGGAAGAGCTTGGGCAAGGGCCCAGGCAGAGCCTCTGAGTCATGGCATCAAGCACTGATTATGTGCCAGGGACTGTTTGCATGCATCACATAGATGTCACATTTCATCTCCACACAACGTCCTTGCAAAACAGATTTTAAATCCCTGCTAACAGATGAGAAACTTGAAGTGCAGAGCAGTTCAGCAAAACACTCAATCTCAGCTGGCACACAGTGGAGCCCAGCTCACACCCAGGTCTGCACAATCTGAAAGCCCAGGTCTTTCAGGTACCCCCACCCCCACTGTGCACTGTCTTCATAAAGATGGATGAGACAGGATGTTGTGCCCTAGGGGAGGGTCTTTAGATATCTGAATCTGAAAGCAAGTGATATCAGTGGTGACTGAAAGAGGTGCTAGGCCAAGAGAAAGCAGGTCAAGAGAAGGTGACATCTAAAGAAGACCTGAGTATCTGGAACTGGACCACCTTTGGACAAAGTGGCCTGGGCCTTCCTGGTCCTGAAGGGGATTTGCCTTCATGTGAGCCAGCCAGGGATTCATGGTGCCTCACAGTCTTGGCCTGCACTGGTTGGTGGGCATCTTGGCAGAAATGGAATATTTACCTGAGATAAAAGAAGATAGATATATTAGTTCATGATCACGCTGCTATAAAGACATACCCAAGACTGGGTAATTTATAAAGGAAAGAGGTTTAATTGACTCACAGTTCCGCATGGCTGGGGAGGCCTCAGGAAACTTACAATCATAGTGGAAGGTGAGAGAGAATCAAAGTCACATCTTACATGGTGGCAGGCAAGAGAGACAGCAAATGAGTGAAAGGGCAAGAGCCTCTTATAAAATCATCAGATCTCATGAGAACTCACTCACTATCACAAGCAAGGCTCGTGGGGAAACTGTCCCCATAATCCAATAACTTCCCACCAGGTTTCTCCCTAAACATGTAGTGATCCTATGGGGATTACAATTCAAGGTGAGATTTGGGTGGGGACACAGAGCCAAACCATATCAACAGAGAACTAAATGGGAAAGACTATCACATGACAAGGTGTCTAGAACATAGTAAGCAATCAACACTTGGTAGCTGCTGTTTACTATTATTGTTGTTGTGGTGGTTGTTGTTGATGATGATGAGGCTCAAGACATGCTACCGTCATACATAGCACCTCAGCATTTAAGAAAACAGAAGCAGGAAGGTCTCTTTGACCTTTTCCTGCCATTCTCCCCTGAAGCAGGCCATGAAAGAATTATCTGACCTTCCTCTGAAGTAGGTCCGAAGGCCCTCATTCCATGAGTGAGGAAAAGATATTACCTTCCCTTCCTTACATTGTTGTTGTACGGTGCTATTTCTGCACTTGCTAGTCAGCAGTATGCTAGGGATATTCTCAGGCATAATTATATATAAAATATTTCTGAAAATCCAAAGTCTGAGTAAGTCCAGCTAGGTGGCCAAACAAACCAGCCAAAGCCGCATAACTTATTATGAAGGCACATTCACCCCATGGTGTTTTACATCACTTTTATTTAGGTATCAGGATGATGTTAGCAGGTGGTCAGTCACTGCTTATGTCTACTTGTCCCTCCTTACTGAGTTGTGATAGTTTAAAAATTGTGTTTCTAGATGGAGGGAGCCTCCCTGCCGAAAGAGTCTCTGCCTGGAGTTGAAAGACCCACTCTGCTCCTCATTGATGTGCTCTCAGTCTCCTCATCTGTGAAATGGAGACAATCAAATCACACCTGTGCTGTCCACCTCAGGATCATTGCTGCGAGGACCGAGCAAGATGATGCATGTGAAAGAGGGGCAAAACTGCCAAGTCTTCCACACATAGAAGTCATGCTGACTCTGCAGACATCTCGCCATTCTATTCTAATTTGGGAGCTAATTCTTTATTAAAATTTTATTTTTATACCCTCTGTGTTTCCTCTAAATGCTTCAGATCCTCTGAGGAACCAGCTGGCATTTACTTCCATGTATACCTCCATAAAAGTTTACATGGAACTTAAATGAAAAATTACATGCATATATCATTCACATGTAGACATATGTATGTATACACACACATAATTTTTATATATACATAAAATTTCTTCTCTGTACTAAATTTAAAGGGCTACTTGTTAAAGCGGGTGAGACGTTTGTACAATCAGTTTAAAAGATTATTTAAAAACAGAAATTGCCTAAAGCAGACAACTGGAAATCATTCCTCACTGCAACTCAAATGGAGGAAGCCATCTAATTCTTGGGAATTTAGACACTCCTCTAGTAATGTAGCACAAAAATGGGCCTGGCTCAATCTGCTCTTCGCATTTTGGTAATTTAAAAGGACATAACGGAATTTTATTTTAATGGTAATTGCAAACTCATGCAGAAAATGTAAATGCACATTTCATGATTAGCTTGCAGCATAAACTATGGCTTCTATTAATGTATTCCAATTTGTAATTCTTTTCACAGTATGAGATTTGAAAGCTGTGATTAAAATTAATTAGGTTAAGTAAAGTTTATCCCCCCTGAGCACTGCTATTGGGAACAAGCAAGAGGAAAACGCGAGCTACATCTGGCTCTGCAGGAAGCTGTGTCTTCACAAGAAGTCGGCTGACTTCTTTTCTCCCCACAGAGGTTGCATGCTGCTTATTTGGCATATCTCAACCACCACGTATCTCCTCAAGGAGCTAATTGAACCATTCAACTATTCTTTGCTGGCTCACAAAACCACATAGGCTGTGACTACATCATCTTCAAATAAGGATAGTAGGTGGATCCATCAATTGTTTAAATACAGTAAATCTTGGAGGGAAAAATACATACACCTAGCAAACCTGACGTAGTGGTGGTTACCCCAAATCCAGTACCGTAATTGCTATAGAAGAGGTGCCAAATGAGGGAACAATCATAAAGACAGTAACTAACACCAGTACAGGCCTCTCTGCTTTACACATAACTGTCTCAAGCATTACCTCACTGGGTTGCCTTAGCAATCCTGGCAAGTTCTTATTACATAGTCCCATTTTACAGATGAAGGTGCTGATGTTAACTGAGGAGCCCAGAATCAAAGGGCACTGGAGAGTAGACCAAGGTCTTTGGAGTTCCCGTCCTATGCTCCTTTGCGCTCACACACCACACTGGAGAACTTTAAAATTCCCTAACAGTAGGTTTACAGACTATTGACCCTCAGGATCTTGAACCTATCACTTCAACACAACACCCAAATTTTGTGTTATCAAGAGCTTGGCACAATTTGGGGTAGAGCTGGTGTAACTGTTGCTATGTCAAGGAGAAAAGCACCCACAGAGAACAGGCCCATGTAAGCATTTTTTTATATTCTTGGGGCAGTTGATTCAAGGGAAAACCCCACATTCTGAAACCAAAGGGCCTCCATAGATAAAGACTATTTCCCTGAAATTCAGAAATTAAAAAGAAATGCGAAGAATGTGTGCTTAGAAGCCAGAGAACACGGGGCCAGGGAAGCAGCATGTTAGAAAGAGGAGAACAAGTGGCTCCACATTTCAACCTCCCAGCCATTTACTGAGAGGTACACTTGGGGAATTAAATTCCATTTTTTTCCTAGAGAAAACAGAAGGTTTAAGCCACTTCCTCCAAGTTATACTGGGAGTTGTCACTCAAAGGAGCCTTCGAACTCCTAGGCTGGTGCTCTTCACTCTATTTTGACTCTCACAAACTTTTCAGTGCTTTGTGGGGGGAATGATGAAATTAAATTAGGAAATTAGCATGCCAAGTTTTCAATAAAATATTCATCTTATTAAATTTTCATGAGGAAGATGCTAGTGCTTAGTGATTGGCTGCACACCTCGGACTGTGGGATCCAGGACCCTTCCCAAAGCGGGCCTTACTTTTTTTAACCACTAGGTGGCAGTACAAGCACAGCCTTCCAAGGACCCCTTAACGTTGCCTGCTCCCAGCAGTGACGGGAAAGTTTTCCTACCCAGGCAGGGTGAGTCACCGCACAGCTCCAGTGTGTTTGGTAATCTGGAGTTTTCTCTGTGCTCTCCAGCCTCACCAGAGGCTGTGTAGTTTCGCTGGGGAGATACCTACTGTGGGATCTTGAATATAGTCAATGAGAGAAGAGCTTAACTGGACTCCCCACCGTTTAAAAACCAAGTCATTTCCATCCTTATGAATAAGCAGGGCCACTCGGATCCAGAAGGTGACACTCCAGATCTCCTCCACTACAGAAGCAACTCCCCAGGCTGCAAACACTCCAATCCCTTCCGCGTTGTGACCAACTGTAGAGTACGCGCTGTTAAAAGGAAATCAGAGACTCAGAGGTAGGGATTTACTGGCAGCAAATTTCTTCCAAAACATGATGTTTAGCACGCATCTCAAAGCATCTTTAGGATCATCCAGCCTGCTTGCCTCTAGAAAGGAGCACCCTGCACCAATGTTACTAATATTAGTTAATGCACATTGAACACACAGTAAGTGCTACATTATATACTTTATGCAGATTACCTCATTTAATCTCACAATGGCTATAAGAGGTAGGTGTTACCAGTGGCCCGATTTTCAAACAAGAAGGCTGAATATTAGAAAGGTGAAGTGACTTGCCCAAGCCCCAGAATTTGAAATCAGGGCTCTCTAATTGAAAGTTAGAATTTGACTCGTGATATTAGTGTTTAGCACATTGTTTAACAGGGCATAGCATCTCACTTCTCCCATCTCTGCCACAGAAGGTTGCACACCCGTGTTCTGTTTCAGAATTCTTTGGTGAGGTCAAGCAAGATGGCAGGAGGGAGAGCCTGAGCTGACCCTCCCCACCAGCCTGGGACCTGAATTCAGTTCCTACAGGCGGAGGATCAGCTCAACAGCACCATCCCTAGGGCCAAGGAGGCTTAGCAATCATCACTTTTGTTCCTGACAAACAGAAGGCTGAGATGGCCCAGATGAGTGGGGGGAGGGGTGGCTCAGCAACACACCCAGTACATATGTAGCGATTCCTGTGTGCTTGCCTCATCTTAGTGAGTGTCCTAGTCCATTTCGGCTGCTATAACAAAACACCTGAGACTGGGTAATTTATAAAGAAAAGGAATTTATTTCTCCCAGTTCTGGAGGTTGGGAAGTCCAAGATCAAGGTGCTGGCAGGTTCAGTGTCTGATGAAGGCTCATTCCTTCCTCATAGATGAGGTCACCTAGGTGTTGTCACCTGGTGGAAGAGCAACAGAGGAGTCTAAGCTGGCTCCCTCCAACCCTCTTATAAGGCACTAAACCCTTCATGAGGGCGGAGCCCTCACTACTTAACCACTTCCCAAAGGCCCCACCTCTTAAGACAATGCAGTGGAGATTAAGTTTCAACACATGAATTTGGGGGACATTCAGACCATAGCACGAGTTTTATGAAATGTCAATCCCTGTTTCTTCTTTGTGCCTCTGGACTGAAACTTTACTTAGCTCTTAGATTCATTTTGAAGATAACATAGTGCAAGATTGATTATCTTAATTTCAGTCATGGAAACACAACCTGGAATTATAAATCTTCCCCTAGGTTTATTTCCCAAATGCTTGTTCATGATGATTCTTTCACTGGTCTGCATCAAAATGAGCACAAAAGAACAATGTGGCAAGTTTTTCATAAAGCTACATTTGAGATTTACAAGATAATTTCTTGTTTTGAGATTCTGTCCTTCCTATTTCTTCATGACTAAAATGTTTCTCTTAGGGAGCAGTGGAAGTTGATTTATATCTAATGATGTCCTCTGGCAAAATAAAAACTTGGCAAGCCAATGGCTCTCTCCTGTTTTCTTTTTCTTTTTCTTTTTTTAAGGCAGGGTGTCATTTCATTGCCCAAGCTGGAATGCCCAGAGTCTCGTTTTTTTGCCCACGCAGTGTGATCATGGCTCACTGCAGCCTCAACCTCCAGGCTCAGTCAATCCTCCCACTTCAGCCTCCCAAGAAGCCAGGCCCACAGGTGTGTGCCATCACATCTGGCTAATTTTTTATTTTTTGTAGAGATGGGGTCTCACTATGACTGGTCTCGAATTGTACTCAAGCAATTATTCCACTTCAACCTCCCAAAGTGCTGGTATTACAGGCGTGAGCCACCGCACTTAGCCTTCTTCTTCTTTTTAAAAAATTTTACAGATCAGAATCTGGGAATCGCAACTCTGGGCAGTTTTCAAACTTCGTTCACCTGAGCACCTAAGAAATGTTTTATATACTGTCATCTAGTGGTCATCCTAGCTCACCCTCGCCAACTCTTCCCTTTGAGAATACAAATGGTAGGACTATGGAGCCCCGACGTGTGTGTGTGTGTGTGTGTGTGTGTGTGTGTGTGTACACGTTAAGATGCCGACAGCAGAGATGTGTTAGCCTAAAAAAATGCAGGTTTTGAAGATTGCGTAGAAATATTCAGAGTGAACAAACCTCCGGCACCAAACTCATGTGGGCCAAATTGAAAGCAGGTGTGTGGGATTAGCACTCTATTTTTTCCAACACACCTAGAGGGCAGCAGCACGGAGACATTCATGCTCAGGAGTGTTATCAGCTAATAGGACATGAAAAGTTCTAGAGGAAAAGCCTTCAAAACTGCAATCAAATATGTTCACAATTAAACAACAGAAAATACCCCTTCAAACTCTCAGAAGACCCATTAACCTTTCAAAAATGGGTAAGTATGTTTTCTTCAAAAGCCTGGTGCCCTAGAGGCAGGAGGCGGGTGGTGAGGGTTTGCAAGTGTCAGGCAGTCCTTGCCTTTTGAGTATCCTCCATCTACACATGGCCTGTCCACTAGTGCTCCCACGTCCACCTCTGTCCTGCCCTCCATGGCTGCTGCAGTCTCTGCAGCTGTCTCCCCTCGGCCTCCCATTGACATCCTCCTCCCAGCCAGCCGCTCCCCCTCCAGACAAAGGGGACTCCGTTTCTCACTGTTTACTTTTTTTTTTTTAGATGGAGTCTCACTCTGTCGCCCAGGCTGGCATGCAGTGGTGTGATCTCAGCTCACTGCAACCTCTGCCTCCCAGCTTCAAGCAATTCTCCTACCTCAGTCTCCCAAGTAGCTGGGATTACAGGCACCTGCCACCACGCCCAGCTAATTTTTGTATTTTTAGTAAAGATAGGGTTTTGCCCTGTTGGCCAGGCTTGTCTTGAACTCCTGGCCTCAAGTGATCCAACCACCTCGGCCTCCCAAAGTGCTGGGATTACAGGCATGAGCCACCACCCCCAGCCCACTTCTGACTGTTTAATAACAGACAGATTAAAAAGGAAAGAAGAAAAGCAGAGAGATGGCAAAAAGCCCCAAGGCTGGGGTATACAGGAAACCGGTGGTTGGCTCTTTAGAAGGCCTGCACATGGACAGCCCTTCTGAAACCCAGAAGACCACATATAAAAGGAATTTCAACCATATGGTGTTCTGTAATTCACCTGAGTCATCTTCAACTGAAACACAGAGAAGCAGTTTTTGGACCTTGGTGCACAAGCAGGCGGCATATAACTTGCTAGCAGTTATGTTCTGAAATGCCAAGTATATTGCTACTATTTGAAATTTGAAACACATTTACACTTAAAACCAGTGAATGACAGTGCTTAGGTTCCCAGCCTAGCTCAGGAAAACCCTTTAAGCTTTTCTATATTTCTGAACTTTGGTTCTGACCTCCTTCGAGCCACCTGAGCTTTCCCTATGCTGAGCAAAGGGTGGGGATGAGGAGGTTCTGCAGAAACTTAATTGTTAATTCTTTTAATGATTCTCCAGTACAGACCTTAGCACATCAGAAAAAAAAAAAAAAAACTAGAAGTAAATAAATCTAAATATAATTAATCACATTTGCCAAGGGGATGTGTTCAAAGAATTCTTACAGAAGGCAGCAGCCAACCGGTAAAGAAAGAAATTCCAAGAGTGCAAATAGAATTATTATGATGTCCTGGCTCTCCTGGGCTTCTGGACACCAGGATTTACTTTTACTTGTTTTAGTTTTCTCCTTGACTGTCTGCCAGTCAGACTGTATGCTCCAGGACAGCTCTGCACCCCTACGGGTGTGGCTCATAGTAGGTACACAATAAGCATCTGATGAACCGAATTGCCAAAACCAGACATAATCTATTCCTTTCATTCATTCTATTTACATTAATCCAGCGCCCACTATGAACAAGGTGTGTGCCAAGTACTAGGATCAACAGTGAGCAAGGCAGATCAAGTCCCTGCTTTTATAGCTTGTCTAGGCTGAATATTGAGTCCTCCAAAGATGTTTATATCCCAATCCCCAGAACCCCTAAATATGTTAGCTTACGTGGCAAAAGGGATTTTGCAAGTGTGATTGTGTTAAGGATCTTGAGATGAGACGATTATCGTGGATTATCCAGGCAGGCCTGATGTAATCACAAAGATTCTTCTGAGAGGGAAGCAGGAATATGGGTTAGAGAGCTGAGGACCACGATCCGAGGAATACAGGCAGCCTGCAGCCCCTGGGAAAGGCCAGGACACAGATTCTCCTCTGGAACCTCCAGAAGGAACCCAGCCCTGCTAACACCTTGATTTTGACCCAGTAAAACTGATCTTGGAATTCCAACTTCCAGAACCGTAAGATAGTGAATTTGTGTGTACTGAAAGTCACTGCGTTTATGGTAACTTGTTACGACAGCAATATGAAATGAATACAAGCTGAAGGTAGCTTTAGTTTATGAAACATCTTGCCTCATGTTTAACAGACATTTAAAAAGTCCCAATACAATGTGATAATGGAAGAAGTATAGAGTGCCATTAGCTCATTCACCTTATTATGGCTTCGCAGACTGGCTTAATAATTTATTCTTCTCTTTGCCAATCAGATTACCTACCTATCTGAGGCTATACCTTCCTTGGGTAGCAGGAATCCAATTTGTAGCTTCCAGTGCCAGGGCCTGAGGCTGCGAATACTTATGGAAGTCATTGGGTAATGAATCCCTCACCATCGTGATAGTTTGTACTTAGGAGGTATGTTGTTCCTTAATTTTCAGTCAAGTTCAACTTGGTTTTCCAGTCATGGCACCTTTAAGAAATAGAGGGGAGCTCTTATTTGCATCCCCTTTTTCCAAAGGGGAAACTGAGGCAGCAATCTCAAGTTTCCTTCACCACCCAGTAGCAAGAATATGAGCTCATCTCTTTGACACCTAAAACAAGGGTGTTCCTCTGGCCTCTACTTATTGTTTCCCAAGGTAATAAGGAGGCAAGAGAAAAGGATTACACTTATGGGAGGAAGGAGATTATCAGGGTACCAGAGGGAGAGGAGAGGAATTTGGGGGAAAAAAAACTAATAGTTAAAACTTATGAAATAAGAGAGACCTCCGTTTTAAAACTTAAAACCTGGGGGAAAATTTGACAACTGGATGCATTTCATTTTGAAACTTACTTAACCCTAAAAGTCAAAATGAAACTCCAGGGGTGCAAACCCACGACAATCAAAATAAAAACAAGTTTTTACAAGCCTGCTGCAAAGCTAAATATAGATTATCAGCTAGACCTACTCACCCCCAAGTTCATGACTTTTTTGAACGATTTCAAACGTTATTTCAAAAAAGAATGTCAAACAAAAGAAAAGTAGTTTTATGTGGGAGGTGGAGGACAGGCTGTATAAATACGTGGGAGGTGGATCTCCAAACCGTCGAGATGTTTTCAAATACCACTTGTGGTCACTACACTGGTAATATTTTCTAACTGTGGTCAAAACAAGCTGACTAAAGGTTCGTGTATTTGCTGCAGAAGGAAATGTTACTGTCATGTGCCACTGTCTTAGTGCACAGGTGCCTTCTGTCATTTCCTTTATGACCTGGTTTGCTGGTGCATTTGGATGGAACTCTCTTCATTCTGATATGATAAAAAGCAAAATTAAAATTGGAAACCAGGCTGCACGCAGTGGCTCATACCTGTAATCCCAGCACTTTGGGAGGCCGAGACGGGCAGATCACCTGAGGTTGGGAGTTCGAGACCAGTCTGGCCAATATGGTGAAACCCTGTCTCTACTAAAAGTACACACACACACACACACACAGAAGCTCAGTGTGGCATCAGGTGCCTGTAATCCCAGCTATTTACTCGGGAGGCCGAGGCAGGAGAATTGCTTGAACCTGGGAGGTGAAGGTTTTAGTGAGCCAAGATCACACCACTGCACTCCAGCCTAGGTGACAGAAGAAGACTCCATCTCAAAAAAAAAAAAAAAAAGGCGGGGGGGGAACCGAAGTCCTCTGACTTCAGCTGGGAACACTAGGGCCCTTTCCTTCTTCTACTCATCCCACGGCACCTCTGGGCTGAGGAGAAGGAAGAGGGAGGGTTCAGGACTGACAAAGATGAGGGTGTCTCTAAAACACCCTGTGCCCTTGTGCAATCTGTTCAAAATCACCCTTGGCCTGAGGGTTACGCGGAACAATGGCCTCAGGTTCCTCGCCTTGTGGGGAGGGCTTTAAACCAGGGCATTTGAACTGCTGAGCAATTTCTTATTAAGGCACGAACAGAGTCAGCTGGGGTTTTAGGCTTTTATTTGTGGTGGGCTGTTTTCCTGCCACAGTTGTTGTGGTTTACCGTCTACCTGAGTGTTCAAAACTGCTTTGCAAAATCCAGTGACTTTGTTTCAGATCAGGCACCTCTCCTGTGCCTGCCCGGCCTTGGTTCCCCGTGACACGCCATTGTCCCATCTCTCAGGCCTCTATGAGATACCATCAGGAGAATCAGCTGGTGAACAAGCACTAGCATTCTCAGACCTTCAGCATAATGTGTGTTTCCAGGAATGGTAATTTGGGGAAATCTAAGATGGATCTCCAGACTGCTGTGCAAAAGATAATTTCACAAATTGGGCAACAAAAGCCAATCATCAAACCATGCAGTGCAAAAAGGAATTTTTTGTTTGCTTGTTTGGTGACAAGTCTCACTTCGTCATCCAGGCTGAAGTGCAGCCCCAGCCTCCCAGGCTCAGGTGATCCTCCCACCTCCACCTCTCGACTAACTGGGACTACGGGGATGAGCCAACACACCCAGCTAATTTTTGTATTTTTTGTAGAAATAGGGGTCTCCTTATGTTGCCCAGGCTGGTCTCAAACTCCTGGGCTCAACTGATCCTCCTGCCTCGGCCTCCTAAAGTGCTGGGATTATAAGCACGAGCCACTGTGCCTTGCCAAGAATTGTTAAATTAAAAGGCTTAACATTTTGCAAACCACTCCTAGAGATTTATGCTAAGGAAATAATCATAAATATGTAAAAAAAAATTGTATAGTCACAAGAGTGCCCACTAGGAGCTTGTGTATAATAACAAAAATGGAAAAAAAAACTCCTAAATAATCAATAGGCTACTGGTCAAATAAATGATGTTAACTGTATTATTGCCATGGTCAATAACTAGCATTTGTTGAATGCTTACTATGTGCTAGGTGTTATTAATTGCTTTATGTGTATTATTATCACATTTAATCCTTAAAATACCCTGGGGAAATTACACTTAGAGTGTAAAGTACTCAGAGAAGTAAAGTTCCTTGTCCATGGACCTAAAGCCAGGGTAGCAAGATCAACAATGGCTCCCCTCCCCCAAATCCACGTCCACCCACAACCCAGAATGTGACCTTATTTGGAAATGGGGGTCTTTCCAGTTATAACTCATTAAAGATCTTGAGATGAAATCGCCCTAGATTTAGGGTGGGCCCTAAACTCAATGACTGGTGTCCTTATATGAGAAAGGAAAGAGCGACTAAAGAAACACAGAGACACAGAGTAGATGTCCATGTGAAGATGGAAGAGAAATTGGAGTCACGTGCTTCTAAGCCAAGGAATGTAAAAGGTTGCCAGCAGTCATCGGAAGCCAGGAGACAGGCAGGGGACAGACTCACTCTCCGACCCTCCAACAGGAACCAACTCTGCCAACACTTGGATCTTACACTTCTGGCCTCCTGAACTATGAGATGAAATTTCTGTTGTTCTAAGCCACCTGGTTTGTGGTAATTTGTCATGGGAGCCACAGGAAACAAACACAGCTAGTGAGCGGTACACTCAGGATCTGAACCCAGAGTGACTTCAGAACCAGAGCTCTTCCACCCCACTATGCTGCCTCTAACAGCAGGGCTCAAGATTGCATGTACAATATCACATTTGTATAAGAAATGTGAATATATGCATGGGAAAGAAGTGGAAGAATAGACAGCAAAATGTTTATTTCTGGGTGGTGAGATTCCAGATGGATTTTAATTACCTTCTTTTGCTTATCTCCTTTTTCTTTTTTCAGCACTGAAGTGCAATACTTTTCATCATGAGATACACTGAAGTATGTACGAGTAAAGCAGCATCGTGCTGTAACTTACTTTGAAATCATTCAGACACACAACTAATGATGTAGATACACATGGAGAGAAAATGAAAGAGCAAATGGGGAAATCAACTGTTGGAGAACCTGGGTACAGAGCATGTGGAAATTCTTTGTATTATTTTTGCAGCTTTTCAGGAATTCTGAAATGAGTTCAAAATTTTAAAGTTACCAAATTTTTTTTTTTAATTTTGAGAGTCTTAACATGAAAGGAGTCCACAATTGAAACAGAAATGACTTTATAAACATAAATACCAAGAGGACTGCCAAGAATTAGAAAAGTTTGAGGGATAAAAGAGAATATTTGTGTTATAGCGAAAATAACTTTCAAAGGAAAAAAATGCAGAGCATAAGAGAGAGACAAGGAAAGAGGTAACAGAACAAAGCAATGCCCAAACGAAATCCCTCGCTGTTGAATGACACAAAAGGCTGTGCAACCTCGCTCAGCTCTCAAATATCATTTTTTGCACATACTTAAGACCCTATAACATAGGGTGAGGCCTGGACAAGAAGTCAAAAGATGAGGGTTCGCCTGACCTGCAGGAAGCAAAGAGAGGCCAAGATGATCTTTACAGTGTTTTCAAGCTCTGACAGCAGCTTTAAGTCACTGGTTACTCATCCCCCCAGAGGGTGGTCATCAATAATTCTACAGGTGACATTTAAAAATAATATAGATAGAGACAAGCCAGAAGAAGGTTTTGTGGTCGTTAGAAAATGTTAAAGTATTAACAAGCTACTCGATATTTTTATTTTAGTAGGACAGAGATTCTAATTATGTGCCAATTTTAAAGCTCACTTCCAACCAACATGTCTCGTTTACCATCTGGGCAAATACAGGGAACAGTATGTCCATAATTTGGACTTATCTAAAAGGGGAAAAAGTCACATTACTAAATGGCATTATTTCAGATGGCCCATTTCTCTATCACGGGTTTCTATAAAAATCTGTGGCCATTACAAAAACTAACCCAGTGTTATTGGCATCATTCGACTTGTGTACAAGATATTGTGCAATGGAGCTAGTTCTCATCCATTTGAAGGAACTGCTTGTTCCTTTCATTCCAAGTTGGTAAGGGCCAGGGCTGGGGCTAATGGGCCTTGGGAGTAGTCCCACTCTCACTCTCAAACAGCAGAGATAAATATACGGTTTGGCAAAAGCAGACTGAATATATTATGTGCACTTAATTGAGTCAAAGAACAATAGGTCCATTTTTATTCTACTCTCAAGTTGTTTCACGTTCAGCATTCCTTCGTCACAAAGGTTTGCTAACTGTTCCAATTTGCAGTGCCAAGTAATTTGTGCCTGGTAATTCCATAAACATTGGCATTTCTGGGTTCCTACAAAGCAATCCTACTTCACAATGCCTCCAGTTAGCCATTTGTAGCGAAATTGTCCCCCAAAGAGCACAGGTAGAGTCCGCATTCTGTCCTGTCATCACGTGTGAGTATTCTATGTGTCCCTGGAGACACGGCGAGTAGCACAATGATGTATCGGCTGCACAGGATGTCACCCACAGACCCTCCAAATAGAATGACCAGCCAGGGGAAGGGTGTCTGGGCGGGAGGTTTGTTGTGTGTATATGTATTTTTTCCTGATGTATTTAAAACTTGTTTGAAGTACAAATGGGAAGATTTCTTTTTAGCCTGACTTCTTATGGAAAGAAAAGCGGCGTCTTGGTAAGATTCCAGGCCACCAGCCCCAACCCCACTTCAAGCTCTTTTGAACCCTCTTCTTCTGGTTTTATTAACACTTTCTGCTTGGAGCCATCAGCATGAGGTACAAAGAGTGTTTCCCTTTAAGCCCCCAACCCTTCTTTTCAAAGTAAAATCTCCTCCCAAAGCCTGTAGTGGTCATGGCATTTTGGATTTTTGTTCTTATTGTGTGTGTTACAGCAATAGCGCTTACAAACTTATGCATAACGCATGCCCTACTGATCATGAGGAACTCTGAGTCTAAGAGCAGTTTTTAAATCATTTAGGTCAGCCAACCTTAACAGATAAATATCTGTAGAGCTGGTGACATGATTAAGATGCTTTCATCCAGCTTGGGCCACTAGACCCACAGTCCTGCAGAGAAAGGACTGAAGCCATTTACTGATAAGTTTTTAGTGGATCTGATGATAAAGTTAAAACCTTGCTTCTGGGAATAACGCTGAAAACAGTGTTATCTTGTCAAAAATTACTAGTTTTTTCATGATTTTGGTTGAGACTGTGTTTTCATATTTGAACTCAGGGCACTTAGTCTACATACATACTCTGGTCTGTGTTCCTCTAGTCCACTTATAAGGGAGGGAAGAACAAAGTTGTTGCATTTCTTTGTATACTTCCAGGACACAAGGATTACATACATTGTGTCTGATGAATTCCATTTTGTCCTAGAGTCAGAAAAATGGTTTTCCCTGAAGGTTTACACATTGAGTTCATTATGCTTGGGGCAAAGGTATCTTTTATAGCATCAGACCCCAACCTTTTTGGCACCAGGGACCAGTTTCATGGAAGACCATTTTTCCACATATGGGGTGTGGGGAAGGAGATGGTTTCCAGATGAAAATCATCCACTTCAAATCATCAGGCATTAGATTCTCATAAGGAGTGTACAGCCTAGAGCCC
Organism: Hylobates moloch; assembly: GCF_009828535.3. Taxonomy (NCBI): domain Eukaryota; kingdom Metazoa; phylum Chordata; class Mammalia; order Primates; family Hylobatidae; genus Hylobates; species Hylobates moloch. Next base: position 108,192,892 of record NW_026652277.1, on the reverse strand, counting down.
TTGTATGCACAGTTCACAATAGTGTTCTCACTCCTATGAGAAATGAACGCTGGTGCTGATCTGGCAGGAGGCAGTGCTCAGGTGGTAATGCTCACCCGCCACTCACCGCCATCACGGCCCGGGGTTGGGGACCCCTGTCGTACAGGGTTACTTATCTCTGAGACAGTGATTCTTGAACCTGCAGTCAGTGCAATGGTCACCAAGCTAGCAAAAGTCCCTTGGGTTTAGGGAGGTGACTCACAAACTCCAGTGTGCATAAGAATCACCCATCAGTGATGGAAGTAGTAAGAGTGTGGGCTCTGGATGGGTGTGGTGACTCATGCCTGTAATCCCAGAACATTGGGAGGCCAAGGTGGGAAGATCACTTGAGCCCAGGAGTTCAAGACCAGCCTGGACAACAAGTAAGACCCCATTCTCTACAAAAAAATAAAAATGTGGGCCCTAGAGCCCCTACCCCAGGTTTTGATTCTGTAGGCTTGGGGAGATTTGCATGTTTAACACTCTGGGTAATTCTAATGCACATAGTTTGCAGTGAGAAACACTGTTCTGTAAATTCTGATGGAGAATATTTAGACATGAGCTTTATGGTTTTCAGATTTTCCCTTCAAAATTGTATTATTTCAAATATTTTTCTTAATAAGAAACATTTAGGACATGAAAAGATAACCAACACCATTAGTCATTACAGTTATGAAATTGAATTGAATTATGCAATATAAAATAGCAATAAGATACTACTACACACTCATTAGAATGGCTGTAATCAAAAAGACTGACAATACCAAACATATAGGATGTGGAGGAACAGGAACTCTCACATATTACTGATGGGAATATAAATGATAAAACCACTTTGGAAAGCAGTTTGGCAGTTTCTTAGAAAGTTAAGCATATACTTACATATTACCCAGTAATTGTACTCCTAGCTGTGTACTCACAAGAAAGGAAAACATGTCTACACAAAAACTTGTACACAAATGTTCATATGAGCATTATTCATAATTGCTCTAAACTGAAAACAACCCAAACGTCCATCTACCGGTGAATGGACGTACAAAATGGGATCTATCCACACAATGGAATATTATTCAGCATTAAAAAGAATGAACTACCAATACATGGTACAACATGGATGAACCGCAAAAACATTATGCAAAATGAAATAAGCCTGACACAAAAGACTGTAGATCATATGATTCCATTTAGATAAAATTTCTAGAAAACACAAATCTACAGAACTAGAAAGCACATAGGTAGTTGCTTGGGGCTAAGAGGAAGGATTGACTGTGAATGGCAAAAGGGTACGTTTTGGTGAGATGAGATGTTCTAAAACTGAATTGGGGGAATGTAGAACTCTATAAAGTTACCCCCTAAAATCATTAAACTATACAGCTACAGGGATGAATTTTAAGGTATGTAAATTATACCTCAAAAAAGGGGTTCGAAAAAGGAAGACTCCCCCAAATGGCAATTGAATGGTAGATGAGTGAATGAATCACACAATTAAAAAATATTTCAAAGTATTTAGGAGATGGTATTCAAAGATACATATATCTCTATATGACTAGGTAGTGCTTTCTGCATTTCGTTATCAGTTATGGTCGAATGTCAGTCTCGTTCGTAGGTGGCTCTTTTTCTTTTCAACTCACTCTGAGTCACAGTTTCAGCCCCAGCCTTCACTAACTTATCCACAACTTGCAAGCAGCTTTTGTCAATTTTAACTACCATGAGGCTCTTCCCCTTTAGGCTAACTAAGAGGCTATTAGGTCCTTTCAGCTTTCGTAACAGCCAGAAAGGACAGTCCACCATTACCTCTGACTCATCTGCTTTCTTTTCCATGTGGCAGGAGAAGAAAAAAAGAGTTTTCAGTCACATTACATGTCTCAGTGTCAGCAATTCAATTGTTCCCTTAGCAACCATCGCTTTTACCGCTGGCTTTCTGAGACACACTGCCTTCTCAAAGAGCTGAGAGTCACAAAATATCTTGGTGCATGCCAGAAGCTGTTTTCTAAAAAGGCCAGTATGTCTTCTAGAGAAAATCCTTTTTAAAACGATGTTCAAACACAGCATACCATTTTTAGACAAAGGTGATAATGGGGACAACACTGAGGAGATGATACTTCTTAGGGTCATTTGGCTTCCACTGAGATAAGGGGTGTGTGCAGTCACAGACTCCCTGCTCCCATCCCCGCCGGTGGATGTGATGGGTCACAGGGAACTCAAGAGTGGAGAGGAGGGAGAATGACTCTAGGCAGAAGCAATGCAGTGACTTTCCTGCCCATGGAGGGATCGATGGAGACACTGCTTTTGCGTATGAAGCATCCAAATTTACCATTTTCTTATCTGACTCATGGGAGTATACTGCCCCTCCTGTATTTCTACAGCCAGGTGACAACTAAGACCAAGGGATAGCTCAAAAGTGTGGTTTCCTTTATTATTCCATCCATGATTTATTTTCCAAGAGGACCTTGTGATGGTTAATACTGAGTGTCAACTTGATCGAAGGATGCAAAGCATTGTTCCTGGGTGTGTCTGTGAGTGTGCTGCCAGAGGAGATTAACATGTGAGTCAGTGACCGGAAGAGGCAGATCCACCCTCAATCTGGGTGGGCACCATCTAATTAGCTGCCAGCTCAGCTAGAATAAAGCTGGCAGGAGAAGATGGAAGGGCAGACTTGCTGAGTCTTCCAGCCTTCATCTTTCTCCCATGCTGGATGCGTCCTGCCCTCAAACATCAGACTCCAGGTTCTTCAGCTTTTGGACTCTTGGACTTACACCAGTGATTTGCCAGGGGCTCTTGGGCATTTGGCCACAGACTGAAGGCTGCACCGTCAACTTCCCTACTTTTGAGGTTTTGGGACTTGGACTGGCTTCCATGCTCCTCATCTTGCAGACGGCCTGTTGTGAGACTTCACCTTGTGACCGTGTGAGTCAATACTCCTTAGTAAACTCCCTTTCATATATACATCTATCCTATTAGTTCTGTCCCTCTAGAGAACCCTGACTAACATTTGTAATTAAAAAACAAAAAACTAATATTATCTGTTTACCACTATTTGAAAAGCAAGGACATCTCAGAATATAGAGATCATGTGAAGATTCTCCAGAAAATATTTCTCAAACACTTTGAACAGGATGTGGAGTCTGTGATAATTCTATTTCACAGGCCCATCTCTAGGAATAAAATATCTTACTAGCAACTCGATAGTCTTTTTTTAATTAGTAAGAGTAGAGAGGTATTTTAGCACTATTTAAGGGTACCTGTACTTCAAATAATTGATACCAAATTTCTTTAATGAAACTCTGCTAAATATTAATTCTTATGTACTAGGAATTGGGTAGATTAATTACAAGATTCCGGTACCTGCCTTATTTTTAGTTTTTAGAGCTTGTACTTCTACTTTTATTTTAAATCAGTTCTGTCAGGTCTTCTTTGAGAAGTGCAAATTAAGGAGATTTCCCTATATATAAATATTTCAAAACTGTTAACCCAGGATCTATTGACCCAGTGGGCTTTCAGAAAAGGGAGGAAATCCTCTGCTGTATTTTATAACCTGCAGGAGAGAGACTCCTGGCTGGTAACAGTGTGCCCCTGCTGCAGTGTTGCCAAGAATCCCAGCTTTGGGGTATGCGTGTCTCCAAATCAAGGTGTTTGGAAAGATTGCTTTTCAGGCCTATCCACTTCCTTAGGTTTTCCCAAAATAATACTAAGTTACCAAGAATGAAAAACCCAAATCACAAGATAAAGTTCTGACTGTACTCAGAAGGCTCTGAAGATAAGATCCACGGGCGATTTATCTTGCAGAGCCTATGAGTAAACACATTCGACCTTTCCCCACCCTCAGAAAGACAAAGAACGATTTACTTTTCGGTTCAGGAAAGGAAAAGGGATTCATAACAATTTGAGTTTGCCTTCAGGAAATCAATAAAATCTGTGACCGGGTGCAGTGGCTCATGCCTGTAATCCCAGCACTTTGGGAGGCCAAGGCGGGCGGATCACCTGAGGTCAGGAGTTCAAGACCAGCCTGGCCAATATGGTAAAACCCCATCTCTAATAAAAATACAAAAATTAGCTAGGCATGGTGGTGAGTGCCTGTAATCCCAGGTACTCGGGAGGCTGAGGCAGGAGAATCACTTGAACTCAGGAGGCAGAGGCTATGGTGAGCCGAGATCACACTACAGCACTCCAGCCTGGATGACAGAACAAGACTCCCTCTCAAAAAAAAAAAAAAATTGTTTTCTTATGACAGAAGAAGAATATATGTCTTCTTAATTCCTCTCTTCTTAATAAAAACCATCACTTCTCACTGAAGCAGGCAGACGTGTGTGGGTCTAATCTGTGGTCATTGAGCTACTGAAGAGTGGGGCTTTCCTAACATCTCTGGGTGTATTCCCTCACCTGCAAAGAGAGGGGCTAGAATGAATGTCCTCTGGGGTCCCTCATGGCTACGATCTGTGGTTCTATCTACTTCCTCCTGGTGGACTGTGGAATTTCAAGGCCTTCAGCTCATCTGTCCCCACTGCCCGCACCTTTTCCTGGGGCCCTGTTTCTGGGCACCCAGCAGCTGTCACATGCAATGTTCCTGCCTTTCAGTTGACACAAGCATTTCTCCTCACCACCAGCAAAGTCCCAGTCAGAGATGTGAAAGGGAAGAAGGAAAAAAATAGACACAGACACATACATGTGAATATATGCACATATAAAAATATGTGTTCTAGAGCAGATTCAGAGGACTGGGATAGCCCTGAGTTTAGTGCTCTGAGTCTCATCAAGGTAACTCTTCTTGGCAGGAAGTGACCCGGTGAACATCCTGCCCAGTTACATGGGGCCTCCCACACATCCTGTTCCTGGCTGGGGAAGGCTTACCTGCCACCCAGCCTGGCTTTCTAGGCTAGAGTGACTGACCAATTGGGTATCTCCTAACCATTTCGTGGTTTCTATAATAAAGTTGTAGGGCAGTGTGGCTCAGGAAGTGGCATGCTACCACCCAACCCCTCAGTCCCAATCTCACACATGTGGCCTTCCTAGTTCCTTAGCAAAACTATATGTTAAGAAGCTGCATGTCCCGTGGTCATTTGCCCTGAGTCAAAGGCTGATAGGAAAGCCAAAAGCTACTCACTTTCACAGTTGTCTGCTTATGTTACAAACAGGAGCCAATTATTATTCCTAGGGGTTTTATTTTGGTTTGTTTTTGGGGCAGGGTCTCGCTCTGTTGCCCAGGCTGAAGTGCAGTGGTGCCATCTCAGCTCACTGCAACCTCTGCCTCTCAGGTTCAAGTGATTCTCTTGCCTCAGCCTCCCTAGTAGCTGGGATTCAGGCGTGCACCACTAGGCCTGGCTAATTTTTGTATTTTTTAGAAACAAGATTTCACCATGTTGGCCAGGCTGGTCTCAAACTCCTGACCTCAAGTGATCCTCCCGCCTCAGCCTCCCTAAGTGTTGGGATTACAGGCATGAGCCACTGTGCCTGGCCTCTTCCTAGGGTTTTTCACTCTCATTCAGGAAAGAAGAAACAGAAATCTCCCCATGCTCCTGTCTCAGGTTTGGTCATCTGCTCCTTTCCCCATCAAAAACAGGTCAGAGCCAGGATGATTCCCATGTTAGGTGGAGGCTTTGAGGCTGTGACTTGCTGTCACTTTTTAAAATAAATGAATTAATGATTGATTGCTGTGTGACTGCCAAAGTAATACTGATGTTCATTGTAGACAATGGCTTTCTGGGCTATCATAGCGGGGACTGGGTTGGGGTATGGATATTGAAGGTGTAGAATGAAAAGGGGCAGGAAGGAACAATCAAAAGAGGAAAAAAAAAAATAAAGACCACAGTATGAATGTATATAACTTATGCATATATACATGCATCTATTAAATCATATTAAAAGATTTGGAAAATGTAGAAGAGTTCAAGGAAAAAAATTAAGTCTATAATTTTGCTTTGCAGAGAGGACCCTTGCTAAAACTAGGAGTATTTCATGGACCTTATTTTGTTTGTTTACATAAATGTAACATAAGCCTCCATTTCTGTAACCTGTCTTCTTTCCAACTAATAATATATCACAGACCATTTTTATGGCTAGTAGCTGTGGGCCCCAGGCAAGGCTGAGCTCCTTGAATCATTCCAGGAACCACTGCGGTGATTTATTACTTATTTTATGAGCGAAGATGCAACCTTTGGTTTACCTGGATTCAGTGATGGACTCACTCAGTCCTCAGATCCTCAGAATTATAGCCTACGAGAGCTCATGAGTGATCCTGGAGATCAGGCCTCTTATTTCACAGATGAGAAAACTGAGGACTGAATCAGAGCCAAGCACAGGACTAGATCCAAATCTGCCACTCAAGGTCTATTTCACACATGCACATCCAAAGAAGGAAAAGTCTTCCCTTTCAGCAAACAGCCCACAAGAGGACTTGAGGTGGAAAGGGATGTGCAGCCTTGTGCAGGATTTTACTTAGTGGTGTGTGCTCAGTCTCACCAAGTGGAAGGAGAGGCCACGGCTGGGGGACAGGGAGGGCGTGGGCTGGGGATTTGGCAGGATACAGTGGGCCAAAAGCCCAGCTGCTCCAACACAGCAAAATGCATACTCTACTATTCCAGAGAACGGGGCCTCAGGTGTTGAGGTGTTAGCTCTGCCTTCTGTGTGAAGAATTGGGCCACTTCTCAGCCCTCTCCTCAGCTGCCACCCTGTTCAGGGCCACCTTCTGTCTCCTGGATTATTGCAGGGGCTCCTTACTGGAATTCCTGTTCCACTCTGCCCACAACAATCCTTAGGCTGAGCTCTTAAAAGAGCCAGCCGGACCCTTTTAAAATACAAAACTGCTCGAAACCTGCAGTGGCTTTCTATCTTACTCAGGCCAAAAGGCAAAGTCCTTCAAGTATCCACAGGGCTCCACCCTGCTCATTTTCTTCCTGGTCCTCCCACTACTTTTCTCTCCTCTTTACTAGGCCCCTGCCGTGTTGGTCCCCTTAGTATTTCTCAAACTCATCTCCACTAGAGGGTAAGTCCTAGGAAGCCTGGGATTTCTGTCTGTTTACTTAGGCAAGCCCCTTTGTTGCTCGTCATAGAAACTAACTACAGCTAGCTTAAAGGGGAAAAGGAGACAATTTAGTACAAGAACACATGAAATCTAAGGGCAGGAGGGAAGCCTGGACTCAAGAAAGGATTGGAGCTCTGGGAGAAGGCTGTGCTCTCCTGTTGGCCTCTGAACCATAGAATAGGATATGACCACCCTAACTCCAATTCATTTATTTAACTATTACCTTTTTTTTTTTTTGAGACGAGGTTTCATTGTTGTTGCCGAGGCTGGAGTGCAGTGGCGTGATCTCAGCTCACTGCAACCTCCGCCTCCCAGGTTCAAGTGATTCTCCTGCCTTAGCCTCCCAAGTAGCTGGGATTACAGGCATGAGCCACCATGCCTAGCTAATTTTGTATTTTTAATAGAGGTGGGGTTTCTCCATGCTGGTCTCCAACTCCCGACCTCAGGTGATCTGCCCACCTCAGCCTCCCAAAGTGCTGAGATACTACTAATTTTTGTGTATCATAGTGGCAGGCACTGGCGTGGGTGCTTGGGCTGCATCAGGAACAAAGCTACATTCTAGTAGGAGAGGTAGACCACGAGTGTAATCAATGAGCACATGTAGCTTGTTAGATTATAAGGGTTGTAGAGAAAGAAGGATGGGGTGGAGTAAGAGGGGAACCGGAGCAGGAGGTAGGGGTGCTGTGGGCAGGATGCACTTTTAAACATGGGCAGAGTAAACCCCAGGGAGAAGGTAAGACTTGAGGAAAGACTTCTGGTCACCACAGAGACTGACTTGGAAACCCCCAGGTGTCCACCTCTGGTTCAATCAACTGTCACTAGGGAAGGCAGAGTCCCACGAAGGAAGCATGGTTTCTGGATGGGGTGGAAAGCTGAAAGCCATTCCCAGAGAAGAGGGAGTTATCCTGAGCTGGAAAGACATTTCCAAATGTATCTTCCACTAGGGGATTTAGGGACCCTCTGTTCTTACTGCTAGAGTGCCTGCAATGACTTTATAGCTTGCTCTTTTTTTTTAAGTTGTACTCAAATTAAGCTGTTCAGGTGACTCACCTGTTGGAAGTCTATGGTAAACCAGACACCTCACCCCCCACCCTCACCCCGCAATCCTGCCACATTTGTGGGAAGGCCGCATGCTGCTAATTTCCTGCTGAATTGCTGAAGACAAGAGGATAGAAATGGTGATATCGTAAGGAAACTTGCTGAATGCATATTGACTCAGAATGACTGAAAATGATGCGCCACATCCCCAACTGACAGGCTGTTCCTGCCTCTGGGGCAGGGTGGCCCATTTGTAGGACAAGTGAACTCCTTTCTCATCCCTACGCTAAGGATTTTCTCCTTGAAAGAGCAAAAAGTCACAGAGAATTAACGGCTTGAGAGGGAATAACGGATGAGACATATTGGAGGACATAATGGCAAAAGCTATGCGATTCGGGTTATTTCCTTGTAAGGGAAATGAAAATAGGAATGGAAAATTTGATAAACCCCAAGTCCTCCACTGCTTTGCAAGAAAAGCCTGAAAGAATTTTAAGTCTGGAGGACGAGCTCAGAGGACCCTCAGATATTTACAACCTTATCTGAATTGTTAGCCTTTGAAAAGGAGAGAAGTGATATTTATAAATTGATGAATTTAGAAATGTCAGGACCCCATTATTAGAAGCAAGTAATGTGAAACTCTTCTGGAGTTTCATGTAGCTTACTATGGCTGTGAGGTCATGGCAGAGCTCTAGGCTGACCTCTGAGTACGGAAATCTCTCCTCTGCACTTCCCACTTTACAGGATTTGCAGGCAGCAGACACTAAAGTCTTGACATGTGGAACTCCTTGCTGGTGGAGAAAGATGCTGCAGGTAAGGTGGAGACAGAGTGGAACTAAAGGATGTTCTTTGTTTGCCATGGCCAAAAGAAGAGCATGTGCATGTTTATGGCTCCAAGTCCCCAGGGCGTTTTTATGGGGGACACCTGCCCAAAGCCATCCAAACCTGAAAGAAAGTCCCATTCTGGCTCACACCAACATAAGGGAGCTAGAGGCTCCTGGGAGCTTGTTGGTAAACAGAAGATGCATTGTCCCTGGGTCACCCATGATTGTCTGCCTCCTGAGAGTAAACAACGCATACAATCACAAGCAACACTGAGGATTTGCACGAGTCAAAATTAGGAAAATGTCTTCTGATTTGCCTTTGAGTCTCAAGGGAATACTAAGCACTGACTAGCCTGCAGATCTCGTTATATTTACCTGGGCTTCCCTTCCATGGTTTGAAGCAGATCCCTCAGAGGCTGCCTCTACCCACGTGTGGCCTCTGACTGTTCAAGGGACCATACAGCAAAGACTTTAGAAGCATTTTGGAGAATCCCAAGGCCATGAGAGGTTGGTCTGTAAAGCTAGGGCATCTTGGCTTTATAAACCCAGTAGAAAAATATCCCCATAGGTTTTCTGGAGCAGAAGCAAAGATTCCCAAGTGCAGCTGGCTCTCTCTCTACAGAAAGTTCCATCTGAGGAGCCACCGGAGGTTCTGTCTGCTGCACCTTGGCACAAAGCCCAAGGATCAGACTTCAACAAGCCGGGTCCCTCTGCCTCAAGTAGGTCCACTCCCTGTGCCACGCAGAAGCGTGGAACCCAGGGCTGCCAATTTGCCACATGTTGCTCCCTGCTCATTTTACCATTGTCCAGTTTGGGCCCCTCCCAGGAACCTGGGCTTCACCTCACCACTGTAAAGCTGCTTTCTGTAGAAGTCATATGACCATAGCCCTTCGCTTTTCAAACTGTTTGCCTCCCATATTTCCCAGAGACATCACTCAGTTCCTGGAAAGATGAACAAGAACCTGCCAAGCAATGCGTCATCCTGTAGACGCACAAGAGCACAGGGGACTGCTATACTCAGGAGCCGGTGGAGAGTCCCAGGGTGAACTGGCTGCCCCCACTCAGTTCCAGACAGCACTAGTGTGATATCTTCAACATCAGGATGACATTTTTTCTCTTAAATGACTTCAGGGAGTCGTAAGGGACAAGAAAGTGAGTAATACTTGAAGCCTCTATAAAAAGAAAGTGTAGGGACTGTGAAAAATGTATATTCTTTCATGTGTAGGTTACTCCAGCCTATTTTTGTTGGAGGTATAGAGGCAGTGACTCTGTTGCGAAGAGCGTAGGCTTTAGAGCAATGTAAACTCAAGTTCAAATCCTAACTCTGTCATTTCCTCATATATAGTCCTGGGCAAATCATTTACCATCTCTAAGCCTCAGTTTCCTACCTGTGAAATAAGGAGAGTGATCATCTTGCAGTGGGGATTATTGTAACTGGATTGGAAGCAAGGTAGAAAAGTCAGCTAGCACAAGGCCGGGTACACAGTAGGTAGTCAATAAATGGTAGTTGCAGCTTCTGTTGCCATTTTAAATAAAAATAATGGCAGTAATGAAAGTAACAAGAAAAACAGAATGATCTGGGAAGGTATATTCAGATACTTTCCCCAATGCCAGGGAAGCAAGTTAATAGATTAGGCAGAAAGACCTACAAAATGTGGTCATCAGTGTGGGCTGACAATTCCTAACCCTCATTCCTTTTTGTTTCTTTTCCACTGTGGGGACAAGAAAAGCTAAATAGCCACTTTTCCAGCAAAAGATTGCCATAAGATATAGTTCTGGCCAGAAATATGTGGGCAAAGAGCTTCTTTCTTGATAAAAACATGGCTAGTGCCACTTTTCCTTTCCTTCCTCCTGCTATGAATGGGGACATGATGCATGGAGCTAACACGGCCATGTTGTACCCCTGAAGTCATGAGCCAGCATGGTTAGGGTGTCAGAAGAGAACGAAAAAAGGCCTTCAGTTCTTATCAACATCATTGAGCTGTTGCATCAGCCTTGAGTTGCCTACTTTCAGACTTTTGTATTTTGTTTTGTTTTGTTTGTTTTTTGAGATGGAGTCTTGCTCTGTCACCCAGGCTGGAGTGCAATGGCGTGATCTCGGCTCACTTCAACCTCTGCCTCCCAGGTTCAAGCGATTCTCCTGCCTCAGCCTCCCGAGTAGCTAGGATTACAGACGCCCACCACCACGCCTGGCTAATTTTTGTATTTTTAGTAGAGACGGAGTTTCACCATGTGGGCCAGGCTGGTCTCGAACTCCTGACCTCAGGTGATCCACCCGCCTTGGCCTCCGAAGTGCTGGGATTACAGGTGTGAGCCACCGTGCCCGGCCCAGACTTTTTAGTTTTGTAAGAAAAAAACACCTTTCTATCTATTTCAGTGACTCAGATGGGCTTTCTGTTGCTTACTGCTGAAAAGGTTCTTATCTGATAAAGAGTTTTGTGATAAGCTTCTAAAATACCTTGCTGACCTAGCAGAAAAATTCACAGTCACTTTGACTTCCTAATCACACTCTCAAGAACATTAGTTTTGTAGACATTAGATAATCCTAAATATTTTAGTGAAAATGAATATATATCTACGAATGTGTGTATATACACATATATTTATATAGCAGTTTATGAAATCTGAGAGATTTGCTTTAGATGCAATTCTTGACCTTTAGTGTGCACATGTGCATCATAATCGTAGTGGAATCTTTTAAACACACCCATATCTGGGCTCTAACCCCAGAGCTTCCAGCTTCACACACCTCCAGTGACGGCAGGGCATTACAAAATTTTACAGCTCCCCAGTTACCTGTGTACCAAAGGAGAACTACAGTGGAGCCCTCCCTAACAGGGACCCAAGCTCAGCAAACGCTGCTTCCTACATAACTAACTCCTCCAAGAGTCAGGTTGGAAAGTTACAATAGCTTTATGGGCAGCCTGGCATAGCTCTACTATTTTAACTCAACAGAATTATTGCACATAATTACAAAAAGTTATCAAGCTTCATAAAACACAGAATTTATATGCAACCCTCTACTGTAAACTATACAGGTTTCTACTTTAATTTTGCACAGCACATGGTCTAGATTAACTTCATTCAACCTGTGTTGAATTCTGATATTTCTGTGCAGGGACCAGAAATATCAGAATTGCTGCATTATTATCTTATTTTACTAACTCAGATAACCATGATAGAAATTCATATGCTAGTATAGGGCCCATGAGCTAAGCCCAACATAATCACATATGGCAGAGCAGAGCTCTCTTGATGATAGGCAGGCGGCTGACTCTTTGCCTTTTGAAAGGTTGCTATAGTATGTTGCATCCCTCACAATGTAAAGTATCCATATGGTAAGATGAGAATCCCTCACATTGCTGACCCACTGCATGTTTTCCTCTGAATTTTAAATTTTTTTACACTACCTGTAGCTTCTCTGTCAGAGTTACACCCTTGCTTATATTTCCTGAATAGATTTTAAATGAGACATATATGTGCATAAAGTAAATATGTATAAATATCTGGAGGATTTTTGTTTTTTGTTTTATCCAGTAGCAAAATGTTTGTTTAATGGGACAAATCTGTTGGCTTGTCAATTAAGCTTCTATTCTAATATAATCAGTAGAAGTTATTGCTAAAAAATCTTAGGAGTGACTTATTAATGCCAGTATAATAATACATGGAGACCAGACATGGTGGCCCATGCCTGAAATTCTAGAGCTTTGGGAAGCTGAGGCAGAAAGATCGCTTGAGACCGGGAGTTCAAGAACAGCCAGGGCAAATATAGCAAAACCTTGTCTCTACCAAAAAAAAAAAAAAAAAAAGAAGCCAGGAGTGGTAACACACATTTGCAGTTCTAGCTGTTTGGGAGGCTGAGTCAGGAGGATCGCTTGAGCCCAGGAATTCAAGGTTACAGTGAGCTGTGGTCACACCACTGCACTTTAGCCTAGGTGACACAGTGAGACCCTGTCTCCAAAAAAAAAAAAACCATGGAGAACTGTGTTAATTCCTTCATCAACCCACCTTTGAAAAATAATTAGTAGGATTCACAATATATAATACCTGTTGGTGCAATTTATGGCAATCCATCTTTACATTGCATTTTTAGTTTTCACTAGTAGTAATAATGGTATAGCTTTAAAGAGTTCTAATTCTATACCAATGACTATGCTCTATTCTTTGTATGAATTATTTTATTTAATCCCCACTACAACTCAGTGGGAGAAGGTACTATTATTATGACCATTTTACAGATGAGTAAACTGAGTTTGAGAAGTTAAATTACTTGCCTGAAGTCCTAAAGCCAGTAAGTGGTAGAGCCAGCCTTTGAACCTACATGTGGCTGATACTAAAGTCCACCCTCTTAACCACTGTGCTCTGTTAGCACTATTTATTATCCATATTTGTCAACCATATTTTTCTCTGAGACATGTTGTAAGAATCTTTGTAACAATTATCCTATCATGAATCACCAGCAATAAACCCTCCAGCCACATTCTGTTCTAGCCTCATCTGTCAGTCTATCAAATCCTTTTCTTTTCGTTTCTTTTTTTGTTTGTTTGTTTGAGACAAAGTTTCACCCTTGTTACCCAGGCTAGAGTACAATGGCACGATCTCGGCTCACTGCAACCTCCGCCTCCCGGATTCAAGTGATTCTCCTGCCTCGGTCTCCCAAGTAGCTGGGATTACAGGCACCTGCCATCACGCCCGGCTAACTTTTTGTATTTTTAGTAGACATGGGGTTTCACCATGTTGGCCAGCTGGTCTCGAACTCCTGGCCTCAAGTGATCCACCCGCCTAGGCATCCTGAAGTCCTGGGATTACAGGCATGAGCCACTACTCCTAGCCTATCAAATCATTTAAAAACAGCAGTGGATCCGAATTATACTTTATTTGTTTCTGTGATTGTATTTGTTGTAAAGTCACTTCCACAGCTGCTGGTGTGATGGAAGGAGCACAGGTTTTGGAGTCAGATGTTTCATGTGGCTCAGGCTGGAAACATAATCTCTTTAAGCTATAGTTTGTACATCTATGAAGGGGAGGTACCTTCCCACACTGGGGAGTTTATATGATGACTAGACAAGCTAGCGCATGTCAGAAGTGCTCTGAGGCCGGGCATGGTGGCTGACGCCTGTAATCCCAGCACTTTGGGAGGCTGAGGCGGCAGATCACTTGAGGTCAGGAGTTCAAGAACAGCCTGGCCAACACGGTGAAACCCCGCCTCTACTAAAAATACGAAAAAGAATTAGCTGGGCCTGGTGGCAGCTGCCTGTAATCCCAGCTACTCAGGAGGCTGAGGCAGGAGAATCTCTTAAACCTGGGCAGCAGAGGTTGCAGTGAGCCAAGATTGCACCATTGCACTCCAGCCTGGGCTACAGAGTGAGACTCCATCTCAGATAAATAAATAAATAAATAAATGAAGTGCTTTGAGAACAGTGGTGTGAGACACACATATTATTTTTAACTTTCTTTTAACCCAACTTCCTGACAAGTTTCACTAATTCATGGCCACAAATCTCAGATTGGCCTTCAGTGATGCCTCATAGTCCTATACACTCTCGACATGTCTTAACTCTTTCATTCTTCAAAGTAACTATTTCACATCTCTCTTCACATTGTCCCCACTCCAATTCTAGCTGGTGACCTTGCCTCACACTTCATCAAGAAAACCGAAACAACCAAAAAGACCTCCCTCATCATGTTGCATCCCCACCACCACCCTACGGACCTGATGACCTTTTCTTATCACTAAGGATCAAGTGTCCCACAAAAACCAACCACCTTTCAGCTCCCATCATCCTTCCCAGGGACTTTGTTTCTCTTTCTTCTCTTCAGCATCACCCATTGTACTTTCTCTAACAGATAGTATGATCCTTTACCTCTCATATTAAATAATAGAAAGAAAAAAGATTAACTCTCTTGACCGTGTATTCCTGCCCAGCTCCCACCATTTTACTTTGCTCTCCTTCACAGCAAAGCTTCCTAACGCCCTTGATTATTATCACTGCCTCCACTTCCTCATCTTGCATTCTCCCCTCAACCCACTTCTGCTGAGTTCCAGCCCCTTCGCTGTTTATGCTGCAGAGTCCAACCTGCAATCCCTGTCCTCATCACACTTGAGCTCTCGGCAGAAGTCAGCAGCCTTTGCCACTCCCTCCTTTTAAAATCCTTTTTTTCTCCTACCCAGCAACACACTCTCCTGGTTCTGCTTCCCCCTTGCTAATTGCCTCTCGTCCAGCACTTTTGCCAAATTTGCTTCATTTTCCTGACTCCTAATTCTTTTTTTTTTTTTTTTTTTTTTGAGACGGAGTCTCGCTCTGTCGCCCAGGCTGGAGTGCAGTGGCGCAATCTCGGCTCACTGCAAGCTCCGCCTCCTGGGTTCACGCCATTCTCCTGCCTCAGCCTCTCCGAGTAGCTGGGACTACAGGCGCCCGCCACCACGCCCGGCTAATTTTTTTTGTATTTTTAGTAGAGACGGGGTTTCACCGTGGTCTCGATCTCCTGACCTCGTGATCCGCCCGCCTCGGCCTCCCAAAGTGCTGGGATTACAAGCGTGAGCCACCGCGCCCGGCCTCCTGACTCCTAATTCTTAAAGTAGCTCAGGATTTGTGCTCTGACCTCTTCTTCGTCTGCACTCATTCTCTAAGTAGTCTCACTCAGTGTTGTGGCTTTAAATATTATGTATATACCAGTCACTCCCTCTCCCTTGCACCAGCTATTTGAACTCCTTGGCACTGCCACATGGGTGTTAAGCAAGTATCTGAAACTTGTGGCCAATCAAAATTTTTTATTTTCCCTCCCAAAGTTTCTCCACCAGTCTTCTCTATCTCAATACATGGCACCATCATGGTACCACCATCTGGAGCCATTAAATGGTACCATTTGCTTATGGCAAAGATCTAGAAATTATCCTTGATAACTTTCTTTGCATCACCCTCACATCCAAACCATTGGCAAAACTCTCAAGTTCGCCTTAAAACGTAGGCTGAATCTATCCATTTATCTCCATCCTCTGCCAACACACATGGGTAGAAGCCATTATTACCTCTCCTGTGGCATACTTCAAAAACCTACTAACTGATTTCCTTGCTTCATTTTTACTTTCCTATGATCTCTTTTTAACACAATAAATGGAAGAAAGGAAAGCTCTTCCTTATAGTTGAATTCCAAATAATAAACATAGAAGCGATGTATTTAGAAATTCATCAATGGGTGCTAAACCTAGTAAAAGTTTGATGAGCAATAGGATATTTACATAGTCTCAAAGAAACTCCTCAGGAATGACTTACTAATTACAAAGGGAAAATTAGTCACTTTACAGAGGAGAGACTTGGGGAACATCACCTTAAGCAAGTGATCAAAGCTAACATCACCAGTATTGGGACAAACAATACTTACAGGTCCGCATGGCTGGGGAGGCCTCAGGAAACTTACAATCATGGCAGAAGGCACCTCTTCACACGGTGGCAGGGGAGAGAATGAGAGCCAGCAGGGGAAATGCGAGATGCTTATAAAACCATCAATCTCGTGAGAACTCACTCACTATCACGAGAACAGCATGGGGGAAATCACCCCCATGATTCAATTACCTCCACCTGGTCCCACCCTTCACACGTGGGGATTATTACAATTCAAGGTGAGATGTGGGTGAGGACACAGAGCCAAACCATTTCACTGTTGTTGCAAATTTTTTGTAAGTTTGAAATCATATCAAAATGAAAAGTTTCCAAAACACTAGACTCATCCGGCCATGTGATTTTCCTGCTTTCTGCCCCTCCAGTAGCTTCCTAACGTACTTATAGTAAAACTCAATGCCTTGCCATGGCTTACATAGCCCTCTGTGATCTGGCCCCTGCCTGCTGCTCATGTCATGCTGTATCATTCTTTCTCAGCCTCCTAAACCAGGTGTTGACAAAAAGAGTCAAACTCTGTAAAATATTTGAAGAGATTTATTTTGAGTCAAATATGAGAGACCATGGCCAATGGCACAGCCCTCAATAGATCCTGAGAACATGTGCACAAGGTGGTCAGAGCACAGCCTGGTTTTATGCACTACAGGGAGACATGAGACATCAATCAAATGCCTGTAAGATGTACAATGGTTTGGTCTGGAAAGGCCTGTAAGGAGAAAGGAGGGCTTCCAGATTATAGGAAGATTTGAAAATTTTCTGATTGGCAATTGGTCAAAAGCGTTATTATCAATAGAAAGTAATGTCTGTGTTATGATGAGGGGTTGTGGAGATCAAAGTTGTATCATGCAGATGAAGACTCCAAGTAGCAGGCCTCAGAGAGCATAGGTTGTAAATGTTTCTAATTAGACTTAAGGTCTGTGTTGATGTTGAACGCTGGTCAGCTTTTTCTAAATTTCAAAAGTGGGGAGGGTACAACAAGGCATGTCCCACCCCCTCTTCTTGTCATGGCCTGAACCCGTTCTTCAGGTTAACTTTGGAGTGTGCTGGCCAAGAGGAGGGGTCCATTCAGATGGTTGGGGGGCCTTAGAATTTTATTTTTGGTTTACACAAGCCAGTGTCTTTCTGTCCCTGAAATATACCAACCACTCTCACCTTAGTGCCTGAGAGCTGTTTCTCTGCCTGGAATATTCTTCCCCTCAACTTTGCAGATTTGGTTCTTCCTTGACATTCAGACATCAGCTTTAAGGTCACCTCCTTAAAGAGGCCTTCCTTAGCCACACCCCCTCACTCTCTCTCATCCTACCTTAAAGTAGGTTCCATGTAGAGCACTTATCACTCTATGTTTTCTTTATTTACTGATTCGCTTATTATTATCTTCCCCACTGTGGACCATAAAACCGCGATAACAAGCATTTTGTCATATTCATGGCTGCACTTTTCGTGCCTAGAATAGTGCTAGTCCCTACTACACGCTCAATAAATAAGTGCTGAATGCAGCTGGTGTTTTCTGTGTATTTTGATAATACTAACAATCGGCAATAAAATTCTAAGCCCCTCCCACTGATTGAATGGGTCTTACTCTCAGCCAAGGGGACACAATGAAACCTGAGAATCTAGTTCAGGTCATGATGGAAAGGTGGGGGGCAGAGATGGGGTTGGAGTCTGTCTGACCGAACAGACTCTTTGTAGCCATAAGATACCAAATTTCAACCTCACTATTATAGCATCACATGACAGACAGCAGGGCCCTGAAAGAAACTGAAGTTTTTTGACCCTAAAATATGCTTACTTGACATGTTTTGAAATAGCCCTGCAAAGCTGTTTCTTGTGGGGGAAAGTTAGCATTCTGTAGAAAATCTGCTTCCTTTACTAGGTCTCTCCAAAGTGTTTGATACCTTTGGTAAGAGACATTCACATCTATTCTCTCTGAAGCCTGCTACCTGGAGGCTTGTCTACATGACAAAAACCTTGGCTTCCACAACCACCACCCCCCAACCCTTACCTCAAGCTGGCTTCAACTTTTCAGGCAGAGTTTAACCCTTTCAACCAATCGCCAATTTGAAAATCTTTGAATTCACCTATGACCTATAAGCAACCTCTCCCCTCTTCAAGTTGGCCTCTCCGGACCTAACTTCTGTATACGTCACATACATTGATTGATGTTTTATGTCTCCCTAAAACATATAAAACCAAGCTATAACCCATCTGCCTTGAGCACATGTTCTCAGGGGCTCCTGAGACTATGTCATAGGTTATGATCCTTAACTGGCAAAATAAACTTCTAAATTGATTGAGATCTGTCTCAGATAGTTTTTGGCTTACACTATATGTTATTTTCATATTGAAATAAGTCTCCTGATAATAGAATCTCCCTCTCACCAGTCACAGATACCCTTTCCTATATAACTCCAGAGTTTTCAGTTCTGGGCATCATTGTAGTTATATTCAGAACAATAGCTATTTTCTTTCAGTTCTTTTTTTCTAGGGAGCCAAAGCTCATTAAGCCCCTTCCCCATTAGGGTCCTTGGGGACCAAGGCAACTACTAAGAGGATAATGGGCATTATGTGCTCCCACCCTTCCCAGAAACGATGCCTGCATCTCATAAATGCCAGGGCTCCAGTATGCAGTGATGATTTTTATCCTCATTGTTTTGATACTGCTGATGAAATATCCTCATATGCCAATTCCTACAAGCCATACAATAGCGATAGTTTTCATAAGTTGGGGCCCGGGAGAGAAGTTTGATCCTGCTGTCTTCTGCCAACTCTGAGTGGGGTCTCAGATTTGCCCTTTGAGTTCTCTGTGACAGCTGCTTCCCTTTGAATTTAGAGAGTGGCTCTTTCAACTTTGTGAATGAAGCACGGGGCCTGCACAATCAGAAACCTGGGCCTCCTTCCCACTGGTAACCTATCTTCACAATCTCCTGTATTAGTTGCATTCATGAGCGGCGGTGAAACTCTAAGGACTGTGTGTTGTAAAAGAGACCCTTGATCTGATCCATAAAATTTATGCCTGTCATCATCTTTCATCCACTCCAGGAGGCCTTTCAATGGCACTGCCCTTCAAAATCGCCCCCAAATACTCAGGAATATTGCATCTCCCTGTTAACCCACATAAAGGCAGCTAACTACCCCAGGGAGTAAGAGAGAAATGCGTGGACATAAAAAAAACAAGTCTCTCCTAGTGCCTGTGATCCCTAAAAGATTGGTCCTGCTTGCTGCAGATTCATAGGAACAGATGTGCCCAGTGAGGGAATATTGCTCAGAGGCACCAATGGGCAGATGGATTAATTACACCATCTAATGAAAAGCAGTGATTCACCGTGGCCCAGGGGAAGGAAGTTTAGAGGCACAAAGAAGATATACACACTTGGACACTTTCACACACAGAGATGTGCAGACGGAGAAAATGCCATGATGGTCCAGGTGAGAAGATGCTCGTGCTTCTCCCAGAACTGCCAAGAAGGCCCCAACTGCATCCAGTTTATGTTCACATCCACTCCTGCGTGGGAGCTTGTGTGACCGGCAGCCTCAAGGTACCATAACCAGCAGTACTAACTGCAAAGTAAGCCCACGTTGAAACAATGGCTGGAAACCGGCTGGAGAGGATTTAGAAGGACTACAGTGTGATGGTATCTTGCTTTCTTTTAATTACCAGCTGAGTGACCTTGGGCGTTTAATTAACCTCCTAAACCTCAGATGACTCATCTACAAAAAGGAGGTACAGGTTAAGCATCCCTAATCCGAAAATCCAAAATCCAAAATCCAAAATGCTCTAGAATTCAAAACTTTTTTGAGTGCCGACATGACACCACAGTGGAAAATTCCACACCTGACTTCGTGTGATGGGTCACAGTAAAAGAATAGTTCAAACTTTGTTTCATGCACAAAATTATTTAAAATACTACCTTTGAGCTATGTGTATAAGGTGGATATAAAATATAAACGAATATCGTGTTTAGACTTGGGTCCCATCCCCCAGGTATCTCATTATGTATATGCAAATATTCCAAAATCTAAAAAAATCCAAAGTCGGAAACGCTTATGTGTCCTCCAGCAATTTGGATAAGTGATACTCAACCTGTAATAATAGTACCCACAGCCGGGCACAGCGGCTCACACTTTTAATCCCAAGGAGGGTGGACCACTTGAGCCCATGAATTAGAGACCAGCATGGGCAACATAGTGAGACCTTGTCTCCACAAAAAAAAAAAATAAGTAAAACTTAGCTGGGAATGGTGGTGTATGCCTGTAGTCCCAACTACCCGGGAGGCTGAGATGGGAAGATCACTTGCACCCCAGAGATGAGGCTTTAGTGAGCCATGATCCAGCCTGGGCCACAGAGTGAGGCCCTAATCAAAAACAATAACGTAAGAATAGTACCCACCTCCTGTGGTTAATGTAGGGTTAAATGTTAATATATATAAACACTTAGCACCATGCCTGGCACAGGGTAACCCTTCAATAAGGTAATAAGGATGTTAGGTATCATCATTACTTCCATTTAATCATTAGGTGCCTAAATGATCTCAGTTGTACCCTTGCTGCTTTAATAAAATTCAAACCTTTTTCATGGTTTACACAGCCCTATACCATTTCATTCCTACCTGTCTCTCAGACCTCACCCCATATCACTCTTTCTTATTTACACTGCTTGAACCAAGCTAGGTGTCTTTCTGTCACTGAAACATATCAAGCTCATTTTCATTTTAGGACATTTCTATAGATTAGAAAACAGATTTATAAGCCATATTCATCTGCTCAGCCAGGGACTTTATAATAAATATAATGAAGTTTGAATTCCAAGTGCAGGATCCAAAATAATATATTCATGAAAGGAAATAAACATTCTTTGTGTAACCTACCTTAAGAGGCCAGGGCTGTGAGAAATCAGTTCTAAAAAATTGACAGAACAAGATTATGCTTAGGATCTCTTGCATATAAAGAGAACTACATTTGAATAACCAGCTGGTAAGCATTATTTCGCCAATGAGAAAACTGAGGTTTGGAGAGGTGAACCTTGCCAGAAACAGCATGTAACTAATGGACCTGGGTCTTGAACCCAGGCCTGACTCCAAGAACACTTCTCTGCAATTATTACCCTCTACTGACAAAAAGAGTTTCAACATGGGTTCTCCCATCAGTTTTTAAGGCTATTGGGTCCCATTCACCCATGGAAAGAGCTTTCAAACTAGGACAGGCCATTCTGATACCTGTACTGATCCTGCACACGTTGGTCTGATATAAATTGCCTTACCAGAAGAATTTCTTAAGAGGGCCAGCCTGGCCTACTCTGCCCCACAGGTCTTGGCTCACCTGGCACTAGATCTGCTTTCTGAAAACTCAGTCCCCCTGCCCTTCAGCCAGCCTCAGGGACTATGCCTCAACTTTCCACCCAGGATCCCTTCCCCAATCTTTTCTCTCCGTACCCGTTGGCCCACATTTTCTTCCTTTACCAAGAAACTCCCAGTAGCCACTATATCTCTTGCTACTTAAAGGACAGTTCTCAGCATCACCCAGGAGCTCGTTCAAAATGCAGAGTCTGAAGTCCTCTCCCAGACCTGCTCAATCTAAATCTGAATCTTAACAAGATCCTTGGATAATCCATAAGCCCATTAAGGCTTGAGAAGCACTGGTCTTGCCCATAACTTGGCAAAGCCTCCACCAATTCCAAGGGTTATAAATTAACCCCATTGTATCTCTCTGTCTGATTCCTCAGCCTCTGTGCAATCAAGACATCTGCCCCCGAAAGTTCAAATCAGCATTTTTTTAGCAGCTCCACCTGGCTTCTGCTGCTTCTTTCATAAATCCAGAGGCAATTAATTGAATTTTATGAACAACAGCAAAATAGAGATGGGAGACCATCCCTTATAACACTTAAAGGTGTCATTCCATGTCAATTGGCATAAGTCCCAGCCAGCATATTATTGTTACTGTTGAATAATACGTCATAAATAGATACGAGTTCAGCACACTGTCCGAGGATAGGGGAGTTTGGTGACTTCCATTTAGGAAATAAACACAGCAAGCAGGGAATTAGATCATAGGCTTCTCCTGCCTGATTCTGATGTTTTCTTGTTAATTATGCTATTTTTGGCCAGCCCTTCAAGGTCAATGGCTGGTAGAATAATGTGTCTTAAAACAAAGTTAAAATGACTTGTATTTGTTGCATAAAGGCCCTTCCAGAAAGGCTAAGTGTATTGTTCCAGACTGCAATAAGAGTTCATAAGTTTCTTAATTCTGAATCTGTACACAGTCTAGAAGTAGTAGCAATAACAATGATTGAAGTGATATCGTTGCTTTATAAATATTACTGCCAAGTATTAAGTCAGATATTATCTCCATCTTTACCTCCCAGAAAACCAAGGTCCAGACCAAAGACATGGTGATTATGATTGAACTTCAGTAACAGTTAAGCCAGTCAAACTGCTATCCCTCCCTCTACATACAGGCACATTGGTATTAAATTTGGCTTCACTGTAAAATGGACTAAAAATAGGAATAACTTCAGTCAAATGCAACCACATCAGAGATTTCACACTGAAAAAGTCACTTTCAGAAAAGGGACATACTGAAAGGTCAGATGGAAATTTCCCCTTTCCCCTTTCCCACCCCTAAGTGCCAACACCTCTGTTATTGAGGCTAGGCTCTTGAAGAAGGTGGCTGTGGGCAAGAGTGACCACCCCTCTTGTCTGATATATATAGAAACTGTCTTAAAAAGAAACATGAAAATGAGTGTAAGGATTCAGGGAGGTGCGAGTTAGATGATTTTCCACCATCTGAGGTCAGATATAGATAATTCAATTTCCTTCCCTTATAAACTCAAACAAACTCTCTATAATAGAGAAAACAAAAAGGTGTGACTTGAACTACCTCTGGCCTATTTGATTTTTTTGTTCGCATTACCTACTCAAGCCAACCTCTTATCACTTAGAAAAAGTGAAGAGAAAAATTAGACAATATCTTCTCCCTTTAACACAGCCACTAACACTCAGAAAGTCCAAATTTTTTAATGTTCATTCATGTTTCCTTGGTAGTTTTGATCCTATTAATAAAGCTTAGGCAATAAAAATGTATTTTG
Source organism: Hylobates moloch (assembly GCF_009828535.3). Lineage (NCBI taxonomy): Eukaryota > Metazoa > Chordata > Mammalia > Primates > Hylobatidae > Hylobates > Hylobates moloch. The sequence goes on along the minus strand of NW_026652277.1, from coordinate 108,169,519 downwards.
AAGTAAACATTAAACTAGACAAACCCACCACTGGGTAGCCATTTCTTTCCAGGAAATGAAATGAATAATTAAAAAAATTTAGAAACATTTTCCACAGCCTTTACTTCCTGCTCTCCCTACCTCCTTTCTTGTTTAATTTCCTCACTGAAAGTACTTTTTATGGTTCTAGTTCTTAATGAGGATCCTTATCTCTCGCCCCGAAATAATTGACCAAGTGAAAGTAGTTCTCTGTTTTAATTTTGCCCTTTGGAACATCACCTTTGTCTCTCTTTCTATTCTGTCTTTCAAAAGAGCTGACTGAACATCTCAAATTTGTCATCTTAATATCCAGCAATAAGAATACGTGTTCAAATAGTTTCATTCTTCCATCTTGAATGAAAGTCCTATCTAACACATGTCTTCAAATGACCATTTTTCTATATTTTAATATTCAAAGCATGAAAAATATAAGACTAAACCAAATAAGTTTTATGGGGAGAAAGAAAGCACTAGTTCATTCGGAGTCATTTATTCCATTTCTTGTTCCAGCTGAACGTTCATTGCCTCCCGCCCCCTCCTCTTCAGTTTTTTCATCTCCACGGACTGGATATTAGCTTCGAATGGTTGAGGAAACAGACTTAGGTATTATTTTAGTAACTTTACACTAACCCGACAATGCAATTTATAGCACCTACAAGGAGCCCTCCATGTTCCAATCAATTGTAGCTCTTCTGCTCTGGGTACCAGCACCAGCTGTTATATTTCCCATGAGTCTTTCATTAACACAGCACCAAGGCCCCAAACAGAAACTGAAAAAGCAACAAAGACATAAAGCTTACTTTTTTTTTTCAGCACTGACTTCATGCTGCTCTAGCAGTAAAGAACAGATAGAAATTGCATGGAGAAGTTGGCTGTCAACAAAGGGCTGGTTCTTTGCGACTGATCTGAGTTTTCCACTTGAGGGCTTTTAAGCACACAGAATGCGATGCAATACCTCAAAGCATTCCACGCAGTGGCCTATGTTCTTAAAGAAGACTGGCCTCTGGGAGCTTTACGTTTCGAAACAAAGCTGGGGCTAGAGGTCTGTGAGGGTCCATGGCTTTGCTGAAAGGATCTTGTCTGAGGTATGTCAGGAGAGAAACTTAAAATGGCCTAGAGAACATCAAGAACCCTTCTGGCTGTTTCAGAATAAGGAAATGTTAGAAATCCCAATGTCATATTATTTGGAGTTCAGAAAGCCCTGACTGTGGGCACTAACACATTTACAAAATAATCCGACCATTCAAATCAAGCTTTTGTTGAATTCAGACCTGAGCCCTGCTTTTTCCATAATTCAACCTGAAATTATTTTTCATTCGATTCTACTTTTCAAAGAAGGGAAGTCTAGGATTTTAAAATGTTACCCTTAAAGCTCTACACGAAAACAAAGCCACACATTTTACTAAAATGCATATAATCAAGACCAACCGAAGCTCAAGGTTTGTATGTGGGTTGGGGTACTATCTACTTATGCTTGTCTAGCTATTTCTGAGCCAAAGCCCTTAGTCCCTGTCACCAAAACACAGATGGAGAATAGGTATTCTTACCTTTGTGCAAGGAGTACAGGGATCACAACCCAAGGCTAGGGAAATATAAGACATGAAGAAAAGGAAAATTGGGAAAGGCAAATGCCCAATCTTAAACATGCAGTCATATTCGATATACAATCCTTATTTTTAGCACAGGGCTTTAAAATAATAATTAAGCCTCAATTACTGCAGGCAGATAACAGCAATCCCTCTACCCATACTAAATCATACCAAATGCCTTCAGAAGTCATCACTGATTGCTGTTCTTCTCTATTACACACTCCCTCATCCCCTCCAAGTCTTTCTATTTCTTCCTTTGCTTCATTCTTTGTTCCTATTTCAAGACCAACACTATTATTTCACTAAACTTGAATTATTGCACTACTGCCCTCATTTGTCTCCTTGCCTCTAGTTTCTTATCTAATGCATGCTGGACACCATCATTGAGCTATTTTGCTATAACTCCATTATTTCATCAAACTAGCTTCCTGGTAAAGAACCAACAGTGCCTTCCTATGGTCCACACACTTCAGTGTTCACCCATTGGTTCTGTTTTCGTTTACAGCATCCTTCCCTGCCACTCCCTTTGAGGGAACAGCCGCCCTCTGATATCCATGAAGATGCTTTTCTATTATTAGTATTTCAAGTTAAGACTCTGAGCGTTCACCTCTGGTGGGAGGGAGGGGAAGAGGACACCCAAATCACCTGAAAGGGGCCGAGCTGACCTGAGGCTGGGAAAGACCAGCCGTTCCTTGGGCTTAAGACCCACCAGACATCTTTGTTCTGCACATGAGCTGAAAGTAGAGATACCTACTTCTCAGACTGGAAACAGGAATTCAGTGGGGTGTTCCCTTTGGGCAGAGGTTGGAAACCAAGCCTTCTGTTGACTAAGTGGGGAGTAGGCTTGGGGTCCATGGCTTCATGCTCACACAGTTCAAGGAAGATGCAGCCTGGCTGCCAACCTAGAATCAGGGAAACGGAAGCTGGGCATCACCTTAACAAACCGAGTGAAGACACTTCAGATGCAAGGTGGACGCCATGACCTCTGGGAAGCCTTCTCTGACCTTATGCCCTTTCTCTGTGATCTCCACAGGGCTTCCTTAGCATCCTACAGTGATGTAAATCATAGATCTTAGCTCATGTAGGAAGTTATTCTCCTGCCTGTCTCCACTACTGAAAGCTTGTTGCACAATGCCTAGTATGTAGAGCAGCTCAGTAAATGAAACCAAGCTGTTCTGAAAGGAAAAGCCAGGGTAAGAGTAGGATGGATTGGAAGCTTTCCTTGTGAGCAGGACTCTGATACTTCTTTCCTCCTCATAACCCAGCTCAGGACTGTGCACAGAGGAACTTGCTTAGTGGGCCAGTCACTGATAAGCTAATGCCATTTTTTATATTCTGGTGTCCCTTGCATTTTTCTTAGATTAAATGCAAAAGTCGAATACTATTACTACTGTAATTCTAAGAGCCTTATATTTAAAACTAATGGTTAAAAATACACCACTCATTGGGGCTTTGATTTTTAAAACTTCTATGTTAAAAAGTATTCAAATTTATATATTTTGTTTTAATCTTTATTTTTCAAGAATGAGAAGTTTGAAAATATTGCCTTTTATAATGTCTATTACTCCTTATTTAAAAGAAAAAAAGCCAGATGCAGTGGCTGACACGTGTAATCCCAGCACTTTGGGAGGCCGAGGTGGGTAGATTGCTTGAGTGAAGCAGTTGAAGACCAGCCTGGGCAACATGGCAAGACCCCATCTCTACAAAAACCTAGCCGGGCATGGTGGCACACACCTTTAGTCCCAACTACCACGGAGGCTGAGGTGGGAGGGTCACCTGACCCTAGGAGGTTGAGAATGCAGTGAGCCATATGCATCCTGCACTCCAGTCTGGGCAACAGAATGAGACTCTGTCTCAAAAAAAAAAAAAAAAAGAGATAAAAAGAAAAAAAATTCCAAAAACTATTTTTAATAAACATTTCTTTAATATTTTTTCAGTAATTTTAATTTTTGTGCCAGAGTAGTTTATTAGAAGCAAAAAGTGGTGATATTGTATTGATTATTCTACTGCCTGCACAGTGGTCTTTTCTTGAAAAGATAAATAATCATGGTCATTTAGTAGCTTTTATAGGCTTGCCAGGTGAGCTTTTAAAAATTAAGTAGTTATCCTTGTCCAGATGGCTGAGTTTACTAGGTAAAGAGTGAGAGGGAGCCATCCCTCAGTAATAAAACTTTTAAAGAAGCTGAATTAAGATTAGCAAGTAATTTAACCACATGCATAAATACTGCAAACTTGATCATGATCAAATCACAACTCTTTCTTTACTCCAAGAGAATGAGCCTGTGTACTACAATGGTGTATTGTAATGCGTAATCATTATTCACACAAATCCCTTTATCTCTTATATGATTTAGAATGAGAACCTACCCTCCCAAATTTTAATCGCACAAGCCCCTTCTATTTAAAAAGCGTAAATGATCTTGATAAAAACAAAAAAATTGCACCGATCAAATGTGTAGCTTTAGAGCAACTCTCGGTGTGAAGGTAGATCTATTTTGATGTTTTACATGGTGCTGCAGATGACTTTGGAGCATTTGCAAGGTTGTCTGTGATTTGATCTCCAGATGGGGCTACAGCAGCACTGTGGTAGCTATCCTAATTGGATGTGTTGCTAATGAGAGAGAGGGGCTTGCAGTTGCCTGTTTTGTGTACATGGCATCTCTGTGATGCACACGAACTCTAATTTAGAGCACAGCTTAGTCTGCCGGTTGGGGAAATCTGGCCTGCAGGGTCTGACTTCAAAAACAGAAATAAAGAGAATTCCCAATCCTGGTTTCCACTTTGGCCTTAACTAGCTCCTATTGTGCTCCATATGTCAGGACATATGTTTCTCGCGGCAGAAATTTAAAACATCTGAAAATAATATTTTCCTGATTGGGCAGCCATTAGGGATGAGGCAGCATTTTCTGAGCAAAAGATTGAGTCAGTGGTGAACCTGAGAGGCAGTGTCACAAGGACAGCTGCCTCCCACTCACCATGGCTCATTTCAAACGCAACAACAATCTAAAAGTCTATAGTAGGTTGGGAGGTACCTTTCACTGCTGGAGTATGAGCTTCAAAATAAAGAAAAGAATGGACCACACACATTGTGCAAAAAGCAGTGCTGAAATATACATTCTTTAATAGATTAATTTTTGTGATCTTATCTTTGTTTTTCACAAAGTCATTTTTAGGCCCTGGACAGTCTCCTGTACATTGTGGGGGAAAGAAGGAATACCTTTCCCATCAATTACCCTGAATTGGACTACATCAGGCCTGGCTGGGCCCCAGGGAAACAGAGTTCAGGTGAGGAAATGTTACAATTTTGCTGATGATGTGGTCCTGTAATTCCCTGGGATTCAGGAAGGGGAATTAGTTGGCAAGGAGATTGAGGGTCTCAGGTAGAGGAAAATGAGATATTTGGAGACCTTAGGGTTATGAAAGGGTAGGATGCAGGGAGAATTCTGGTAAAACCCAAGGCAGCCGGATCGATAATGGAGGCTGAGCCAGGGTGGCTGAATGCCGCATCCTGTAACAGGCCTGGGACGAGGGAGCCTTCTCATGGGATTCCTAATTCAGGGGACGCCGCGAAGTCAACATGCAGTTCACCTCGAAAGGCAGTTTCAAGTAAGCCAAGAGAGCTGACCAGGATCCAGACTGGAAAAAGAAAAAGAAAGAGGAAGGGAGGGAAGAAGCAGCAAGTTAGCACTCAAGGTGCTGTAACTTTCCTGCCACCTCCTTCACTGCTGCAAACCAGCCATCCTTCCCTGACAAGGACTTTTCCACCGCATTCATTTGTCCCCAGCCTTCTCCCAGAGGCTGTCTCCTGCCTCTGCCTCTCCAAATCTTGCCCATCCTTCAGCGCCCCGATCGAGCCCCACCTCTTCTGTAGATATCTTTGGTCAGAATTAATCTCTCTCCTCTCAGCTCCCCCATCACTCCATCTGGCTTTTTTCCTCTTTTCCGTGATTTATATGAGAGTGATTTGTGCAAATGTCTTTTCTCTTTAACAAGAGGGATTTTTGAACCCTGGAGAATTCCTTCATTCACTCCTGAGACATTTATTAATTGTTGCCTATGTGCAGACACTGTCAGGCACTGCATTAGGGGTTAAGTGTAGGATAAGATATAAATTAATGAAATCCTGGTTTTCATACTGCTTACCTTCAAGACCTGACATTCAAAATTGGTTCTCAAGCCAGCTGCATCAGCACCACTCACCTCCTTATTAGAAATGCAGAATTTCAGGTGTCCCCAGACTTAAAGAAACAGAATCTGCACTGTAACAAGCTCTGCAGGTGGGTTTGTGTGCACAGTAAAGTTTGAGAAAGTGTGCTCTAGACGGACAGATGATGACCAGATAGATAAGTGTAAAACAAAAAGTCAGGGAGAATTACTTTAAAAATGAAGCAGGAGGCTGGGCGTGGTGGCTCACTCCTGTAATCCCAGCACTTTGGGAGGCCGAGGCGGGCGGATGATAAGGTCAGGAGATCGAGACCATCCTGGCTAACACAGTGAAAACCCGTCTCTACTAAAAAAAATATATATATATAGAAAAAATTAGCTGGACGTGGTGGCGGATACCTGTAGTCCCAGCTATTCGGGAGGCTGAGGCAGGAGAATGGCGTGAATCCAGGAGGCGGAGCTTGCAGTGAGCCGAGATCGCGCCACTGCACTCCAGCCTGGATGACAGAGTGAGACTGTCTCGAAAAGAGAAAAAAAAAAATGAAGCAGGATGAGGGGAATGAGGAAAACAGTACAGGGTTAGCTGGGTACCCTGTCTTACAACTGTAATCCCAGCACTTTGGGTGGTCAAGGTGGAGGGAGGATCACTGGAGCCCAGGAGTTCAAGACCAGCCTAGGCAACATAGTGAGTAGAGACAGTGTGAATGAATTAAACTGAGGCCGCAGAGTTCACAGAACTTCAGATGGGGTAGGATGCACTGGGGAGAACTGGCTATGAAGGGATACCATGTGTAAAGCATGGAGAAGTGACCTGGTGAAGGCCTGGAAGGACATCAGCACCCAAACATGCTTCTGTAGCAGAGAAAGGGCGCCTCATCCCCTCTCCAACACCTTGTGTCTCCCTCCCCTGCTTTAGTTTTTCTAACATACCATCTATTTTCCATACTTATTTTTTCACTCCCCATCTAGAGCATTAACTCCATGAAGATAGGGGATGGCATTTGCTGTGCTCACTGCTCCATGCCCTCTAAAATTGAGTGTCAGGAAAATTGCTCTCATTCCACGCTGCCTCTGATACCCTTGAACTGATGGTGAAGCTACAGTTAAGCAGATTCAGGAGCAATGAGGAAAGAGGTGAGGACTCCTGAGACCTTGAATTTGCGAGGAGAGGCTCCTGTCCCTGAGGAGAGGTGGCTACACACAGCAAGCATAAGCCACACTCAGGGTGCTCTTGGCCATGCTCAGGCTAAACACCACATCATGCCATTCAATTCTTCCGGCAACCCTATGAGGCAAGCACGATTTTTACCCCTTGCATTTTACATCATTGAGGAGCAGAGAGGTAAAAAAAAAAAAAAAAAAGGCTGTGTCCTATGAAAATGTACATAAAAAATTATCAAAGTCAGCAATATCATATGGTTCAACGTAACTGTATGCCCAAGATAATGAACCTCTTACGTGGCAGAATGCAGATGCAAACGCATGTCCATCTATCTGAACCCAGAGCTCAAGTTCAAGGGCAAAGCTCTTCCTGGAGGAAGGGCACCATGGGGAAGCCATTCCATTAAACCTCATTAGAATATTCATACAATGAGTCCTGGGAGAGAGGAGAGACGATTGGAAATAACTGTCTCTATGAACTATGGCCATATGGTCATCCCCAAATACCTCAATTTTAAAATGAAATCTCCTATTTCAGCCTTAAAAAGGAATAAAATTCGGACATAGGCTACAACATGGATGAACCTTAAACTCATCATTCTTAGTGTAATAAGCCAGACAAAAAAGGACACACAGTGTAGGATTCCACTTAGATGAGGGACCTAGAATAGTCTAATTCATACAGATGGCAAACAGAGTGGTCATGGCCAGAAGCTGGTGGGAGGAGGGAATGGAATGATTAGCGTTTAATGAGTACAGAGTTTCATCTGGGGAAGACAAAAGTTCTAGAGATGGACGGTGATGATGGCTGCACAACAATGTGAATATATTTAATGCCACCGAACTGTACACTTCAAAGTGGGTAAAATGGTAAATAGCATGCCATGAATATTTCACCACAAAAAAAGGCAGCCCTTGCTTCAGTTCAGACTTGAGTTAACCATAAGCATTGTTGGATACTTCAATGCTAAAAGATGAGGATTATTATTTCAAGTCTATATCTTTGTGTCATAAAGAGTACATAAGTATACAAATATATTTGCAGGTATTATATGTAAGTAATAATAATAATAAGGATAGCTAACATTTACTGAACACTCACCTTGTGCCAAACTCTGATTTAAATATTGTATATGTAGTAATGCACTCAATGTTCACAGTAGCACTATAAAACAGGTATTTTGATTATCTATGTTTTGTTTCATACCTACTCCCCTATAACATATATACATACAATCATCCCTTGGTATCTGAGGGCGATTGGTTCCAGAACCCCTGTGGATACCAAAATCACAGATGTTTAAGTCCCTTATGTAAAATGGGACAGTATTTACATATATTGTATGCACATTCTCTCATATACTTTAAATTATCTCTAAATTACTTTATATAACCAATACAAAGTAAATATTATATGTGTTAGTCTGTTTGCACTGCTATATAGGAATACTTGAAGCTGGGTAATTTATAAAGAAAAGAGGTATATTTTGGCTTATGGGTCTGCAGGCTGTATGGGAAAGATGGTACCAGGATCTGCTCCTGGTGAGGGCTTCAGGAAGCTTCCAATCATGGTAGAAGGAAAAGGGGAGCTGGTATATCATGCAGCGGGAGAGGGAGTGAGAGAGAAAAGAGGAGGTGCCAGGCTGTTTTAAACAACCAGCTCTCACATGAACTAACAGCGAGAACTCAGTCTTCACCAAAGGGATGGCACTAAGCCATTCATGAAGAATCCACCCCCTACCCCCCCCCCCCCCCCCCCCCCCCCCCCACAAAAAACCCCCCCCCCCCCCCCCCCCCCCCCCACCCCACCCCCGGATTAATCACCTCCTGCCAGGCCCCACCTCCAACATTGGGGATCACATTTCAATATGAGATTTAAAGGGGACACACCCAAACCATATTCCTATGTAGGTCATTGCTACCTTGTATTGTTCAGGGAATAATGGCAGGAAAATCATGTGTACAAGTTCAGTATAGACACAACCAACCATTTATTTTCTTGAATATTTCCAATGTACAGTTGGTTGAATCCATGGATGTGGAATCCGCAGCTACAGAGGGCTGACTGTACATGTTAGAGTGCCTTCACCTTGTTTTTGTACTATTTGGGGATCTCCTTTAGGGCTGTAAGTACAAAAGACTCTATAATGAAGACTGATTAGAATCAGAGGCTTGGAACAACCTCCGAGTGAAGTCCTTAATAAATTTTTAAATGAGTAACAACATCACAATGAAAATTTCTGCCAGAATGCCTCCTGGTATTTTTACTAAGTGGAAACGTGACTAGATATAGCCTACAAAAGCTGGCCCTACTTAAAAATGGCCTTTGGTTTGTTATGTTTCACTCAAATTATAGTATCATAAAAAGGCCTTTTTTAGATGAAGGAAATTTCATGCAATGGTTTTGTGTCACCTCACCATTTCTGTGGATAATATGACCTCCCCCTCGCTAGTTTCAACCCCACCTCATTAGAAGCAGGACGCTCTATAGTTTAGCCACAGAATATTTTTAGTTTCTTCTGACAATATTAGAACTGGGTGTAGGATAGTCAGCTAACAGTTCTCTCTAATTGTTGCACCTACTGCATAGAAACTGAAAAAAAATGATTGAAGTTCCAGTCACAATTTTGCTGGAAAAGGTGTGATGTCTGTCAGCTCTTCAAGAGTTAAGCAGCAGATCTTGCACTTTCAAAGCTGGTTGTTTTGCAAGAAGTCTTAGGTGAAAACAATGAGACAAAACGATGCTTTGTGAAAGACAATGACATCCATTCAAATGCCTCTTACCAGCTCTTTATACTCACCTATTTTGCACAGACGTGTATCCAGAATTATCCTGTTCTGTTAACTAGTCTGGTATAGGCTCAAAGGAAAAAAAAAAAAAAAAGACACTTTTTTTCCCCCTTAAATGCAGGGTTGGAGGTGGAAAAAAATGAAAGCAAAAAGACATCTCTTTCAACTCATTCAGTCCCAGCATTCACTGGGTGGAGAGGTTGTTTCTAGTCAAAGTTCCTTTCAGCACTTTATGGGAAGAGCCGAAAGCTTCCCAGAAGTGCAAATTCCCAAGTGCATGCTTCATAATTTAAAATAACACTTCCCTACAAATGAAGTAGCCCCCATGATAGGGGCAAAGGGAAATGTCCTTTTGTTTTTTTCTTTTTTAATATGTCAACATGATTCATTGCAAAAATCCTGAAAATTGGAGAGGAAAATAGCTTATTAGGTCTCTGGTCCATTTCATGTCTTTCTCCTTCAACGCATTCCTCAGAGATTAATCCCATCTAATATATGTTGAAGGAATATATTAATCCCATCTTAAATACACCCACCACTTCCCGAAGAACTTAGTGCACAATTTATGAGATTCTGTGGTCAGGACACTTAGATTTTTGGTCTGCAGTTCAAGTTTATTGCAGTTCAAGTTCACAGGGCTCAGAGTGTGAGGGAAATGGGTGTCAGGAAGGTGATCTCCAAGCAAAACTACTCATGACAGGAGAGGACGGTGGAGGGAATGGCCCATCACTGAGCTGAGCTGGGGTCCTGGGTAGGGGTCCAAGGCTTCCTGGGTCAGGAAGGGGCAGTCAGGTCCCTCAGTGCAGCCTTTGAGATGCACCTGTCAGGCGTCCATCAGACTGAGGAGCTGTGGACACAAGGCCCTTTACAAATTGCATTGGCAGGAGTGAGCGTAACCAACCAATTGCAAGAAAACTGAGTTGAGTATAGTGCCCTGTGTGAAAAGACCCAGGCTGATGAGTAAAATTCTGGCCCTGTCCATTATGGGCTATAATGCCTCCCATCATTACATCTTTTCACTTAAATAGTCAAAAGCTTGCTTTCATCTATGTCATCACTTTGTCCCTGGTTTCATCAACCTGTGAATGCAAAATAAGTCATGTTTACAATTAGGCCTAACTTATAAGGGCCTCAAGCCTCCACTACTTCTGGTAAGAATTCCAGTCTTTTCCAGAATAATTCACCTCAAATATTTAAGAACTTCCTCAGAGGGTCTTGCATGTATCTGTGAGCTAATCTTTATTGCAGTCCCTTGCAGTGGCTGCAGAAACCCAGACCAGGCCCTCTCTACCTGACACCCCAATCATCAGCCTGCTCTGCCAACATTCCATGGCAGGTGGAGCTAGAAGCCCACTATTGCTGAGTGACAGGCTGAAAATTCCCACACTCCAGCCATGTGGCTATGATCAAGCCATCCATCTGCTGACCCTCTGCCTTGCTGTCAACAGTGTCACCACCTCCACCAACACAGAGCCATCCCCCTCATACACCCCAGTGATGCAGGAGACACCCTACCCATTCAGCCCACCAGGCCATGCTGAGATTACACACCAGCTCAGCCTACAGCTGAGCTGGGCATACCTCAGCCCACCTTTGTTATAACTCATACCCACATTGGGTGGTTTCTGAGCTCTCGTCCCTCATCCAAGAAGAATGAAAATAGGCTAACAACTGAAGGGTGAGGAGGGCAGATAATAATTTTATTGAGCGATGAAACAGCCCTCAGAGGAGAGGGGACACTAGGGTGGTCAACCACGGGTGGTTTTTCTCTCTTAGTGTGGCTGAGTCCAGGGTTTTTATGGGCTCAGAATAGGGGAGTGGGTGCTGATTTGTTCGTGAGTATGCAAAAATGGTTGAAACAAAGGCACCACTCAAAGGTGGGCACAACAGCGGAAAAAATCAATTAGGAAAGGGTAGGCATATGTAAAATAGGTGAAGGATGGGGATCAATCAGAGGAAAACATGCAAAACTAGAAGACAGGTTCTCAGTCTGGTCCGTGGATTTAACTTGTAGCTAGGCTTTCAGGCTTTACACTGTCTTTGGCTTGGAGATGGGGTTTCACCAGGGACCCACCCCTGTCTGCCTAGGATTTGTCTGCCTCCTGCCACTATGACCAGGAGAGAGCTCTGACAATTTACCCAGGCGGGTGTGACTTCTTGTGGTAGGAGTGTAGGTGTTCCTTCTTGTGATTGTCTCCAGGTATGACCCACAGCAGCACTGCCTGAGCCAAGGCATTACAGCATTTCAGTTGAATAGCACAGCTCTTTCAATTGTCATGTTTGCAACCATTTACCCCAAAGCTCTCTCATGGCAACAGGTGGCTGCCTCAGCAGTGTTGCTAGTATCTTTCTGAAGATCAGCACTTCACAGCAAAGATACAAACCCTGGTATTGAGTTCAGCTTACCTCTTCAGGCTCATCCTCTCTATGGTGAAGTTCTCACCCAAGGCCCTATTGCAGTCTCCCTCAAACTTTGATCTGGGACACTGACGGCCATCAGTCATGATTTTATGTTTTCACTTCTCCTTTTTGGGAACAGGGTTGTATCCCTCCATTCCTATGTACATTTGTGAAGGGACAAGGTTACATAAAGCCACAAAAACACATGGCTAGGTTGGAGGAGAGAGACTCTTTTGGCATCTGAGCCCCAGACCCTGAATTAGGCCATATTATTCTGTTATGAAAACAAATTGTATCAGATTCTCCTTGTGCCCATTCAGACAATGGTTATCAAGTGTCTATTATAATTCACTTATTCATTTATTTATCTAGCACCTATTGAACACCTACCATCTGACCATGTGCCAGGCACTGTGCTAGGCTTTGGAAACAAAAGATGAGTAAAACAGGGTTCTTTAATTCAACATACAGTCTATGTGAAAGACATCTGTATAAATTACTTACAATATAATGTTATCTTTAGGGCTATGAGGAACAGAAGAGCAGAGGATTCCTTCTGTCCAGCAGAGTCAAAGTAAACTTCTCAAAGTCGATGATATTAAGGCTTGGTATTAAGGCATGAATAGGACTACCTTAGGAAGAGAAGTGTAAGGAATTTCAGAGAGTCAGTAATGAGCATTGGCCCTGGGGCATGGAAGTTCCTTGCTAACTTAGAGAAGCACTAGAATTAGATGTGGCTGGAGCACATGGCTGAGGAGAGGCTGGAATAACATGAATGAAGCTGGTTAGTTGCACTGGAACAGCTCACAAAGAGCCTTCCCCTGTAAGAACGTAATTTTGTTCAATTTCAAAAACATTTATTAAACACCTCCTAGGTTTCTGGCATTTCATTCTTTGGGCACTAGGGATGGAAAGATTACTAAAGCACAGCGCCTATCTTTGAGGGGGTTAAGTCATCTGAATAGACAAAGTTATACAGATCATTTCAATTTGATGTTAGGACAGGGCTAAATACAGAATGCCCTGGGGCACCCAACCTGAGGGGAGAAGGGGTGGGGGCTTGTCTGGAGCAGGTTTCCTGGAAGCATTACTACCAAAGTTTAATCTTGAAGGCTAATCTTCCAGCAAAGAAAAGGGAGAAAAAGCTTTCCAGGCAGATAGAACAAAGAACAAAGACATCATTTATTGTTTTCCTTTACTTTGGAGGAGGACATGATAAGAAGCAGCTCGGTATTGCTGAAATTTGAAATGAAAGGCTGGAGATGGCAGGAGGTAAGAATGGGGAGACAGGTAAGGGCTAGAATGTTTGAGGTTCTGATACACCAGGCTGAGATCATTAGATTGAGTCTTGGAGGAAATGGAGAGCTGTAGAAATGTCTCAATCAGCGGAGTGACGTAATCAATTCTGCATTTTAGATATGTCACTCCAGTGCAGTGGGAAGCAGGACAAATCTGGGGGCAAGGAGACTTGGCTATAGCAATATTCAGGCAAGAAATGCTGAAGTCTTGAAGGAGGGGGTGGAGGGAGGAGATTACTTCATCTATGACTTGTTTGCCTAGATATCTTCTATTGAGCTAATTTCTAAATGACACTATTGTGTTAAATGTGGCACTTTAGGTTCATGGCTGATGCTAGACCTAGACAGAAAGAAAACTCATGCTTTAAAAATGAGTCTGGAACACATGTTTATAGCAGCATTATTCACAAAAGTCAAAAGGTAGAAGGAACCTAGTTGTCCATTGAGGGGTGAATTGATAAACAAAATTTGGCATATACATACAATGGAAAATATTCAGCCTTAAAAAGGAATAAAATTCTACACATGCTGCAAAATAGATGAACCTTGAGGATATGCTAAGTAAATAAGACAGCCACAAAAAGACAAATACTATATTATTCCACTTATATGAGGTAGCTAGAGTAGTCAGATTCACAGGGACAAAAAGTCAAATTATGGTTGCCAGGGCTCAGGAGAGGGAAGAATGGTGAGCTAACTTTTTAATAGATACATATTTCCAGTTGGAGAAGATGAAAATTTCTAGTGATGTATAGTGATGATGGTTGCACAACAATGTGAATGTCCTTAATGCCACTGAACTATAACTTAAAAACGGGTAAAGTGGTAAATTTTGTGTTAAAATATATATTTTACCACGATTTTTTTGAAAAAAGGAGACAAAGCCATGTATTAGTTATGGTATACATTGGTCTTGTCAAATAAAAAAGAGGTAGATCTGCTGAAACTAGATTCACAGAAATGAAGAAATGTAAGAGGTAAAATGATATATGGCTGAATAATCCAATCCATGGCAATCCATAGCAAAACCTTTTCAAAACCAAGACTGAACTCTGTAATACATCTTGAGATATGAAATTTATAAGTCTAAAATACAATCTAGCACCAATTTTTTAAAATAATAAAAATTCTAGACCACACCACCATCTGTTTCTGTAAATAAAGTTTTATTGGGACTTAACCACACTCATTTCTGTTACGCATTGTCTGTAGCTGCTTCCACTCTACCATTACAAAGTTGACTAGTTGCAGCAGAGAATGTCTGACCTGAAAAGATTAAAATATTTACTTTCTGGCCCGCTACTGAAAAAGTTTGCTGAACCCTGTCCTAAACATTTGAATATAAACTTTGCATTAGATAAAAGCCTTGTACCAATGTTAAATTTGCCTAGTGTGAGACTGTATTTTTGGTTATTGGTGAGAATTCTTTCGTTCTTAGGAAAGGAGTGCTGAATATTTATGGGAGAACATTCAAATGGTAGGTAGATAGACGTGTGGGTGAATGGAGAGAGAGAGAGACAGAGCAAATGTGGTAAAGTGGTAACACTTGGTGGATCTTCATGAAGAGTAGAAAGGTGTTCACATATTCTTCTTGCAACTTTTCTAAAATTTGAAGTTTGTCAAAATAAAAATAGGAGAAAAAAACAAATAAATCTACCTTTAGAACCCAATTCCTTTCTGTTCTACTCTGCACCTTCTTGAGCTCTGGTAATTTTATGACTTCTTATGGTTGTAGATTAGAATAAAATGTTCAAGTCAGGGACAAGATCATGCCCTCTCTGCCCTGTAAAGGCACAAAAGTATTAAAACCCATCAGAACCAATTAGTTCCTGGATTCCTTTTGGTGGTTTTTTTAAAATTACTTTTGGATTATTGTGTTTGGGGTTCTCCACATGCTATACAGATAATGCCAGCAAGTTCTCTTGTTGATAGGGTATAAAAATAACAAATGAGTAGCACACTTTCCCTACTTACGTTTCTATAGACACTTAGAAGTAGAATGAGTCTACTTATGTTCCACTTGCCACTTTAAGGCACCACTTATCCCAGTGTTGGACCAGCTTTCTCTTCACTGTTTTTTGTTTGAAGAGCTGAAAGTGACCTCACTGCTCACAAGCTAATTAGGGATATATAACATGCATCCAGAAAGAGATACTTGAGAACAACTGTCAAGGAGTATATAGCTTTATACTGTCTCAACAATTCCACACTTAGAATATATTCTTAAGACTTGCTCAGCACAAGCTTTAACATGACATGTACAAGATTTTCTTTGCAGGATTTTTGTTTATTTGTTTGTGGTGGTAGGGAATTGAAGGTAATCTGGGAATTGATGGAGGAGTGAGTAGATATAATGTGGTAAATGCCCACCATGGAGTACTTTGTGCCCTTAAGAAGAACAGAGTAGACATGTCCATAGCAACATGTGCACAGCACAAAAACAGTGCTTGGTGAGAAACAGAGTGACAGATAGTAACACAATAGCATTTGAGGAAATTAGAAGTACTTGCACAGAAGACACTGGTAGACATTTTTCAAAAACACTTAAAGCTAAGTGATACACATTAAATACTTTTCAATGGTTGTTAGCAGAAAAGGGGAATAGAAAGGAATATATAATTAAATTAAACATTAAGAAACTCTTGAAAAGGGAGAAGAGGCTTGCAGCCCCAATAATAAGGTTTAAGGAAAAGAAAAAATAACTTACAAGAAGATCCAAGCAACAACATACAATATATAAGTGATGAATACATGAAGCCAAGAAGCAATCAGCAAGAGTAGTTTATCAGGGAAATCTTCCTGGAAAAGGTGACTTTTAGGCACAATACTTTATCCCTCACTCATTACCATCCCCCACTAATACTCCTATTAATCCCACAGAATAGCTGTGGCCATCATAGAAACTAATAATACTTGATGATAACACTGACTATATTCTGGATATTTATTTAGTGCCAAAATACAATCTTGAATAATTTACATGCATTATTTTATTTAACCTCCACAAAACTCAGGACATCAGAGTTATTATCATCCTATTTCATAGATGGCGAAACTGAGACTCAGAGACATTAATTTTTCCAAGGTGATATAGCTGGAATGTGGCAAAACAAGATTGATACCCCATATGTTTGACTACAAAGGCTGTGCTCTTAACATATTTTCTGGTGATGACACATGGCAGACACTCAAAAAATGCTTGCTTAATGCCAAACCAAAGAAGGCAACAGTGCTTTTAGAGCTTCCTTCCAGATTTGAAGCCACGCGAGTGGCAGCCAAAACAAATTCCTGTTAATTAACATGCTTGTTATGACAGGTAGTCCCAGTCCTGGATCTCTCTAGGTTTATTCATTTTTTGAAAAAAAATTTATTTGATCAAGAATGTACATGTGCTATATTGTTCTAAGTGCTGAGGATACAGCAACGAACAATTCAAGCAAGGTTTCTACTTGAATGAAGTTACAAATATGTTAGGGGAGAGAGAAGGGGGGCACTATATTAAAGCTGAGATTGTCACCTATCATAGTAAGTCAAAATATAATTGTAAAGTATTAAAAGGTAGCAATATACATGTTATTTAAAGAAAATATACAGGTAAATACCAAAAGAAACAGCTATTTTATGTAGTTGCTACTGAAGGGTGCAGTGGATCTTTGTGTGTATGTGGCAGTGTTTTGTTATAAACGTTTTTAGAATTATTTGACTTTTTAAACTACACACGTGTTACTTTGTTAAAAAAAAAAAAAAAGCACACTACAAAGCTACCATTCACCAAACCAGGAAGGGCCTTTGAGGGATAGAGGGAGATATGACAAATGCATCATGTATCTTTAAATTTATTCACAGCCTAGAAATCATTATAGAAACTAATCTTTCCTTCAAATTTTATATCCTAAAATTTCAGTGGACATACTCTGCATTCAATAAATAATATTAGGCTGGGCATGGTGGCTCACACTTGTAATTCCAGCACTTTCGGAGTCTGAGGTAGGACAATTGCTTAAGGCCAGCAGTTTGCAACCAGCCTGGGCAACATAGCAAGACCCTGTCATAAATAAATAAAGAAATGGTTTGCAGCCAATAATCATAGTTTTAAATTAGTTGGGAAAATCTGTAGAGTCATAAAGCACATGTTTGCTCACTATTTGGATTGCCAAAAAAAGAAAATGGTATGTTCACAAAGACCCAGGCTCAAAGAATTCTTAACTAGTTAAAATCACCAACTATCAATAGAATTAAATTCAATGATTACAGAGAAAGGTTTGAAAAATATAGAAAGGAATAATAACACTATACTTATATGAGATAAAGAACTGGCAAAATATTCAGACTGACTAGTAAAAATTCTGGATTACTTAGAAATGACCAAAATAGACTAAAATCAAAATTGAACTTAACCTTTTTTTTTTTTTAACAAATTATGTACAAAAATCATAACATGATGGGGGAAATTACTCATGGTATATGTGACAATTATGTAAGGCTTGGTATGCATCAGATTCTTACACTGATGTGCTACCTGCTCTAAACTGTTCTCTTAGCCAATACCAGGAGAATATCCATAAGCTTTTCTTTTTTTTTTTTTTTTTTTGAGACGAAGTCTTGCTCTGTTGCCCAGGCTGGAGTGCCGTGGCGTGATCTCGGCTCACTGCAACCTCTGCCTCCTGATTACCAAGGATTCTCCTGCCTCAGCCTCCCGAGTAGCTGGGAGTACAGGTGCACACCACCACACCCAGCTAATTTTTGTATTTTTAGTAGTGACGGGGTTTCACCATGTTGGCCAGGCTGGTCTCAAACTCCTGACCTCGTGATCACACCTCAGCCTCCCAAAGTGCTAGGATTACAGGCGTGAACCACTGTGCCTGGCCAAGTTTTTCTATATTTATTGCTAGTACCTACTACTATTTTTCTGATTCTTCTGTCTCCAAAACCTCACTGCCATTCTTTTCTATAGTACTTCTTTTTTTTCTCTCTCTTTTCTTTTTCCTTTTGTTTTTTTGAGACAAAGTCTCACTCTATCACCCAAGTTGGAATGTGGAGGCTCACTGCAGCCCCCACCTCCTGGGCTCAAGCAATCCTCCCACTTCAGCCTCCTCGGTAGCTGGGACTACAGGTGCATGTCACCTGGCTAATTTTTTTTTACAAATTTTTGCAAAGATGGGGTCCCACTATGTTGTCCTGTCTGGTCTTGAACTCCTGGGCTCAAGCAATCCTCCCACTTCAGCTTCCCAAAGTGCTGCAATCACAGGCATGTAATCAGCCTCTTTTCTATAAAAATATTCAATTGCAGTACTTGATTTAAGGAGATTGTAGAAAATTTGGGGAAAGGTTCCAAGATATTGACACTTTGGTAAATAATTCTTAAGAGAAAAACCTAAAGAACTTGATCTATTAAGTCAGAAGTGAGATAAGGAACATAACGACTTTTTCTTGTTTGTATCCAGACCAATAACAACAACAAAAAACATAGACCCATGAGCAGCTGACATGAAATTTGTGGGGACTAATTAATTTTTAACTAATTAACTTGTGCTGCCTTGTTCATCTACTAATTTCCAGGTTCCCAATGGCTTACTGTTAAATTAGTCCTAATGAAATCAAACAGATCTGAAAGGAACCAGTGTTTCTCTCTCGTAGGATTATCTCCATGTTTCTAAAGACAGACCAAAACCAGAAGGTTACTTCCAAGATTTAATCTGTACCAACCAGTCCAAATATTATTGGTTTTCAAGCATTCGATTTCCCTGCACAAAGAGCATGTACTTTCTTACCAGTGACTTGGCACTAAACTCCATCTTCAAATTTAGCTATGCAGTCTTGACTTTGAACTAGACAGGGGATTTCCATATTTTCCCCATCTTCATTTTAATAAAATGCTTCAATTTTCTTCAGTACTACTTTAAAAAATTCAGGCTCTGTCTCTAAGAAACCAAAGAGTAGAGTGTTGTAGTTTCATGAAATTTAAATTTAAAGTTTCATATATTATAGGCACCATTCATAAAACTACATATGAAAATTTAGAACTTAAATTAAGCACAAATATTTATCGAAGAGAGGAGTAGGGGCAAGAAACTCATACAGCTAAGGATATGGTAGCTTGAATTAGGATCATGGTAGTGGAAATGAAAATTGAAAGCATTCAGTAAGTGTTTCAGAAGTAGATGGATAATAATGGGGATGGTGGAAGATGAAGGACAGCAGGAGAAGAGGCAAGGATGATTTCTAAGTTTTTAGCTCAAGTGACTTGGGGGACACAGTGCCATTTACTGGGATATGTAGGCTAGAGTACAGGTATGAGAAAATAACCCTTTCAATTTTGTAGACATTTTACTTTTGAGAAGCCTAGTAGACTTCCAAATGAAGATGTCAAATAAGATGTTAGATATATGACTTTCGGGTTTTGGGGTGAGGTCAGGGCCATAGGTGTTGATTTGGGGGTCATAGGCATAGAGACAGTATTTAAAGCCATAGTCCCTGATGAAGTAAGAGTGTAAAAAAAAAAAAAAAAGAGAGCGAACTGGGGCTAAGAAGCTAACCCACATACATGTCACAGTTTACAGGTTTTGGAAAGAGAAGACAGAAAATGAAACTAAAAAGATGTGAATAGAGAGGAGGAACACCAAGACTATGAAAGGTGAGACAGAAACCAAGAAAAGAAACTAATGAATGTCTCTGACAGATGAGTCAAGTGAGGAAAGAAAATGACCTCTTGTTTGGCTACATGAAGGTCAATAGGTCTTCAATGACCTCAAGAACTTTGACATAAGTCCACGGAGTTGTGGGGAGAAAAGCTTGAATGCAAGGTGAAGACGTGAAAATCGTGTCTGTAGTCAACTCTTTCAAGAAATTTTGTTGGACAGGAGGCCCAGAAATGGTATGATTGTGAGAGGGGAATGTGAGGTCAAGGGGTTTGCTCTGTCATTGCTGTTGTTTTTACTCCTTTTTACTTTGGAAATTTAACCTACAAACAACCAGAGAATAATATAAAGTACCCTCATGTACTCATCACCCAGCTTCAATAATGATCAACGTTTTTGTTTGTTTCAACTATTGCCCCATTAAAATTGTTTTATTAAGGTAAATTTACAAAAGTAAAATTCACTGTTTTGGGTGTGCAGTTCTGCGTGTGTATAACTGTATACAGCCATATATGAACCACTAAAATCAAGACATAGAACAGTTCAATCACCCCCAAATGGTGCTTCCTGCCTCTTTGTAGTCATCTTCTCCTTTCACTCACAGCTCCTGAGTCCTCATCTAGCTCTTCGAGACTCTAGACCTCCATATCTGACTCCCTGCTGGATAGCTCTGCTTGTATGTCTCATAGAAATGTCAGATTCACTATGTTTAAAAATAAATTATTGGAAATGAAAAGACAAGCCACAGACTGGTATAAAAAATATTTGCAAAGCATAGCTTCAACAAAAAACATATATCCAACAAAGACCTTATTATTGAGCTACTGTGATTCAATAATAAGACAAACAGCTCGATTTTTTAAATGAGCAAAAAATTTAAACAGATACTTTAACAAAAAGATATACAGATGGCAAATAAACACATGAAAAGATGCTCAACATTATTAGTCATTATGTAAATGCAAATCAAACCACAATAAGATAGCACTGCATACCCACTAGAATGGCTAAAATTCAAAAGCTTGACCATATCATGTGTTGGCAAGGATGTAGAGCAATTGAAGCTCTCCCATATACTGCTGGTTGGAATGTAAAATGATATCATCACTTTGGAAAATGGTTTGTCAGTTTCTTTAAAAGTTAAACATATACCTAACCATATAATTTAGCTATCCCACTCGTAGATACTTACCCATGCTATGAATGAAAGCATGCCCAAGAGAAAGAAAAACATCATCTGTACACACAAAGACTTGTACACTCATGTTCCTAGCAGCTTTATCTGTAATAGCCTAAATTAAAAACAACCCAAATGTCCATCGACAGGTGAATGAATAAAAAATTTTGGTATATCTATACAATGGAATATTACTCAGCAATAAAAGGAAGTGAACTATTGATACACACAACATGGATAGATTCAAAATAATTATGCTGAATGGGAGAAGCCAAACAAAAAGGAGTAACTCATATAGTAGTCAATTCATGTCAAATTCTAGAAAATCCAAACTAATATACAGTGACAGAAAGCAGATGAGTGGTTCCCTGGGATGACAGGGCACAGATGGAGGGTTGGATTATAAAGGAACACCAGGAAGCTTTTGAAGATGATGGAAATGTTTATTATGTTGACCATGGTAATGGTTTCATGGGGTACAAACATATTAAAACCCATTAGATTTTACATTTTAAATGTGAGCTGCTCATTATATGTCAATTAGGTGTCACAAAACTATAAATAAAACTTAAATTATTTATCCTTCCCTTAAAACTTGCTCATCCTTTGCTATTCCTTCTGTGAATGGCTGTACCCTCTGCTCAACCACCCAAGTCAGAACCTTGAAGTCCTCCAACTCCTCTCTTTGACACTCACCTCCCGTTCAGTACTTACGTCCTATTCACCTGAGCTATTTTCATACAGAGTTGTAAAAAAAACTCTGCTCACCCTAAAGCATGTTTCAGAGAAACTCTCAGAATCCAGAATATATGGGTTTTAAGACGATAAAACCATAGGTAGAAAGGTTAACAGTGAAGAGTACACCTTTCTCTTAGCAGCCCTATCTCCTACACTTGAAAACTTTTCCTGAGTAAAAGCTTGGGATGATGATCCAATAAGCCTGAGCTTCCTGTGACCCTTTAGAGATAGAAACGTGTCGTGTGTGCTGCCAGGTCACTAGGAGGAATAAGGGACTTGAGATTTTGAGAAGCCAAGTTCATATACAGAAGGCAGTGCTCTTAGTGGAAAACTGTACTAAAGTTGCTTTCATCCTAGTGTGCACATTGTTTGGATCACCATTTGGAAAAAGCAACCCTTAATATTAATAGGTCTTGGATGGGAATACGTGCTTAATTGGGAGGAAACAAAGTAAGTAAGTTGCTCAAAAAGAAGTGGAAATAATAGACACGGGAAACCCAGGGAATATCATAAAATAAACATATATAGGAGAACTTGAAAAGGAAAAACAAATGAATGAGAGAAAATAGACCAAACCACTAAAACCAACCCAATGTGACAAGGAGGAAATGCAGTAAAGTACTGAAAGATATATATACACAAATGATGTGATGCATAGTTTTTATTGCTTTCCTCTATATGCAGTTTTCCTGCCAAAATATTAAACACATGCAATCAGGATTTACATGCTGTGTATAAAACCAAACAAAATATACACAGCCTTCAAATAAATGTTCATTGTATTTTACTTATAATCAGT
This sequence comes from Hylobates moloch, assembly GCF_009828535.3. Lineage (NCBI taxonomy): Eukaryota > Metazoa > Chordata > Mammalia > Primates > Hylobatidae > Hylobates > Hylobates moloch. Next base: position 108,146,747 of record NW_026652277.1, on the reverse strand, counting down.
GATGTCCCATGATAGAGGCATCTGGAATATCACATCTAAATACTTTTTTATTCAACCTGAGAAAGGATAAATTTAAAAAGACAAAAATATAGAAAAAATTAAAAACATAAATACTTTTTGAAAGCATGACACGACAAATATTCTTTGATATATGTAATCCCAGTACTTCAGGAGGCTGAGGTGGGTGGATCACCTGAGGTCAGGAGTTCGAGACCAGCCTGACCAACATGGAGAAACCCCATCTCTACTGAAAAATACAAAATTAGCCAGACGTGGTGGCGCATGCCTGTAATCCCAGCTACTCGGGAGGCTGAGGCAGGAGAATCATTTGAACCAGGGAGACGGAAGTTGCGGTGAGCTGAGATAGCACCGTTGCACCCCAGCCTGGGCAACAAGAGTGAAACTCTGTCTCAAAAAAAAAAAAAAGAATAGATATCAGTATATTACTTATATAAGCCTATGACTTAAAATTTGTATTTTATTTCTGGGACATTTTCAAGTACTGTCCTTAATATACCTCTTAATACATGATGGTAGGGAAATACAAGCTGTTTGAGAATCAATTATAAGAAATTGGAGGGAGTGGGTTACATGGAGTGCTGCCTATTTTTAGCTCCTCAACCCTAAAACTACATATCTGATATTTAAAAATGAAGATCAAATACAGTTCTCTTGGATGCCTGCCCTCAGCTCCTGCCTCACATGTGATCATTTTGGCCACAGCTCTGCTCTCAGTGTGTCTTTGCATGACAGTTTTTTTCTTCCTGTTTTTAAGCATTACTGACTTCCACTGTCTCTCTGGACCCCTCTAGGCATATTGTGGTCCAGCCTTTAGCTCATAGGCCCTTTAATTATGCCATGTGCAGGAAGCAGGTTGGAAAGGATGGCAACTGTAGACATATCTGCCAACAGATGAGTGAAAATGTGCCTTCACTTGCCTTATGTGCTGGGAATATCTCTGACAGAAAAGAAAAAATATATATCTACATATATATATATGACCTCTGCCTTCCTATCAGGGTAGCGAAATCCATTGTGATCTGTTGTGTAGGTGTCAGCTCCACCATTTTCTAGTGCCTGGAGGCAGATTTAAGTTGAATACTCAAATGCAACCCAAAATCATCTCTCTGAAATCCAAGTGAAATGCAGCTATTTTTCCCTTGCTCCATTTATCAAGATTATCTAGAAATTTTTCAACTACCTCTATTTATATATTCATTTTCTGTATTTTATCACTTTGAAGTTTCCCCTAATCACCAGGGAATGGCTCAACATATTACTGCCGCTTGAATGTCACTTCTAGCAAGATGATGTTGTCACATTAATGATCCTGTGACCTTTAGGAATAAGAAATATATAAACACCAAATGTTTCCATTAGAAACAGTGGTTCCTTCCACCGTAAAGAAAAATATAATGTTCACATATTGAGTACAGAGTAATGGAAATCCCATTCCAAGCTTAGAGAAAAACTTCCCTGCATTTATGGCTATAATACCTGAAGTTACCATCTGTTGAATTTTTCCATAAAATCCTCCCTGACTGCAGTGGACTAACCAGCATGCTTTCTGAAAATAAACTGGTATAATTTCCAGTAAATGTGGTAGATGGAACTGACAAGTTCAGGCGACTTTCCCACTAAAAACACCTAAAATTGTGGGAATAAAATAAAGCAAAATGATTTACTTACTATATAGTTGAGCTCAAACTAAAGAAAGGAAATTTTCCAGGAGCTGCGAAAGAAGCTGGCACCAAAACATAAAATGGCAAGAATAGAAGTGTTGGGGACCACACAGCCAACAGACCCAGGCGTGGGCCTTCGGGGCTTGAGGTTAATATTTTAATGTCTTTAGAGGAACAGAAGAATTGAGGCTTCAGCTATTCAGAGGCGAGGCATGGCAACAGCATTATTTTTCACCATCTGTGAAATAGGACCCTGGCCAGCTCCTCCCGCAAGCCCAAGGGAGCATCTCCTGGGCACTAGGCGAAGAGAATCACCTATGAATAGTCAGCAACCTAAGCTTGAGCCTTTGTCTGTGGTATCCGAATTTGTGATACCAGCAGCACGATATAGGATTTAAAAAAACTGGTCCGGAACAGACAAGAAACCTAGAGTATCTGCAGAGGAAGACAAAAAGGAAACATAGCTCAAATGAGACTTCCACAGAAAGCTTGATCACAGCTGAGTTCGCAGTAAAGTATTACACTTACGGAAGGAAATAAAGTGCCATGAGGAAGAGCGGGGCATGCAGACCCAGAAACTAAGGTAACAGAACAATCAGAAAAGGTCTATACAGTAAATATGATTATAATACTTAAACAGATTTTAAGGGTAATATGGAAAGCAATCAGCTAAGACTTTCTCCCGCAATGAACTAGGATGGGATGAATATGGGTGGTCACAGATACACTAGCTGGTACAATGTCCCAGGCATTGGGAGAGATGAGGGAAGTGATCATTATAAGGACTGTCGAATTTGGTGGCTGTTGCTAAGTACCACTGATTGAAGGATGAGAGAAAATGACAGACTCAGATTTATTAACCACTGAAAGCAAAGTGTGAGAATTAGGGGGTGGGGGGCTTCTTAATAGGCTTTAAAGAGACTAATCTCCTGCAGCCAGAGGGCAGAGGACCACCAAAAGATGAGCACAAGGCTTAATCAGATGAATGGCAGAACTTTAGAGAAGACTGAATTCTCAGCCTAGGCCAGTCTCCTATGCCAAAGTCAGGGTCCCCATGGGGAATGAGAGGGATCCTGAGAACTGGGATGAGATATCTGGGTAGATTCAAATGAGAGCCTTAGATATCCAGTTTCTTCTGAAACTTCTGGAACTTAAAAAAAAAAAAAGTCCCTCCTTACTACTTTCCTGAAAACTATTTAGAGGCATCAAACGAAGAAGGAGCTTGACCTCCGGGATCTGCTCTTTCCATGGCCACCAGCTTCATACTTAGGATCAAATCTCAGCATAACCAAAATGGGGAGGAGGGCCTGCTAAGGGAGGAGAGAGATGATGTCAAGGTTGCTGCAGGACCTGGCTAACAAGAAAAGCAGGAATGGGGGTGATTTGGCAAGAGTGAGGAGGACATGCAAGGAGAGGATTCTCGGGGTACCAGATCAAGGTGAGTGAAACCCAAATTTAAATAAGGGAGAGTTTACTGATATGGGGGCACTCTGCCATAACCTTTAACAAAATTTAACATCCTCCCAAGGGCCGTAGGTGACAGTTCTAACACTCTGCCTAGATTCCTCTTAAAATCTTAGAAAAAGTGATAGCTCACATTCAGTAAAGTCGAGATGTGATTACTGTAGTGGCAAACTGTGGAGAAAGGGATCAAAAGGCTCAGAGCAGAAGACATGCTAGAATGGATCTAATCCTACTAGCTGACCACTATGGGGTCAGTCCTGCCTGGAGGATAGTCTATTTTCCAAGATGAGAAAGAGTGCACTGGTGAGGGAACGTCAACATCATTGCAAAGCTCAAGATGTATGTTCTTTGTAGATGAGATTGGAAAACAGAAGATGCCAATTCATATCTCAGCTCCCTGAAAGCAATGGAAGCAATGGTATCCCAGAGGAGCAAAGGCCAAATGGCAACATCTGACCATCAAACATAACATGGGCGTCACTTCAATAACAGGCAGCAAGGATGCAATGGCAGCATAGATCTACAGGGATCTATGAAGGTAGCTCAAGGAACATGGTGTTCTTAGGGCAACACAGATGGGCAACTAACAAAGGCATATTTAAAAGAGATCAAGAATACGGGAAGCCGAGGCAGGAGGATCACTTGAGCCCAGGAGTTTGAGACCAGCCTGGAAAACATGGTAAAACCCCGTCTCTACCAAAAATACAAAAAAAAAAAAAAATTTGCCCGGGCATGGTGGCATGCCTGTAGTCCCAGCTACCTGAGAGACTGAGGCATGAGAATCACTTGAACCCAGGAGGCAGAGGTTGCAGTTAGCCAAGATCGTGCCACTGCACTCTAGCCTGGGCGACAGAGCAAGAAGAAGGACTTCTCAAAAAAAAAAAAAAAAAGAGAGAGAGAGAGAGATCAAGAATAGAGGAGCAGAAGCCTGGGGTCTGCCAGCCCAGTGGAGAAACATAATCTCCTGCTCAGTGCCCAGGCCAGAACCAGTTTTCTAGTCAGAACCCACTGACTAAAGGAGAGACTGGGTCTCCGTGAGGTTGGGCTCTGTACCACCATGGCAAGAATACACTGTACTGATTCTCCCAGTCTTTCCCAAGACATCCTATGGCCACTTGCTCAGATAAACATATATTAGGGGAAGGGGACTGCTCGAAGTACCACCATAGCCCTCCCATTGGAGTAGTGGTAAATGGGGTGGTTAGATAGTCAATGGAGTTCTCACCTAGTGCCGTCTCACAGCAGGTTTTACTCATGCACAGACCCATCTCATGGTCCTTTCCTTGGTTCCTAAATGCATATTTGGAGTTGGCAGAAAGCTCACATTTTTTTTTTTGACCTATAAAATAAGAACTAGAGGTAGGAAAAGCTAAGTAGATGGCCCTGAAACTCTCCTCTGACCAAGACAGAAAATCTAAACAATATCAGCCCTGGAGGGGGTGGCAGGGATTACTGTCACCCTTAAAGACTTGGGAGACTCAAGAGTGTTGGTCTTTGTTATACATCCCCTTTTAATTCAATAGATTCTCTCCCATATAAATTGAATGGATGAAGACACTTGATGGTTAACTGCTATAACTTAACCAAGTAGGAGCCCCAGTTGCAGCTTCTGAACCAGATGTGGTGTCTTTGCTAGAGCAGATGAACACAGCTTCAGGACGTGGTATGAGGTCACTGGTCTGGCATGAAGGAGGATCAGAGGCAGTTTGCATTCACATGGGACAGACAACAATATAGATTTATAGTTTTATCCAGGGCTATGTTAATTTTCCTGCTCTCTGTCATAACAGAGTCTGAAGGTACTGTTAGGTGACATGAAAGGCTGCTAGCTTTAATAACAAGACAGAGCTCTGTAGCAGGCCCAGGCTTCAGCACGTGCAGCCTTGCCACTTGGGCCACATGACCAAAAAGATCTCTCAGCACTTAGAGGTGTCTGTGGTGGAGAAAGACAATCTGTGGAGCCTCTGGCAAAAGCTAACAGAAGACATTTAGGGTTCTGGTGCAAGACCCTGCAGTCTACAGCAGAGAACCATAGACCATTTGAAAAGCAGTTCCTGACATGCTTCTAGGCCCTGGTGGAAGCTAGACAATGCCAGACTCAACAAGGCCTAAACTGCATGGGTCCTGAACAAGCTATTGCAAAATGAAAATGATATATTTGGGATCAGGCTCAAGAGAATCCAGAGGGCACAAGAGCTTGGTTCGTGGGTGGAGTGGCTTTGTAAGTTGTTACAACCTGAAAATGGAATGTTTCCATACAACAGCCCAACTCAAGGTATCTCAGAAAGAGTGGTGAGGGGAAATCTCTCTGATGAATAGATTCAGATAATGCACATCAGCATCCATTTTGTGTGGAAAGAGAAGTGACCCAAGATAAAGCTATATGAGGACTCATGAGCAGTGGCAGATGGCTGAAGGAAAATTACAAAGCATACAATTTTCATGTTTACTCTTGATTCAGAAAAACGGTGTATGCTGGCTTCTTTATAATGTTTATATTATTAGAGAAGAGAAAAGCCCATTTCTCGGTGTCCCTAATAAGAAAAGAACAAGTTACAGTTGCATTCCATCTTTGTCAATTATTCTAGTTTATAAAAGGGGAGTTAGGACGCCTTCCCTAACTAGGAAACAGTTTCAAGTTTATGTCCACAGAATGACAGCCTTTGAGTCCACCTTTCTCAAGATGGGGCAGAACGGAGGACTGGCTCTTAACTACCCAGACTTTTGAAAAACAAGAAGGAACTTCAGCAGCAGAAGCTGAAAAAACAGCATAGTTAACAGTTATTTTGATCTAATATTATCTTAGTTGGAAAACAAAAAAGACTTGCTTGAAAAATCTTTAAGTTAATTTTTGTACCCTGTTTTAATTTATATCTCACTGTTATATAAAAGAACCAACTAGTGAATTCAGGTCTGCCATCAAGAAGAACATTATCCTTGCTCTTGCCAAGTGTTCCTAAGATAGCCGTGTAACCAGCAAAGCATCACTGCCCAGAGTGCTTGAAGAGCTCCTACAAATAAATAGGATAAAGTAAACCCCAAAGAGAATCCAAGCAAACAATTCACAGAAGATGAAAACCTGAATGGCTAAAAAACACTTAAAGAGATGCTCACCTTCAATACTAATCACAGAAGTGCAAACTAAAACAGTGGCAAAATGTTCATCATACATTACTAAGTATTGGCAAGGTTGTGAGGGAATTAGAATTCTCATTCAGTCCTGATAGAAGGGTAACCTTTTCGGAGAGCAATTTAGTAGCGCCCAGAAAGTTGAAGTTTGTACACCATACACAGATTAGAAATACTAAGATACAAGTGTACAAGAAGAAATACACAATAATATTTTAGTCATATTGTCATAGAAAAATAGTGAAGCAACCTAAATATTCATCAACTGGGGATTGAAACATAATTATGATACATTCCTAGATGGAAACTATGCAGTGATTTACATGTGAATGAGCTAGTTCTACAAGCATCAAAATAGGATAAGTCTTGGAAACACAATATTGAATAAAAACAGACAAACCCACAGCCAATATCATACTGAATGGGCAAAAACTGGAAGCATTCCCTCTGAAAACTGGCACAAGACAGGGATGCCCTCTCTCACCGCTCCTATTCAACATAGTGCTGGAAGTTCTGGCCAGAGCAATCAGGCAGGAGAAGGAAATAAAGAGTATTCAATTAGGAAAAGAGGAAGTCAAATTGTCCCTGTTTGCAGATGACATGATTGTATATCTAGAAAATCCCATTGTCTCAGCCCAAAATCTCCTTAAGCTGATTAGCAACTTCAGCAAAGTCTCAGGATACAAAATCAATGTACAAAAATCACAAGCATTCTTGTACACCAATCACAGACAAACAGAGAGCCAAATCATGAGTGAACTCCCATTCACAATTGCTTCAAAGAGAATAAAATACCTAGGAATCCAACTTACAAGGGATGTGAAGGACCTCTTCAAGGAGAACTACAAACCACTGCTCAATGAAATCAAAGAGGATACAAACAAATGGAAGAACATTCCATGCTCATGGGTTGGAAGAATCAATATCATGAAAATGGCCATACTGCCCAAAGTAATTTATAGATTCAATGCCATCCCCATCAAGCTACCAATGACTTTCTTCACAGAATTGGAAAAAACTACTTTAAAGTTCATATGGAACCAAAAAAGAGCCCGCATTGCCAAGTCAATCCTAAGCCAAAAGAACAAAGCTGGAGGCATCGCGCTACCTGACTTCAAACTATACTACAAGGCTACAGTAACCAAAACAGCATGGTACTGGTACCACAACAGAGATATAGATCAATGGAACAGAACAGAGCCCTCAGAAATGATGCCGCATATCTACAACTATTTGATCTTTGACAAACCTGACAAAAACAAGAAATGGGGAAAGGATTCCCTATTTAATAAATGGTGCTGGGAAAACTGGCTAGCCATATGTAGAAAGCTGAAACTGGATCCCTTCCTTACACCTTATACAAAAATTAATTCAAGATGGATTAAAGACTTATATGTTAGACCTAAAACCATTAAAATCCTACAAGAAAACCTAGGCAATACCATTCAGGCCATAGGCGTGGGCAAGGACTTCATGTCTAAAACACCAAAAGCAATGGCAACAAAAGCCAAAATTGACAAATGGGATCTCATTAAACTAAGGAGCTTCTGCACAGCAAAAGAAACTGCCATCAGAGTGAACAGGCAACCTACAGAATGGGAGAAAATTTTTGCAACCTACTCATCTGACAAAGGGCTAATATCCAGAATCTACAATGAACTCAAACAAATTTACAAGAAAAAAACAAACAACCCCATCAAAAAGTGGGCAAAGGACATGAACAGACACTTCTCAAAAGAAGACATTTATGCAGCCAAAAAACACATGAAGAAATGCTCATCATCACTGGCCATCAGAGAAATGCAAATCAAAACCACAGTGAGATACCATCTCACACCAGTTAGAATGGCCATCATTAAAAAAGCAGGAAACAACAGGTGCTGGAGAGGATGTGGAGAAATAGGAACACTTTTACACTGTTGGTGGGACTGTAAACTAGTTCAACCATTGTGGAAGTCAGTGTGGCGATTCCTCAGGGATCTAGAACTAGAAATACCATTTGACCCAGCCATCCCATTACTGGGTATATACCCAAAGGAGTATAAATCATGCTGCTATAAAGACACATGCACACGTATGTTTATTGCGGCACTATTCACAATAGCAAAGACTTGGAACCAACCCAAACGTCCAACAACAATAGACTGGATTAAGAAAATGTGGCACATATATACCATGGAATACTATGCAGCCATAAAAAATGATGAGTTCGTGTCCTTTGTAGGGACATGGATGAAACTGGAAAACATCATTCTCCGTAAACTATCGCAAGGACAAAAAACCAAACACCGTGTGTTCTCACTCATAGGTGGGAATTGAACAATGAGAACTCATGGACACAGGAAGGGGAACATCACATTCCGGTGGGGGCAGGGACAGATTAGAGTATACCTAATGTAATGAGTAATGGGTGCAGAATCAACATGGACATGGATACATATGTAACAAACTAAAGTATAATTAAAAAAAAAAAACAGCAAAATACTGTTTATTTAAACATTTTTACTACTGCAAACAGCACTACAGGCAATATTGTTTGTGGATCCATACATATACCATAAAATTCAAAAGCATGAAAAAGAAATGAGAACCAACTTCAAGAGAATAGTTAGCTCTTGGGTGGAACAAAGAGAAGATTCCAATTCTATCTGTAACTTTTTCATATCTTTAAAAAAATCCTACAGGGCGTGATGGCATGCACCTGCAGTCCCAGTTACTCGGGAGGCTGAGGAAGGAGCATCACTCGAGCCCAGGAGTTGGAGGTTACAGTGAGTTATGATTACACCACTGCATTCCAGCCTGGGAGACAGAGGAAGATCCTGTCTAAAATAAAAATTAAAATTAAAAAAAATCTGAAGTAAATATGGCAGAATGCTAACATTTGTTAAATATTGACAGTGGGTAGTTTTATGTTTGAAATATTTTGTCATTTTAAAAAAATAATCAATTCATTAAATTAAAACATATGATGCAATAAAGCAGAGGGAACACCAGGCCTGCAGTAGAGCGGCTATTCATTGTGGGCTAGGGCAGATGGGTGGAAGGACTCAGGAGAGCCAGTGGGGTCCCCAGCTCAGTGTGGGTTGAGAGCTGTGGCTGTGGAAATGAGAATGGCACAGGGAGCAGGTGAACTGTAGGGAAAGTCACCTGGCCTGGGTTGGATAGGGCTAGGGTGGAGGAGGAAGGGCTTGGGCTGTCCAGGTCCAGCCAAATCAGGGCAGGTAGAGGGGAGGGCATGTGGGCTGAGGGTCAAAATTGCCCAGCATTAGATGTTGGGGCACCCATGGGGATGCCTCCCTTCCCCCTTCTCCCCCCAGCCCCTGTGTTGCTCTCCTGCCTCCTCTTTTTCCAGCCCCCTTCCCTACACAGAAATCATCTTTCCCTTTCTGTAGCTATCCATCATGGGCACCCCTATTTTGTCTATATTATAGTATTGGTGTCAACATTCATTTATTTATCCTCCTGCCTCAGCCTCCTGAGTAGCTGAGGCTACAGGTGTACATCACCACACTTAGCTAATTTTTTATTTAACTTTTTAAGTTAAATTAAGTTTTAAAATTTTTTGGCTTCCAATTCCCCCAGCCTATTCAGCAGCTGTTGAAGAGAAAAAAGGGCTTCCCTTTTAATACTTCCCTTCTAAGACTTTATTTCAGGTCTTTTCTAGTGGGCTCAGTACTTTACAGAAATGATTTCATTTAATTCTCATTTTTAAAACAGTAAAGAAAAAGAAATAACCTGATGAGAGAGTTTAGCCCCGTCCTACGGGTTATCTCCATCTCATAGATGTGAAACTGAGGTTCAAAAAGGTGAAGTCACTGAAATAGGGTCCACAAAATGGCCCAGCGGAAACTTAAATTCAGCCAGCTTCTAGAGCTCAACCGTGGGGCTGATGGAGCCATGGGGCTACAAGGGAAGAGTTGTCCCTGACCAGAAGTCTGAAAGGGGCTCTGGAGCATACTATTTTACTCAGTGTTATAAGTTTTATGAGTCCTGTTTTCCTGTAAATTTAGGACTTTGTGACTTTTCAGTATAAGTGCTTAGATGATTCGATTTTCTACACAAAACTGAATTTTATTAGGATGGTGTCACATCATTCTCAAATATGAAAAACTGTATTGTGGAAGAAACATCAAACATCTAATAAACCCATTTCAGTCTCTCTCTCTCTCTCTCTCTCTCTCTCTCTCTCTCTCTCTCTCTCTCTCCTCTCTCTCTCTCTCTCCTCCCACCCCACACACACACACACACACACACACACTCTTCACAGGCACCCACACTTCCGGATCTACTAACCTAGATCAGCAGGCTAAAGGGCTTCTCAGAGACTCCCCTCAGCATTAAGGATGCTAATTGCTACTCTAGCAGTTACTGGAAGATCAAAGGCCCGCCCACAGAGCAGAGCTGCGTTTCATCTTCCACAGACCAAACACTAATACTGCCCATCCCCCGCCAGCCTCTCCCCTCTCAAGCTGGCGGGTTGGACCAATTCCCTTTCCTCTTCCTCATATGCTCTCCCCCGCCCCTAAAATAGCTCTGCGCCAGAAATAAACACTCACAAATGCTTACGGAATGAATGGAGATAGGTAACTTCACTATCCTTATGTTTCCCTTCTAACTACCACGGCTTGTCGAAGGATGTGCTTGTTTGTTTCTGGTAGCCATTCAGAAACCCATCACAGGGAATCCTCCCCAGTCCCTCTCCCAGGAGCGGGAACAGGAATTCTACAGCCTCATCATCCTTCCCTCTGGCACCAAAGGCCCTGGGCACACACCACGAATCCCCGTCCCGCACTCTGGGTCCCAACCCTCATGGGCTGCGTGGTCACTGGGCTTTCACTCAGGAGGGTTCGAGTTTTGCTGGAAAGCAGCTCTGTGGAAAAGGCTTCCCCTTTCCTAGGGCAAGGCATCGCCCTGCTGGGGTTGGCACAATAACAGGTGGAGAGGGTGGTGCCACGCATGGCAAACAGGAGTCAGCACAACCAAAGAGGCCCGGTCACTCTGATGGTGTCAACCATCTGGCTCTGAGATGGGATAAATGAGGCGACCCTCCATACTCCAGGGACTTCAGCAAAGCTGTTCGTAGTTCCATGGAGGGGAATGAGACTAATGGCAGGACAAGGAGCCCCTCAGTGTGGAGTGAAGAGATGGGAAGCCTCAGACAAGAGGCTTCCTGAGGAGCCTGGGTCAAGGGCATTGTGATGGCGCATTCTTTGTGGAGCAGGTGTATCAGCGCCCCTCCCTCGCAGATGGATGCCCATGCACTGCAATGGGTAGCTAGAGTCTTCAGTTAAGAAGCTGCCCAGCACAGAACTGGGTTCCCCTTCATGCTGTGGTCTGCTTCCTCCCTGACCTGTGGACAAGGAGCCTCTTTCCACTGCCATCCCAGACAGTCAGGCACAGCTCTTATAGCTCTAGTCACTAATGAAGAGCAGAGGCCTGGCCCCACATTTACACTTGGCTCCTTGTCCCGGGCTCCTGGAGTGAGCTCAGTTCTGTTCTCAGCTCAGCTCCTGCTGCCAGCTCAGAATCTCTGTGTCCTGAGGGGCCACAGGTTTCCCAGGCGCTCCCCATCATACTGAGCTTCCTCACTCCGTTCCTAGCCTGCCGAGATTTCCACGTCCTCCTTCTTTCCTTCTTTCCTTTCTTCCTTTCCTTCTTCCCCCAATCCCACCTTCCTTTTTTCCTTTCCTTTCCTTTCCTTTCTTTTCCTTTCCTTTCTTTTCCTTCTTTCTTTCTCCTTTTTTAAGCATGGTTTTCCTCCAAAGAAGTGTTTCTAAAACCCATCCCTACCCTTCCACATCTAGCTCAGTTCCTTTGGTTCAAGGTTTTTCTCCCTGGGCCCATTATCAGTTTCCTAACAATTTGCCATTTCCCACCTCTGCTCTCTCAAATCTGTTAGGGAACCACTGCCAAATGCAGTCTTTTCCAAAAGTGTTTCTGTTCATCGCATGTCCCTACTCAAATGCCCTTGATGACCCCCATTAAAGATATTACTATTTAAGCTGTGTTGAGTATCCCCAAGTGAAGGTATGTAAGTGAAATATCAATCCAGAATTCTAATTTGTGCAATTTTTCTCTCTGGGCAAATGCACTTGGCCCACCAGGGTCCAAGTTGCAGAAAAGTCCTAGGAGACTGAGTACAAGATAAGAGATAAATGAACAGGTGTTGGCTTTTGGCGACAAAGACTGAGAACCCTTAACCCCAGTAACCATTCCTAGGTAAGGTGCTGGGGGGAAAGAATGTATTCCCAGGGGTTAGAGATTCAGGATGCACAAGTTTCTTCTAGGAACAAAGGTTGTTGGATACAGTGCAGAGTCATCTAAATTGTCTTCCATCTAAAATCCCTCAAACCTACCATCCCTTTTAGTGCCAGCTTTCTGGGCTAAAAACTGAACGGATGAGCAGGGTGTGGTGGCACATGCTTGTAATCCAGCCACTTGGGAGGCTGAGGTGGGAGGATCACTTGAGCCCAGAAGTTTGAGTCCAACCTGGGCAACATAGTGAGTGAGACCCTGTCTCTAAAATATATATATATATATATGTATATATATATATATATATTTTTTTTAAGTAAAGGGATAAGAAAGTCAAGTGAAAGATGAGAAACATCCAAGCTGCTCTCATAGAGGTGATTGTCAGACCCCGGGTGTTCCTCTGCTACAGTTAGCAAGAAGACAGAGTAGTCCAACTCTCAGCAGCCGGAAGGTGCCTCAGCACCGCAAGCCAGGCCCCTGAGTCAGAGGAAAGACCAAGGCTGAAAGGAGACAGAAGAATGCGTTTGCTGTAGAGTTCACCTGTGAAGCACGCCAGGGAGCCCTTATATGGAAAGGCAAGATTATAGGGAGGCACTTTTCTAGGTGTCAGTTTCATTCTAATGACAGCTATCCCTCATTTACATATTCAGGCCGATAACCTAAGGGAAGGTAAATTATAGCTGACTGGTTTGTAAATTGAACAGAGAAAGTCCCTTCTCCTTAGCCAGCACTCACATTTGGCCCCTAGCCATCAGACCAAGCATGAACTGTTCACCTCTTGGTGAACACACCCCAAATATCTCTGCCATTGCACTTTTGCTCATGCTATAGTCAGCTGGGTGCCCTCCCTTCCTCCACTTCTCTGGCCTTCGTTTTAAAAATATCACCCGTACTGCAGGACCCAAGTGAAATGCTACTTCGGACATGAAGCTTTCCGTGATTGTTTCAGTTCTAAATGATTTTCCTCTCCTGGGTTCACATGGCCCTTTCAACTTGCATTTTGTTCATTTTGTTTTCCACCACATCCTACTTTGTGATGGGGTTATTTGTGCGGGTCTGAGGGCACCAGTAACTTCCGGGTGGCTAAATCCCTGTCCTTATCTTTCTTGGTCTCTTAACAGTATTTCTTTCTTTTTTTTTCTTTTCTTTTCTTTTCTTTTTTTTTTTTTTTTTGCGATGGAGCCTCACTCTGTCACCCAGGCTGGAGTGCAGTGGCGTGATCTCGGCTCACTGCAACCTTTGCCACCCAGATTCAAGTGATTCTCCTGCCTCAGCCTCCCGAGTAGCAGGGATTACAGGTGCCTGTCACCACGGCTAATTTTTGTATTTTTAGTAGAGATGGGGTTTCACCATCTTGGCCAGGCTGGCCTTGAACTCCTGACCTCATGATCCACCGCCTCAGCCTCCCAAAGTGCTGGGATTATAGGCGTGAGCCACCGCACCCAGCCTTAACGGTATTTCGTACTCTTAAATATACTTTCCCTCTTAGAATTCTTACACTTTGGCATCTGTATAGACATCTGGGATCTTGCCTGCCTGGCTTCTTCTCAGTTTCTTCAGGTAACAGCACCCTGATTTTCTTTTGAGGAACTATTCCTTTCCCAACTTTCAGTCCATGTGAAGGGTGGGTAGAGCCTATGTCAACCTCTAGCTCAGAGACGGGCATCTAGCCTAAGCTAGGCTAACAATAGTCACACCTGGTGTGGTTGCTGGAACCAACTGAAGAAGGACATTTCTTTACTTTGGGCAGGATGTAAACCTGAAGCCTCTGCTGGTGACCCAATCAGGCCACCACATGGGAAGATCCACCTGGCAAAGAGCACCATCCAGAAGGAGACAGAATTGAGAGATGGGGGGAGAGGTCGTTTCCCAAGGAGCTGGATGTTTGAGCACTTGAACCCAGGCATATCTGACCAGTCCTGATTTCAGGCTATAAGAGCCAATAAATTATTCTTTTTTGCTTACATCAATTGAAGATGGATTTCAGTAATATGCATTTGAAAGATTCCTAATTCAGCCTCTAGTATACTACACTCTCCTGCCTTTCCACCTACCTGGCTGTTCCTCCTCAATCTCCTCTGCAGACAAATCCCCTCTACTCAGACTTTAAAGGTCACAATCCATCAAAGACTGGTCCTAGTCTCCCTTCTTTTCCTGCTCTTTATATCTCCCTTGGCAATTCCAACCACCCATGATTTCAATCACCATCTCAAAATTCACAGCTAATTTAACCCAGGTCTCTCTAAATATGTACATGCATCTGCCTACTCAGCATGTCTACTTGAATGGCTCCCCAAACAGCTCTCCTCTGTTCCTAGCATAGCAAAAAACCTGGAGTCATCTAACCTGTACTCCAAACTTTAGCCATTAATATAAATTAGATCATGTCTTTTCTGTCTATATCCTTCCAAAACTTTCCCAGTGGTAGTAGCAGCACAGACCCCAAGGCCCTGCTCAATGTAGTTCCTGCCCACTTCACCTCTCAGGGCTCTTCTCCTTGCTGCCTGAGCTCAGTCACTCTGGCCTCTTATTACTTCTTGGAAGGTTGTGTGCTCTCTTCCACCTCAGGGCCTTTGCACTCATTCTTCCCTTTGCCTGAAACTCCTTCCCCCATCTTCACCTAGTTCACCGCATATCACCCTCAGATCTCAGCTAAAAGACCCAAGAAGCCTTGCCTTACTCTTCTAGACTAGATCAGGCCACCATTACATACTCTCATAACATCCAGTAACTCCATCATACTCACTATTCGGTTGATTCTTTGATTAATAGATTTGTCTCTCAGGAGACTTTGCTTCAGGAAACAAAGACCATGTCTGTTTTTCTCATTTATGTTTTCTTAGCACTTAGGCCTGCTGTATAATGGGCACTGAGCATCAGTGAATAGTTGTAGAATAAAGTGATGAATATTTAATGTCTCCTGCTAAGTGAATAAGTACTTCCAAACATGTGGAAGCAGGTGGGCGTGCAGGCAGGGTGGCCTCCAAGCGGTGGGACTGCCATGAAAAAGACCAGAGAATGGCAAAGGGAACTTCCAAGGGAAATAGCACCCCCATGGGCAGACAGCGGCCTGGGAGAGCAGCAGCACAGTGGGACCATGCCTGAATTAAGGTCACACTGATAAGGGGAAGTAGGATGAGACATGATCACAGGATGGTGTGTTTGTAGATAGATATTCACTTGGCTGAGATGTTGAGAATGGAGTGGAAAGTCCCAGGTAATGTCTTCTGATACAGATGAATTTTGAGGATAAGCATTTATAATCTAATCGAAGATCTTGTAATGTGTGTGTGATGTGTATCATATATCAAATTAAAATAAGATGCAAGGCCGGGCATGGGGGCTTATGCCTGTAATCCCAGCAATTTGGGAGCTGAGGCAGGCAGATCATTGAGGCCAGGAGTTTGAGACCAGCCTGGCCAACATGGTGAAACCCCGTCTCTACTAAAACTACAAAAATTAGCCAGAGGTGGTGGCAGGCATCTATAATCCTAGCTACTTGGGAGGCTGAGGCAGGAGAATCGCTTGAACTCAGGAGGCAGAGGTTGCAGTGAGCTGAGATCGCACCACTACACTTCAGCCTGAGTGACGGAGTGAGACTCCATCTCAAAAAAATAAATAAAATAAAATAAAATAAAATAAAATAAAATAAGATGCAGTGTTCATGGGCTTGTTGTGGATAATTCTGTCAAATAACCTTCAGATGTTTGATATTCATGCTATTGTTGTGTGTTAAAACTTTAAAAGGAAATGTGAATTAGTACTCTTGGAAAATTAAGAAGGTAGGGACAGAGAAAGCATTAGGCTTTGCAAGCTACCTGTGCCAGGAGATTGTTATGTGCTATCAAACAATACAAGCTGCCTGGACAGGGTGTCAGAAACAAAAATAAAGGAATTTAAAACTTTTTAAAATAAATATTTATTGTACACTTAATTTATGCTACTTTTGCTTCTTCCTACGTCTATGATCCCATTTAACTTCTTTGTGTCTCGGTAAAACTGGGATAATAAAGTGTGTTAGAAGGATTAAATGAGCTAATAATACATTTAGGGTCTTAGGAACAGTGCCTGGTGCAATATAAACAATCAAAAAGTTAGCTGAGATTATTTTTAAATATTTCATCATGCCTACATCCTGGGCCCTTGTGGGAGTTTAGTCAGGCTAGTGGGAAAGATTTTAAGATGAAGTTGTATGATATAGACACAAATCTTCTTGGAATGCCAGAAGGTTTTTGCAAAAGTCTCGGGATAGGGTTATGGCTGAAAGCAGCCTAATCCTTACCTTGAGTAAATAACTTAGAGTAGATGCATAGGAATGTAGAGGAGTTTATCTAAATAACTTGGTTACTCATGTGGTCCTAAAACTAACTTTTGATCATTCCCAGGCAGGATGGCTTTCTTGGTGGGGAAGGCAACCAGGTTGATTACCCTCTAATGGTGTTGACTCAAAGCCTTTGTCATTTAATATGTGCTGAATAAATGCCAGCAGGGCCAGCTAGTCTCTGAGGCGGGGGTGCCGTGGCTGCCACTCTTTACAGCACTCTCCTTGGAGTCTGTAAGTTGCCCAGACCCTCAGCTGGACTGACAAGCATAATATCTGTGTCACTGTATGTTATTCATCCATTGTTGGGTCAGGGTCTGCAGGACAGACCACCACAGGCCCTTTCTAGGAGCTGAGGCTACAGTTGTGAAGCAAACAGACAAGATCTGACTCCCACGAAGCTTCTTTTCCAGTTAATGTGGAAACAAATTAGTAAATGGTAAACAATATAATCTCAGAGTGGGACTGATGCAAAGAAGGGTGATGAGTGGAATGTTCTGGGGGCAGAGGCCACTTTTAAAAGGGCAGTTAGGAAAGGCCCCTCTGCAGAGGAGGCAGCGGGGCTGGGACCTGAGTGATGCGAGTCCTGCGGACAACCCTAGCCAGGGCGTTCCCAGCCAGATGCACAATGAGTGCAAAGGCCCTGAGGCAGAACTGAGTCGAAGTGTTAGAGGCACAAGAATGCAGTGTGGCTGGAGTGTGGGGAGAGCAGAAGAAGGTGGTATGAGATGAGGTAATGCAATGAGATGAAGAAACCCACCAGCACCAGGCTGGACTGACCTGAGAGCAAGCCAACGTATCCTGCCACGGTTATCATCTTGACAGGGCATGCCTGCTGATAAGAGGCTACAACTCAGCAGAATGTGACCCTGGAAGTCAGCGCACTGGGCTTAGGGAAAAGACAGCAGCGGTGCTGAGGCAGAGCCTTACCACAGCCAGGCCCCAGAGGATACATGGCCTCTAGCAGGCAGGACCTCTCTGTGGCTCAGTTATCTCCCCACCTATTCACAATATCAGACACCACTAGTTGCCTGATCAACGGCCATTCATTCCCTCTTTCTTCCTTGCAGCAGAAGCTTGATTTTGTTCAAGGTGGCAATAGACCAGCCCAAAGCAAAACAGCATTAGTCCAACCCAATCAAAACACGCCTGCGACTTGAAGCCTGTGACAAAAGAAGTGCCCAGGACCCCAGCCCCAGGGAAGCAGATCTTCTCCTAGGTGTGAGAATCAAGACCATCTACTCCTCACTCAGCCTGGACACCAAGAGCTGAAAGCACTTCTCACTGTCTACATTAACACGACTTTGCTTTTGCAGGACCACTGCCCAAACTTCACAAAAAATTCCTCAGCCCTTCAAAGGAAAGCATCAACAGATCATTTCACCATAAGATTTTTTGAATCCCTCCTCCCAGAATCCCCACCTTCCTCTTTCCACTGATCTTACTATTAACAAACTTCCAGTTTTCAAGAAATTCTGATGTCACCTTTCTCCTCTGAGTCATTGCCAAAGCTCTGCCTAGATGGTGTTTGCTCTTCTGTACTATGGTAAGTTATACTCTCTGCTTTGCTTATTAAAGGGCTCTGGGGGTAATGTTCAGGAAGCTAGCCTTTGATGGGTCTGTCAGCAGAAACTTTGCTTAGTGTTGTTCATAAGTAAACACACCCAAGTTTTATATATGTGTGTATATATGTATAATATATATAAAATATATATAATGTATTATACTTTACTTATGTATAAAGTATATATTTATATAACATACGCAGCACACATATAAAACATATATTTATATAACATATATACTTTATATATATATATAAAACTAAAGATTTCAATGATGATAAGAGATTTGACATAAAGGAGTTCAGATAAATATGCATCAGCTTTGTATAGTTCTCTGACACTTGTTGAGATGCCTTTTACCAGAAAATCAGGTTATAAATCTAGTGTTACAGAAGTTCTCAAAGACGTAGGGGAGGAAAAGTGCCTGAGATCCCTAAACAATAAAGAGATTAAAAAGAGAAATGCAGCTGGATGTGGTGGCTCATGCCTATAATCCCAGCACATTGGGAGGCTGAGGTAGGAGGTATTGCTTGAGTCCCAGAGTTTAAGACCAGCCTGGGCAACACAGAAAGACCCCATTTCTACAAAAAATTTAAAAATTAGCCAAGCATCATGGTGGCTCACAGCTGTAATCCCAGCACTTGGGGAGGCCGAGGCAGGCAGAACAGTTGAAGTCAGGAGTTCAAGATCAGCCTGGCCAACAGAGTGAAACCCCGTGTCTACTAAAAATACAAAAATTAGCTGGGCATGGTGGCAGGTGCCTGTAATCCCAGCTACTCGGGAGGCTGAGGCAGGAGAATCCCTTGAACCTGGAAGGCGGAGGTTGCAGTGAGCCAAGATCGCATCACTGCACTCCAGCCTGGGCAATAGAGTGAGACTCCGTCTCAAAAAAAAAAAAAAAAATTAGCCAAGCGTGGTGCATGCCTGTGCTCCCGGCTACTCAAGAGGCTGAGGCGGGAGGGTCACTTGAGCCAGGGAGGTCGAGGCTTCAGTGAGCTGTGTTCGTGCTACTGCACTACAGCCTAGGTGACAGGGCAAAAAAAAAAAAAAGAGAGAGAGAGAGAAATGCATGCACATTTGTTTAAGTTTTATGTGACACAGAAGTCTTCATAAGGAAATGAGGATCCAAAGAAATGGTTTAATCTGTGTATTTTTATGCTAGGTTTGATAGATAAAGAGAGAACACTTGTGGAGAAATATGATAGGGCAAAAAGGGCAGGATTTAATGTAATAAACTAGGGGACGGAGGGAGATTTAGCAAGGCCTGTTTGTTCAGATTCTTCTCTGTGTCCCTGTGTCTTCAGAGATGAGGCTGTTCTTTTCCTCTGGTATAGGGAGCACAACTCTTACACGAGCGTCTTATGACTTGCTCTTAGGAAAGGTCAGAAAATCCTTCAGGGAGGAAGGGCAGGGAAGGCCAGAGAAACCTTTCTGCTTCTGCAATTTTTTTCAGATTCCTTCAGCTTAAAATATTCAATACGCAAAAGTACCATATTTGGGTGTAGCATGTTGAACCCCATCATTGTCAGATGCCACAAGTCCTTTCCAGAAAATGTTTTTCTTAAAGTTTGAAAGCATCAATAACTTAGGCTCTTATCTTTCCTAAATCAAGAAAAACAACAACTACTAACAAGTAAAAGGTATTACAAATTAATGGACCTTTATTTTTTCTCTGATATTAGGATCAGTAAGCATGTTAGAAACCTGATTTTTAAAAATTATTTCTACATTTGAAGTTCTAGACAATGGCTTGTTATTTATACGTAATTTTTCTTTGGTTGGTAATAACAAATTCATGAAATTGATTGATATTATCAATGAACAGAGTTCCACCTCCAACTGACTAGGCAGATTTTACATTTCTTTGCAAAATGAAGCAAAGTGTCACCTAATGTCACATTAAAACAAAACACTCAGGAGTGAAGTCTTGAAATGCTTTTGCAATGCACAATGAACGCATTGTGGTGAAGTGGTTGATTACGTAAGGTGACTCGTGAGTGACCCAGCACAATGCTTGGAATGTGTACATGCTCATGAGTGAGAGCTTGGGGGTGGGAAGTGCCCTCCAGGGGCTATGGTTAACCCCCTGCCAGAACCCAGATACAGACCCGGGGATAAGCACTTTATGTGGGTCCTCTTATTATCAACACCTTGTGAACTAGGTACTAGTTCATGTGCATTTCACAGAAGAAAAATTTAGGCACAGAGGAGTTAAATACTACAGTGAAGATCACACAGCTAGGAAGTGCTGGAACAAGAATTCATGCCGAGGACATCTGTCCTTGCCTCTACATGGTAATGCCTGTTAGCGGTAGTGGCGTGGCAGTGGCAGAGGAGAATGAGAGGAAGCCAAATGAGCATGGTGTCCGCAGCCTCCGGGGAGCTGGTAGGAGACTGGGAGGCTCACGTTACACATTGCATCAAACTCTAGGCCATGCTGAAAGAGCAGAGGTAAGATCCTCCCTTGTTTCCAGCTGTGAGACTTAGGCCAGACCCAGACACTGCTGCTCTCTCCTCTAGGAGGCTCCTACTGGACACTGACTGTCAAAGAGGTCTTCTTAATAATGCAGACTAGTAACACAAGCAGGATGTCAGCTTTGAAGGGAGGCTTGCCACGGCCTGGCTTCCCTGCTGAACACATGTGGAGCAGAGCTATCCAGGATGCTAGGTGAGCAGAAGACAGCCGCTCCCAGGGGAGAGAACTGTGAATTCTGTTAGGTTGTAATGAGGAAGGAAGTCCAAGGGGGCTGTGAGGCTGAGGACATGGGATGTGGCAGAAGCCAGGAGACTGTGGGGAAATGTCAGAAATGGGCCACCTACTAAGACGAACTAAAGGAAAGGGCAGAATAGCAAAAAGCCGCAAGTAACTACCAGGAAGGATCATGAAGAAAACTCCAAGCAGAAGAGCAAAGATGACAAGAGGTGATTCCCTTGAGGGGAGAAAATATTTATTACCTGGACGTGGACAGGCGTTGGGACAGAAAAGAACCCCCATGGTTCTGACACGACACATTTAGACAGTCATTGGGAGCATTCTTTAGCCACCATTGAAAATGTGGCTGGGTGCCTCTGCGTCCAACATCACTGGCCTCATCTCTGTGGGAACTTAAGCTACAGGATGGCCACAGCTATGATACGTTTACTCACCACTGTGTTTCCAGGACATAGCACAATGCCTGGGATGTGATCCATGCTCAAGTAATAGTTCTTGAATAAAAGAAAGAACGAAGACAGAAAGGGAGGAAGGGAGGGAAGGAGGAAGGAAAGAAAGGAGGAAAGGGAAGGAAAAAATAAGGAAGAATGGAAGGAAGGGAGAGAGGGAGGGAGAGGAAAAGGGGAAGGAAGGAAAAAAAGGAAGAAAGGGATGGAGGGAGGGAGAGGAAGGAAGGAAGGAAGGGAGGGAGGGAGGGAAGGAGGGAGGGAGGCAGGGAGAGAGGGCTGTGACCCAGGATGGCAGGCTATGCTTAGTCGGCCTAGCTGAATTTAGGAGGGCTACATCACAAATCATCTCCTCCCTCTTCCTGCCTCTCCACCTCTTGTCTCAACACACAGGCAGCAGTCCCACCAGCTGACACACAAAGGGCCAAACAACCCAGGGTGTGAATGGCAAAGCTCTCAGGAAGCTCTGGTAGCCTACACCCCAGCTCCTGGGCTCCCAGGGCATGCCAACAGGGTGCTAGGTCAGTCTCTACAGCTGCTTCGGAGTTAGCTTCTGGTCCTGGGCAGTCTTCAAAATTCAACCCAAGTGAGCTGGTTTGACACCTCCCCATAGGTTCTCAACTGCTCAATGAAGCCAACACCATGCAAGGAGCTTGATGGGTCTTCCCTCACTTCTAAGAAATACTGCCCTTTCTCCCCAGGTTGAAACACTCCTGGTATTATGGTCAAGAGGAAGAGGGTGGGGCAGAGAGTGGTACCTTGTTTATCAGGCAGGATAGGCTAGTCTGTGCAACAGTATCAACCCCAAAACCTCAGTGACTGAAAAACAAGGTTTATTTCTCAGTCTCACTCCCTATTCATCACAGTTTGGCTGAAGACTCAATTCTGCATTGCTCTTTCTTGGGCACCCAGGCTAATAGAGCAATCACCATGTTCCTACGGTAGAAGGAAAAACAGCTGTGGAGGTTCTCAGGCTGATATTCAAATACTCCAGTCTGGACATAACATACATCACATCTGTGCACTGTCATTGGCTGGAATCAACAAGTGGTCCCACACAGTCACAAAAGATTCAGAAGTACAATCCTACCATGGGTAGGGAAGGCAAAGAGCTAGAAATAACGACCCCAGTCAGGAAAGGAGCCTTAGAGCTGTGACCCAATTATTCCTAAGCCCTTCTCCTCACGTACTGGTTGCCCTCCATTGAGGAAGTGGCTGGTGGCCTCGCCCAGAGGACCGGGGTTACTTACTAGTCAAGTCTGATGCTGAAAAGGTGTCCTGCTTTATACTTGCTGATCAGAGGATGTCCACTTGTCCTTCAGTCGCAGCTCTCCTGAGAGGGACAGTCCTTAATGAGGATGGTGAGTGTTGGGGCGGTCCGGCAGGCCTCTCTGAAGACTCCAGCCCAGGGAGGTTAGCTTCCCCACAACAGACCACCAACTCCCACCAAAAGTCCAGCGAGGGTAGCATTGAAATCAACAACCAAAACAATGCAGTTGGTTTGAGGATTCATTTTCTTTATTAAAAAAAATATTTTCAGCTGAGCGCAGTGGCTCACGTGTGTAATCCCAGGACTTTGGGAGGCCGAGGCGGGTGGATCACGAGGTCAAGAGATTAAGACCATCCTGGCCAACATGGTGAAACCCCGTCTCTACTAAAAATACAAAAATTAGCTGGGCGTGCTGACATGTGCCTGTAGTCCCAGCTACTCAGGAGGCTGAGGCAGGAGAATCGCTTGAACCCAGGAGACGGAGATCGCAGTGAGCCGAGATTGTGCCACTGCACTCCAGCCGGGTGACAGAGGGAGACTCCGTCTCAAAACAAACAAACAAACAAATGTTTTCCCCTATATTATTTTAGGAATCAAGCAACATGGGAGGTGTTGAGGAGACAGCACAATCTGGCAGGAAGGAGGGTTGAAGAGCAGACAGGCTCACTGGGAGAGCAGAGGACGGGGACGGGGAGAGAGGGTGGGAGGGAGAGGGCATCTGAGTGGAGATGGTCAGAGGTCAACTGCTGTCCTCAAGCCCTTTTTCAAAGTCATCCCAGCTCTTTGAATGGCTCATTTGCTATGTAACAGCTGTTGGTGTTTCTTTAAAAATGAATCTGAGGGTGTGTGGCTGGGCAGCAGGCACCCACATCAAGAGGAGGACAAACAAGGTCCCTGGGCTGAGGATCCCACCCTGGGCAAAGCCTGTAGTGCAGAGAAGTGGTGGGAAACTTAGGGCTCCAAGAGGCAGACCTACCAGGAGCTGGCCATTTGCACCCACCCTTCCGATCCTAGGCAAAAGAGGGAGCAAGCTGAGGAAAAGTTAGAACTAGGCTTCTTTAAAGTAACAGATTAAGCACTATTTAATTTCTGTTCTAGAGCTCAAAGGAGTTAAACCAGGTGACTTCCACCAGATTTTCTTGATTCTGTGTTTGTTCCATGAGAAGCTATAGGTTGGATCCTGTGCAAGTTCTAGAACCTTCTGGAACCTGCAGAACCTATATGGGCAGTTGAAGTGAGTGGAGAAAGCAGGAATCTCAAGATATCTCAATCTAAAGACACCACTCTTTCCCCTCTCTTTCACTGCCCTCACAAAAGCAGGTCCTCCACGCCACTGCTGTCTTCCCAGACCTCTGCACTCACACTAATGAAGCCATTTCTTTCTTGACTTCACTGTGCTCTTGGCCGAGTGACAGTGATCAGAAATAATCAGGCACGATCAAGCCCGTGCTAACCTGGACAGGGGGTAATATTTCCATCGAGGGCCTCCCTAGTGGCTTTCCCTCTCTGAGCAGCGGGGACATGGAGCGGCTGTCAAAACACCAAGGGAGGCCCAGGAAAGATGCTCATCTCCAGGGAGGAGAAGACGGGACAGCCAGCGTGTCTTCAGTCGGGAAGGGGGATGATAGCACAGGGCAGCCCGCAGGGGCATGGCGGGCGGAGAAATCTTCCTGTGGCCGTGGAAATCTTGATAAGGTGGCAAGCATGTTGTGCAGTGGCATCCTGAGGGCTTCCCGTCCTCCCATGCACCCAGGGCGGGCAGGCAAGCTGCACGCTGTCATCGCCTAAGTCAGCGGCATTGGGCACACTTAATTACAGGGGAATCAGAATCCAATTGCACTTTCTGTGCCAGCTCCTGACTTCATTTGCATCGTCATTTTTTTTCCCTTTTTCATACCTCAGTGGAATAAATCTGAAAGATGTTTAGAGTTAAATTTTCACCAGCAGGTCTTCAGAAATGAATACAGGGATGAGGAATTTCATTCATTTATCCTTGCATTGGCTAAGCAAATATTTAATGAGTGCCTGTTGTATCCAGGTACTGTGCTTGGTGGTAAAGGGATGCTCAGATTTGTTTTCTAAGGTGAAAGAATTGGGATTTGGAGTCACTGATATTTTCCATGCTCATCACAAGGTAGAGGGGAGCTATAATATGTGGACATCATAATGAGATAAACTGGAAGTAATCAGCCCAGAAGACACTGTCTGGTTCCTGGAAGGTGAAGATTGAGACGCAGGTTCATAGGTGGGAATCTCTGCCTTAGATCTGGGCTTTTGCGTTATTTCCATTAATGAAGCATAAAGTGGAAAGGTGGTGCCTCACATCTGGGTCTGACAATCTTCTCAAACGCCCTAGAAGAAAGTCTTCCCTCCTATGGCCATTTCTCTTTCTCTTTTCTTTTGTTTGGAGAGCTTGTCAGAAAGAAGATTATACAGAGAAATACTGTTGATCATTGGGTCTCCTATGTCATGAAGGTAAATGATTGAGATTTATTTTCTCTGCAATTGGGAACCCCAAGCCAAGTCCGTAGGAGTCCTTTAAAGGATAGGGATTCAGACCCAAGTTTGTGTTTCTCATAATGATACAAGGTTATTTCGAAAACAGACTGAAATGGATATTCCCGAACTCTTTGTCCTCCTTGCTAGAAAAGTCTACCTCTTCTTTGGCTGGTAAGACTAGGAAAGCAGCCCTCGTAGAGAGTTTGCAGATCATGAAATAACACAGCTACAGGGCTTTTCCAACTGGAGCCTAGAGGTTCCTGAGGTTCAGGGGCTGCTGGAAACATAGACCTCTGACCTCTCTCCTGCTTCACTTAACCAGAGAAGATTCATGCTTAATATTCTTATATATATTCGTTTTCCTTTCTTAAGAGATCTCATCTAAAGAAAGGGTTTCTATACTGAGAGCTAGAGAGGAGAGAAAGAAGGAAGGTAGGAAGGCAGGAAGGCAGGCAGGAAGGAAGGTCCAAATCACATATTTAATAGAGGAGGAGACCAGGGCCCAGGAAGGCACAAGACTTACCAGGCTCATACAGCTTCCCAGAGCTAGCACTGGAGTGCAGGTAACACCCTGCAGGGAACTTCCCAGATGCCAAGGTCTTTGAGTACCTTCACGTATTTTTAGAGGGCATTTAATATGCTGAGTTTTACTTACCTTTAATTTAGCAATTTTCAAAATGAACTTCTGTTGGGCCTCTACTGCTTTTGCTCTCTTCAGTAGAGAGATTCTTGAGGGACAAAGCTCTAGCTAAATGTTCCTATCTAACTGAAGAGAAAGACAATCCTGTTACGTCGAAGCTTAGAGGCTGTGATGAGCACCACTTGTCACACCCTTGTGGTCTCCTTGTTTGGAGAAGGGTGTTTGTAGAAGCAAGAGCATGAGAGAGGCAGTGCAGATTGCACTGATACAAACCCCCTTCCTCCACAATATATTAGAAGAAGAGAACCTTTGTGATGGGAGAGGAGGCAGAAGCTTGGACTAAGCCAACATCTATAATGAGAATGTCTCATTGAAACAAACTCTTTCCTTTTCAACACTACCTTGGTAGTCAACTTTTCCATTATTGCCCAGCTTTATCTTCCTGTCAGCATAAAAAATACCATCATAAGGTGAAATGTGTATGATATTCCCATAAATGCATACTGTCAGGAAGTTTCACTGCCATAAACTTGCCCTGTCATTCCTCCCATTTCCTCCAGCTCTGTGCTTATATTCTGGTGCCTGGCAACTCTG
Source organism: Hylobates moloch (assembly GCF_009828535.3). Lineage (NCBI taxonomy): Eukaryota > Metazoa > Chordata > Mammalia > Primates > Hylobatidae > Hylobates > Hylobates moloch. The sequence continues at coordinate 108,120,169 of NW_026652277.1, read as the reverse complement.
TGCCTGCTGCAGTCACACACACAGGGGCAGGCAAGAGGTGAGAGCCTTGGGGAATCCCCTGCAAAAGGGCAGATCTACCAAGGGCCGTTATCAGATGAGGGTGAGGGGTGTGAGGTGACTCAGACACTGTGAAAAGGCATTATTCATCTAGAACCCTACTTTCCTTTATGGTTCAGAAAACGTGCTCTTGAAATGCTATGTCTAAACAAAGTTCTGCAAATCAGGTCCTGTGTTACATGGGTTGGAGAATCTTGTTATTCAAATGATTTCCTACAAAGCACCCTCTATCTACGAGACTTCATCCATTTGTTTGTTTATTTGTCCACTCAACAAATACATATTTATTCGGGACTTTGAGCAAAGCACTGGCTCAGGCATTGGGAATATGGGGGAAAATAAGATATGTCCCTGGGCTTATGAGCTTCAGATCATTACACAACTACTACAAGAGAGAAATCCAGAGGTTCTCATTGATCTTTTGCAAAATTGAATCTTCAAAGGTAAGTGCTTACAGCAGATTAGTAACTAAATTGAATTAGGTCCCTGGGTTCCTCTCCTTCCTAGGTTCCTGTCAGCTGATTCTTCCAGAGCAGAATCTCCCACCTCTTCCTTTCAAAGTTGCAGTGTTAGTTTTACTTTGATCCAAGTTTTCTGTTGCAGCCTATTTGAAGTACAATGTGATCTGTTGAGCTTGGATCACAAACACATCTGGGAAAATTACTCTTTGAAGAGAGAGTAGGAGATAAGAGCACCTAGTTTGTGCAAAAAGATCATTAGCAACGTCTCATTAACAAGTATGTCTCTGCCTGTTTAGGGTCAGGTATCTAAAATAAGGTAGACAGAGCAATTAGCAGGAGGGAGGAGGAAAGATCAAACACCGAGGTTGATCCAGCTGCTACTGCAGTTGCTGTCTGATCTCTCAGCAGCAGAAACAAACCCCAGGGCTGGATAAGATACCATGCCTGGAGGAGACCAAACAAACACTTGGTGCAAGTTGATTATATCAGATCCCTTCCACCTAGGACAAGAGCCGGGGCAGTAATTTGTCCTTATTGAGATTGATATACGTTCTGGGCCTGGGTTTTACCTCCCCTGCCCACCATGCCTGGGCCAGACCCACCATCTGAGTGCTCTCAGAGCTTCTGACTTGTTCACATCACTCATAACATTGCTTCAGACCCAGGGACCCACTCTATGGCAAGGGAGTGCAACAATGGCCTATACCTGCAGGACCCATTGTACTTTTTATATGCTGCACAAGCTGGAGGCTGCCGGCTTGAGAGTATCCAAAAACCCCCGAAAAGGCCCAGTCATCTTTCCAGATGCACAGTATACTTTAGATACTTTGAACAGATGGAAAGAGTGGGTCATTTCATCATTACTTCCACTGACTGAGTGGAATTCATTCTTCCTGTTCCTTAAACTTTAGGCACAATCACCAGAGGCAATCGGAGCCTGATAAAAACATGGCCACCAGAAGTTCAGATCCTCAGAGGTAAATTTCAGGGTTATTCCACCAGGCAAGCAACCTAGACCAGAAAGCTGCCTTCTGGGAAGATGAATATTAGCCATGGCCTCAGGCAACATCAAGGATGGTAGCTTGTGCCACCAGCCCACAAGCACTCCTCCTGTAAAGTTTTCCTTTTAAGAAACTGAGAGGAAAACTAAGTGAGAGTGGGGTGAGCCACCATCACCTTCTTGCAGAATCAGGGATGGGTCAGCGTGAATCTAACAGGGCACATGAGTGCATTTAGGCAATGGAAGGAGTAGACTGCAGCAGAGGCTCTCAGTGCCTCGTCCATATGCCCTCAGCGCTCACTGCTCCTATGCACCTCCACAGCCTCTGCAAACACCTGCTGCTAAGTACGTCAGCTGGACTTAGGATAATGCTTGGCCTATGCACAGGGAAGCCAGAGGTGCTGGGAAATTAATGCACCCAGAAACAGGTCTCAAGTGTAGCAAATGGTACTATTGGATAAGGGACCTGGAGAGCATTAACAGGGAAAGCTAAGTTGCCTAGTGCTCGGCAAAGGCCTCTCTGAGACCTGAAGGATGAGTAGGAGTCAGTCAGACAAACAGCTGGAAGAAGAGTGTAGATAGGAAGACAGGTAAGATGAAGTCATGGCACACACAAGGAAAGGGCAGGAGAGTGGAGTGGGACACAGAGCAGCAAGAGGGACAGGCAGATCCCATAAAGGGTCTTGGGATTCTTGTTTTGGAATCTCAATTTTATGCTCCAACTTATGTGTTGGGAGATCACTCTGCCTGGATTATCAAGAATGGTTTTGAGGGAACAAGACTGGAGACAGGGAGACCAACATGCTCACTTGGCATTTGGAGATATATGTCTGATGTGCAGGAGATATCACGTGACCAGTGATACAGTAATTAAACCCACTGTAGAGGGAATGAGATATTCCAAAGGGAAGCTGAAAAACACAAACAATGAAGAAAAAGATAGAGACAGAGGGGATGACAAAGAAGATCAAAGAAGAATAGCCAGAGAGGTAGATGAAAAACTAGAATAGAAAGGCACCTAGGGAGCCCTGGGGAAGAGAGTATTTGTAGAAGGCAGGCATGGTCAGCAGCATCAAATGCTGCTGAGAGGATAAGCAAGAGAAGTCTCATCCACTGCTCTTGGCAGAGCAAAATAACACGATGTTTTGGGAAAACAATTAGCCATGCACATCAGGAATCATAATCCAACTCCTGGGAATTTATTCAGAGGAAATACTGAGATTCAAGTGGACAAAGAGATCTGTTTTTATAACCATGATGATATTATTTATAGTGGTTTTTAAAAACTTGATCGTAAAAACTTTTAATGCCTCTATAGATAATTGACTAAGTAAATTAAAAGACATATATTTAATGAAATATTTTGCAACCATTAAAATTGTAATTATGGCTACCATGAAGTAACATTAAAATGCATGTAAAATAACATCAAATAAAAAAACAAAATGCAAGAATCTACATAAAGAGTAAACATCCACATGGATAAAGATTGGAAGAACATGGAAAATGTAAATGCTTTGTATATAAGAGAGGTGGAATTGTTAATTTTAAAAATTATTCTCAGTATTTACTGTTATACTACTTACAGAGAAAAGAACATATGTGTAGCAACTTTATAATCAGTAGAAAAACCTAGTACAATGCCAAACAACTTGATATCTTGTTATGATGAGAGAAAAAAACCATAAAATTTGCCTCCTATACATAAAAATGGGAACACTGGACACTCAGGACTACCAGAGGTGGGAGGTAAGGAGGGAGATCCCAGTTGAAAGACAACCTATCAGGTACTATACTCACTACATAGGTGATGGGATCATTCATACATCAAACCTCAGAAACACACAATTTACCATTTAAAAACCTGCACGTGTACCCCCCCGAACCCAAAATAAAAGTTGAAAAAATTTTGCCACCTATAACACAATTTTTTTGCAAGTATGTATTGCTTTCTGGACCAAAGAGGCTCAAGCAACTTAATATATACTCAGTGATCATCTAAAGAGAATAAACGTCCAAATAGCCCTTAATGTGAAAACTGTTTACACTTAGAAGCTAATGAAAATAAAAGAAAATTAAGTTAAATGCAGCATAATAGTCACTGGAAATATGGGCTTCTCAAAATCATTGATTCCATGCACCCTCCCACCCGTGGGGAAAGGAGAAAGAGAACTAACATATTTGAGTACCAACCTGTGCCAAGAATGATGCTAGTCACTCACATCCATAGCTCATGCCAACCCAGGAAGCATGAGGACCTGCAGCAGCATCAGTTACATTCTCCGGGCAACAAGCATCAGAGTCTTGGAGTCTGGTCCTGCTTTATTCTCCCGTTCTCATTGAGAATTTCAGTGACCGTCTGCACAATGCAAGCAAGTTAGACCCAACCCAGTGAAGTGATGGCTTTGTTTCATCAACTTACCTACATTTCCAAGTCAGAATTGGAAAGTCATTTCTTTCTTTTATATTTAAACGCCTCCTTTCTCTCATCTCAGATTCTTCATCATAGCCCTGAAATTCATTTATGCGGGAGCCTACAGCTGAATCTCTGTTGTGTGATGGTCCTTTATTCTAGTATTTAATCTTTTCATCTCACCTACATACTGCAGTGTTATGGAACATCGGGGCAATTCCTTCTAGTTGACTAGTAAGGAGGATTTCATTTCATCCCTTGGTAATAGCATCCTGGGTTTATTCACTCTTCTAATAATTCTATTAGAATGTTTATAAGATGACGTGCTTTTAATTGTTTTCCTGGTCCCAAAGATACAGACAGCAAGTTTCTCTAATGAGCTTTGTAACATCCATCCTTTCTTTTTATTGCTAATGGACTCTCCAGTAATATAAAATGACTGATGAGTGTAGTCAGAGAAAAGCAGAAAAATCAATACCTGTCCAGACTGCATATTAGTTAAAAGCAGGTGAGAAGCTGAGGCTAGCAGACAATAGGATTTTTTCTGCCTCCAAGTATCAGAAAAGGGGGGAGATTATCTCAGATGGGCTGTGAAGCTCTCTACAAAGGAGACTACAGGATGTTGAAACAAGGGAGTGCTAAAATCACTTGGGTATTTCTTAGAAATCTGTGGGAACTGCTTCCAGTAGAGGGCAGTGGTGCACACACACGCTGACCCCAGGCACTACCAAATTAATGTCTCTTGAGGGGTTTCTTTCCTCACCTTCTACCTCCTGTAGTGACTCTGGCACAATCAAATTGGAAAGCGCACCCTTGTTCAGACACGGTTATTGTTAGCAGAGCCTCAGCAGCTGCAGGTTCACATTTGATGAGCTAGATTCTACATAGCAGACATGCTAAACATGGTACATGTATCGTCTCATTTAGTCTTCATAACAACCTTATGATACAGGTATTACTATCATCATCATCATCCCCATTTATAGATAAGAAGAGGTTATCTTGCCCAAGCACACACAGTGGTTCGTAAAGCTGAGATTGGAATTGGCTCTACCCCACAACCCAAGAGCCTAGCTACTGCTACTACTACTACTACTACTACTACTACTACTACTACTACTACTACTACTATACTACTACTACTACTACTACTACTACTACTACTACTACTACTACTATTATTCAGTGGCAGGCCTTACTATCTGTTCCATTCATGTGTACCCTTCATTATCTTACTGTGTGAAATTTTTAAACAGTCAGACCCTAGGTTACTCATACTTCCACCCATTCATAGCTCACAAATAATTTTATATATTTGGCTGGATGCCGTGGCTCATGCCTGTAATCCCAGCACTTTGGGAGGCTGAGGTAGGTGGATCACCTGAGGTTAGGAGTTTGAGACCAGCCTGGTGAAACCCCAGCTCTACTAAAAATGCAAAAATTAGCTGGGCATGGTGGGACAAGCCTGTAATTCCAGCTACTCAGGAGGCTGAGGCAAGAGAATTGCTTGAACCCGGGAGGTGGAGGTTACAGTAAGCCGAGATTGCACCGCTGCACTCCAGCCTGGGTGACAGAGTGAGACTCCGTCTCAAAAAAAAAAAGAAAAAAGAATTTTATATATGATAAGTGCACAATAAATAAATAAATTTGAATAATTCATCATTCAAAAGCCCTTTAGATGTCTTTTACTGTACTGTGATGTGTAGAGTAAGCTCTATGTGCTCCCTACTTTGTCTTCATTTGCAATCTAAGACAAGTAAATAGCAATGATAAAGATGAACCTGTTGAAGACATAGACAAATGAGAAATAAACTTGAACAAATACTTAAATGGAGGAAATCTTCATATATATATATGATTTTATATATGTAAGTGGAAGAAGTATTCAGATATATATATCCATATATATATACATATATATATCAAGGGCAAAAGGCTCAGATGTTTTTCTATGCCTGCTTCTTGAATCTTCCCAGTCTGCTACTCCCAGATTTCTTGAAACCTTTCATTCAAGTCCTTAGTTGCAACTTCTGATCACTGTCTCCAGGAGTTTCTGCCAGTGGCCACTCCCAGGGAGGGGGGACTTGGGTGGGTTTCTGCACCCAGCCTTTCCTCTGAAGTTTCCAGCCAACCACTAGTCTCCTACTGTCTCTCAGAGCTTACCCCACTCACCCCAGAATACTCATCCTTATCCTGATTCCTATCAGAGGCAATGACACTGACTCCTGCCTTATCTGTAGTTGATTACCCTTGCTTGTTAAGACTGTATAAATATTTACACTTCAATGTGTCTACGTGTCATATCTTTTATCATCTTGATTACTAACAAGGATTCATATCAATTATCTAATATAGTGCTATGGCCTTAGAAAATACCTTATGGTTAACTGAGGTCATTGTGGATAAATTTAGGATATATTTTTATAATTTAAAGAATTAGGCCAGGCTCAGTGGCTCACGCTTGTGATCCTAGCACTTTGGGAAGCCGAGACAGGCGGATCACAAGGTCAGGAGTTTGAGACCAGCCTGGCCAAGATGGTGAAACCCCGTCTGTACCAAAAATAAAAAAATTAGCCAGGCATGATGGCACGTGCCTGTAGTCCCAGTTACTCGGGAGGCTAAGGAAGGAGACTGGCTTGAACCTGGGAGGCAGAAGTTGCAGTGAGCCGAGATCGCGCCACTGCACTGCAGCCTGGGTGACAGAGCAAGACTCTGTCTCAAAAAAAAAAAAAAAAATTATTAAAGACCACTATGCTGTAGTGACTCCTGGAAATAGTAATGGGTTTAAGAGTAGATAATTGAATGTTTGTTTTTCAAACTGGGGTTCACGGATGATTTCTAAGAGGCCCTAACTGTGCTCTAGGAGAATGTTTAATTTTGTGTTTTATTATATTTCATTAAAAAATGTAAGCATATTCTGGATTACAGTTACCTGTCAAAGCAGAGCACAGTGGTTAAGAGCTTGGTTCTGAAACAGGCTGCCTAAGTTTACATCCTGGCTTTGCCCCTTACTAGCTCTGTGACCTTGGAAATTCTCAGTACCTCGGTTTTCTCATGTACATATGGAGTGACTTCATTTGCACCCCAATGCAATGAGGTGGCAATGAGGGTTACATGGATTAAAACACATAAAGCACTTGGAACAGTGTCTTGCTTATGTTAAGCCGCTTATAGCTATCAGTCATTTTTATTATGACCAAGAAATGCCATATGATTTCAGGGTTTGTGTTTGCCAGAGTATTTATAATCACATCATTGTCAAATAACACTACTTGAACTTCACAGCTAAAAGAGAAAAGAAGTTCGGATACATAAATGATGTGCTCACACCAAGTAAAGTCCAAATGCTATAACAATGTGCTATGCAAGGATGGATCTTTAGGAGTTTAAATGGAGAAAATGGGTGGGAGAACTGAGTCACTCCAAAAGCCTACAGTGATAAATATTGAACTGAAAAGAATGCATATCATAGTAGGCAACACCATATTCCCATTGCAACAGGCAATTTATTCTCAACAAAACCTCATCTGTCAATATTAAAATCACATAACAATTTATTATTTTAAAATAATAAATCATTTTAATTTTTAAAATAATATAGCCGGGCGTGATGGCTCACGCTTGTAATCCCAGCACTTTGGGAGGCCGAGGCGGGCGGATCACGAGGTCAGGAGATCGAGACCATGGTGAAACCCCGTCTCTACTAAAAATACAAAAAATTAGCCGGGCGTGGTGGCGGGCGCCTGTAGTCCCAGCTACTTGGAGAGGCTGAGGCAGGAGCATGGCGTGAACCCGGGAGGCGGAGCTTGCAGTGAGCCGAGATTGCGCCACTGCACTCCAGCCTGGGCGACAGAGCGAGACTCCGTCTCAAAAAAAAAAAATAATAATAATAATAATAATATAAAGAAATAAGAATTTATTATTTTAAATTTCATTTATGTTTAGCTTTGTTTTTATTTCATCTGAAAATTCCTTTGGAATTGTGTAACAGTTTAAAGCATGAAATGTTTGTGTCTCATTTTTGCTTTCGATATCTAGGTACCATTATCTCAGATTAAGACTGGGACTCCAATGGACTTCTTCCTTTGAAATGACCCTTAATTTACTCAGGTTTAAAAACACCGCACTAATTGCTACAGCCTTTCCCTCTGGTTTGAAGTTGTCTTTTTAAAAAGTTAAGTCCAGTTTTGCTCTGCTCATGTGAAATTCGAATTCTATAAATCCCTGCTCATATGCGGTGGTCACTTGCATATTGTCATTATTTACCGATTTAACTTCGAAGGCACTTAAATTTTAACATTTGAAAATGTTCTTATCACTTAGTTTGTCTTACACGCTATATATTCATTCAAATGTGCAAACTTAAAAAACAAAACAGCAAAGAACAGGACTTTTGAACTCTTTTTATTTCTTCTTTCTGAAGAAATAAAAAATAATCTATACAACCCAGCAGCCCCTGTGTTTTTCACGAGGAGAATTCAGCTGCTTGAAGCCCCCTGAAGAAACCATACCTCAATAAGACATGAGCGTCCAATCGGAGTGTGGCTGAGGTGACGTGAGCCAGGTCATGGCCGCCCTGGGTCCCTCCTCATGCGTCACAGTTTGGGCCCATGCTCGGAAAGCCCCTGAACATGGAAAGGAATGGGGCCACCTCCATTTTTTATTTTTTGTGCTTTTACTTCTCTTACCATGCCTGCATACCAAGTGTTCTGGCTCTTGCAGAGGAAGAATTGTATTTACAGAAGCCTCAAAGTTTTAATTAACTGGTCTAAACTGTTGAAGAAATGCCTGTGTCCCTAGGGATCAAGCCCCCATTGAATAAGAGGAAAGAAGCTAAGTGCATAGACTGAGACAAATTCCTAGGAGTAATGTCTAATTACTGGCTCCTTCCTTACCCGAGTAGTAAAGGACTACTGATGTCACCATAACATTTAAGAGTTTGCATGAAATAGTGAGGAAGGTAGATGTGTAATCGGTCATTTTCAGCATGATGAATGCAAGCCAGGAGTGATGTTCAAATTAGTTAACAACTGGGAGGGAAAGGGGGTTGAACAATCGACCCAGTTTCCCTGAAGGCCCCAGCTGTGCCACATGTTGACCCTTCAGTTGCTATATCATGGGGGTGGTCCAGGTGGTCAGAAGAGAGGGTGGGGAGGGGTGCCCAAGGGGCTCGGAGAACAGCTATTTATCAGCCAATGGGAAAATGTTAGGATATTCTACTATGGCTATGGCTATACTAGTGTGTACTGGCTAAACAGCAGCCTGAATTTACCAGTCTTCATGCCCCAGCTGTAAACAAGTGACTTAGTGAAACACAAAGGCTGATGGTAGACCTTGGCTCAGGTTAGAAAGGAGGGTAGGAATTTGCTTATTTTCCACTAGGGCATGAGAATGGGAACTCCTTTCAACACTTCGCAGTTGGGACTAATTGTTGAAAGGCAAAGAAAGCAACCCCAACATAAGAAGGTGTGCCAGAATCGACCTTATTTTGAGGACAAGATCTTAGATTTTAGCTGAAGTGAGCAGACAGCAGATTTTCAATTTTAATTGAATGTAGGGTTGTTTTCACAGTAAGGGTATCCTCTTATATATTCAAATCAAATTTCAAAGCGTTTGCTTTGTGGATGTTTAAACTGCATGTTCTCTAGCTACTATCAAGCCAGTTGCAAAAATAAACAATCATTGATGGATGGGTAAATGGGTAACACCGGTGCTTTTCTATTTGCTACAGACCTAGAAGCCACTGATTTTTCACCTCTCTTGCCAGGAGCAGGTAGGCTTTTGAGTGAAAGAGAAGTCATGCTTTCATGAATGGGAGGGTGGGTGTTCGCAAGATAAGTACTTTGGATCTGAATGATTGAAGGAAATGACTTTTCTAAACCACTCTTGCAAATAATTAAGTCAGTCAGGGTACAATTTCTTTCACACGACACGGTTCACCCACCCATCCCATCCGCAGCTCCCACACTTCCCACGTGGACCCTGTGTCATGCACAGAATAGCCCATACTCACTTTTGTACTGATATCAAATATCAACACATGAGAACACACAAGCTGTCACCAAATCTGATGTGGTAAACTAAAGCTATCATTATTTCAAATCACTCATCACCTAAATACTTTTCAATCCAGGCAGTTATTATGCTTTCTTAAACTAAGTTCCTCAAGTCATATTTGAAGCCGTTGTCCAAGCTTGTCATTTAATGGAAACTCTATGTAGAAAATTGCCAAGATGAGGATCTTAAGAGTCAAGTAGCCCTTTAACCAGGGAAAGGAAAGAGAAGCAAATTCTTCCTATTTCTCTCTTGTGACAGAAGTCTGTCTATAGGGCAGGTTTATTAAGAATATCACTGCTCCCCTCTCGGCAGTCGGGGGTGGGAACAGTGACTTTGGTGTGGACCTCCCCTTCAAATTTGCAGTTTGTTAGAGCTACCGTCAATCATCTCTACCTTACTGCCACTGCCTGGGAAGGAGGAGGGGAGAGAGGGAGGAGAACACAGCTCAAGGCAGGTGCCTAAACCCAGGTCTGAAAATAGCCTGGTCCAGAACCTTCTGGTGATTGCAAGTGTTGATATTTATGGTCTCCAGAAACAGGTTTAGTTGTCTTCTGGAAAATGGGCAGTCTTGTGTGAAAAAAACAGGACAAAGTTATGATTGCCTCATGCCCTTATCTGGGCTTTGTTTTGCCGGACTTTGTGTGAGCCCTAATTAGCTGGTCTCCACCAAGCCTTTTGTGGAGCTGAGTGAGGCGGCCCACTCGCTGACCTGGGGAGTTGGGAGTGAAGAGCTGGGGCGATTGCTGCCTCTACCCCTTTCTTCTGCGGCAGCTGAGGTCCCCAGCAGAAGGGCTCCCCTGAGAACAAAACCCCAGCAGAGGAATTGTTGCCTTGACATCCTCTGCTGATGACTCAGGCAGTATGTCATTTAAAAATCCCTGAAGGTTTTTGAAAAGAGAGAAAGGGAAATGGATGTGGAATGAATGCCTGTTCTATAGTGGGCAGTGCCTCATTTAATCTTCCCCAAAGTTAAATTGTTTTCCAGGTGAGGAAACCAATACTCACAGAGAAGCAAGATCAATTAGGAAATATGGATTAGGATATAGAGAAAGGAAGCTCCCCTCTCCCTCACCCTCCCCTCCCCCAACACTCCCACCCCTACTGCCCCCCAAGAACGAATGCTGACGCCCAGGCAACTCACACCAGAACAAAAGTACTGTATTTTCCTAGTGGTGCCAGCAAAGCCTCGAGGCTGGCAAACAGAAGCCTGTGGCAGCATCCCAAGGTCTCCTCCCTGTCCTGTGTCCAGTCGACTCTAATCCTAAAGGGAACCTATGACCCTCATATTCCACGTGGCGTGGCTCTCACCGGTCTTGCTTCTTCCTCACACCTTCTCTCCTCGTGGTCTTCTTATCCTGTGCCTTTTCCCTTCTTACTCACAGTGTTATAGATAAAGGGTCCCTCGCCTCATGAAATCCAATCCCCAGCTGATTTACTTGCCTGGCATACAACTTTTAAGTACTCTCCACTGTAGTCTATAAAGCCAGGACAATAACACTCACCCTCACACCTCAGGATTTTGCACATTAACTTGTTAATGGTTTGGTAAACATTAGCCGCACCATAAAGGCTGAGATAAAACTCTGTCTTCCCTTTCTGTTCTTCTTCTTTTTTTTTTTTAACTAAAGCTGAAAATCTTCCTGCGCATTAGAAAGCTGATATTTTATTTACGATAATTGCAAAAATCAGCAAGTTGGATGCACTGCGGAAAAAAAACCAAATTGCACATACCTGTACTTCACTTTTTATCTAACCAAACAGTGCAATGTTATGGGGACACAGACGCCTTCTCTGTGTAAGTGATCGTCATCTAGAGCTTGACATCGCTCATCCATCACACTGCCCTCTGTGCATTTCAGGGCTTGGAATAAACAAATCTGGGAAGCCATATATGTTCTTGTTGTCTAAGTTCATTTCACAGCACATTGGTTAAAGTGGATTTTTAATATGTCATCCACGTTCATGTCAGTGAGCCAGGCTGAGGAGCTAATGAAGGTATGTCAGTTGAGGGAGGACTGGCTACCTCAGTGCTCTGATTCCTTGATCCCCTGGGGCTCTCTCTCTGCACAATTCTACCCCAGCCTTACAAACACACACTTTCCTGGCCAAACCTCCCTTGAGTCAAGGCTGTCAGTCATGCCCAGCCCAGCAGTAGTTTTACAAAATGCACAAAGGGTAATTACAGAAAGACCCCACTGATTTTCATATGTAATCTTACCTTGGGACTGGAACCCAAGCCCCCACTTCAACTGCTTCCTATGCAACTTAAACTTGGCAAGCACAATGCCATATAACTGCTTGGAGGGGGAGAAGAAAGCAGGGGGTGGAGGTAGGAAAGGGGAAGTTCAGATTAGCACAGCCTTGATCTTGAAGATTATTATAAATCCTTTAGCACTGTTGAAACAATTAGATCACTTGATTGGCCTTAACATTCCTCATCCCATAAATTAGCCTGGTGGGTGCCTCCTACTGTTAAGCAATGCATTATATTGTTCCAACACCAACATCTGGCTAACAGAGAACAGACCAATTTTAATTTTAACTCTTAGAAATTATACCTATCCCAGTCCTTATGATAACCTCTATAATGAATATGTAGAAATGTGGCTTTTGTCATTAACATTTTATTTGAAAAATTCCTTTTGTTCTAGGTATAACATGAATAAAACTTCTAAATGGTGTTCAGTTTCAAAAGTTGTTTTCTTCCTCAAAATTTGCAAGTAGATATTTTCAAATGGTAAATTTCATTGAAAATAGTTTATTTCAAACACCATCTTTTACAAATTGCAGATACTAATACTTCTGAGATGCAAATATTGACACAGCATGAAGTACAATGCTTTCTACCCCTATAACACTAAAACAAATAGAACATATGTTCCCTGATTCTTTATAATTCTCTTGAATTATAAAACCAAATAGACAAATAAGCACCTATATCAATCATTGATCTCATAAAAGTAAAAAGATAGTGTCAAGTTCATCATTAATTTTCACCTATATTTGAGAGACAGATGAGATGAAGAGAGTGATATACAGAAAAGAGAAGGTGAGAGGGAGAAAGAGAAGGCAAGGAGAGAGAAAAAAGAAAGTAAAACTTTGCAGAGGCACCAGGGTGGCACTCATTGAGGAGGAGGCACTGCCCCTGTTACATCCCAGGAGAGCAGAAGCAGCAATGGGATCTCACAAGAGGGGGCAAAAGGTACACGATAGTAATCAGCCCTAAAACAATGCTTTCTATGTGCCAGATACCCTAAATGCATGAATTGCTTTAATCCTCATAACAACCTTATGAGATTTAAATCCATTGTCAGATGAAGACATTAAGATACAAGGAGGTTAAGTACCTTGCCCAAGGTCATACAGCCAGTAAATGGCAGAGCCAGGATTGGAACCCAGGAGACAGACTCCAAGAGTCCATGCACTCAGCACCATGTTGTACTCCATCCCAAATGTGCTGGAATTTACCCAGCCGAGTTACTGTTGCTCCATCAGACCAGCCGCCTGAGAGGATCTGCCTCCATTCTAAAGACTATGCCCTTGCTCAGCCTCTGGGTCACTTCCTTTGAAACTGCCCTGAGACCTGTACCACATTCCTTTGCTCTTTAGTGGTGGCAAGTTTTTAACCTCTTCAGAGTGGATATGACTTTTTGGGACTGCCGAGAATCAGAGGCATGCATAGAGAACAGAGTGAGCTCTGGAAAATAATTTTTAGATTATTTTCTAAAATTATTTTTAGATTAAAATTATTTTTAGATTAAGATTATTTTTAGATTAAAAACAGAATGATGTTAAAGGTAATAAAGTAGTTTCCTTTGTGGCCCAGGAATTAGCTTTGCTAGTAACAAAAGCATCTTAAGCTCCACTTGTATCGGCAATCGTATATGACTAAAATTTGCATGTAAGGATCATCTAGATCTTCTGGAAGTCTGCTTGTTTTGATCACTTTCCAGTCATTTCCAGACTCTGTCTGCTACTCACTGTGTCCGAGGAGCCTTTCCACTAAGCTGTAATATTTATCTTTAGTATAGTCTTTTGTACCCTCAGCTTTCCTATAAGGGCTTCTAGAGCATTCTCGTCTTTCCTGATAAGCAGAGAAAGTATTAGGTACAATGACATTGGTAGGACTGAAATAGGAATCCTGATCTTTTATACTCTGATATCTAATGAGAGATATACCAGAAGGAGATAAAACAACTTCAATAGGCAGACTCCACAGGCCATAGTGCTCGGGGAATTCTCAATTCTGATGCAGGGGCATCAGTGTTGCTTGCTCCAAGACTTATTAGTTCATGCAGCATTAATTAATTAGAATCAGGAGAACTGACTCATACTAACTATGCACATTAGAAACTGATGTATAAACTAGAGTAGACATTTATTTGTTTGTTTGGGGAGAATTGTCCTTCTCATAACTACACAACCTATTGTGATCAAGTACAGTGTATTTATCCAGTATGTTAAAATTTATTTCTGTCTTTCTGGATTTCAAGGCCTTTAATCATTGGTTACCACATCATCACTTAAGACAGTAGATATCACAATAGATTAGGTTACTAATCCTGCATTAGGTTATCTGCATTATCTATTTCCTTGCATTATTGTCTGTGTTTCGTCACCTTAAATGGGCCATTTCCCAGCCCATGTGTAACTCACCTCTTGATTTGGACCACCATACAGTTTCTCAGTTGATAATTTTTGTTCTTTATTTGGTTAGAATTCAAGTATATAGTACTAGGTTTAAACCAAATAAAAGCAAAATGTTTAACTGTTCCCTCCTCACTAATAACAATAAATAACAATAACAATAATAGCTGGCATCTGTTGAGTTCCTCGTATTGCACTTTGCAGGTATTAAGTCATTTAACCCTCACTACTACCCTAGGAGGTAGTTTCCATTATTATCTACATTTCATAGATAAGGAAATTGACCTGAGAAATAACTTTCTCAGGGTCACAGGGTGAGCAAGTGTCAGTAAGTGTCAGAGCTAAAATGCAAAAGCAGTTTGATGCCCACACTCTTAACCACAACACTGAATTACTCTCTTAGCCTCTTTGCAACTTGGGTGTTACTACTACTTAAAAAAAAAAAAAAGGAAGTAGCTGTTTTTCTCACTTGCCCTGACTCTAGCTAACCGTTCTTGACTTTTTTGCATTTTATCCATGCAGAACAAAGCTATATTTGTAATCGAACTCCAGATAAATAAGTACCTGTTCTTTAGCAGAGTCAAAATTTGAAAATGTTTAGCTGAAGCTGGTAAAAGATTTAAATCCAATAATGTCCTGAACAGAATGTAAGGATTCTTTCCTTTGTTATCAAAACCTAAAGGTATCCATAGGTTCATTCCATTCTGCACTTCAGTTGTTTCCTTACAAACACCCTACCCTCACCCCTACCCCTAGTTTCTGGGGCCACCAGATGGGGACAGCATCTCCTGGGTGGGAGAAGATGTAGCATAGTGGCTGTGCACACAATCAGCAGTGAGATGGGGGGAAAAGAACGCAGAAATGTTGGGCATCTGGAATTACAGTTCATGTCTGACTGAAAAATCTTAGGAAGCCCATTTAATTGTTCTGCCCCCGTTTTCCTCTCTTTGAAATGGTGTTAACAGTACTTGCCTCTGTCTACCTTATGCAGGGACATTTGACCCTCAAGAGGCAATGTTTAGAATAGCCGGGCGCGGTGGCTCACGCTTGTAATCCCAGCACTTTGGGAGGCCGAGGCGGGCGGATCACGAGGTCAGGAGATCGATACCACGGTGAAACCCTCTCTGCTAAAACAAAGCAAATGGCCTCTCAGTGACAGGTGAGGTGTAGTGGGAGGACTCCCAGGTGAAGTCAGGGTGTCTGGGTTCAAGTCCTGAGTCCAGGTTCTAGCATCTGAGTTGGATGCCACTGAGGAAGTCACTTACCCTCTCTGGGTCTCAGTTTCTTCATCTGTACAATAGAAGCACTACTTTGGAGTTCTGATGATTGCACATGGGAATGAATATGAAATGGCTTTATAAAATGTCATAAACCTTCAAATGTTCATACTACTAGTAGGCAAGGAGAAGCAGAAAAGCCTCAGGACCGGAAGAAACATTTTGATGTTGGCATAGATGCTTGGGGCTCTTGTTCAAATGTAGATTCCATTGATTTGGGGGTAGGTATTGAAATCTGACATTTCTAAAACGCCATGGTTCCACAGGCTAACTCCCAGACTCCCTTTCCCTGGTTTCAAATGTTCATACTATTCGAAGAGAGCTCAAACATCATCTGGTCCAATTCTTTCCTTTTACAGGTCAGAAAACTAAGGCTCAGAGAGGTCAGATGACTTCTCCAGGGCTGACTCCTCACAACTTCTCTATTTTCTCCAACTTCTGAGTGGTTTCTTACAGCAGGGGGCACAGGCTACCTCCGTGGACAAGGAGCTCCTGAAAGAATGGAGGGGGAGTGGGTACTATTTTAGGACACTAGTCAGTTTGCACCTCAATTGTGTTATCTGTGCAAAGGAGAAAGGTCTATTCTTAGACATCAGCCAGAGCTTGGAAGAAATAGACTCAATCATTAAAGTAATCCATGCACACCTCAGTAAGTTAATACAGTCATCCATATAGGAGCTGGGTAGGAAGGAAACAACAGGTACTTTGAAGGGTTTACAAAATGTATTTGTACCAGGGCCACGTAAAAACCATTTCCAAGCCAAGAGGAAGGGCATTTATTATTTTCATTTAACATTTATTGAATAAAGTGTGTTGCAGAGCAGGCTCTTATAATCTGAGCCCCCTTTGACTGTGTGCATAAGCTTTCCAGATACCTGCAATTTCTTCCTCTTACTTACAAAGATGATTATTGAACTGCAAGAGGTAAGTAAACATTAGAAGGATCTTGGAAGAAATCTGCTAAATAGTTCAAGGGCTCTTCCTGGCAGAAGGAATCAGATACCTGACCTTCAATATATTGCAAAAGACTCCAGCAGAAGGAATTGAACCTTCAAATGTTCATACTACTAGTAGGCAAGGAGAAGCAGAAAAGCCTCAGGACTGACCGGAAGAAACATTCTGATGTTGGACTAGTTGCTGGGAGCTCTTGTTCAAATGCAGATTCCATTGATTTGGGGGTAGGTATTGAAATCTGGCATTTCTCACAAGCTCCCAGATGATCTAATACTGGGTTAGCAATGCCACTTTGAGTAGCAACTTCGTTCTGTATATATCCATCCTTAGCTATCACTAGACAGTCTGCAAGCCTTTCTGGGGCTAGCATTAAGCAAAAAATATAAGTTGATAAAGGTTGCCCCTCAACAGAGGAGTAACAAGTATTACCTCTATCACCAAACATAGAATCTGAAAGTCCTAAATAATATTAAGGAATTTGGAATTTAATATGTCACTCTCTCCAGGGATACTTGCCTTTGACTAACAGCTGGCAGGAGAGGAGACACCTTAACACAATATTCCTCCAGAGGTGCCATTTCAGGTACGAAGGAAGTGCTGGTGAGAGTCCTATCTTAAGGGTCATGCCCTTTCTAGTATCCCACAGTCACTTTTAAATATTCCAACTTCAGAATATGTCTCTGAGTCCTACACCTGAAATAGCCAAAGCAAATTTATGTACAGCTGTCTGTATCCACAGGTTTCACATCCATGGTTTCAACCAACTGTGGATCAAAAATGTTTTTTAAAACAATATAATAAGGCAAAATAATACAAATAAAAACTATATAACTATTTATATAGAATTTATATTGCATTAGGTACTATAATATTGTATATATAATAATGTATTACATATATTCTATATAATTATATAGAATTTATATTGTATTAGGTATTATAAGTAATCTAGAGATTATTTAAAGCCTATGGGAGAATGTGCATGGGTTACATGCAAATACAATACCACTTTATATAATGGACTTGAGCATCCCTGGATTTTGGTATCCAGAGGGGTCCTGGAACGAATCCCCCACAGATGTCGAAGGACAACTGTATATGTTGTATAGGCACTTGAGCAAATTTCCAAGTGTAGAATTTTAACCAACTAGGACAAGGATCATCATAGCTTAAGCAGCTCTGCATCTCCTACAGTACCTAGCATAATGCCTGGCTCAAAATAAACTCCTAATAAATATATTTGACTGAAGGAGAGGGTGAGTAGATATCTATTCATATCTCTGAGGAAATATGGTGATTGGAAAAAATGCTATTTAATTGGTTTCCAAAGCAAAATTACAGAATAAACTGGATAACTATTTTTTTCCTCAAACCATCAACTGATTTCATGTAATTAAACTGAGCCTTAAGCCATACCCAGGAGGAGTTCAGCTTCAGCCTCTGTTCTACATGGAGAATTTCTTCTGGTGTTAGGGGACTCATATGACAACCAGTATGTCACACAGGACCACAAAAATTCCAATACTCTAAATATAAAGTCTTCACAAGACAGTTGATCCAGTGTGACAGTGGATCAACAAGTATAAAGATGAACTGAACTGACACAGAGAGCTGTACAACCATTAAATAAACGGTTATGGGGTTATCTTGATTATGAATAAATTTATTTCAATTTTTCCTTTTGCATCAAATATTTGTTATACAACACATTCAAAAAACTGATTTTTTTCCAGTTGAAGAAATAACTTCAGTTTTAAGATAACAGATAAAAACTATTTTAAATTACAAACTGTGTTAAATATTTGGGGAAATGAGTTAGGCTGACCTCAATGGAAGCCAAACCTAGAGTTATAAAAATTGAATTGTCTCATATACAGCTTAATCACAAAGGATCTGTACATATATTTTTTCTAATCAGCTTTACTGAGGTGTAATTTAAAGTGTGCTGCTCATTAAGCTTTGACAAGTGTATACCATAACCAAGATATAGAACATTTCCATCATTTCCAAATCTTTCCTCATGCTCTTTTATGGCCAGTCTCCATCGCATCCCAAGACCACCTCCCTGACAACCACAGATCTGCTTTATGTCACTATAATTTTGCCTTTTTCTAGATTTCATATAAATGAAATCATATAGTAGGTATATGATTTTTTCTTCAGCTTCTTTCACTCAGCACCTTGCCTTTGAGATTCGTCCATTGGTTCCTATCAGTTCCTTTTTATTGCAAAATAATACTTTATTGTATGGATATATCATAATTAGCTTATCCATTTACTAGCTGATGGACATTTGGGTTGCATTCAGTTTGGGACTATTTCAAATAAAATTTCTATAAACATTCAGGTATAGGTCTTTGTGTAGACATAGCTTTTCATTTCTCATGGGTAAATAGGATTGGCAAGTCACATGGTAACTGTATATTTAACTTTATAAGAAATTGCCAAACTTTTTCTGAAAATGGCTGTGTCATTTTGCATTTCCATCAGCAGCTGATGAGAGTTTTAGTTGCTTTACATTTTCACCAACACTTGGTATTGTCAGTGACTTTAATTTTAGCCATCTAGTGTATGTGTAGTGGTGTTTTGTTGTTTTCATTTTCCTAATAACTAATGATGTAAGTATTTTTAATGTACCTATTGGCCATTTGTATATCTTCTTTAATTAAGAAAAATTAGTGGATTTTAGAGTAAAGGTGGCCCCGCTTCAAAGATTGGTGAACTGAGGCCAAGAAAAGAAAATATAAACTCTCACATTTATTCCACAGAGCCCCTGAGACAATGTCATTGGGGAAGAAGTGAAAGGTTTTATTAAATAGAATTCATTTAATTAATGGCTAAAATTAAAACTGGTACATGTGAATTTCCACGATGTTACATATTTGATAGTCTATATATGTGTGTGTGTGTGTGTGTGTATAGTCAACATAATGGAATAATTTTCAAATGAGAATAGACATCTAAATCCTAAATTAAATGATGGGAAAGATAACCCCTTAATGCTAATTCATAATAGAAAAAATTCTAGTTTGGGTCAAACATTGAACATAAAGAGAATATAGCACAGTGGTTAAAAGTGCTGGCTCCAAAGTTGGACAGTGTAGATTCAAATCCTGACTCTGTTACATGTGGGCATGTAAGCCAGGGTGACATATTGAGCTCTCTGAGTCTCAATATCTTGGTGTATAAAATGAAAATAATAGGCTGGGCACGGTGGTTCATGCCTGTAATCCCAACACTTTGGGAGGCCAAGGTGGGTGGATCACTTGAGTTCAGGAGTTCAATATCAGCCTGGCCAATGTGGTGAAACTCTGTCTCTACTACAAATAGAAAAATTAGTCAGGTGTCATAGGGGGTGCCTGTAATCCCAGCTACCTGGGAGGCTGAGGCAGGCGAATCCCTTGAACCTAGGAGGCAGAGGTTGCAGTGAGCTGAGATCACACCACTGCACTCCAGCCTGGGAGACGGAGGGAGAGTCTGGAAAAATAAAAATAAAAAAAGAAGAAGAAAGAAGAAAGCAAGCAAGGAAGCAAGAAAGAGAAAATAATAGCTACCAGGAAAACTTGAGTTTAACACGTGTTGAAAGAAAGAAAGAAAGAAGAAAGGAAGGAAGGAAGGAAGGAAGGAAGGAAGGAAGGAAGGAAGGAAGGACAGGAAAGAAAAGGAAAAGAAAAGAGAAAAGAAAAGAGGAAGGGGAAGGGGAAGGAGAAGGAGAAGGAGAAGGAGAAGAGGAGGAGGAGGAAGAGAAGGAGGAGGAGGGGAGGGAGGGAGAAAGGGAAGGAAGGAAGGAAGGAGAAAAGAAAAGAAAAAAATAATAGCTACCATGAAAACTTGAAAATTTGTTGAGATAACACGTTAAGTGTTTAGAATAGTGTCTGGCATGTAATAAATGCTCAATAAACATTAGTCGTTGTTATTATTATATGGACAAAGCACAGAATTGCAATAGGTACATATCAAAGCCTCTGAGCTAAAAACATACACAATTCACTCTGATCAACAGGCCTTTTACAAGCCTGACACTTGGAAAATGTCTATTTTCCACCTCAAAATATGTTTAACAAGGATTCGTTCTGCAAGGTCATCATCCCATGTAACATGCTAGGTAAGCTGTCCTCCTTTCTAACAAGAGCAAGTACCAAGAAAACAAGGCTGAGGATAAGGTTTCCTGAAAACAAACCCCATAATTTGACCCTCTTCAACCCAAAGAGCTGGCCAGTGGCTCCTAAGGAGTTTCTTTATGACATCCTGGACGTGAGGCCAATGGCTTCTGAAGCAGCAGCTCCTATTCTACAGCTATACAGTAAGGTTAAAAAAATAATAAAAATTTTAAAAATCAAAAAGTTTTAAAAAACACTAATAATTCAATATTGCATTTAAATTGATATTTTAATAATCATTTCAGTGTCTATATTCTTGTGGAAAATAGAACACATATGTGTCAGATGGTTATTCATTAAATCAATTCCAAATGCTAGGACCCTCGTAATCAGTCCAAGTGCCCCCAAGGTCTGGAGCTCATACATG
The DNA here is from genome assembly GCF_009828535.3 of Hylobates moloch. Classification (NCBI taxonomy): domain Eukaryota; kingdom Metazoa; phylum Chordata; class Mammalia; order Primates; family Hylobatidae; genus Hylobates; species Hylobates moloch. Next base: position 108,098,776 of record NW_026652277.1, on the reverse strand, counting down.
GTGAAACTCCATGCTAGAACACACATGCAGATTTTCTCAGCCATGGCTCTCCTAACAGGATGTTTTCCACGTTGTGTTTAATGATATCCTCTTGCACTAAGATCACAACATTTTCCCTGAGAGTTTTATGTTTATCATGAGAAGTCATTGTAGAATGTGTGTACAACCCGCAGATGACACTGTGAAGGCCTCCCAGCACAAGGGAGACTGATTCCTTCAAATATACCAATTCTGTTTGCGTTCTTGACTGTGGCTTCTGACTTCTTCCTTCTGATTCTATCAGCTCCCTTCTGGAGGTGGTCCTAACTGCTTTTCACAGAGGATGCAAACTGGAAAGTTCCTACCTATTCAGCGAAGGCACTCCAAGTCCTGGGCTCTTTTCTCCTCGGGGGCAAAGATGAGACTTCTCTTCTGTAGAGATCACAGGTGCATGTGTACAGGTCGGAGTGCTCCCCCAACCCTAGACCCCTAGGAGCAGCCGTGATTTGTGACACAAGGCCCCATCCGTTGATCTACTCTTCACACAGCCGTGGAGAGCCAAGAACTGGGAGGGAGGTGAGTCAGTGATGAATTTTTCTTGAACAGCAAAGACCAATTGGTGGTTCGCCTTTTTAGTAAATTCCAAAATTCTGGAGTCATTTGAGTCCAAAGGGGAAATTTGTGAGATTGGGGGAAGGGGCAGTAGTGAGAAAATAGAAGCAACAAAAATATGCCTCCAGTGTTCTCACTGCTCATTAGACCAGCACGGAGCCAGTTCTTGTATGGCCTGAATAACTGGTACTTTTTATAAGCAACCGAAGAGCTATAAAAACCTTAACATTTAAGAAAACAACAAACAGCTGTGGCTAGTGAGCAAGGAAAATCTGAAGAGTGAGCCTGTCTGGGTGGCAGGAGGTCACACTGCTTCATGAGGAAGTACTAAAACATCACTAACATTTGCAACATCAGTGTGTTTCCCTGGTTGGTCACACTTCTCCTTCCCCCCACCTCAGCCCCACTCTCCTATCAAAATAGAAGAACAAATATACGTCACCAGAATGCTCAGCAATTATTTCCTGAAAACAGCATTTCTTTTACATGCGCTTAATCATGTGTTAAGCAGCGGTACACACGAGGGGTTCCTGATCAACAGAGTGAACAAACACCCATGTGTGAGTTTGGTTCCCAATGCATTTGGGCTGAGCCTCACTGACCTGGGACCCCTGGGCTTAGTTCACGTGCACCTTGAGGTTCTGCACAGCTGCCTTTCCCTTTAACGGAAAATGCCATCTGCAGGACCAGAGCTAGCAACAGGCAGCAATAGCTCTCCCGACTTCCTCTCGTAGTAATCCATAATAAGCTCAATGATAAGGCAATTACCAGTGGGAGGCAGTAAGGTAAAGTGATCAAATATATCGGCTTTGGCCTCTGAATTCAAACTCTAATGCTTACTACTGGGTGACCTTGAGCAAGTTAACTAGCCTTTCTGCATTAGTTTCCTTAATAGTAAATAGTAAGTCAAAATTATCTTCCTCTGGCCTTCAGCTGAGTCTTAGGTGGGCTTGTTAGACAATGCTCTAGGCTGACTTTGAGAGGCACACAATCATCTTCCCTTATTTCCAAGCTTTAGATAACTTTTCTTAATAGCACATAATAAATGTCACTTGGGACAAATAGAAAGGGAACAAGAAAGTGGTAGGCCTGGATTCAATCATATCAACAATTACGTTAAATGTAAGTGGACTAAACACTTTTAACAAAAAGGAAGAAATTGTCAGAGTGGATACAGAGCAAAATTTAAAACTAATACATTTCCTATAAGAGATACACTTTAAATATAAAGATTCCAATCAGTTGAAATCAACTGGGTAGAAAAAAGATACGTTATGCAAACAGTCTATATAGGAAGGCTGGGGTGGCTGTCATAATATCAGATAAAGCAGACTTCATTACAGAGTTTTGCCAGAGGAAAAGAGGGGCTTCCCATAATCACAAAAAAACATAACAATTACAAATGTATATGTACCTAAGAACAGCTTCAAAATACACAAAGTAAAAATTGACAATCTAGACAATTTGCAATCACAGTTAGAGATTTTACTCCCCTCCCATAGCAATTGATAGAAAAACTAGACAAAAATATCTGTAAAGATGTAGAGGATCTGAATAACACTATTAATAAATATCAGCTGCTATAATTTTCTCTTTCGTTTGATTCACATCTTCAGACATCTGCAAAGCTGCCAGTTCTGGCCCTCTCGACTCTGCGAGGAAGCTACTAAGGCCACTGTCCCTTCAGGAAACACAAACACCTGGATGGCATCATGCTGCAGGAGACTTTGAGAACTTAGTCTATGGAGAAAATGCTGAATGTTGCAAGGCTGCATCTTTTTTCCTCCTGAACCTGTTTCATATGAATCAATCCTAGGATCACCAGTCCATCCCCACAGTCATCCTGCCATCTGCTAGGCTTGGTAGCTGTTGCCGGAACACTTAGAATCCTTCCCTAAGATGTCTAGAGTGTTGTCACAACAGATGTTTAACCACCAAATTCCACACATGTTGCCTAGGGCAAGTCTTCCATATGAGGACAATGCTGGAGGTCATGTGGGATATAAGAATCGTTGAAAGTGTCCATAGCAAACGAATTTATTATATTTTGGCTCTTTTAGGTGAATTCTAAACAAATATAGTCCTCATTTATCTTTATATCCATTACCAACTACTCTGATCTAATTGAAGTTTGTGTTTGAAGGAAAAAAAAATTGACAAAAAGTTTGTCCTTTTGAAGAGTGTGAAAGATGAGGTTTCTCTTTAGAAATCTTTTTACCCAGGGCTGTGTAGCTACATTGCAGTATTAGAGCCTCTGGGGAATTACATGTGTGATACAATGGCCTTCTTATCCCAGGTGAATTGGGCAAAGGCTTCCCCAAATAACTTATTTTTCATTCACTTGAGACACATAAAGTTTCAGCTAAAGATATGCACACAGAGAATGTCACATTTCCAAGTTTTGTGGCTTCTGTATGTTGGCATCTCTAACCACCATCAACTCCCTTTCCGGAAATTCCACTCATCCCAGCAGCCTTTACTAGGCTGAGGCCACAATGGAGGGTAAAAGCTAGGGGATATGAATGTGGGCCATTAGGGGGGCCTTTGCAAAGGTTCTCTTTAAGATCCGTAATTTAAATGGATACCTTTTGTCCATTCAGGCACAGATGGGGATAACAAAAGATCATGGCATTAATGAGGTAGAAAAGCTATTTCTGAATTGCGAGGGCTCTAGTCTCAGGATGGCCTCCTAACACAGCAGCACTCCCAAGAAAGAAGTGCCTACTACTTTTCAAACCCTTCAACTTTAATGTCATCGATAATTTTCATGTTTTCTCCTTAAAGAGCATTATGAGCATACACCTCCCAAATGACAGTAGCAAAACCTAATCAGCTACACAAGGCTTGGCCATTGATAAGAAGATATATTTCCCCTCAAGAACTTGTTCACCTGGACTCTTCCTCCATGGATATGCCGTTAAAAATATACAATTCTAATATTCTCCACTTCTTTAAGAGAGTATTATGCTTTACTGACCAAAAGGAGAATCCAGATGAGTATTATGCTTTACTGACCAAAAGGAGAATCCAGATCATCCCATGATTAATCTTTTCAATGCTCTGGAAAGGCAAACAGGTGACAGGCACAAGGGGAAAGTGCTTCCATGAACACATTTTTTACTGGAACTTGTCCTATTGCAAAGCTCTTCTGCCAGATTCCATTAGGAAACTGCAAGCAGATTCATATATCCAAGTGCTCCTCTCTCTCCTACTCATAAATATATAGACATCATATGGCAGGGAGGGGGGAAGAAGCTGATTCTCTCATGGCATACCCTTGCACAGCAGACGTGTAGGCAAATGCAAATACCGAACATAGTAGTTCATGCATATGTGCACATGAATATATATCATGCTATTACTACTCATCAATGAGATTCCAAGTAGCTACTAGAGGGGAGAGAAAAGTCACAATCAATATAGCAGTACTTCAGAATGTCAATTAAAGACAGTGATAAGAAGATAGGCAGGCTGCCCCCAGCAATACAAAAATAACAGGAACACCTAAGGATTGATTAGGGGCTGGGCCAAATTCCAGGTCTGAACTCGTCACAAATTATGCTACGAGCTCATGGGGGAAGGTTCCAATTGGCATTTTTGAGCCACATGTCCCATTCTTTTGATACAGACATCAGCACTGTCTGGAAGATGATTGGAGAATAAAAAGCCCAAATAAGAAACGAATTCGGGAAGAGCTGTTTCCCATCCAAATGCTTTCAACTTTCCCGAGAACTCTCTCAGCTTCTTTAAAATGGGCCGATATTATTATTCCACTTTACCATTCTGGTTCTTATTGAAGGGCAAAGCCAGCGTGCAGAAAGATAGGGAATAGCAAATGAAAATGTCAGTGAGCAGGTAGGAAGTTTGTAACATGGGAGAGTCTTCCATCTGGAATTGTGGATGAAAAAAAAAACTATTTTTAAAGGAATACCTTTTAAGATTTTTTTCCATATTCTTCCAGGAACACTTAGGTCTTGTCCTTTTATAGACAAAGACCTACATTTAATTATAGGCATATTGTATGAAATAAAAATGTATAGAACTTCTAGACCCCAAAATATATAGCAGTGGTTCCGGTTTTCATTACCAGAAATAACTAAAGGAAATGAAAAGCAGGTGAGAGAAGGTTTCCCTGAGCAAGGCCAGGGCTTCATTTTAATTCAGCTGCGTGGATGGCCTGCCATTGCCCCCTGGCCTCGCTGCTCGCACACTCAGAGGTCAAGCTATTAAAATCAACCAAAATGCTCAAATTAATTTCTTTTCGGCCCCAGCCCTATAATGCTTGCCAACAAAAGAACACTTCACTGACTTCTGGCAGGAGCAGCACTAAATCTCTGCAGTAGGAAATACAGTTTCTTCTTAGATGACACAAAATGTTTGGGACATAAGCTTTAGGGATCTCAGAATCAAAGAGAACATAAAATTATATTTGGCTGGGTGATAGAAATCTAAAATTAGTTCCATATTTCTTCTATTGGTAAATTAAATCTTAATGGAGTATGGTATAATGTGGCTTGTCGATATTAGCAATTGTTTATATCATGTTAATATCTGATAATGTCCCTTGTGACTACTGCTTGGAGAAAAGGAAAAGTGAAGTGGATCTGAAGATGTACATTTATTGTTTTTATAAATAACCCTCATTTGCTTTTATTATGTTCTTTAAGCAGCCCTTTTAATTCTTTGAAAATTTAGAATTGCCCAAGGATTAAAAAAGAAGTTGTTAGCATCTGCTTTGAATATATATACCAGAGATTAATGCCCACAGAGAAAATATAAGGAATAGCCAATTCATTGGACAGGATTCTATCTGAAGTGTCTGTTGTAGGACAGTCCTTTCTTCATTTGCAGCCCTGCTCTGGGACTGTCATTAATGGTGATTTCAGTAGAGAAAAAGGATCAGGAAATGGGTTTAAGCCCTGGTTCTGCGACTTATTGGTCGCTAACCTATGACAAGTCACTTAACCTCTATAGAACTTAATTTCCCTATCTGTAAAATGAGGGATTGAACTAGATGATTTCCAAGGTCATTTTCTGCTATAAAATTTTATGATTCTAAGTCTCTGGTCCTCTTGGAAAAAGCATACATGGGCTGTGCTTATATGAATTTAGTACACTTCACACTCTAATGAGCTAAAAAGACCTTAAAGTGACAAATGATTATAACTAACAATAAAGGATAACCATGATGCTAACGAATGAGTTTGCTCAAAATTCATCTCCATGTAAGAAACATTAGCACAATATTGGTTTATAGCTATAGTAAACTTTAGAACCCAGGCCCTAGCAAAAGAAGTCCCCAAAAAGAGAGATCAGAATCTTACCTTTAGTGCTTAAACTCACTTGCTCCAGTGATCTCACACAGTGAGTGGCCCAAGAATGCTGACTCTCCCTTACTGAGCCTCTAATCCAACCAGGAGAAAGGCAATAACTTCACACATGGATGTGCAAAGCTCATGGATGGATAGAAATGAGTCCCTATTAAAGGAATGTGTTCTTACATCGACTGGTCAATTATACCTTCAAGGCCAATATGCTCTTCTTTTGTAGCTGGAGTCAGAGATAAAGAGCTTCAGTCCACAAGTCTGACACCTCCCTAGTACCCAGAACTAACCCAGAACTCCATTTCTTGTTGAGCCATCCTTTCTGCTCATCTTATTCTTTGACTTTAGTGACTCAAGTGAACCTTTATTGCCTAGGTTCATTCTGATTCACACGAGGAACTTCTAAATGTTGTAAACAGCACAGATATAGATATGTACACTGCACTCACAGGGGTGTGGGTGTACATAGCTGTGCTCAAACACGTGCACTCTCCCTTTACAAGGATTGATGTCAAAAAGAAAAGCTCTTTGAGCAACCTCAAAAGCTAAACTGAGTCTTAAAATTTTAGATACCAAATTTACCTTCTAGTCCAACAATTTTGTTAAAATTTCATGTTTTGCACTGTTAATGAAGGCATGCTTGTGTGGCATTTGCATTCATAAATGCAAATGAATTTACATGGCATTATACCCAGATGATTAAAAAATTGTTTGGTTAACTACTTTGTTTTAGGCTAGTGAGTCTCTCTTATTTTTAAATAGTTACTCCTTCTAATGTGAAATGTATTCAAACTTTTTAAAAACTAAAATTTTCTTCCGGACTTAAAAAAGAGACTGACATTGATTAGCACAAAATTTCAAATGGATCCACTGGTTTTGTAATAAATTAGCTCTGGCTGATATGGAGAAGGCGATGGGTTGAATTCTGTCCTCCTCCCCTCCATTCATATGTTGGAGTGCTAACTGTCAGGACCTCAGAAATGTGATCTTATTTGGAAATAGGAGCATTGTAGGTACAATTAGTTAACATGAGGCCATACTGGAGCAGAGTGGGCCCCTCATCCAACGTGACCGGTGTTCTTCTAAAAAGAGGAAATTTGAAGACAGAGACACACAGGGAGAACGCCATGTGGAGGTGAAGATACAGAACACAACGGTGCTTCTACAAGCCAAGGAATGCCAAAGACCGCCAGCAAACCACCAAGAAGCTCAGGGAGAGGCACAGAACGAATTCTTTCTCACAGACCTCAGAAGGAACCAACACTCCTGACGCCTGGATCTCAGACTTCCAGCCTCCAGAACTGCCAGGGAATACATTTCTGTTGTTTAAGCCATTCAGTTTGTGGTACTTTGTTATGGCAGCCCCCAGGACACTAACACAATAACTAAATTTGGAAACTTTCTCTTGGCTTTTTTTTTTTTAATTATCAAGAACAAGTGCCTCTAACAACTTGTATAAGTCTGATTTGTTCATCCTACTAACTACAAACACGCACACATATGACCACGTCCAAACACAGAGATAAGTATCTGGACTCAGTCTCACTGAGCGTGGTTGCTGGGAATGCCCTGGAGAGCATGCTGTAATAGTGGGCGTCAACAAGGATGGTGTTTTCTTACTCTCAGTCTTGAATTAGTAAAAGACGAAGAAAAAAAAGCATACTTGCGTATTCGCTGGTGTAGGCCCAGTCATGATTCTTTTAAAGACGCTGCCAATAGATTTTAGTCATTCTCTGGCCAAGGTTTCTCTTCAACCGCAAACACTACATAGTTGCTGAATGAGTCACCACCTTGAGTCATCTAATTCCTTGACCAGTACATGCCTGCTGCTGACAGCACACAGTGTCTTTGGTTGTGTATTTTGTTTTGCTCCATTCTCTGGATCTTCTTTAATACTTTCTCAAGGGCAGGGTTAAAGATTTGCTGTGAATCCTTAGAGGATGAATCTCACTTACTTAGTGGCATGTGCACTGGCTGGTCATCAAGAACCAAGACATTAAGTTTTATTAAGCTTTCTCATACCTGGATCTCAACCTTATGTGGCCTTATTACAGAAAAAAAAAAAAAAAAAAAAGCAGTAAATGTAAGCTGAAAATATTTTTTCCCCCTTCAAACTGTAAACCTGTGCTCAAAAATTCAGGGGAAAACAAAAGGAAAGAAGAATGATGTTCCCAGGAAGGATGCCAGTGGAGCACAGCCCACTAAAACAAATAAACCTCAGAGCTTATTTTTGCATGATTTTTAAAAAGTGTGGCTTAAAGATATTTTCTCTATCAACATAACCACAAGATTTTTTGTTCTTTAATAGGAAAATGTTTTATTCTTCAAGGTTGGTAGACTGAAGCATTTTGAATATTTGTAACTTTCTTTGTAATTTCTATCACTTACCTAATTTTTACTTTTCCATGAGTGGGTACCTATATTATGGAAATAGAAATTAGAAAAATGGAAAAAAAAGTTCTTTTAATTCATTTCAACTATGCTGCCCTAGCTCCTAACTTACCAAATACAGGGAAGAGAAAGATACATCTTAAGTTTCTACCTTAAATGGAAAAGCTTCTGTAAGCTGAAGAATGACTGTTCAAAGGTATTATTCATAACATATATTTGCATGGCAATACACAATTCTCACAAAACCCAATTCATCCTAAAAACAGCCCCAAGAACCATATTGAGGAAACAGAAGTCCTCAGGTTATATGGAAGGTGGTGGGGCCAAGGACTCTTGGCTCAGTGCTCTTTGTTCTCCATCCTGCTAAGGCAACTTGCCCTGGACAGGAGGCACAGCCATCTGCCATGGAGAATACTATAGTTAACTCTCCATCAGACTCCTTTCTGCCTAAGGACAGCAAAGCAAGCCACAAAACGTCTCTGTGCTTCTGTTTCCTCATCTGCAAAATCAGAATAATGTCACCAACCCTAAAAAGATAAGGTGAGAGTAAAATTAAACAAGGCCAGTGAAAGAAAGTTAATAAACCATAAAGTATTGTACATATTTTATACAAATCCCTTCTTAGAAGTTATGTCACAATAGAACACAAATAGCCAAAGCAATCTCAAGAAAGAAAAACAAAGTGAGAGGCATCACACTTCCTGATTTCAAATTATGTTAAAAAGCTATAGTAATCAAAACAGTATGGACACATAGACCAGTGGAACGGAAGCCTAACCATATATAGTGAGAACAATTTTCAACAAGGCCACCAAAAGGTTGCAATGGGGAAATGTTGGTCTTTTCCATAAATGGTGCTGGGAAAACTGGATCTTCACATGCCAAAGAATGCAATTGGATCCTTATCTTACACCGTATGCAAAAAAATCAATTCAAAATTAAAGACCTAAACATAAGCCCTGATACCATAAAACTCCTAGAAGAAAGTGTAGGAGGAAAGCTCCTTGAGATTGGCCTTGGCAATGAGTTTTGGATATCATAGCAAAAGCTCAGGCAACAAAAGCAACAATGAAAAAGTGAGACTACATCAGACTGAAAAGCTTCTGCACAGTGAACAATTGGCAAAATGAAAAGACAGCCTACAGATTTAGGAGAAAATATTTGCCAACCATACATCTGATAAGGCATCGATAATTAAAATACAGAGGGAACTCACATGACTCAATAGCAAAAAAAAAAAAAAAAAAAAACCCAATTTAAAAATGGGCAAAGGAGCTGAATAGATATTTTCCAAAGAAGACATAAAAATGGCCAAGAGATTTATGAAAAGGTGCTCAACATCATTAATCAGCAGGGAAATGCAAATCAAAGCCACGATGAGAAATTACCTCACACCTGATAGGATGGCTGTTATCAAAAAGACAAGAGATAACAAGTGTTGGTGAAGATGTGAAGAAAAGGGAACTTTTAATGTTGTTGGTGGGAATGTAATTTGGTACAGCCATTATGAAAAATAGAACTACCACACAACCCAGCTCTTCTGGATATGTATCCAAAGAAAGTGAAACCAAAATCGCACAGGAATATCTGCATGCCCATGTTCATTGCACCACTATTCACAATAGCCTAGATATAGAATCCACCTAAGTGTCCATCAACAGAATGAATGGGTAAAGAAGAAATTGTGAGAGAGATATATAATATATATATCATATATGCATAAGGTATACATATACACCTCTCCCTCTATATATGTATCTATACCTCTCTCTATATATATGAATATATATGTATATATGTATGTATACATATATGTATATATGTATACCTATATATGTATATAGGTATACCTATATATGTATATATGTATGTATATTCATACATATATATCATATATGTATATATCATATATACACATAATACATAATATATATAATGTGTATATATACACATACATAATATATATCATATATGTATAAGGATATATACACCTCTATATATGTATCTATACCTCTCTATATATATGAATATATATGTATATATGCATGCATACATATATGCACATACATGCATGCATACATGCATGCACATATATGTGCATGTGTGCATGTATGCATGTATGCCATATATGCATGTATACATGTATGCGCATATATGTATGAATATATATGTATATAGAGAGAGGTATATATAGAGGTGTATATATATACCTTATACATATATGATATATATAATATATCCCTCACAATTTCTTCTTTAAGAAGAAGGTATATATATATATATACACACACCTCTCTCTCTCTGTGTATATATATATATATTCATATAGAGAATATATATGAATATATATAGACAGAGAGGTATAGATACATATATATATAGAGAGAGGTGTATATATAGAGAGAGGTATGTATAGGTATAAGTGGAACTTATACATATATAAAAACACAATTTCTTCTTTATCCATTCATATATATATGAGAGAGAGAGACACAGAAAGAGTCCCTATTAAAGGAATGAGTTCTTACATCGGCTGATTGTGTGTGTGTATATATATATATGTTGTATATATATGTGTATATATATATGTGTGTGTGTATACGTGTGTGTGTGTGTATATATAATATATATGAAGAGAGAGAGAGAGAAAGAGGGAGAGAGAATGGAATATTATTCAGCCCTAAAATGTAGGATATCCTACCATTTGTGACAACATGGATGAACCTGGAGGACATTATGCTAAGTGAAGTAAGCCAAACACAAAGAGAAAAATACTACATGATCTCACTTACATGTGGAATCTAAAAAAAAGTGAAATACATATAAACAGAGTGAATAGGGGTCACTGGGTGCATAGAAGGGTGAAGGAGGAATTGGGGAAATGTGGACCAAAATGTAGGCCAGAGGGTGCAAAGTTGTGTTTACATAGGATGAATAAGTCTAGAGATCTAATACACAGCATGAGAACTATAATTAGTAATATTGCATTGAATATGAAAAACACGCTAAAAGTTTAGATCTTAGATGCTCTTACCATTAAAAAGGTAACAATGTCAGGTGAAAGATATGTAAATTAGCTTGACTGTAGGTATGATTTTACTATGTATATGTATATCAAAATACCATGTAATACTCCTTAAATGTATACAATGTAAAAGAAGCTCTATCACAGAATGAAGAAGGGCACTCATTTGGTATTTGACCTTAGGCAAATTTCTTAATATTTCTAAGGCTTTGTTTCCTTATCGGTAAAATGAGGATAATACTAGAACCTTGCCGATAAGACTATTGTTGAAGAGTAAAGGAGATAATCCATGCCTAGCACTTAGCACTGATTAGTGCATGGACATCGCAAGTCCTCAGTAAATCTTGGCTATCGTTAGGAAAGCCATCCACGTTTGATCCCAGCCCTTTACCAGCTCAGACAAGTGAAAGCAGATGAACGAAGCCCAGAGGGACTCCATATTGCAATCCTATCTGTCCAGGCTCTTTGCTCCAGTGGCAGTTTCAACACTGTACTCTCAAAAAACATTTTTGGAAAAGTTCCACTTCTACCTTGTTTTGCAAAGATAACATCCCAGGTCCACAGCAAATATTCAGCCACTGAACATGGGTCACTGTCCGTTTAGCTCTACTGCACTGGATTGCAGGGCTTGGTTGGAAAATATTTACACCCAACCTGACACCAGTATCCAAGGAGTAAAACTGACCTACTCTACACCTCCGTATTCCTCCTTAAAAAGGAACAGCGTGACAATACTACTTCAAAAGATATTTGGCAGTTACAGAACCAAGTTGTATGAACATACGCAAGATTAAATCATCTTATGTACTAACTAGGAAAAGCCAACTCAAGTTGTCAGTGAATAAAGGAATGTGAAAACCAGCAAAATACCTGACATATCATTGGCACTTAAGACAAGCAGGGATGGAAGAGAAAAGTAACATGGAGTATTTCTGATTGGACTGGTGTCTGATCATAGCTTTGAAGAATGTTTTAACAGGAAAAGGAGAATAAACACCAGCACAAACTAATCTTAAAATCTCACCAGTCTCTGGCTATGTACACTACCTCTTAATTTAATCAGGTAACTACATTTTTCTGTAACTTAGATCATCTGAATATACATCTTTACGTATTGCCGGAGGGTGAGATGAATTACACAAAGCAACACACACATGAATGGAAACTGTTTACCTGTCTTCAGGTATGGCTTCAGCATCTGGGCCAGTTCCTCAGGATTGCTTTCAGGTAATGTTAAAACCCTGAGAAGTCTCAGTGACTTTTAGAGAGGAAAAGACTGTCAGCTTGGAATGGTAACCACAGATGGATGCATCCTGAAACGCTGCTGTTCTCTTGTTTCCTACCGTTCCAGAAGCAAATCTGTTAATCTTTCTCAAACATTTTATTTTCCTTAATTATTTCCTCTGGGAGGTCCTAAAGGATCTGTTATTCAGATCTTGGACTTCTTACCCTGTCTGCCTTGTTTTTTCAGAACTTAAAAAATTTGAGCAAGTGACTTGCTGTTGAATGGGGACCTGATTCATTCAGTGAACGTCCATTAAGTGCCTGCTGCTTCAAAGGCATTATACAGGGCAGTGTGGTGGATACTGTAAACCCCCATTCATCCGCAAACAATATTGAGGACCAACTATACACCCACCACTAAAGAGGTGCATTTGAATAAAGCCCAACCCTTGTGTTCCGATTTATAGACGAGTGAGGGAGGTAGGCTTTACTTGTGTTGTAGGAATTACAACGCAATGTGATAAGTGCAGAACAACAGACTTGTGAGGTTCCCCCCTTTGCTGACCCCTCCCACTGAAATGTGAGAACGGATGTGGTGGCAATGCCAGAGCACCCCCAGAGAAGCCGGTCACAGGCCTCCAGCAGCAGTTCGTCATCACTCAGCTACAATGGAAATACCAGCCAAGCACTAGAGCCCCTCATCCCCCCACACTCCCACAGAGCTCTTTGGGGTGTTTTTCTTTCTTTCTTATAAAAACTATAGAATTGTATTTGTCTCTGGGAAGGAAAGCCTTTCTCTGGGGCCCCTCGTTCTTCCCCTCATTCTCTTTCTAGTCTCGTTTTTCTTTCTTTTTTCTCATGTCTGTTGGTGTCTCTGATGTCCTTCTCCTCCACTGTTCTGACACCACCATCCTCTCATCATGCTGCTCCCCACCCCCAAATGACACCATGTAAACTGCCAAGTCCTGACTACACAAAAGTATTTGTTTTGCAGTGTGCTGTATATTAAACATTTAAAAGGTTTGACACTACAATATTTACATTTAGCATTTTTAATTGAAAGCAAAAATCTACAGATAAATCCATCTTCTATTAAGACTATTAAATAATGATCAAAAAAAAAAAACCCAGAAGGAGCTTTTCCTTCATGAATCTGATTCAAATGAAAGCCCTGGAGAAAAGAAAATTGTCTAATTGTGAGCACTTCCTCCCTGTCTCAGGATGCGTACATTTCTGGAAAAATCGAGAAATGGAGAGTTATGTATGAGATGAGCTAAGCCAAGGGCGGGCATCCTTTTTTGTGGCATCTCCCTTGGATGCTGTGGCTTTGGGGTGCTTTGTCTCTCACTGGGTGAGACAAGAATGCCATTGTTGTTGCTTTCACCACAGTTCCGGGAATGAAGAATAGCAATGTTCTTTATTTTTACATCTTGGTATAATCTCTTTATTGAAGGCCTACATTTCAGAAGTTCTCAATTTGAAATGTGGATCTTGGAAAACCCTACCTAGTAATCAGGAAGAAACCCAGGGGGTACATAGGAGATGGAGCTATGCTCCCAGCTGTACTGCTGTGTGGATGCTCTGACCTGGGGCATGAGGCCCGGGGACTTGGGGTCCAACGCCATGGCCCCAGTGCTGGGAGGTAAGAGCAGAGGCTCTGGAATGTGACTGACTGCAGGTCAATCTTGGCTTTATCACTTTCTATTGTGACTTTGAGATACCTCCTTAACTTCTCTTTGCCTCAGTTTCCTCCCTGTGAAACAGGGGAGATAATAGAGCCTGCCTCATGGCATCCTCGTGAGAGGTGAATGCATTCATATTTATAGAGTTCTTAGGGCTGTGTTCGCATGTGGTAAGCACTTGTGTACACACTATTATGATTCCCAAGACTCCAGGGGAAATCCAGTTAATGGCAGAATGGTCTTCTTTTTTCTGGACATAAACCATGAATTCCTGGCATTTAATACACTTAAATCTCAAGTCCCATAATTCCAGATCCTGAAGACAGGTTTTTAAAAAGACGCCATTTCATCATAATACTGTAACAAACAGCAAAACAGAGGTAACAACGCCATATATAGGATGCTGCGGAGCCGTTTCAAGGCAAAAACAGTAATCAACCAACAGTATTAAGGCCGTGACATTGCCCTTGTGAGACATGCCTTTCAGGATTTGGGTGTGTTTGTGCTTCAGAAAATGGCATCTTTGAGACAGACAGACTTTTTCCTCAGATTCCCGGGTTCAGAGAAACCCTCAGTTCACCAAGGCAGTTTGCTCAACTCTAATTAGGAATCTGATTGCTGGTTGGCCTTGCACAAAGGACTTTTAATTAGGGCTGAGAACGCTTAGAAAAATCCACTTGGCAAGTCGACTCCCTCCCTCTATCTCTTTTTTAACATCTTGCCAAGATCATAAGGAAAGGGAGAGCTTAATTACAGTTGGTGTATATATCTTTAAGAAAAAAAATACATTAAGTGCTTTAAAATAGGCTCTCTTGGCTCTGTGATCACAAGGATTTTACTCACTTCTTATCCCTGATTGGTCTCATTCTCAGTTACAGATGAATCAGACACATTTTGAGCAGCTTTAAGATTTGCTTTTCATCCGAAGCCAAGTAGGCAAATGGCAGTGAATTCACAAGCTTTTCCAAATGATCTCATAGGTTCCTCTGGCTCCACTTTGGGGGCCGTTTGCACTCTGCGATGCTGTTATCTGAAACACTCCCTGCCTGTTTGTGTCCAAGGAGAGGCCACGGTGTAGGACAAGGCAAGGCACTTCACTTTTTAAAAGGCAAGTTTGAGCCTCTTCCTCTCTCTCTTTTTTTTTTATTATTATTTTTGAGATGTAGTCTTGCTCTGTCACCCAGGCTGGAGTGCAGTGGCACGATCTCAGCTCACTGCAACCTCCACCTCCTGAGTTCAAGCAATTCTCTGCTTCAGCCTCCCGAGTAGCTGGGATTGCAGGTGCCCACCACCCCACCCAGCTAATTTTTGTGTGTTTTTAGTAGAGATGGGGTTTCACCATCTTGGCCAGGCTGGTCTTGAACTCCTGACCTCGTGATCCACCCGCCTCAGCCTCCCAAAGTGCTGGGATTACAGGCATGAGCCACTGTGCCCGGCCAAGTTTGAGCCTCTTAACATGTGCATATGGCAGCTGTGACTCAAAAAAGAAGAATAAAAAGAGCACATGAAAAACCTTGAGCCAGAAAGGTGAGCCTGGAGGAGGTGGGGGTGGAAATACAGCCTTGGAGATGGATGCTGTCCTTAAATCCTTCACGAGAGCATCGTCATCTCTCAATGCCTTGTCCACCCTCTCATTAAGTCTCCCAGCCTGAAAACAGGTGACCCACGCTCCCTTTCAATCCATTTAAACCTGGCCTCAGCAGCCAGCGGCTTTTTAATTATTTATATGAAATATCTGATACTACATGAAGCAGCTAAACCCAGTATAATGTATGCTCAGGACGACTCTGTGAAGCTCAGAACAGCCACTCGGATACACAAGATTTTTCCGACTGAAGTTTGCTTTTTACCATTCCTTTCGTCTCTGCCTTTTTTTCATGTCTTTGTGCCTTGGTGCTAAGGATCCCTTTCATCTAATCTCAGGAACCTGAAGCTCTGCTATTGAATTACATTTCTTCACTTACTATTTATGTTTGATGCAAAAATAAGAAAGCGGGTAGAACCAGAAGATGCTGTCACTTACTTCAGAAAGGGATATGTCGATCATTCTTGAGCTTCATCCAGCTCTTTCACACTTTCTAAATGTGATGCTTCTGTGCACTCTTGAGTTTGGCTTTGTGGGATTATCTTAAAATTCAGGCACACCCTCCCTGTTGAGCTTGAGACGCTCGTGGTCAATAGGAATTTTAGTCTTCTGCCTTTTGACTGACTACTGGGTGAGGGGTGTAGGAGGCAGGCTGCTTTGAAATGTTCCCCACCACCTGGGAATATCTGACGGCTGTAGAAGGCTTTCCTATGCAAACGTCTTTCTAAGGTCACTCTGATTCTGCAGTAGCAGCTGCCACAAATACATTTAATTATCTTTACGGTGAATGTCATTGGACTAAAACCCCTTAATATCAAAGAAAATATTGGAAAGAGAACAGCTTTCTAATTCAAGCCAGGTGAATTTCCAAGATATTTGGCTGATATATTACACGATATGTATGTCTCTCCTTTACATTGTTTTTACCCTGTCGTAAGAGAGACCAGACATTTATTTGTCATTGTTAGATCCTTATGCTATTAAAAATAATCAGGTTTATTAGTTACCTTCTTTCCCAGCTGCCAAGAATGCTCTCCAGAATTTAGTGTTAGCTCTTCTGATGAGCTGGAGAAGGAAATATCATTATCCTTGTTTTACAGATGGAGAAATCTGAAGGCCCTGGAGACTGTTTTGCCTAAAGGTGAAAGTGTTTTAATCCTAGACTTTTATTTTTATCTCTTCAATTTTCTTCCTGGGGGTAGTAATGAGCTTGGAGGATTCATAAGGACTAAACCTTGTCTGAAGACTTGTTTATAAAATTATTTCAATAAAATCCACGATCAGATTGGCTGGGGCAGGTCTTCAAACCGAGTGGCTTCCCTAATGAGCACACTCATCAAGGTGGCAAAAATCTCGTTCCCAGCCAGCTTCTCCCACACTCTGTCAAGGCAGAGGATGGGGGCTGGTGGAAATTTATTAGTAATAAAGACCAAAGCCCTAGGAGCTTTTATACTTGAAGAAAGGAGATTTCTTTTTCATTTGTTTAATTATTTAAAAAGTTAGGTTGGAAAATGTTTGGAGAGCAGCTAATAATGTGACTTCAGAGAGAGATGGCTTGGGCACGTCCTACTCAGTAGCTCCAGAGGCCACTTAAAGTTGGACTTTCCTCAATTTAGTTGCTGTCTCCTCATTTCCCTTCCTTTTGGTCGTGCTATTTTTCCCTCTGACTCCTCCCTGCCTCCCCGACTCAACTCACACACTTATTTACAGGAAAGACTGAATTTTCAAATCAAAAGGAATCTAGAAGGAGTTTTATGCTTCAGAGCCTAGGGTTTTTGTATACTCATGTACATCCTGGTACTATATGTAACATAAATACATTGGTAATTTACAACAGGTCAACAGCATTGAATACATAAGGCCAAAATGTGGCCCTTTGTGTGACTATGTTGTTAGGAGGCTCCATCACTCAAATGTGAGAAGGTGAATCTCAGTTCTAAAGATCCAGCATTGCACACACGCACACGCACACACACACACACACACACCACCCTCTCCCAGGTTGGCTTAGTTGTCCCTGTGTCTCTGCTGAAATGGGAAGAAGGCTGAACAAAGTAGGCATCATCATTGACTGCCTTGTGTAATGGAAGCTCAGCAAGTCAGGACTGTTATTTAGACTTTCTACTTACTACTTGAAAACTGCATTTGGCACAGATGGACAGTTGTAATTCATTTCCATCCTATTTTTGTTATTTTCAATAACATTTACTGTTTTCTGATAAAATTTCTGATTTGCAAATGATAAAGCAATATATGCTCATTGCCAAGAACAAAACAGAACAAAAAGTATTGAGAAGAAAATTACATTATCCATAATTACCCAACTCAGAAAATAAATGTTAACATTTGGTTTAGACCCTTCCCATCATAAAAGACACTTTTTTCCATTTAGGATTAGTATGTATATACAGTTCAGATCCTACTTTTCCATTTCACATTACTTCTTGAGCACTCTCCCATGTCATTGTCTTCGAAAATTTGATTTTTACCATCTTAAATTCCATTGTATGATATGATATGATTCATGTACCCACCTCTCTAATGTTGGGTATTTAGGTTGTTCTACTTTGTAGTTATCATAAAGAATTCTGTAATGCATATCCCTTTACAGCAATCTTTGCCCACAACTCTATTTTTGGAGGAATAGATTTTTCAAATAGAATGAATGAGTCAAAGCCTGCTAACATTGTGATAACTCTTAGTATCTGTTTTCAAAAAGCATTCTACCAATGTATATCCCAATAACTATATTTGACAGTATTCATCAAACTGAATCTTTATACCACAGTAAATTTTTTAAATCTTGCTAATTGGATATATATTTACATCAGTAAATGATATCTTACTGATGTTAATTTGTATGTCTTTGATAACTAGCTATTTTTAACAGTTTAATTGAGGTGCAATTTACATATCACAAAAATCACCCAGCTTAAGTATACAATTCTAAGATTTTTTGGAAATTTATAGAGTTGCATAACCATCACTAATTTTAGAATGATTTGCAGAAATTCTAATTTTAGAAGGTTCCTAGTATCCCCCTCCATCTCTACTCCAAATCCTGTCCCTGTGTAGCCACTGATCTGCTTTCTGACTCTGTAAGTTTGTCTTTTCTGGACATTTCATAGAAATGGAATAGGATGTAGTATTATGTTTCTGGCTTTTTCACATAGCATAATGTTTTTGAGGTTTATTCATGTTTTAGCATGTTGTAATAGCTTGTATCCATATTTAAGTCATTTTTTAGAGCTGAATAGTATTCTTTAGTATGGTTGTATTGTGATTTTATTTTACTTTATTTTATTTTATTTTAAGATGGAGTTTCCCTCTTGTCACCCAGGCTGGAGTGCAATGATGCGATCTCCGCTCACCGCAACCTCCACCTCCCGGGTTCAAGCAATTCTCCAGCCTCAGCCTCACGAGTAGTTGGGATTACAGGCATGTGCCACCACGCCCAGCTAATTTTTGTATTTTCAGTAGAGGCGGGGTTTCACCATGTTGGTCAGGCTGGTCTCGAACTCCTGACCTCAGGAGATCCACCCACCTCAGCCTCCCAAAGTGCTGGGATTATAGGCGTGAGCCACTGTGCCTGGCCTGCATTGCATTCTTATCTTATCAACAGGTGATGGACATTTGGATTGTTTTCAGTTTGGGTCCATTATTCACCCTGCTACTATGACTTCGTGTTTTCACATGTTTGCATTTCTCTTGGTAGAGTCCCAGGAGTGGAACTGCTGATTCATCTAGTTTTTAAAATGTCCATCCACTAACTAGTGAATAAACAAAATTTGTTAAATTTTAAATTTCACTTATTTTCTTGAATGGTTCTATAACGTATAAATCATACGTTTTCTGAAATTTTGAAGAATTTTTTAGCAAGCCACCTGGACCCAGAAAGCTTTTGAAAGGAGATATTTTGATGATTTCATAATTTCCTTCTCAAGGTTATTGGCATGTGTGTGTGTGAGAGTGTGTGTATGTAAAACTTACTTTGTTTATATATTACTTAATCAACTTTAGCAATTGTCCCCAGAAAAACATCTATTTCATCAATATCTTCAAGTTATTAGCATAGAACGTAATCTTATTCAATTTAAATATCCTCTGTGATATGTTCATATTGTTTTTCTCACTTCTAATATTGTTGGTTCATATTTTCTCTTTTCCTGGATTCAACAGATAAAAAGCACTTCTATATTGTTAGCCTTACAAAAATTAAAAACACTTGGATTTATCAATTATACTTTATTTTCTGATTCATAAATTGCCATATTAGCTTTCTTTTCCTTTTATTTCTGCTTAGTTGGATTTTATTCTTCTATTTCTCATTTTTTAGCCATATGCTTTAGTCATATGTTTACTCTCTAGCTTAATAATGATAGCATGTGGGGGCCTCAACATACCTCTTTTGTACTGATCTAGTCACATTCTATGAATGCTTATATATAACATTCTGATTTTTATTACTTTCTAAATAGCTGGTGATTATAGTTTTCATTTTCTTTTTAATGCAGTCATAATATATTTTTTTTTTAGTTTCTAAGTGGTTGAAGGGTGAGTTTTTAAAATTTTGTTTACTTTTGTAATTTTTGTCTAGTTTTGTTGCATTTTGGACAAAAGTTCTCTTTGTGGACTTTATAGTATCTGTTTTGCTCTGGTTTTCAAATAATACATCAAAAAGACATATTCTTTGTTGCTAGGGAACAAAATTCAATATTTGTCTATTAATCAACTTTGATAATTATGGTGTATCAAACTTAGGTGTCTTTTTTTTTCCTCTGTTAATTGTCAAAGTCTGGTGCTTACGTCTCTTATAATAATTGTTTTTCTGCTGAGTTCCCCTTTTATTCCTGTCAAATTTTTGTTTTTTATATTTAATATTGTGCTTTTATTGTGTAACTTTGATCATTATAATATCTTCATCCTGCACTGTACCTTTTATCAACACAAAATGCCCACAAATGGCTCTTTTATTCCAAGTGTTGCTTTATGATGAATTCTACTTTGTCTTATTGTTACTGCCATTCTTCTTTTATTTTAATTTGCATTGGCTTGAAAAATAATTGGTTATCATTTTATTCTTTTAACTACTTAGAATTAACTCCAATATTTATTAGTGTTTTTTCTGATTTCAAAGTGAACTCATGTTCATTGCAGAAATCCTAGCAACTATAGAAAAGCACACATACACAAAATCATCCTTTACCCAATATGCAGACTTTTCTCCTTTTTTCTCCCCTCTTCTTTTAAAATTTTCTTTGGTGTGTTCAAAGCTGGAAGAGTCTTACACAGGGGTCTGCAGGTCACAGACCAATTACACCAGAAACTGTATCATTCTGCAGACCATAGCGTAGAACAACAAAGTTATCAAGAAACCAGCTCTTGTTTCTGTTTCATTTCTTGAAATCCAAAACAGCAAAACACATTCCTCCCTTGTCTCCTGTCGGAGCATAGAAACAAAGCGATTAGATTGCCGGGAATTCAAAGCAAGAATGACTTAAATCTGCAGTGGTCCAGAGATCTGAAGCCCAGGCGGCTCCCTTGTGTCAGGAGTTTAGAGAAGGTGAGTCTAGCCGCTGCCGCTAAGAAACAAAACCCCAGCTTCAGCAAGGGCCTGGGGTGTGTGTCGCTGTGGTGGGAGTGTGAGCGTGTGCATGAGTATGTGTGGCTGGTGGTGGTGTGTGTGCATGCGGAAGGGTGAGCTAAGAGGTCATAGCAGTAGAGAGAGTTTGGCAGCAAGCCTAGAGGTCCCGCCGAGGGTAAGCAGATAGTCAACACACCTGAGTCCATTTCCTTTCAGCCCTCTCTGGAGGGCGGAGAAACCCGGGGTCTGAGAACTGCCCCAAGTCATGTTCTGGCTTAAAAAAGTAAGGTCCGGAGCTTGAGCAAAAACGTCTCCTATGTCAAAGAATCTGCAAATAGGCTCTCCTAGGAAAGGTGAAAAGGATTGACTGCCTTTAACATAAAAGAAGAAAAGACTAAGTGACTACTTAATTACTACCATCAAATCCATGAAGGTGTTCTTAAACAGAGTGCTCAATGGTTTTCCACTTTCTCTGAAAGACAAAAAGGGTTAAATGTGATCACTTAAGATAATGGAAATGTCAAGGAGTTTCTTACCCTCAGATTTACACAACCTGAAATGTCCGGGTGCGGTGGCTCACGTCTGTAATCCCAGCACTTTGGGAGGCTGAGGTGGGAGGATTGCTTGAGCCCAGGAGTTCAAGACCAGCCGGGGCAACATAGAAAGACCTCATCTCTACTAAAAGTCAAAAGTCAAAACAATTAGCCCAGTATGGTGGTGTGCACTATGGTCCCAGTTACTCGGAAGGCTGAGGCTGGAAGATCACTTGATCCCAGCAGATCAAGGCTGCAGTGAGCTGAGGTCACAGCACTACCCTCCAGCCTGGGGGACAAAGCAAGACTTTGTCTAAAAAAAAAAAAAACCATGAAATGGTCTACAGGGAAAGATGGTAGCATTGCCCTTGTCATCCCCCCCAGTGATTATTGAAGAGAGAGAGAAATAGCCATCCAAAGCCAGAATGCAGGGTCTATAAACTCCTGGGAAACAGCACAGGCCTCTGGGTCAGGCAGATCTGGGCAGTAGCTTTGCACAATCTCAGAAAGATTACTTAACCCCTTTACTCTTAGTTTCTTCATCTGTAAAATGGGCATAATATCACAAGTATTTGTTGGATTAAAGCAAATGACATTGTAGGTGCTCAACAAATTTTACCTTCCTCCCCCTTTCAACTATCATTTGATAAATAGTTAAGACTTTTGCACACTGACCACTAAAGAGGATACTAATTAAATTTCATTCTCTAAAGATTTACTGAGCATCTGCTTTATGTAAGGCACTAGTGTGAACACTTGGTATTTCTTGGCGCCCCAGTATCCATTCACCCTCGTTTTGATAAGCCTCCAATTTGTGTGTGGATGTCCATCCCACCCTCCCTCTCTCTTGGTCAGTGTGGTTTTGGTGGAGTTTACTGGGGAGCCGGCCTTTTCTTCTCCTAGACCTGAACCTGGGATGCAGGGGCTAGTGGAGCCATCTCACCTCAAGAGCCTGATAATGAAAATACACTGAGGAGAGCAGATCTGAGTTTATAGAAACAGGGAGAAGCCAGCCTAACACCTGGACTTTTCAGTTATGTGACTCAATGAATTCTACCTTTTGTTTAAGTGAGTTTGAGTTGGGTTTTCAGTTGCCAAAAGAGTCCAAGCTGATTTAGCCAATGGAGGACATGTAAAAACAAATAAGGCTAAAATCTTATACATTATAAATAAGATGTTTACAAGAAGAATAATACAGGGCAAAACATTTGTTGTGTACTATTTATCCAGTGCTTACTCAATACTAGTCACTATGCTAACTTTTTGCACACATTGTTTTATTTAATCTTCACAACAACTATTTTTATGGAAACAACAGCATTTGACTTTGAACTTGAGAGATGGGCAGAAACTGGACAGGTGCAAGAAGAGGGTAAACAGGATAAATGGAAGAAGGAGCAAATGATGGCAGGAAAACTCGGGGACAGTTGGGGAAACAGTTGGCATTCCTATTCATTGGGGCACAAAGGGCATGAGAGATGGTAGGGGGAATAATACTGGAAAGGAAGATCGAGATGAATGCATGAGGAGTTTGGAATGCCAGGGCAAGGAATTTATACTATTGACAATGAGATGTTCTAAGCAAAGTGGTAAGAGACCCCAAATCTACCCTCACATAGCTTAGATTTATCTGGTGAAAATATTCTTACAATGTAAAGAAGTTATGATCTTTTCCAAGGTGAATATAGAAGTGGGGAAGTTATTAATATATAAGCATTCATAATTTAGCCCCATCCCTAATTTTAGAGTGACTTTCGTTTGTGTCAGCAGCCAGATGTCCTCAATTGTGCACAGTTTATATAGTGGGGAAACAATGCAAAAACTTTAAAAACCTAAGAGGGTAAGTTGATCATATAAAGAAGGATTTACCTGATGGACAAGGCAGAGAGACAGAAAGTCTGAGTGTTGAGGCTGGAGAGGTTGGAATTTAACAAGAAAAGAGAGAAAGATTGATTCTTAGGGAGCTGGTGCCGTCCATATGGAAGAAGCTGAGAGTGATAAGGAAAGAGCATTTTTAGAATGTGATGTCATTTGCTTTGTTAAGAGAAAAAAACAAAGACTTGAGGCACATCCTTGTAATTACTTTTTCACTTCCAGATTGCAGGTGCTGGGATTTATTATCAGTAGGGGTAAGAGCTTGAGTTGATACTTAGAGAAGGGCATAACTTTCTCCTTACTTAGAGAAGAGCTTGAGTTGATACTTAGAGAAGGGCATGGTGGTGGGGAAAAGAAGCATTTTGTGTTCAGCTTGCAGGGAGATACAGCGTGGGTCCACACAGGGACTGTGCTAGGAACTTGCCTACCTTGAGAAGAGGCATCAAAAAAGAAAAGTGAGAACAAAGGTGGAGGTATGTCAAAACCATGTGACAGGCCTCTCCAAAAGTTAAAATTACTATATGATCCAGCAATTCCCCTTCAAAAAGATTTGAAAGAATAGATCCAAACAGATACTTGCACACCAATGTTCATAGCACCACTATTCACAACAGCCAAAAGGTGGAAACAACCCAGATGTTCATTGACAGATTAATGGATAAGCAAAATGTGGTATATACAATGGAATATTATTAATATAATATTATATTATTCAGCTTTAAACAAGAAATGAAATTCTGGGGCCAGGTGCGATGGCTCACACCTGAAATCCCAGCACCTTGGGAGGCCAAGGTGGGTGGATCACTTGAACCCAGAAGTTCAAGACCTGCCTGGGCAACATGGTGAAACCTCATCTGCTTAAAAAAAAAAAAAATACAAAAATTAGCTGGACGTGGTTGTCCCTGTGGTCCCAGCTACTTGGAAGGCTGAGGTAGGAGGATCACCCGAGCCCAGGAGGCAGAGGTTGCAGTGAGTCATGATCATGCCACTGTACTCCAGCCTGGGCAACAGAGCAAGAAAAAAAAAAAGAAAAAGAAGAGAAAAAAAGAAATTCTGAGATGTGCTACATGAATGAACCTTAAAAACAGTACATAAGCTAAAATAAGCCAGACACAAAATGACAAATATTGTATGATTTCATTTATATGAGGTACCTAGAGTAGGCAAATCCATAGACACAGAAAGAATAGAGGTTACCAGGGGATAGGGGAGGAGGAATGGGGAGTTATTGTTTAATGAGTACAGAGTTTCTGTTTGGCATGATGAAAAAGTTCTGGAAACGAATAGTGGTGATGGTTGCACAATATTGTGAATGTACTTAATGCCACTGAATTATAGACTTAGAAATTGTTAAAATGTTAACTTTTATGTTACATATGTTTTACTACAATTTTAAAAACCACATGTGATGTAGGGTTATTGATGCCATACCAGGGAGTGAGAGTTTGCCTACTATCCCCAGAGACAAGTCTTGATCAGAAGGGAGGGCTATAAAAATGTTGTTCTAAGAAGACTGATCAATAGCCATGAGGCAGAGAAGCTTGAATCAATGCCAAGCACCAGACTAGGGTGTGAACTTTGAAAACAGATAGAATGTGTTAACTCTAAGAGCCAGACAAAGAAAGAATCAGGGGGATTTGTGATTATTGGATGGGGAGAGAGGTATTGGGGATGCCAGCCAGTTTTCATTATTTTAGCTTTTTTCTCCCTTACCAAATATTTGCTACAGTGTTTGATTTGTATTTTTCAACAAGCCAGATATTTCCTTCTTAATAGTACCTAACGTTACCTTTCTCAACTGCTGCCATAGTTAGAACTAATCAGCCACAAAGTCTTTAAATTGTCAACCTCAGCCAATAGACAGTATTTCAACCATATGGAAAAAAAGTGGGCAGTCATGACTCAGGCTAAGTGACTCTGCTTTTCTGAATGGAAAAAACATTCCACGTTTTGATCTTGGCCAAGAATGTTACTGAATGCAACTCTGAGGTCTGTAAATAAACTTTTTTTTGTGGTAATGCAATGTTTCCTATTGCATCAGTATATGCTATGTCAAAGAGGCAAATGTCAAACTCTCGGCTGATCAATATAAAGCTATTTTCCAACTTGTTTTTCAGGATCTTTTAAGTTTCACTTTTTATGATTTCACAACCTTACTATTCAAATAATATTTTAAAATTTCAACATATTAAATTTTTATACAAAATCCAAA
Source organism: Hylobates moloch (assembly GCF_009828535.3). Taxonomy (NCBI): domain Eukaryota; kingdom Metazoa; phylum Chordata; class Mammalia; order Primates; family Hylobatidae; genus Hylobates; species Hylobates moloch. The sequence continues at coordinate 108,072,750 of NW_026652277.1, read as the reverse complement.
ATGAAGTATATTCTTATATAAAAACTTAAATTCCTACACAGTCAAAAATGGTTTATTGTTGCTTTCTATAACCCTTAGATACATCTTAGCTGTGTTTTATTATCAGAGGGCCCCTGGTACCTCTTAACCACGAATGAAGTTAAAACAGTTAACCTGTTTACCCCACTAACACCCCTATCACCACATAGTAGCAGAGAAGTGTCTTCCAACTTCATGAACTGAGGAAAGAGGGAGGTATGTTTTGGTAACAAGGAGAGAAGTCCAACACCAGACTAGGTCAGTGCTGAAGAGATCGGCCTGATTAGGTGCTGCAGTGACAGGCTCCGAGCCAACCAGCAGAAACAGAAAGACAGTCAGAAGAGATGACAAGGGAGGTTGGATCTGAAATGAGGAATGAGGTCTACTAAACATTACCTTTGCCTCCAGCAGCCCACATGGTACATGTGTAAGGGAAATCCTAGTGGGCGCCAATCAGACTAGATCAACCTGACCTTGTCTCTAAAAATAAGTTTTAAAAAAGAAACTCTGAAGATAAGGGCCAGAGATAGGTATATTAACAACTCCTCCAGTTGATTCTCATGCACCCTAAAGTTTGAGAACCTCTGGACTAGGGGTATGGAAATAGAGAAGGGCAGAAGTCAACTGCAGTGGAAGTAAATGTTGATGGCTGAACTTGGTAATGTGTTGAATATGAAGGATAAGCTCACTATCAAAGCCAGAGCTAAGGACTCCAGCTTAACCAGCAATGAGAGCAAGAGGCTAACTCATAGTAACAGTGCAGGCATATGAGTCCCTGTCTTGGACTCTTTGAAAGATGAGGAAGAAGCATGATGGAAGTTTGCCTTCACTGTCCAGCATCTGGCCCCTCTTCCTTATTCAGAATATCACCTAGAGTGTAGGTCCTAGTGGGAGACACAGCCCCATCTGTCCCTCTGTAAAAGTTAAAAGGGGCTGAGTTAAACAATAAAAGAGTTAAAATGTCCCCCCTTTATTTATTTATTTTCTTTTAGAGACAGTGTCTTGCTCTGTTGCCAAGTCTTGAATGCAGTGGTGCTATCAAAGCTCACTGCACCCTCAAACTCCTGGGCTCAAGCAATCCTCTCCCACCTCAGCCTTACAAGTAGCTAGGTGTACAGGTGCACACTGCCTCACTTGGCTAATTTTTAAAATGGAGATGAGGTCTCACTACATTGCCCAAGCTGGTCTTAAACTCCTGGGCTCAAGGGATCCTCCTTCTTTAGCCTCCCAAAGTGCTGGGATTACAGGCATGAGCCAGGACACTCAACCTTGATTTCCCTTGTATAACTCACTATAATCCAGGGCTTACGAAGATGACCTAGACTCAGTCAATCAGATGCCCACATAAGACTTTGGCTCTGGAAGGAGTTTATTCACGGCTATGACAGTGGAGTCAAGGGTTCATTGGGAAGGATGAATGACATGAACTTGGCTGTTATTTTCCCAGCCAGTTTTCCCACACTTCCCATCCACGTGTGAACAATTAAATATGCTTCTGATAGACTCCTTTTCTGCCAATTTACTAGATTTTTCATCCAAGCTCTCTGGTCAAAAGAAGAACTCTATGGAGACCATGTGTACATGGGAGCTCAGAGTTCTTAATATCTGGGTGCTAATTTTTATGTGATGGTATTTTCACTCACAGGCTGCAGCAGCCAGAGACATTTGGGTTGCAGGTAGCTAAAGACAACAGCTTCTGGCAGTTGCTTCCCTGGACACAGTCAACAGGCAACCGAGACTTTAAATAACAGAGATTTCCTTTTCTTTCTAAAGCCTTTTGACCTTATCTCCTCATCTTCGAGCCTATTGCCCATGATACTGGTCACATTGTAATGGTCTCCCCATAATCTCTGGCCTCCTCCACTGCAGAGGGTGATCCTAGAGTATGGCCCTGACCATGCCATGCCCTTAGCAAGCATCATTCACACAATGTACAGAATAAAATCCAAACTATTTAGTTTGGTATTCAAAGTCCTACACAGTTTCATTTCTACCTATTTTCCCTAGCATACCTTTCTGTACTTTCCAACACACAGCTTATGCTTAAAATAGTTTGGTCTATTCACTGTGCCCTGGGCATGTGTCATGTATTCCTATTCTCCTCTCCTCCACTCTTTCTCTCCAAATCCTTCCCACCCCTCAAGACCCATTTCCATCCCCACCTCTCTTGGGTAATACTTCTTGAGCTTAGCCACTATGATCTCTCCTCCTCTAAATGTTTAAAACCCATAATGCCCATGCCAGTCATCTGATGCTCAGCAGGCACTGACTGATACGTTTTCCTTTTCTTGGGCTTGTGCCTTATTGCATCAACCAGATAATAAACCCATTTAGAGCAGATGCCACACTCTACACAATGATTCCCTGCTATGATTACCCACCTTCTTCTATATCCTAGACTAGCTCATGGAACATGATTCAGAACAGGATGGAAACATGGATTAGCAAGGATATAATAAACAGGTCTCCTTGCCTGCCCCATTCATGGCCCCTTCTAGAGAATCTAGTCTGCCAGGTTACCTGGAAAGAGCATCACTCCCTACCCCATAACCACCCTCCCCATCTCCTCCAACCATGGCTGAGTGTACCAGGGTTAGACATCTAACCCCAAAGCAGCTGCTCTACCGTGAAGCAATGCATGATCTGGACTGATCAGTCTTCTCCTTATAACAATTTGCCCAAGAGACACAGAGACTGTCATCAATTGTCAATGACTACTGGAGCTTGGAAATCATGAGACTAAGGTGGACTGGGAGCTGTGTGGGAGGAAGTGAGCAAGATGAGTATGCAGAGGAAGCAGGTTTAGGAGAAAGGACAATGATGAAGATTTTCAGAGACAGAGATCTCTGTAGCTCCTGAAGATAAAGAGAACGGCTTAGCTCCTGGTGGCTTTCTGGTTCTCAGGTCCAATCTTTCACAGGGACTGATTGCATATCCTGTCCATGAGATTTCCCTTTAACATTTCAGGAAATTGGAGCTAGCTTGAATAGCTTTCTGCTCCTTCTCATCCCCCACCCCACCGCCTTTCTTTTCCATCAAAGGAACCGTGACTAGAAAGAGGCACCACAGGCTGATAATAATTCTCACCCTCCATTCTTTATACTCTTCCCAGGGTCCTGCCCCTTCTCTTCTCCTAGGGCTGTCACAGCAAAACGTGACTACTAAATTCCTAATGTGGAGAACCAAGAATCAATTGCTCAAATGCTGTCAAAAATGACATTCAAGTTTGAGTGACAATGATGTCTCTGGTCCTGTCCCTATCCACTTCTCTATTTTTAGTTCTGTTCCTACTCTCTGAAATTACAATGCCTGGTGCTTAAGCAATTGCCAGGAGTTATTTAACAAGTACCTTACCCTTCTTTGAAGATGATGCTTTGATCCGGAGCTTACATCCTTTTCTCAGTGACAGAGATTTTGGAATGTGCCATTTCACAAAACACCAAGTCTCTTCTGGTGTTTTCTTTGAATGAGGGGCTTGAGTCCATTGGCTGGTAACAGAAATTGGAGCTTGTCAGAAGAAATTTTCTATAACCCACTGCCTTCAGCAAGTTACTCTCCATATATTAAATAGGGCTAACATGGCCAGGCTTTCTCAAGTATGCTGTGAAATAAATCAATATAATGGGTTGAAAGTGCTTTGTAAACTAATTCCATATAGTACTATTATTCTTATTGTCAATGCCCATCTATCTTCAGATGTATTATTTTAGGTGTAAAGGTCATACACAGACCTTTGAATAGCTCAAAGCAGAGCTATTCAGTGTTCAGAGCTGTGTGAGGATGCAGAGGCTACATTAGACCTTCAAGTAAATGATGGCTATTTGATGTGCACTCAAGCATGTATATGTATATACTTCACGTTTGAATTTTCTACATTAAACACAAATTATATCTTCCATCAGAAAAAAAGAATGTCAAATTTTTAAAGCCTATGTACAATTTAGGAATCAATTAAGGCTAGGGAGCTTGAGGAAGGAAGGGATTGGGGAAAGACTTTAAGCAAGTAGAAAATATATTACCCTTACCCGAAGAATTTATGAAAGTTCATATGAATCTTACTCCAAAGTGTATCTCCATCCTTCAGCATTCAGAACATACTGTCAGGAGTTACAGATCAGGTCCTCCAGAAACAGATTGGAAGTGTATTTGGGAAGGTCCCTGGGAACCACACCTATGGGAGAGTAGAGGAAACAGGACTGGACAGGAGGAGAAGCTGGACTACATTCAGGCATCACAAAAGCCTCAACTGACCCCCATGGGGTGCTCTGAAGCTGAGATGACTCTGCAGAGTTGTTCCAAGCCAAATTAAGAGGCAGGGTTTTTATGTTCTCATATGTCAGTCATCGAGTGCAGGCTACCCCCAGAAAGGGGCCCAATGCCTCTCTTCAGCCAAGGGCAATTACCAGGAGGGATTACTCCACTGCAAGCTGTCAGCCATCACTACCAGCAGCTGAGGGAATGAGCACCTCCATCCTGAAGCAGGGGCTATGAGGAGCTGGGGCACATTCAGCATCGACCACACCAGGTCAGAGCTACCATTGTGGGGTTTTGTGTATCAATGAAATAAGAAACTCCACGAAGAAAATGTGCTCTTCACAATAATATTCTTGTCATTCCACTGGCATACTGTCAGGGACAGGAGCATACCCCAAACTAACTGGTATTTGAGTTTCAGTAGAATCTGTGACCACAGCAAGAAACCCCCACGCAATACCCTGCACCTATACTCCAAGCCCAACAAGAAACACATCATACCATTGGCTCCTTAAACCATGAACTTGCATCCTTTGTCAGTTTCTTAATTCCAAGAGTGAGGGCTCAGCTTTAAACCAGCTGAAAGGATTATTCTTGTTTCTCAAGTTTGCCATCTCCTTGGGCACATACAACTGAGGGTTGACAATATTATTATTTCAAAAAGGCTCATGGCTATTGAACTGAAAATTAAAGAGGTAGTATCAGAAACAAGGTGAAGAATTAAAAGATCAAAAATAACATCTAGAATAATTGCAGTCCCCCCCATTAAATGATAAGATATGCTAAAATTTATCTATACACAGCTTTGCAGGATTAAAATCCTTCTAGGTTTTCTTTAGAGTTTTATAAATACTCATTCCTTGTAAGACTTGTATAAAACTTACTGAAATATGTTACAAAAAATCTTGCCTTAATTTTAATCAAAACTGTATTTTTCTTGTAAGATTTAAGGAAGGGAATCTTTCTTCACTCAATGAAATCTTAAAGTGGCATTTCTAGTTGTCTCTTTATCCCTTCTTGCTAATTATCTTGGCTCAGAAATTTATCAGTGCAAGAACATGTATTAGCTTCCTGGTTAATTCAAAGTTCACAGGTGTATGCTGTGATTTTTATCACACGTATCTATAATGCACAATGTCTCCAGCTTATTATATCCCAAGAGGATCACCATTTAAGCTTTTCCTGAATGCTCAATTCTTCTTTGTCCATTTGCTAGGATTTTCATCTTCAGCCAAGAAAAAATAATGTACATTGTCCACATTAATGGTCTGGCAGATTACCCTTACCCGAAGAGTTATAAAAGTTCATATGAATCTTACTCCAAAGTATATCTCCATCCCTGCTCCCTCCCATCCTTTCTCTTTTTGATGCTCTTCAGATGTTTAAAAATGGCTTTAACAAGATATTTGGGTGCCCCTGGTCCATTCCAAGTTATCATTGTCATACTGTTAATGTACCTAATTGATAGACCAGTAACCATTCATTTTATGTCTGAGTATGAAACCAGTCCCTGTCTTCACTCAATGGTATAGATAGAGTCTCACCAGCGTGTGAGGCTATAGAAATTACTTGCTAATAGCATGGATTCTTGAGCTAGATTTTCCAACTTCAAATCCTACCTCTGCCACTTAGCTATGGAAAAATCACCACCTCTGTGTCTCAGCTTCCCCAACTATAAAATGGGAATATCTAGTCATAGGGCTATTGTTAGAAACAATCAATTTAAAAGCAGTGCCTGATATATTTTTTTAAAAGCAAGTACTATTATTGCTATGCTAGTTTTTAGAATTGATTCTGTTAAAAGCAGTACCTGACACATAAGTGCTATATATGTACTAGTACGATTATTGGTATGCTATTTTTACCAAAAAACCCCCACAAATTTAAAATTGTTATCACTTACACAGCTAAATTATGGCATTTTTTAAATGACCTCACAAAATCTATCACGAGGCTTTATCATTCTTTTCTGTTATAAACAAGATCATATTCTACGCCACACTCAAGGCACCAAAAAGATGATATCCAAGCTAATGAAAAGATGCCTTCATTTACTCCAAACCATCAGAGTGCTCTCTCTGAGCATGGCCTTGGGCTAGGTGCCAGTGCTCCAGATATGATTAAGCCACGGGCTATGTCCTCAGAGCAATTACCATCACAGCTCCTCCCGGAGGTCCACTAAAACTAGCCCTTTGTGAAGGTGAATCGTGGACTTCCCAGCACATTTTCTTATCTCGCGTTTATTCTCAAGCAATCTTTGTTAGCAAATGCTTTCATACCCTGGGTGTGAAGCTTTCTTTCAGGTAATTGAAAGCTTAAAAGAGATACATATTGCATAGTAGAGAATGAGAACAGATTCCAATGAAAAGATTTAGCAGAAGCTATGGTATTTTTCTACAAAATCATTGTGATATCCCTGCCAATATCTATTTCTAGGCAAGTACCTTATTAAGATACTACTTTCTACATATCTGCAATTTAAAAGAACTGATATAGCTAATAGTTCCCTTTCCCTGTGATTCCTTGGATAATATAATTTTGCTCACGAAATTGCTTGTTTAGTTTGATGGCTTACTGGTGTTATCAATAGTATTTATTGGGTATATCTATCACTACTTGGGTCATGTGTACTAATTGAATGCTTGTTGTGTGATAAACATCATACTATCCAATACGTAGGAAATTTTAAAATACCAAAAAGGATGTTGACTAAATTTTTAAATTCAAAAATATTAATTAGGGAAAGCTTCAGGAATGTAAATTTCAAGCCAGAAAAAGTTACGTATATAGATTGGTGATATCAGAAAAGAGGGTTCTGGTATCCAACTGGGCACAGAAGAAGGAATTAAGAATTAGAAAATTGGAGAATCAGCCAGGCGCGGTGGCTTATGCCTGTAATCACAGCACTTTGGGAGGCTGAGGCAGGCAGATCACGGTCAGGAGATCGAGACCATCCTGGCTAACACGGTGAAACCCCGTCTCTACTAAAAATACAAAAAATTAGCCAGGCGTGGTGGCGGGTGCCTGTTGTCCCAGCTACTCGGGAGGCTGAGCAGGAGAATGGCATGAACCCAGGAGGCAGAGCTTGCAGTGAGTTGAGACAGCGCCACTGCACTCCAGCCTAGGCGACAGAGTGAGACTCCATCTCAAAAAAAAAAAAAAGAAAAAAGAAAATTGGAGAATCTTCCTATGGTAACACCTCTCTCTCTCTCTCTCTCTCTCTCTCACGCACACACACACACACACACACACACACACACACACACACACACCCCTCTGCCCTTCTAAACCTCATGTTTGCATGAGAGCAAAAACAAACCAGTTAATGAACTTTTTTTATTTTTATTTTTTGTTGTTGTTGTTCATTTGTTTTGAGATGGAGTCTCACTCTCTCATCCAGGATGGACTGCAATGGCACGATCTCAGCTCACTGCAACCTCCACCTCCCAGGTTCAAGGGATTCTCCTACCTCAGCTTCCTGAGTAGCTAGGATTACAGGCGTGCACCACCACACTCAGCTAATTTTTGTATTTTTAGTAGAGATGGGCTTTCACCATGTTGGCCAGGCTGGTCTCAAACTCCTGACCTCATGTGATCCACCCACCTCGGCTTCCCAAAGTGCTAGGATTACAGGCGTGAGTCACTGCACCTGGCCCAGTCAATGAACTTGACAGATGTTGTGGAGTATCTGCCACATGGCTGGACAAGAACCACAGATTCTGTGGTCCCAGATGAGGTATGACCTTTTAAAGGTTCCCCAGATCACTGGAATTCTACATTAGGAATCCCTGTGAACCCCAGGAGAGCTCTCAACCATCAGAGGAAAGCTTCAGATCCTATAAGATCTCTATCATTGGACACCGAGTAGTAAATTTAATTCCCTAAACTGTTGCTTGGAGAATGTTTCCCATCAATACAAGAAGTATTTCAGGGCTGCCCAACCAAGAAATCTGTCTCCAAGTAACTCCTAAAGGGCTTTAAAACTTTCCTCCCATGGCCACAGTATGGGAAAGAATTGATGCCAGAGAAACCACACACTAAGAAGGCTCAGGTTAGAAATTCAGAGAGCTAAAGCATCTTGTTCCTGTGCCCACCATTAGCAAGCAAAGATCAAGAAGTCTCTGGCAGTGATGAGGAGGCACCAAGAAGCAAATGTCTACACAGAAAGACAAGCTGAGGACAAGAACACCACAAACACACCCAAGTATCAGACAGGACTAGCTCTCTTTCTGTGGGTCCCACTATGACTGATGCTTCCAGTAGCTCCTGCAAGAGGAGAGACTAGCCTGACATCAAAATCCATGCCTTTTTGCAATCTTAGGATGGAGAGCAGGTTTAAGCATTTTCAACAAATTATTTGGTCTTCAAAAAGGTCCTAGGTTAAAGAACCATTTTAGGTTATCACTATCTGAACATACCTAGACCCAATGGACCCTACCTTTTGAATTAAGTTTCCAGTGCTTGGTGCAAAGCAAACATAATGGGCATCTCCACACTCCCTCTACCCTTAAAAAATTGTCCTGAGAGAATTACCTGTGTTTCTTTGTGGCATACAACACAGAGCAGCTACCCGGAGATGAATCATGTGTCTATATCAGGGTGCTCTGGGACAGACTTTCAGGAATATTCTAAGCACCTGAACCTTCTCTAATCCTGAACTGTTCCTTCAGGGCTGCCCCAGTCAATCTGGTATGAGAAGAAGGAGAAATATACTCATGTCGGTGTTTCCCCAGCTTTCCTAACTTGAACTCGATTCTACATGTATTTATTCATTTGTTTGTTTGTTTAACAAGCTCTTATATCATGCTCACTATGTTCCAGGCACTGTTCTAAGCCTTTTGTAGAACTGACCTATTTAATCTCAATACCCTATCAACTGTGTACCTTCCTTTACACACACACATCACACATGCACACGCATGCAAAACCTCCCTTGCCCCTCATGTATGTCTACTTCTTGTCTATGCTTTTCATATGATCATGTGTTATGCCCTTATTTATATGTTTATATCATCCCAACCTGCATTATAGGCAAGAACTCGATGCTGACTTTGATCTGAATGCTGTGACTTCTAGGAACTTCTACATTTGTTTCCTCTCTGGCAAACTGTTGAAGAGGTGTCCCACTTGCTGTTGGTGTTGTTTCCTCTCAGGAACATGTCCCTCAGGCTTCCTGAGAATCAAATAGCTTGTTTCTTGTATTAATCAGGCTTCTTCAGAAAAGCAGAACCAATAGGATATTGTGTTCATCTGTTTTGCGTAAAGGAATAAAGGAATACTTGAGGCTGGATAAAGAAACGAGGTTTATTTTGGCTCATGGTTCTGCAGGCTGTAAAAGCATGGCACCGGCATCTGCTCAGCTTCTGGTGAGGCCTCAGGAAGCTTTTAGTTATGGTGGAAGGGAAGAGGAGCTGACATGTCACATGGTAAGAGAGACAGCAAGAGAGAGAATGAGGTGTGTGGCTGGACGAGCTTTAAATACCCAGCTCTCACTTGAACTAACAGAGCAAGAACTTGCTCATTACCGTGGAGAGGGCACCAAGCCATTCACGAGAAATGCTCCCCCACGACCCATATACCTCCCATCACGCCCCAACGCCAACATTGGGATCACATTTCAACATAAGATTTGAAGAGGATAAATATCCAAACTATATCAGATATATATTAGAGAGAGAGAAAGAGAGAGATTGATTTACTATGGGGATTTGCTCATGCAATTATGGAGCCCTATTATTAATTTCCATAATCTACCATCTGCAATCCGGAGAACCAGGAAAGCCAACAGTATAATTCAACCCAAGTCTGGAGGCCTGAGAACCAAGTGAGTTGATGTCTAAGGGCAGGAAGGGATTGGTGTCCCAGCTCAAAAAGAAAGTGCAAATTTGCCAGTCCTTTGCCTTCTTGTTCTGTTCAGGTCCTCAGCAGATTAGATGATGTCCATCCGCGCTGGGAAGGGTCATCTGCTCTACCAGTGCACAAATTCAAATGCTAATCTCTTCTGCAAACACAATGATAGACACATGCAGAAATGATGTTGTGCTAGCTATTTGGGCATCCCTTAGCACAGTCAAGTTGACACATAAAATTTATTATCACAAGTCCACCCCTGTCAACTTGACACCTATGTGCTTCTCCTTAAACTGTACTTTATCTCCAAATAAAGACAATAACAAGATAATAACTCCAGCTAACATGATACAACTGTCCTGCATGCAACCAAAAATGCACTAATCCCTTCCCCAGAAGAGGAGGTAAAATCCTTGAGTGATGTTTACTCCTCTCTTGATATCCTGTAACTTAAATACCATGATGTAAAATTAACAATACTTAAATATTCATTGGTATAAAGTCATCTTATGTTAATGATAAGGAAATAAGAGGAAAGAAAACAAAGATATTTGCTTATTACATGTATATATACACACAAATGTATTCATAACAAAATAAGGAAGGAATATCCATGACAATTATATTCCTCATTTCTGTAACTGGTCATGTGGTTGCAGCTGGTATTTATAACTACTTTCTTCTAGTATGCATTCTGTATTCCCTTTGCCATAAGCAAGAACTGTAGGTGGTCATGGTTCTGTAACTGGTGGGATGACCCAAACCTTCATTTCTGAAAGATCTGGACTATTAATGTTCTTGCCTAGATTCGGTTGTTGTCATTTTCCACTGAATGTAATCACAGGCCATGGTAATAACAAGAGACACCCTAAGAGATCTCCTGTATTCCAGACATACTCTTTCATACTTCTGTGGTGGCGCCGTAGGAAAATTTATCCCCTTGGTAGTCAGGATCGATCACCCCAACAACACTGTAACTCTTTTTTTTTTTTTTTTGCCTGTTGACTCAGAGGCATGGAGGAGCCCCAAGGTGGCCAGAGTTTTAACTTCCAGTTCAATAGAATTATTGTTGAATCTCCTGGCAGAAGCATTCCTCCCTCTAGAACTAACACCACTAGGCTAGCAGAACATAACATCTCAGGAATAGGAAGCAAGACTTTTGCTAGTGGATTTCTGGGGGTAATGAGTGGTGTCATTCCCATTTCTACCCCCTTGATTCCTGAAACTATGAATCCTGACTATTGGAGAAATAGCATCGCATATTGACACTGATTGAGAGCATATTAGCCTTCTGGAGAATCTTGCTCCCACCCTACAAGGTATTGCCACCTATCTGGTGCTGTAATTGAGTCTTCAAAATGCCATTTCACCATTCTATCAAGCCAGCTGTTTCAGAATGGTAGGGAATGTTGCAAGTCCAGCGAATTCCATAAGCATGTGCCTATTGCCACACTTCTTTTACCATAAAGAGAGTTCCTTGACAGGAAGCATTGCTGTGTAGAATACCATGATGGTGGATAAGGCATTCTGTATGTCCACAGTCAGTAGTTTTGGCTAAATGTAGGAACCAATTCTACTTGGGGTGGGGTGACTTCTTCCACTAGGAAAGACTCATCAGAATTTAGGGGTTCAATGTTCTTAGCTTCATCTGAGTCTTCCCACACTTCCCCAATCAACCCACAGGATCCTATTTTTTTCGCTAATCAATGTCTTCACTTTAACAGTAGACATCCTATGAGGCTGGGGGTTCCGCTTGCATTGTAGCTCAGCCAATCACAGGATGAGTTTCTGCATTTGATTTTCAGCCATTTCAGCCCTGCAGCTTTAGTAGGTAAGTCTCCTTCAGGGCACACCTGGAAGCTCTTAGGTCATTTATGCAGCACTTCAGCTGAAAATTCAAATCCCTAAGCTCATTTTTTTTTTCTTTCACCACTTTGTCCAGTGACACTGGGAGCAACCACCCAACATCATTATATTCTCTAATTTTCAAAAAAATGTTCAAAAATATCATATACAGAGTCACTCAGTTCCTGGCTTCTTAAGATTGATGAGGAGTGGCTGATTAGGAGTATCCAGTGCAGATATTTTATTTACCTCTCTAAACAGTTCACATGCCATGGATTATCAGTGCTCACTTTTTTTTTTTTTTTTTTGAGAAGGAGTCTTGTTCTGTCACCGAGGCTGGAGTGCAGTGGTGCCAGCTCAGCTCACTGCAACCTCCACCTCCCAGGTTCAAACAATTCTTATGCCTCAGCCTCCCGAGCACCTGGGACTACAGGCACCCGCCACCACACTCAGCTAATTTTTGTATTTTTAGTAAAGACAGGGTTTCACTATGTTAGCTAGGCTGATCTCGAACTCCTAACCCCTGGTGATCCACCTGCTTCAGCCTCCCAAAGTGCTGGGATTACAGGCATGAGCCACCATGCCTGGCCAGTGCTCACTATACTACTGGAAATAGATACATTAAAGTATTTGTATCTTTAAATGTAATCAGATTAGATAGTCAATTCCAGAAACCACAGAACCAATTTAGAAAACTCATCCTTAAAAGTCTGTCTCTTTAGAAATATTCTTGGTACTAAAATTTGTATTAGTCAGGGTTCTCCAGAGAAACAGAACCAATAGTGTGTGTGTACCTGTGTGTGTGTGTGTGTGTGTGTGTGTGTGTGTGTGTGATGGAGATTTTATTATGAGAATTGGTTCACATAATTAATTATGGAGGCAGAGAAGTGCCACAGTCCTGGTCTGAGTCTGAAGGCCTGAGAACTAGGAGCACTGATAACTGAGGGCAGGAGGAGATGGATGTCACGGCTCAAAAAGAGAAAAATTTGCCACCACTCCTCTGTCTTTTGTTGTATTCAGAGGCTCATAAAATTGGATGATGCCCACCAACACTGGCGAGGTCACCTGCCTTACTCAGTTTACAAATTCAAATGCTAATCTCTTCTTCATACACTCTCACAGACCCTCCCAGACATAATGTTTTACTGGCTCTCTGGACATCCTGTGGCTCAGTCAAGTTGACACATAAAATGAACCACCACACCTCCCTTTCCTCTTCTCTGAGATGGGGTGGGAGTGTCTGTCTATACCGGCATCACTGCTGCATGTCCTGCTGCTTTCATGTGCCCCACCCCAACTCAAGTATCTCAGCATCACTGGGAATACCTGGAAGACATCATTTTTCTGTTAAATTGCAGGACTGTGTGGACGAGGGTAATGGCAATAGCAGTTTTCTCCCACACCCAGGCCTGTCTCTGTCATGCTCAGCTGTGCTGTGGCTGTGAAACTCTCTTTATGGAGTGCTTAGTGCAGCACTCTGAGCAATTAGGGGCTTGACAAATGCTTTTTCATGATGCTGAAGCTGAAGATCAGAGGAACAAAACATTCCCTAAAACAAAGGATGCATTGTGAGTGAATTCACCTTTCAGAATTGGCTGTCTGGCCACTGGGCCCCTCTATGCCCAGCATGTACGGGATCATCATCCCGAACATAAGCATAGGACTGTGCATGCAGGGACTAGGGCCACGGCACTAGACTTCAGTGCCAAGATGCCTCTACTGCATGAACAGAGGAATAATAAGATCTTAAATTTAATAACCAAGCTGGGAAAAACATTAACTGACATAAAGAATTAGCTATTCACAAACTGGCCTGAGCAAAAACCTCATAGATTCCAAACTCAGTAGCAAGTATTTATTCAAAAACACTAATTAGCAGGTAAAATGCAGGTTCATGAAATAGAGCTTATAAGGAAGTGAGGAATGATGGAGAGGTTGGGGGGAGAAAAGTAAGACAATTTCCTTAGTGAGAATGATGAGAGAATTACTCGCTCAAGGGCAAATTTTATGGAAAATCATGATGCAGTGCTAACAGAGGGAGAAATCTTTCCAAAGAGTTAATGGAGCAGTTAGAGAAATTCAGGTTCAGTAAATCATGAGGACTGGGAGTATTGATCTGAACATTCTGGTAGATGAAAATATGGAGCTGAGCTGCTGACCAAACTATATAATAGAACAGCTCTTCAAAAGTGACTGGGAATTTTAGTTGCTGAGTTGATGCTGGAGTTTGCCCATGGAGCTCGCCCTCCCAAGCTGGTTCTCTTAAGAAATTCTGCACACTCTATCCTAGAGGTTAGGAGGCTCTGGCACTCTCATAACTGCATCTTTTATCTCCCTGATGGTTCCCATATCCAAAATTCCCAGCCAAACCTCTCATCTGATCTTCAGGAGAGTATTTTCTAGTCTTTCCAGGACATTTCTACTTAGGGAACTCACTATCATAGCTAATTAGACACTCATCATCCCCAAGGCCCTCAGCATCATAAATAATGACAAAAACAAAACAAAACAAAGCAAAGAAACAAACCACAAGACCATCCAAATTGGTCTTGTGGTTTTCTGTCTTCCAGCCTCGAAAACATGGAAATACTTGTGATTCTTCCCACTTTTCCAATTCCTCTACCCAATTTACCAAAAATATTAGCACTGAATCTCAGCTAGGTATTTAGTCTTTCTCTGATTCAGTTTTCACATCTGGAGAATGTGAATATCAGATAGTTGAGTGAGGACTGAACAAGGCCATGCATGTAAAGCACTCAGAGTGATATCTGGCTCACAGTTATACACAAGCCATCATTTTTACCAACACTGGCATTATGTTAAAATCTTTCATTACTTCTTTCCTCTACAGACTACACCAGCATCAAACAGACACCTTCATCACCTCCACTCTCCTTCTTAGAGTACCAAACTTTCAGAGCCAGGAGACTCTTAAAAGAGTGAGGACCAGTCCTTGCTGCATGCCAAAATCTGCTGGGTGCTTCTAAAAAATACGGAACCCCAAGTCCCACCTCCAGACTTACTGAATTTGAAACTTGGAGAAAGGGCTGCTTAGGAAGTGATAATGATTTTTCTGTGTCCCCACCCAAATATCATCTTGAATGGTAGTTCTCATAATCCCCATGTGTACTGGAAGAGACCAGTGGAAGGTAATTGAATAATGAGGGCAGTTTCCCCCATGCTACTGTTCTCTTGATAGTAAGTGCTCATGAGATCTGAGCCCTCTTTGCTTGGCTCACATTCTTCTTCCTGCTGCCATGTAAAAAGGATGTATTTGCTTCCCCTTCTGCCATGATTGTAAGCTTCCCGAGTCCTCCCCAGCCCTGAGGAACTGTGAGTCAATTAAACCTCTTTCCTTTATAATTTACCCAATCTTAGGCAGTTCTTTATAGCAGTGTGAGAATGGACTAACACAGTAAATTTGTACCACAGAGAGTGGGGTGCTGGTATAAGGATATCCAAAAATGTGGAAGCAACTTTGGAAGTGGGTAACAGGCAGAGGTTGGAACAGTTTGGAGGGCTCAGAAGAAGACAGGAAAATGTGGGAAAGTTTGGAATGTCCTAGAGATTTGGAGTGCTCAGAAGACAGAAAGATGTGGGAAAGTTTGGAACTTCCTAGAGACTTCTTGAATGGCTTCAACCAAAATGTTCACAGTTCTGGACAGTGAAGTCCAGGCTGAGATGATCTCAGATGAAGAGATGAGTAACTTCTTGGGAACTGGAGCAAAGGATTAGTAAAGAGACTGGCAGCATTTTGGCCCTGTCCTAGAGATATGTGGAACTTTGAACTTGAGAGAGATGATTTAGGATATCTGGCAGAAGATTTCTAAGTGGCAAAGCATTCAAGAGGAAGCAGAGAATAAAAGTTTGGAAAATTTGCCACCTGATGATGTGATAGAAAAGAAAAACCCATTTTCTGGGGAGAAATTGAAGCCCCTGCAGAAATTTGCATAAGTAATGAGGAGCCAAATGTTAATCACCAAGACAATGGGGAACTCCAGGGCATGTCAGAGACCTTCAAAGCAGCCCTTCCTATCACAGGCCCAGAGGCCTAGGAAGAAAAAAATGATTTCATGAGCTGGGCCCAGGATCCCCCTGCTGTGTGCAGCTTGGGGACTTGGTCCCCTGTGTCCCAGCAGCTCCAGCCGTGGCTAAAAGGGGCCAAGGCACAGCTTGGGCCGTGGCTTGAGAGGGTGTAAGCCCCAAGCCTTGGCAGCTTCCACATGGTGTTGAGCCTGAGGGCACACTGGAATCAAGAATTGAGGTTTGGGAACCTTCACCTAGATTTCAGAGGATGTATGGAAATGCCTGGATGTCCAGGCAGAGGTGTGCTACAGGGGTGGAACCCTCATGGAGAACCTCTGCTAGGGCAGTGTGGAAGGGAAATGTGGGGTTGGAGCTCCCACACAAAGTCCCCACTGGGGCACTGCCTAGTGGAGTTGTGAGAAGAGGGCCACCATCCTCCAGACCCCAGAATGGTAGATCCACTGACAGTTTGTGCCATGCTCATGCAAAAGCCACAGACACTTAACACTAGCCGTAAAAGCAGCCAAGGGAGTGCTGTACCCTGCAAAGCCACAATGATGAAGCTGTCCAAGGCCATGGAAGTCTATCTCTTGCATCAGCATGCCCTGGATGTGAGACATGGAGTCAAAGGAGATCATTTTGGAACTTTGAGTTTTAACGACTGCTCTATTGGATTTTGGACTTGCATGGGGCCTGTATCTCCTTTGTTTGGGCCAATTTCTCCCATTTGAAATGGGTATATTTACCCAATACCTATACCCCCATTGTATCTAGAAAGTCACTAACTTGCATTTGATTTTACAGGTTCATAGGAAGAAGAGACTTGCCTTGTCTCAGATGAGGCTTTGGACTTGGACTTTTGGTTTAATGCTGGAATGAGCTAAGACTCTGAGGGACTGTTGGAAAGGCAAGATTGTGTTTTGAAATGTGAGGACATGAGATTTGGGAGGGGCCAGGGGTAGAATTATATGGTCTGGCTGTGTCTCCACCCAAATCTCATCTTGAATTGTAATTCTCTTAATCTCCATGTGTAGTGGGAGGAACCCAGTGGGAGGTAATTGAATCATGGAGGCAATTTTCCTCATGCTATCCTCATGATAGTGAGTGAGTTCTCACAAGATCTGATGGTTTTATAAGGGGCTTCTGCCTTCTTTCAACCCTCATTCTTCTCCTTCCTGCTGCCATGTGAAGAAAGATGTGTTTGCTTCCCTTTCCACCATGATTTTAAGTTTCCTGAGGCCTCCCCAGCTCTGCAGAACTGTGAGTCAATTAAACCTCCTTCCTTTATAATTTACTCAGTCTTAGGTAGTTCTTTATAGCAGTGTGAGAATGGAATAATATAGGAAGTAATATCTTTTTTGAATAACTTCTCTATGTCTTCTGCTGCAAAGTCAGGTTTGAGAACCACTAAGACAATTATATTGAACTCCCTCATTTTATAGATGAATAAACTGAGACAGGGAGAGATTAAGAGATTTGATCAAGGCTAGGCATGGTGGCTCATGCCTGTAATCCCAGTACTTTGAGAGGCTGAGGTGGGAGGATTCCTTGAGCCCAGGAGTTCGAGATCAGCCTAGGCAACATGATGAGACCCCCATCTAAAAAAAATTTTTTTTTTTAATTAGCTGGGTGTGGTGGCATGCACCTGTGATCTCAGCTACTCAGGAGGCTAAGGTGGAAGGATTGCTTGAGCCCGGGAGGTCGAGGCTTCAGTGAGCTGTGTTGGTGCCACTGCACTCCAGCCCAGCAAAAGCACAAGAGCCCTTTCTCAAAAAAGAAAAAAACACTTGATTAAGAACATAGAGCTGGGTAGTGGTAGTTCCAGGACCCCAGAGCCCATGATTTTCAACTTAGAGTAATTTCACTTTACCACACTAACTCCTCCTTAGCCCCGTTTGTGCCATAGATTTCTCTATCTGCTCTTCGTCATTTCCAATGTCCCCTCTCTAATTAGTTAGTCTACATCAGCCCCAGTTCCAGAACCTATAGTGGTTCCCCAGGGCAAGGCTAGCCCCAGAAAGTACAATCCCTAGGCAAATATATTTTACAAGGCCACATCTATATACATGATTTGATTAGAAAATGAGTTTGTGTGAGGTATAGTGATTTACTGGTAAAAATTTAGAATAATGGGTATTTGTTTATTGCCCAATCAGTGCGTGTAAAAATTCTTGTCTTCTTCATCCCTCATAAATAAGTTACCCAAAATCAACCTGTGGAAACCATTCTAGAGGTCCAATGGCATGCAATCTAACAAAAGAAATAACCTGTTGGTCAGTGTCAGTGGGAACATATGTTCATCAGACTGCTTTCTTGAACCAGGCTCCACCTTGGCCCTAAGATAATCTCACAGGTATGCGGTTCAGAGCTTCTCTGGACATCCGATCAATGTTACCAGATGGCTAGAGAGTAGGATAGTGCTCTGAAGGAGACAAATGGGATCTGGCTTGGACACTCCACCCCAATAAGACTGTAGGCCAGGCTTCAAGCAAAGCCATTCAAATCATGGGGGTCCCTGAGGTGTGGGGGCCCAAAGCAGGAGTCTCACCCATTGTTAAAGAGCAATACTGTCTCATCAGCTGGTTATAGATTGGGATGCTATGGAAGAGTATTTCAGAACCACTTTTCATAGCTTTATGAAGACATCTGGCCGACTGCATTGTATGTTAAATAAGTAGGAACTTGGATGCATTAAAAATTAATGGAAAATTGTATGAATAATGAATCTGTGGTGGTGTATAAAATGATCATACATTACCTCCAGGTTAGACAATGCCTCCCTGAAATGGTACAGGCTATATGACCTTACATTCTTTTCACTGGTGGCCTGAGGAGGACAAGAACAGAAGAGAAAGTAAATAAAAACTGGGCCGATTGAAGAACTTTCAGCTGTGCAAGCTACTTGTGCTTATAAAGCAATGTGCCTAAGGGTCTATCCCTGCTTCTTATTTTTCAGATATGTGACTTAACTGCAGATGCTACAAACCCCTTGAACTGACCCAGTCCCCTGTAAATGAGAGACCCCTCAGGATGTCAGCAAAACTGGTTTAGGTCAGCTATCTTGGAGCCATGCCAGCCAAAGATGTGGTTGCAGGAATTGCAGTGATGTGGCTTGGCCCACAGAGGGTTGGGTGGAGGGGCACCAAGAATAAGGCAGTGTTTACCTAGCGCCCACCTTCACCCATCCTCCTCCTCCCCACCAAGCCTGCTCTGCAACTTCTGAAGAAAAATAGTAAAATCCATGTCTGTCTCCAGCCTCATGGGGTTATTTCCAAAGGTTTGGTAGTTTCTCATGTTTTCCTTTTCATCCTGCCAGTATCCAATTACTTGGTTATGTCTCTCTCTCTCACACACACACACACACACACACACACACACACACACAGTGCTGGCACATTTTGGCTTGCAAAATTTTAGATAATATGTATATATGTGTATATATATATATATATATACACACACACATATAAATAAAACATATATAGTATATATGTTTATACACATATAAACATATACATATACATTTTATTTATATGTTTATATATTGTTTATACATATATATACATATATATTTTATATAATTATATATATTTTATAATATATATAATTATATATATAATAATATATATAGTTTATATGTTATATAAACATACACACATATATATGTTTATATGTATATATATGTATGTATATATATGTGTGTATATATATACATATAAACATATATATATATATAGATGGAGTCTGACTCTGTCACACAGGCTGGAGTGCAGTACGTGATCTCGGCTCACTGCAACCTCCACATCCCAGGTTCAAGCAATTCTTCTGTGTCAGCCTCCTGAGTAGGTGGGACTACAGGTATGTGCCAACATGCCCGGCTAATTTTTGTATTTCTAGTAGAGGTGGGGTTTCACCATATTGGTCAGGCTGTTCTCAAACTCTTGATCTCAGATGATCCATCCACCTCGGCCTCCCAAAGTTCTGGGATTATAGGCATGAACCACTGTGCCCAGCCAACAAAATATATTTAAAAACAAAAACAAAACGAGAAGCCAAAAATGAGCATTTTCTGACAAATTAAAGAGAGAGGAGCACCTAATAACACAAGTGATGGGACAAAGATTCACAAAGTCTGTCTCCCTACATAGCTTCTTTGATTCAATTCTTTTGGGCCCTAAAGGAATTTCATGGTAATGAAATCTGCACTCAAAAACCAAGCCTTCCTAACTAGAGATACCTGGGGACTGTTCTCTGCAGTGTAGCTGTGTGTGGGATGACCCTCTGAGTGTGTGTGTGAGAGAGTATGTGTATTGGGAGGAGGGGGATGTTGCTATCAGTGTGTGATGGAGTCTGCTTTCAAAGCTAATCCCAAGGGGTAAAATAAGATATGGATCTAATTTGATGAGACACTAAAATCTTCTGACTTGTCTTATCTAACAGAATTCCAGTGCTTGTTTTTCATTACGATGATCTGGGGTAATAACTTCATTTAGTGCTTGGATTTCTTCCCCCCGGACTGCTAGTGGAAAGTCAAAGACTGATTTACAAACAGAGGTTTGTTAAGTACTATTTTTAGAACAATGCTGTACCAGATTTACAAGGGGGTTGGGGGAAACAACTACAGTCACTTTTGAGCAAAGTAGCATTTCACTGCATAATAATGAAGTACTAATTGCTCTTTGTCATCACTTTTTATGCAAATTGCCCTGGAGCATTTGCCCAATATGCATTTTACATTTTAACAAAGAAAGTGGAGTCTTGACAAATAAGAATCGTACACCCAAGCAAAAATAAAAATATCAGCTATAAAATAAACTGCTTAAGGTGCATTCTCTAAGATACAAATTTTTCTATTATATCATCCCCATTATTAGATCTATTTGACCAATAAGATTACTTTGAATTCAAATTAACAATTTGTGTGTCAGGCAAAAAAAAAAAAAGTTTGTGCACAAAACTTGCACATTTTACATATCGTACAATTTACAATAAAAGCTTGATGTGAAAATTATGTTTCCAGCAGAATTTAAATAGACCAGGTCAAATAAGATTGTCAAGGGAATCAAACTGTGTCAAAGCATTTATCACAGGTACAGGTCTCACTATTTTAGAAGTTTCAGTTATTCTAATGATTTCATTTTCATAGAGACAGTCAACATTATAAAAAAAGAAAAGTGATTTTCATATAATAAATAAGTACAAAGTTTGAAACATACCTCAAGGGTGTGTGTGTTCAAATTCTGGTCTAGAGACCAATACTGGTCACTATCATACTGACACCAGACAAACAGAAGAGAGAAATATGATTTTAAAATTTTCCAGGACCTTCAGAGAAACCTAAAATTCAAACCTGGCCTTCCAGGTCATTATGAAGATATATTTGTCAAGGTAAGAGGATAGAACATATTTTATTTAACAGTCTGTTAGCTTGATCTATACCATTTAAATATTTAAACATATGGTATGTGGGCCTACATTTGTACTCTTGCCCTAGGCTCCACAAATCTTAGGGGTAGGTCTACATCTTATAATTACTTTCTTACTTCCAACTCAAAGCTTCAGTGAAGTCTATGCATGCTTATTCTAAAAATTGAATGAAATTGGCTTTAAAGGTTGCTGATTTCGAAGGCTATCACCTCTGCTTTCCAGTAAATCCACACTTTACAAATAGAAAAATACAATATGTGACAAAGTGCTGTTGATTAAGCAGCAGAGGATTTCTTCCCAAATGCACTGAAACGAACTATTGCCTTTTATGAATGACCATCATAGAGTGTTATTTCCAGAGTAGGATAATTCCTTGGAATAATAATAATAAACTGTGAAGTTTGTTTAACTCCAGACTTCAAAGCTGTTTACATCCTAAAGTCTACAGCCCCTTCTTCTATGTTGGATCTATAAAGTGTTATACACTCACTTTTACTTTTACCCAGTCCCAGATCCAGAATAATACTTCCCTGAGGTCACTGAATGAGTCAGGGGCAAGTGGAGTGTGGAATCATCACTAATGCTCCCAGGCCCCCTCCATTACACATCCTGATTACAAGATGAAATACTGGTAAACATGAGCTTCTGTACCCAGGAAATGTACTGTGAAGGGCATAATGAATTACTTATGCTGTGTAGTGTATGTATAAATCATATTAAAACATGCTGAATAGTACATTATCATGCTTCTATTTTGCATTACAAAAGTAACTAATGTAAGCTGCAAAGTGTACTTTTAATCCATTATTCATTTCTAAAAGTAGTCACACCACTATTCAAGTACCATAAAGGGCTACCAGTATAAGCAAACCTACTTTTCAATTTATGAAGATGAAACAGCAAAATTTTTAAATCAATTTTAAATTAGTCAAGTTGTATTTATCAAAACCTATATTAAATCTATGCATTCCTATTCAGATGGAGGAATTATAACAAACCATAACTTTTTTGCTCAAAGAGTTTATATGTCTCAAGTCTAGAATCAATATAATTACCTTCATTATATGTGATTTTTTAATATTATTTGTTTTACCTCACTTTTAATGCTTACATTGGGTCAAAAACCTGTTTTTAGTTTCCCTTCTCATTTGGGTTCAGCTATGCACATCTGGTTTTCCACCAGCGCTGCCTCAATGGGGTTAGCTTCTCTTCCACAAATGTTTCCCCAGTGCACAAGCAAGAAATTGGGGTGTGCTGATCTCCTTGGAGCACCCGTCTGCAGTGCCGCTCAAAGGCCTTTCTGGTCATAGCTCAAGGTTCAATAACCATGACAGAAAAGGTCGATACAAATAATAAAAAAGCAACATAAGCACAGAATACAAACGACAAATTCAGAAAATGTTTGCAACCTGTATCACAAGAGGCTGAGGTCCTTCATGCTTAGAGTCTTAGAAATGGAGAAAAGTCCAATAACCCAAAGAAACCGAGCAAAGAATGTGAATAGAAAATTCACGGGCTGGGCGCAGTGGCTCATGCCTCTAATCCTGGCACTTTGGGAGGCCAAGGTAGACGGATCACCTGAGGTAAGGAGTTCAAGACCAGCCTGGCCAACACGGTGAAACCCTGTCTCTACCAAAAATACAAAAAATTAGCTGGGTGTGGTGGCGGGCACCTGTAATCCCAGCTACTCAGGAGGCTGGGGCAGGAGAATCGCTTGAACCTGGGAGGCGGAGCTTGCAGTGAGCTGAGATCGCGCCATTGCACTCTAGCCTGGGCAACAAGAGCACAAGAGCAAAACTCTGTCTCAAAAAAAAGAAAAGAAAAGAAAAGAAAAGAAAATTCACAAAGAAATGCAAATGGTCCTCAACCACATGAAAAGGTGTGCAAACTTACTCATATAAAGAGCAATTCAAATGAAAGCTACATGATGACACCATTTCTCACCTATCACGTTGGCAAAAAATTCCCCAAAGTTTGATTAATGCAAATTGTTAACAGGGCTATGGGGAAATAACCACTTACATATGCTGGTGGGGCTTCAAATTAGAATAAATCTCATGGATGGCAATAGGACAATATCAAATTTATCTGCTATGACCCAGTAATCACATATCTGGGAATTAATCCTCCAGACAGATACACCTACACACTTATGATATGATGTATGCACTAGGTTATTCATTGCAGGGATGGGTGTGGTGGCTCACATCTGTAATCCCAGCATTTTTGGAGGCTGAGGTGGACATATCACTTGGGCCCAGGAGTTCGAGATCAGTCTGGGCAACATGGTGAAACCCCATCTCTACTAAGAATAGAAAAAATTAGCCGGGTGTGGTGACACACACCTATAGTCTCAACTACTCAGGAGGCTGAGGTAGGAGACTCAATCACCTGAGCCTGGGATGTCAAGGCTGCAGTAAGCCAGGATCTCACCACTGCACTCCAGCCTGGGTGGTGGGAGTGAGACCCTGTCTCAAAAAACAAAACAAACAAACAAACAACAACCAAAAAACAAGGTTAGGTTATTCATTGCAGTATTTGTAACAGCAAAAGTTTGAAAACTACTCAAGTGCCCATTAATAAGTATAAAGGTTAATTTTATGTGTTGACTGGGCCACGGGGTGTCCAGATATTTGGACAAAAACTGTTCTGGGTGTTACTGTGAAGGTGTTTTGGGGTGAGAGTAACACTTAAATTGATAGGCTAAGTAAAGCAGACTGCCCTAATGTGGCCTGCCCTAATGTGGGCGGGCCTCATCCAACCAGTTGGAGGCTTAAATAGAACAAAAAGGTTGACTGTCCCCCAAGTAAGAGAGAAATCCTCCTGCCTGATGACCTTCAAACTGGGACATTGGCTTTTTTCCCGCCTTCACATTTGAACTAAAATATCGACTCTTCCTGGATCTTGAACCCATTAGCCTCCAGGTTGGAACTACACTCAGCTCTCGTAGGTCTCCAGGTTGCAGACTTGCTCAACAGACTTTGGGCCTGGTCAGCCTCCATAATCATGTGAACCAATTCCTTATAATAAATCTTTTTCTATATACAGGTTATGTATCCCTTATCTGAAATGTTTGAGACCAGAAATGTTTCATAATTTTGACTATTACAGATTCTGGAATATTTGCATTGTACATGCTGATTAAGCATCTGAAATCCAAAAATCCAAAATCTGGAATGCTCCAGTGAGCATTTCCTTTGAGTGTCATGTCAGTTTTCAAAAAGTTTTGGATTTTGGAGCATTTTGATTTTCAGATTTGGGGTTTTCTGATGATCAAATATATATTGAATAATATATGTATTTATCCATTTGGTTCTATTTCTTTGGAAAACTGATGAATACAATAAAGAATTGACTAAATAAACTATAATACATATATTAGGAATAGTATAGGCATTCCTCATTTTATTGCACTTCACTTTGCAAATATTGTACTTTTTACAAATTGAAGGTTTATGGCAACCCTGAAGTGAACAAGTCTATTGGCACCATTTTTCCAACAGCATGTGCTCACTTTGTTTCTCTGTGTCACATTTTGGTAATTTTCACAATATTTCAAACTTTTTCATTATTATTAAATCTGTTATGGTGATCTGCGATCAGTGATCTTTGATGTTACTATTATAATTGTTTTCAGGTGCCACAAACTGCACACATTTAGGTAGCAAATTTCACCGATGAATGTCTATGTTCTGACTACTCTACTCACTGGTCATTCTCATCTCTCTCCCTCTTCTTGGGCCTCCTTATTCCCTGAGACACAACAATATTGAAATTAGCCTAATTAAGAAGCATTAAAGTGAAAGGAAGAATTGCATCTCAAAAGCCAAGCCAGGTGAAAAGCTAGGCCTCTTGCGCCAACAATTAGCCAAGTGGTGAATGCAAAGTAAAAGTTATTGAAGGAAATTAAAATGCTACTCCAGTGAACATATGAATTATAAGAAAATGAAACAGCCTTATTGCTGATATGGAAAAGTTTTAGTGGTCTAGGTAGAAGATCAAACCAGTCACAACGTTCCTTTAAGCCAAAGCCTAATGCAGAGCAAGGCCTTAACTCTCTTCAATTCTGTGAAGGCTGAGAGAGGTGAAGAAGCTGCAAAAGAAAAGTCTGAAGCTAGCAGAGTTGGTTCATGAGGTTTAAGGAAAGAAGCCATCTCCATAACATAAAAGTGCAAGGTACTGACATGATCACTATACATTATATGATAACATCACTATGTACCCCATAAATATGTACAATTATTATAAGTCAATTTTTTAAAATGCAAAGTGAAGCAGCAAGTGCTGATGTAGAAGCTGCAGCAAATTATCCAGATTTAGCTAAGATCATTGATGAATGTGGCTACACTAAACAATAAAATTTCAATGTAGACAAAACAGCCTTCTATTGGAAGATGTCATCTAGGACTCTCATAGCCAGAAAGGATAAGTCAACGCCTGGATTCGAAGCTTAAAAGGACAGGCTGAGCCGGATGCGGTGCTCATGCCTGTAATCCCAGAACTTTGGGAGGCCAAGGCAGACAGATCATGAAGTCAAGAGATCAAGACCATTCTGGCCAGCATGGTGAAACCCTGACTCTACTAAAAATACAAAAATTGGCTAGGTGTGGTAGCATGAACCTGTAATCCCAGTTACTCAGGAGGCTGAGGCAGAAGAATCACTCGAACCCGAGAGGCAGAGGTTGCAATGAGCTGATATCACACCTCTGCACTCCAGCCTGGCAAGAGAGCAAGACTCTGTCTAAAGAAAAAAAAAAAAAAAAAAGACAGGCTGACTCTCTGGTTAGAGTCTAATGCAGCTGGTGACTTGATGACTTGAAGTTGAAACCAATGCTCATTTACCATTTCAAAAACCCTAGGGCCCTTAAGAATGATGCTAAATCTACTCTGCCTGTCCTCTGTAGATGAAGCAACAAAGACTGGATGACAGCACATCTGCACATCTGTTTACAGCATGGCTTACTGAATATTTTAACCCTAATATTGAAACATACTACTCAGAAAACAAAATTTCTTTCAAAATATTACTACTGATTGACAATGCACCTAGTCACTCAAGAGTTCTGATGAAGATGTACAAAGAGATTAACATTGTTTTTATGCCTGCTGACACAACATCTATTCTGCAGCCCATGAACCAAAGAGTAATTTCAACTTTCAAGACTTCTTATTTAAGAAATACATTTCATAAAGCTATAGGTGCCATAGATAGTGATTCCTCTAATGGATCGTGGCAAAGTAAATTGAAAACCTTCCGGAAAGAATTCATCATTCTAGATGCCATTAAGAACATTTGTGATTCATGGGAGCAGGTCAAAATATCAACATTAGCAGGAGTTTGGAAGAAGTTGATTCCAAACCTCATGAATGACTTTGAGTGGTTCAATACTGAAGTAGAAGAAGTAATTGCAGTTGTGATGGAAATAGCAAGAGAACTAGAATTTGAAGTGAAGCCTGAAGATGTCAGAGAATTGCTGCAATCTCACGATAAAGCTTGAACGGATGAGGAGTTGCTTTTTATGGATGAGTAAAGAAGGTGGTTTCTTGAGATGGAATCTATTCCTGATGAAGATGCTGTGAATGTTGTTGAAATGACAACAAAGGAGTTAGAATATTACATAAACTTGGCTGGGCGCGGTGGCTCACGCTTGTAATCCCAGCACTTTGGGAGGCCGAGGCGGGCGGATCACGAGGTCAGGAGATCGAGACCACGGTGAAACCCCGTCTCTACTAAAAATACAAAAAATTAGCCAGGCGTGGTGGCGGGCGCCTGTAGTCCCAGCTACTCGGAGAGGCTGAGGCAGGAGAATGGCGTGAACCCGGGAGGCGGAGCTTGCAGTGAGCCGAGATCGCGCCACTGCACTCCAGCCTGGGCGACAGAGCGAGACTCCGTCTCAAAAAAAAAAAAAAAAAAAAAAAAGAATATTACATAAACTTACTTGAAAAAGCATCAGCAGGGTTGGAGAGGATTGACTACAATTTTGAAAGAAGTTTTACTGTGGGCATAATGCATTGCATGCTACAGTGAAATCTTTCATGAAGGAAAGAGTCCATGGATCCATTAATTATTTTCTGATTTTAAGAAGTTGCCACAGCCATCCCAACCTTCAGCAACCACTACCCTGATGAGTCAGCAGCCATCAACATCCAGGCAAGGCCCTCCACCAGCAAAAAAAAATTATGACTCACTGAAGGCTCAGATGATTGTTGGCATTTTTTAGCAATAAAGTATTTTTTATTTAAGGTATGTACATTTTTAAAGATACAGTGTTATGGCATTGTAATAAACTATAGTTTAGTATAAACATAACTTTTATATGAACTGGAAAACCAATAAATTTATGTGACTGCCTTTATTGTGATGTTCACTTTACTGAGGTGACCTGGAACCAAACTTGCAATATCTCAGAGGTATACATGTACTCAGCTATAAAAAAACAAGTAGAGATGATCTCTATTGACATTGAAAGATCGCCAGAACATGTTAAATGAGTAACTGTAAGGTGTGGAACAGGATATCTTGTATGCTAACCTTTGTAGAAAAGTGAGCGGGGGGTGGGTAGATAAGAATATATATTTATAATTGCTTATATTTGCATTAAGAAATATTGAAAAGAAACACAAAAGTATAAAAATAAAATTATCTGAGGGGCGCTCGCCATTGCCGAGGCTTGAGTATGTAAACAAAGCGGCCGGGAAGCTCAAACTGGGTGGAGCCCACCACAGCTCAAGGAGGCCTGCCTGCCTCTGTAGACTCCACCTCTGGGTGCAGGGCATAACCAAACAAAAGGCAGCAGTAACCTCTGCAGACTTAAATGTCCCTGTCTGACAGCTTTGAAGAGAGTAGTGTTTCTCCCAGCGCACAAGTGGAGATCTGAGAACGGACAGACTACCTCCTCAAGTGGGTCCCTGACCCCTGAATAGCCTAACTGGGAGGCACCCCCCAGTAGGGGCAGACTGGCACCTCACATGGCCGGGTACTCCTCTGAGACAAAACTTCCAGAGGAACATCAGGCAGCAACATTTGTTGTTCACCAATATCCACTCTTCTGCAGCCTCTGCTGCTGATACCCAGGCAAACAGGGTCTGGAGTGGACCTCCAGCAAACTCCAACAGACCTGCAGCTGAGGATCCTGAATGTTAGAAGGAAAACTAACAAACAGAAAGGACATACACACCAGAACCCCACCTGTTTGTCACAATCATCAAAGACCAAAAGTAGATAAAACCACAAAGATGGGGAAAAAACAGAGCAGAAAAACTGGAAACTCTAAAAATCAGAGCACCTCTCCTCCTCCAAAGGAACACAGCTCCTTACCAGCAGCAGAACAAAGCTGGACAAAGAATGACTTCGATGAGTTGAGAGAAGAAGGCTTCAGACGATCAAACTACTCTGAGCTAAAGGAGGAAGTTCGAACCCACGGCAAAGAAGTTAAAAACCTTGAAAAAAAGTTAGACGAATGGCTAACTAGAATAACCAATGCAGAGAAGTCCTTAAGGGACCTGATGGAGCTGAAAACCACAGCATGAGAACTACGTGACCCATTGGCACAAGCCTCCATAGCCGATTTGATCAACTGGAAGAAAGGGTATCAGTGACGGAAGATCAAATGAATGAAATGAAGTGAGAAGAGAAGTTTAGAGAAAAAAGAATAAAAAGAAATGAACAAAGCCTCCAAGAAATATGGGACTATGTGAAAAGACCAAATCTACGTCTGATTGGTGTACCTGAAAGTGACAGGGAGAATGGAACCAAGTTGGAAAACACTCTGCAGGATATTATCCAGGAGAACTTCCCCAATCTAGCAAGGCAGCTAGATTCAGGATTCAGGAAATACAGAGAATGCCACAAAGATACTCCTCGAGAAGAGCAACTCCAAGACACATAAGTGTCAGATTCACCAAAGTTGAAATGAAGAAAAAAATGTTAAGGGCAACCAGAGAGAAAGGTCGGATTACCCAGAAAGGGAAGCCCATCAGACTAACAGCTGATCTCTCGGCAGAAACTCTACAAGCCAGAAGAGAGTGGGGGCCGATATTCAACATTCTTAAAGAGAAGAATTTTCATCCCAGAATTTCATATCCAGCCAAACTAAGCTTCATAAGTGAAGGAGAAATAAAATACTTTACAGACAAGCAAATGCTGAGAGATTTTGTCACCACCAGGCCTGCCCTAAAAGAGCTCCTGAAGGAAGCACTAAACATGGAAAGGAACAATCAGTACCAGCCACTGCAAAAACATGCCAAATTGTAAAGACCATCAAGGCTAGGAAGAAACTGCATCAAGTAATGAGCAAAATAACCAGCTAACATCATAATAACAGGATCAAATTCACACATAACATTATTAACCTTAAATATAGATGGGCTAAATGCTCCAATTAAAAGACACAGACTGGCAAATTGGATAAAGAGTCAAGACCCATCAGTGTGCTGTATTCAGGAAACCCATCTCATGTGCAGAGACACACATAGGCTCAAAATAAAGGGATGGAGGAAGATCTACCAAGCAAATGGAAAACAAAAAAAAGGCAGGGGTTGCAATCCTAGTCTCTGATAAAACAGACTTTAAACCAACAAAGATAAAAGAGACAAAGAAGGCCATTACATAATGGTAAAGGGATCAATTCAACAAGAAGAGCTAACTATCCTAAATAGGCATGCACCCAATACAGGAGCACCCAGATTCATAAAGCAAGTCCTTAGAGACCTACAAAGAGACTTAGACTCCCACACAATAATAATGGGAGGCTTTAACACCCCACTGTCAACATTAGACAGACCAACGAGACAGAAAGTTAACAAGGATATCCAGGAACTGAACTCAGCTCTGTATCAGGCAGACCTAATAGACATCTACAGAACTCTCCACCCCAAATCAACAGAATATACATTCTTTTCAGCACCATGCCACACCTATTCTAAAACTGACCACATAGTTGGAAGTAAAGCACTCCTCAGCAAATGTAAAAGAACAGAAATTATAACAAACTGTCTCTCAGACCACAGTGCAATCAAACTAGAACTCAGGATTAAGAAACTCACTCAAAACTGCTCAACTACATGGAAACTGAACAACTTGCTCCTGAATGACTACTGGGTACATAACGAAATGAAGGCAGAAATAAAGATGTTCTTTGAAACCAACGAGAACAAAGACACAACATACCAGAATCTCTGGGACACATTCAAAGCAGTGTATAGAGGGAAATGTATAGCACTAAATGCCCACAAGAGAAAGCAGGAAAGATCTAAAACTGACACCCTAACATCACAATTAAAAGAACTAGAGAGGCAAGAGCAAACACATTCAAAAGCTAGCAGAAGGCAAGAAATAACTAAGATCAGAGCAGAACTGAAGGAAATAGAGACACAAAAAACCCTTCAAAAAATCGATGAATCCAGGAGCTGGTTTTTTGAAAAGATCAACAAAATTGACAGACTGCTAGCAGACTAATAAGGAAGAAAAGAGAGAAGAATCAAATAGACACAATAAAAAAATGATAAAGGGGATATCACCACTGATCCCACGGAAATACAAGCTACCATCAGAGAATGCTATAAACACCTCTACGCAAATAAACTAGAAAATCTAGAAGAAATGGATAAATTCCTTGACACATACACCCTCCCAAGACTAAACCAGGAAGAAGTTGAATCTCTGAATAGAACAATAGCAGGCTCTGAAACTGAAGCAATAATTAATAGCTTACCAACCAAAAAAAGTCCAGGACCAGATGGATTCACAGCCGAATTCTACCAGAGGTACAAGGAGGAGCTGGTACCATTCCTTCTGAAACTATTCCAATCAGTAAAAAAAGAGGGAATCCTCTCTAACTCATTTTATGAGGCCAGCATCATCCTGATACCAAAGCCTGGCAGAGACACAACAAAAAAAGAATTTTAGACCAATATCCCTGATGAACATCAATGCAAAAATCCTCAATAAAATACGGGCAAACCGAATCCAGCAGCACATCAAAAAGCTTATCCATCATGATCAAGTGGGCTTCATCCTGAGATGCAAGGCTGGTTCAACATACGCAAATCAATAAACGTAATCCAGCATATAAACAGAACCAACAACAAAACCCACATGATTATCTCTCTCAATAGATGCAGAAAAGGCCTTTGACAAAATTCAACAACCCTTCATGCTAAAAACTCTCAATAAATTAGGTATTGACGGGACGTATCTTAAAATAATAAGAGCTATCTATCACAAACCCACAGCCAATATCATACTGAATGGGCAAATACTGGAAGCATTTCCTTTGAAAACTGGCATAAGACAGGGATGCCCTCTCTCACCACTCCTATTCAAAATAGTGTTGGAAGTTCTGGCCAGGGCAATCAGGCAGGAGAAAGAAATAAAGGGTATTCAGTTAGGAAAAGAGGAAGTCAAATTGTCCCTGTTTGCAGATGACATGATTGTATATCTAGAAAACCCCATCGTCTCAGCCCAAAATCTCCTTAAGCTGATAAACAACTTCAGCAAAATCTCAGGATACAAAATCAATGTGCAAAAATCACAAGCATTCTTATATACTAATAACAGACAGAGAGCCAAATCATGAGTGAACTCCCATTCACAATTGCTTCAAAGAGAATAAAATACCTAGGAATCCAACTTACAAGGGATGTGAAGGACCTCTTCAAGGAGAACTACAAACCACTGCTTAATGAAATAAAAGAGGATACAAACAAATGGAAGAACATTCCATGCTCATGGATTGGAAGAATCAATATCATGAAAATGGCCATACTGCCCAAGGTAATTTATAGATTCAATGCCATCCCCATCAAGCTACCAATGGCTTTCTTCACAGAATTGGAAAAAGCTACTTTAAAGTTCATATGGAACCAAAAAAGAGCCCACATTGCCAATTCAATCCTAAGCCAAAAGAACAAAGCTGGAGTCATCATGCTACCTGACTTCAAACTATACTACAAGGCTACAGTAACCAAAACAGCATGGTACTGGTATCAAAACAGAGATATAGACCAATGGAACAGAACAGAGCCCTGAGAAATAATGCTGCATATCTACAACTATCTGATCTTTGACAAACCTGACAAAAACAAGAAATGGGGAAAGGATTCCCTATTTAATAAACGGTGCTGGGAAAACTGGCTAGCCATATGTAGAAAGCTGAAACTGGATCCCTTCCTTACACCTTATACAAAAATTAATTCAAGATGGATTAAAGACTTAAATGTTAGACCTAAAACCATAAAAACCCTAGAAGAAAACCTAGGCAGTACCATTGAGGAAATAGGCATGGGCAAGGACTTCATGTCTAAAACACCAAAAGCAATGGCAACAAAAGCCAAAATTGACAAATGGGATCTAATTAAACTAAAGAGCTTCTGCACAGCAAAAGAAACTACCATCAGAGTGAACAGGCAACCTAAAGAATTGGAGAAAATTTTTGCAATCTACTCATCTGACAAAAGGCTAATATCCAGAATCTACAATGAACTCAAACAAATTTACAAGAAGAAAACAAACAACCCCATCAACAAGTGGGCAAAGGATATGAACAGACACTTCTCAAAAGAAGACATTTATGCAGCCAAAAGACGCATGCAAAAATACTCATCATCACTGGCCATCAGAGAAATGCAAATCAAAACCACAATGAGATACCATCTGACACCACTTAGAATGGCGATCATTAAAAAGTCGAGAAACAACAGGTGCTGGAGAGGATGTGGAGAAATAGGAACACTTTTACACTGTTGGTGGGACTGTAAACTAGTTCAACCATTGTGGAAGTCAGTGTGGCAATTCCTCAGGGATCTAGAACTAGAAATACCATGTGACCTAGCCATCCCATTACTGGGTATATACCCAAAGGATTATAAAACATGCTCCTATAAAGACACATGCACAGCTATGTTTATTGCGGCACTATTCACAATAGCAAAGACTTGGAACCAACCCAAATGTCCAACAACGATAGACCCAAATGCCCAACAACGATAGACTGGATTAAGAAAATGTGGCACATATACACCATGGAATACTATGCAGCCATAAAAAATGATGAATTCATGTCCTTTGTAGGGACATGGATGAAGCTGGAAACCATCATTCTCAGCAAACTATCACAAGGACAAAAAACCAAACACCGCATGTTCTCACTCATAGGTGGCAATTGAACAATGAGAACACATGGACACAGGAAGGGGAACATCACACACCGGGGCCTGTTGTAGGATGCGGGGAGGGGGGATGGAAAGCATTAGGAGATATACCTAATGTTAAATGACGAGTTAATGGGTGCAGCACACCAACATGGCACATGTATACATATGTAACAAACCTGCACGTTGTGCACATGTACCCTAAAACTTAAAGTATAATAAAAAAAAGAAAGAAAGGCTTATAGTCAATACAGACGTGGAGTACTTTTACCTCTTTATTGATTTGCAGCTATAAATGCCTGTTCCTATCCACTTTGCTATACACTTGGTTCTAAATGAAGTCTTCCAAGGAAATCAAGTCACACAAAAAAATAAATAAATAAAAATAAAATAAAATAATCCTATTGGGGGTCAAAGTGAACCAGGATATATACTTCTAAATGAATCCTTTTTCAACCCTTTTGGGTTTTGAGTCATGTGACTATATTATGAAAAAAAATTTAATTAAAAAATCAATAATAGGGTCAGGTGTGGTGACTCACACCTATAATCTCAGCATATTGGGAGGCCAAGGCAGGTGGATCACTTTGAGCTCAGGAGTTTGAGACCAGCCTAGGCAACATGGTGAAACCCCATTTCTACTAAAAATACAAAAAATTAGCCTGGTATGGTGGTGCGCACCTGTAGTCCCAGCTACTTGGGAGGCTGAGGCATGAGAATCACTTGAACCTGGGAGGTGGAGGTTGCAGTGAGCCAAGATTGCACCACTGTACTCTAGCCTGGTGATAGAGTGAGACTGTGTCTCAAAAAAAAAAAAAAATTAATAATAGTGTTTTGTTATGATATCACCCTAATTTTTTTATGGCACTTACCACTATCTGATGTTTTCCTGTTTAATTATTTGTTTCCTTGTTTCCTCCCCTCTAGAATGGAATTCAGCAAATTATAACCCAAGGGCCAAATCTGACCTGCCTATTATTTTGGTAAATAAAGTTTTATTGGAACACATCCATGTCCATTCATTTACATATTTCTGAGGCTATTTTTGTGTAACATTGGCAGATGTGAGTAGCTGTGACTGAGAACCATATTGCCCACAAAGCCTAAAAATGTACTATCTGTCTCTTACAGAAAAATAGTTTGCTGACCTTTGCTCTAGAATGTTAATTTATTCCTAATAAAACGTATGCACAGAAAGTTTATTTGGTCTCCACTCTCTCCCTCACCACCTGGAATAGTGTCTAGCACATAGTAGGTTCTCAATCCATACTGTCTCAAGCTGGGTTCATGGGGAAACGAACTGAGCTGGAGATTGGCATGCCGGAAGTCCCGTCAGGAACACTCCTGAGATCACCACGTGAGCAAGGCAAAGGAGCAGGCCTGGGCAGAGGAAGAAGTCAAGCTTTGGTGCAGTCTCCATGGGATGCCTCACCCAATCTGATGGGAAGTTCCGAAAATGGATGACTCTTCATAGCTGTCTGAATGAGTTGAGGGCTGGGCCTTTGTAGTCCTGCTTGAAACTGTCCTTGAATGGGGGCCACACTGGGAAAGAGGGGTGACCTTGGGGGAAGCAGCTTTCCTCAGCCAAAGCTCCTCCTGAAGCAGCGCTGCCTGCTGAGGGCTGTCTGCCAGCAGCACTCCCAACAGTTGGGGGTAATAAGTCCCTAATTCCTGGGGAGACAGTGGCACAACATAGCATCCATCACAAGTATGAACTGAATCAACGCACAAGTGTGTGAGTATGTTTGTACGCACGTGCTCTGGTGATAATTCCAATGCCTTTGGAAGTACCATTCAATACATTTCATTTTCATAATCTTTCTTTGGACTTCTCAGTATGTGTCTGAGTTTGTGTTCTCTCAAAAGCAGATTGAGACAATGACTAGGTTTCAAGTACTTTTTTGCAAAACACAGGGAACACCAGTGGAGGAAAGAAGAAAGGGAAGGGAAAGCAGTCGATCCTGCTGGCTGTGGGCAATATAGAAACGTGCTACCCAACATGGGGTTCAGGGAATAGTGCCCATCCAGCAACTGTTTGCCAGTTTGACAACCACTGCATTTACAACCACAGTTGTTATCAATTCCACCTCATTCTGATTCTTGGTTTCTGATCAGAACTAAGCAGATTTTTTTTTTCACCCCCTCCAAATCATTAACTTAAAGTTAACAGCCTATAACTGGACGGAAAATGTATGCTGGTACTTAAGTGCTCCAGAGCAGCTTAGTATAAAAATCCCTTCCCTTTGTTCCCTTCTGTAATGAGAAAACCAAACTACCATATCAAATGGAAAGTGTGGGCTTGCCTTTTCTGATGTCTCTGCTCTAAGAGGCCAAGGGGAGTTAGAGTCATCTTCCCTCACTCTCCTTCCATGCGTCACCACGCATCACCATCAACACAAGGGAAGCAGAAAGAGAAAACAGCCACCTAGAACATTTTCACCCATTCAGAAGATTGCAACCCCACGACAATACTGTTCCAATCAGGGGATAGTAATTTTCACATGTTTCCAGGAAAGGTAAGATATTTCCCATCCCAAATCTAAGTTTTTATCCTTTGAAGCTAGAGATTCTATATTTCTCATTTTAAAACAATGGTTCCTATGGGAACAAAGTATCAGTTTCTCTTAGCAACCACTGAGCGTTTACAACATTGATAAAACTTAGTTTCCATATGAAACTACCTTTAGTAAGAGCTTATTGTTACTATAAAACCAAGGTTACCATAGTATAAGTAAAAAAAAAAAAAGAAATCGAAGCAAGATACAAGATTAGATATAAATTACCATAACTGTAAAAAGTAACCTATGTAGAAAACACAAAAAGACTTCAAAGAAGCATATTAAAATAGTAACTTACTTTCTTTGCATGTATCTTTTCTAAATTTTTGTTCAATGTATAAAATATAGTAGAAAACAGAGAGATAACTAGACACTGTGTAATTGGATTTTAAATTAGAGATGGAGGATGGGAGTATTGAATTGTGCAATAAAAGCTAAGCTGACCAGCAGAGCACTTTTCTTCTAGCTCTGACTTCATGGCTACGTTAATGGGTGGCAGGGCCCAAATCACTTCTTCAAGGGCCTCAGGCTCTTCCCATGAAAAAATTAAGTCTACATTTCTTTTGAACTCTAAAATTCAAAGACTTATAATTTTACTTCCCCACAATAGTTATGTAGGAGTATTGACCCAATATTGCAGCAGTTCTCAGACTTTGGAGAGCATGAAAATCACTAGGGGAGCGTTTCAAAAACAGATGCCTTGGTTGCAACTTCATTGATTCTCCATTATAGACTGTTAGCCAGACATCTGTGCAAGTCTTGAAGACTTAAGCATTGCCTAATAAAATAAACCATTGGGCACATCTAACACTAAGTGCTACAATTAGAAGTTGGGGCAGTTTTTGTCCTACAATATTTTACTCAGACTCATCTACTCACCCCAGTCACCTTGTTATGTTAATTTTCAGTCTTGGATCCGTTAGTATTTTTTCACATCTTTGAAGCATCACTCTGCACCATCTGTAGCATCCTATATGACTCATCACTGAAACATAACAGACCCCCTTCACATGTAGAGCCCGACTCTCAGAAAATGCATGCTCTTCCAATGGCACTGGAGGCTTGTGAGTCATTCTCTAACAGCAGCAGTGCTTTCTCTATTGTATACAATAGCAGCAGATCTTCCACTGGTGGAACGAAAGCTACAACAAAGCATGGGGACAAAAGTAAAAGAGTTTGCAAATTATGTTTAATACTCCATATGCAGGAGTAAATGTCCCATATGTTGACAAATCAGAAAATGAAACAATCAGGCTTTGGCTAGGACCTTTCTTCTCCTGCGAAAATGAACTCCAACCCACTGGTGAGCAAACAAAAAAGTCCTCATAGAGGAGTTGCTTCTTGAAGATAATCAAATTTTAAAAATTCAAAACAGAAATGTCTTTACAGGACATTCATTTAAAAAAGCTAGTTTTAAATTTAATAAACAGGAAAAAACTGTCCAAAAATTGTATAATGCTGTTTTGATGTGCAGTTTGGGTGGGAGATGCCTTTATAACTTAGTGTTTACACTGTTCAAAATAGGTTCTCTTTAAATGCATCATGGATGTAAGAAAACACAAGCTATAAAGGAAGTGTGGCGGCTCATGCCTGTAATCCCAGCACTTTGGGAGGCTGAAGTAGGAAGATCGCTTGAGGTCAGGAGTTTGTGACCAGACTAGGCAACGTAGCCAGACCCTGTCTCTACAAAAAAATTTAAAAATTAGCTGGGTATGGTGGTGCACACCTGTAGTTCTGGCTACTCAGAAGGCTGAGGTGGGAGAGTCACTTGAGCCCAGGAGTTCAACACTGCAGTGAGCTATGATCACACCACTGCCTCCAGCCTGGGTGACAGAATAAGACCCCAACTCTAAGAAATAAAAAAAAAGACACAAGCTATGAAAACCAGAATATATGAAACATAGTGAAACACATTTCAAATGTGTTCTTACCTTTACAAAAATTCTTTACATAAACTTTGAAATAGGAATATCCCATTCAGCATGTAAAAAATCAGTGGGGCCAGGCGCACTGGCTCATACCTGCAATCTCACCATTTTGGGAGGCCGAGATGGGAGGACTGCTTGAGCCCAGGAGTTGAAGCTATAATTGTGCTGCTGTGCTTCAGCCTGAGCAACACAGCCAGACCCTGTCTCTGAAACAAAAATGAATTAAAATGAAAATATCACTGGATTTACTGGCAGTATTCTTTTTTTTTCTTTCTTTTTTTGAGACGGAGTCTTGCTCTGTCACCCAGGCTGGTGTGCAGTGGTTCAAATGATTCTCCTGCCTCAGCCTCCTCAGTAGCTGGGATTACCCACCACAGGGCCTGGCTATTTTTTGTATTCTTAGTAGAGATGGGGTTTCACCATGTTGGCCAGGATGGTCTTGAACTCGTGACTTCAAGGGATCCACCCACTGCAGCCTCCCAAAGTGCTGGGATTACAGGCATGAGCCACCATGGCCAGCCAGTAATATTCTATTTATTGATCTAGGTGCTGGTTGTATGGATGTGTTCACCTTGAGAAGATGCATTGAACTGTGAATTTGTGCTCTTCATAATAAGTATATTTTAGTAAAAATTAACCTAAAAATTCATTAGATTTATAATCCCATATGCATGCAACTTTTCATGGATGAAAAACTGCTATATCTTTGTAGGTGGTATGTAAGAAAACGAAACAAGGGAGGAAAAAAGGAACAGGATAGAACCAGCTTCTGACATACATGAATGAGGCCACGTGAGCCGAGAGCAAAGGACCAAGTTGGAGTAAAGCATAACCCAATGTCCATAAGATGGTGTAGCCATCCAGTATGACCATTTTTAGGGTAAAGTCAAATGTCAGAGTTGACCATTATTATTAGTCCCCTTTTAAAAGAAGACTGAGGGAGAGGAACATCACACACCGGGGCCTGTCAGGGGGTGGAGGGCTAGAGGAGGGATAGCATTAGGAGAAATACCTAATGTAGATGACGGGTTGATGGGTGCAGCAAACCACCACGGCATGTGTATACCTATGTAACAAACCTGCAGTTCTGCACATATATCCCAGAACTTAAAGTATAACAAAAATAAAATAAAACTAACGGGCTGGGCATGATGGCTCACACCTGTAATCCCAGCACTTTGGGAGGCCGAGGAGGTTGGATCACTTGAGGCCAGGAGTTCGAGACCAGCATGGCCAACATGGTGAAACTCCGTCTCTACTAAAAATACAAAAATGAGCTGGGCATGGTGGCGCACACTTGGAATCCCAGCTGCTTGGGAAGCTGAGGCAGGAGAAGCACTTGAATCCAGAAGGTGGAGGTTGTAGTAAGCTGAGATTGAAGCACTGCACTGCAATCTGGGTGACAAAGCAAGACTCTGTTTCAAAAAAATAAAATAAAAGAAGACTAACAGATAAAGATCTGACCTGGGGCATGAAGCAACGTAACTTTTCTCACAACAAGACTGGAACTCTATTTCCAGAAACAGTGTGAAATCACAGAACCCAGGACTTGAATATAGAACTGGCCACTTACTAGCTGTATGATATTGGGCATATTTAACCTATCTGAGCCCTAATATATTCATCTATAAAAGGGAGACAATAAAACCTACCATGTGGAGTTGTGAAGATTAAGCAAATAACATATATGAAGTGCTGATCCACTGTCTAGCTTAAATAACAATAATTATTGTTCCTGTTCTGTCCATTAAGTGTAAATATTTTAAAGAAAAAATATGCCGCTACTTGGAATTATTTAACTTTGTTTAAAGGCAAAATTGAATGTTTTGGTCAAAAAATCATTTTATTTTTCCATGGTAGCACTAAACACATTTTTAGTACCAAAAATGATTTCTACATGCTGAAAGAATGTGATTTGGTGTTTTTCCCTTCTAGTTTTTGAATATAATGCAGTACATGTAGCGAAAAGGCTTCTAAGTGGGTACTGACTGTTGATGCTTAAGCTCTCCATAGTTAATATAAACCCTGGATTTACATGGGCTTCAATTTCCTTTACAACAGTTGCCTGAGTAGGATTTATCACCCTTGTCCTGGTGCACTCGGGAGGATAGACAAGGTGAAAAGAACAGCCTAGCTAGTTAGACTGTCTTAATGTGAAAGTGTCTTTGAGCAAGCACTAGCTTTAATTTTCCCTCCCAAATCAAAATATTATGCAGTTGTGTTTACACAGGGCTTGGATCTAGATCTTGACTTTACTTGTATATACTTACCTAAATGCTTAAGTATTTGGGATTTCCCCCTTATAAATTACCTCTGTGGTAATCATACGCTGTTTGAGTAGCATCAAATAGGTCCACATCTACAAAAAGCTTTGTTAATTTAAGCAGAAGTCTGGTAACGTAAAAACCCTTTACAATAACATGGAGCCCAGATGAAACCCACAAATGCAAGTTTAGAGGTTGAGTGATACTCTCTCCTTCATTTGCCCTGCTGCTTTGATAGTTGAGACTCGGTGAACCAGAACCAAATTCACAAGGGGCAAGCTTGCCATTTCCAGTCTCTTAGATTAAATTGAAGTCTTGTTTTTAATTTCATTTCCTTTTTTATTTAAAAAAAGAACTTGTTATTCACTTTTCACAACTATGTTAAAATGTAAGTTAACTGTCCCAGTGTTGCCTCTCTGCCTGGTTGCTCACTGGATAAAACATAAATGTATTATCAAAAATAGCCTTGGTGCAGGCAGCCCAGCACAACCATTACAGTCAGCTGAGGAGGACTCTAAGGAATGAAATAACCAGTATCTGGGAATCCCCTACCTGGTGTCATACAAAAAATCATTAACATGTTTATACTCAAGTCCATTTCAGGTATTGGAAAAGAATAGCTGGCATTTACACTATATTTTAAAGAGAAAATTATTGGGAAAATAGAATTAATCCTTGAGCTGAGCAAAGATTCATTGCCAACAGTTTTCTAGCTTGGAAACTTGACTCAGTTATTGATAGTCCTTGTCATTCTCAGCAAGTTTTTGAGCCTCAATTTTACCATCTATGACACGGGAATAATACAAGCATGCTTTATTTTCTGCAGTTAATGTACCTGTGAAAACTTGTGTGAATTGAATTGTGGAAAATAAAATTACAAGCTTTGAATATATTAGAAAAAATCAATATTTTAAGAAACCTCAAGATGAATCTTTTTGTCAAGTGAAGAATCTTCTTTATACCTTATTTTTTAAAATAAACCCAATTTTTAGTATTATATTCTTTAAAACTAGAACACATTTTAAAAGGGAAAGAATGATTTTTGTGGTCCTCATGGCCATGGGCTTCCCTCTCTTCTTGGAAGGTTTCTCAGGAACCACCTTGCTCTGCTCAGCTCCTTGCCGCAGTGCTGTGGTGGGAAGGTAAGGTGGCCAAAGAGGGGTCTGTGCTTGCAGGATGATTCCTCAGGCATTAAAAACACTCTGTGTTATTGAGAGGATTAAGGGAATGGGCAGTAGAAACCAGCGCTGGGGAGATGGAAGGTAAGAAGAAGAGGCGGACTTAGGGCTGATGAGGAAGTTTAAAGCAGAACTGGTAGAGTGCTTGATGTGTTTGAGAAACAAATCTTTGCGTGTGATTAGATGTGATGAATGCAGAGTGACTGAAGGTTGGAGGTAGAGGTAAGGGCCAGGTTACACAAAGCCTCATAGACCACGATATGATGCCTGTGCTTTATCATAACCTCCGTGTGAGACCCTGTAGGGGCTTTGAACAGAAGGGTGACATGACACCATTCACATGTTAGAAAAATCTTTTTACTGCTAGGTGAGTATGGGTTGGACATAGGCAAGAGTGGAAGCAGAGACTGTTTAGGAGCCACTGCACTTGCAGTAGTAAGGACAGGAAAGTCTACAACCTGGATGGAGATGGATAGCAGTGGACAGGTTCTATAAATGGAATTTGAGGGTAGAATTATCAGGTATGGCTGAAAGATGGAATATACGGCAGTGAGGGGAGGAGGGAGCCAATCATGACTCCTAGGTTTCTAGAATAAGTGTCTGAGTGCCCTTCACTCTTCCCTTATTTCTCTATAGTCTTTTGGATATAATCTCATTATTTCTGTTACTCCAGCTATCACTCTATTCACAGCTATTCTCCAGCTCGAACCTCCCTTCTGAGTTTCAGACCCTATTTCCAACTGCCTGCTGCACATCAAATGCAATATCCCCTTCTTCACCACCCCCGTGCTCAAAAACTATGAATGCTTCCTTATTGATGAAGAAATTAAGAGCAAAGATCCATGTCTGGTACTCAAAATCCTCTGCCACACAGACACCAGCTCATTTTAGGAGCACTGTCCACAGAAGTGGCATGCCATTGTGAGAAAGAATATGCAGAAGGGGATGGGTAGGATCCCCTTGGGTTGGACATGAGCACACTGAATATGGGTCTGTGCCTGGATTATCCAAAGAAATGAAGAGCTGCTTCTTTTTAAGAAGGCTTTTCACAAAAATACTGTTCACCTTAGAATCAGACCCATCCCAGTTTATAATAGGTGTCTGAAGGAAACTCTAGTGGAAATTGGCTGCTTTTGTCTGCCCAACACCCCTCTGTCCCTTAAGATGGAAATGTGCCAGTCATAGTTTCTGTCTCTCTTTCCTTAATGGCAGGTCCATGGCACAAGCATGTGACCCAGCAGGGCCACACAAAGGCCTGCCAGAGGTGTGCATATGGACCCTGGGAGAGGAGGTGTTGTTGCCCCTCCCCGGAGATGTGGAGCACAAGGACCTGCAGTAAGGAGCCTGGAGCTGCTGGTGACCACCTTGCCCTTCACATAGCAAATACCAGCTTGAGTATGAGACCAGCAAAGAGGAAAATGAAGCTGAGAGAGTGTCGGGGCCACCAGACTTGGCAGTCACACTAGGCAAATGGTGACTATAAGAATGGTGGCTTGGAGGGAAATGTAAAACATTCCAGCCCACTGTCCTCATCACAGGGAGTCAATGTTTCATTTCCCCTAAATCTGCTCCTTGCCCTTGTGGTGCTCCTTGTCCACTGCTATCCACCCCAGCCCTGGGCCTCCACTCAAGCCAGGGTAGGGGCCACTGAGGTTTCCTTACCTCCCACCTCACAGGCAGGCATCCATGTAGGCAGCAGTCCTGGTTTCTCTCTGGCCATTCCACGCATCCCTACCACCCTAAAGCTTTGAGAAGCATGCATGACTACTCCAATACCTCTGCCCCCTCAGTCACCAAACTGCACCCCCCCTGGGTTCCCAGTGGATTACTTCAATCCTAAACAGAACTAATTATCTAAACATTTTGAGAATTGTTCAAGGCAAAATATGGCACCAGTATACCACAGAGTTGGATACAAAACATAACCTTATTTATTGGAGATCAAAAGCAGGAGCATTGAAACACACACACACACAGCACAAAACTGAATTAGTAAGGTTTGGATAGATGAAATAAAGTATGTCCTTTCAGCTGTGGAACAGCAACTGCTGTTCCTGATTTTTAATAAACATAATAAATTGAAGCAATTTTTATTTGCATTCGATTCCACATTTGGGGCCAGATTCTCTTTGTGCCTTCTTCTTTGAGTGAACATAGAATGTCTTTGGATGAGCACTGGCTCTGTCAGGCCATTACAGTTACTGTTTTAGAATACTAAATGTGACACTAGTGACCTACTGGCATTAATGCACCGTTCAAAAGTGCCCAGTTTTCTCCTTGGAAGTAATTTCAGCAGTGATAGGCTACAACTGAATAATTTCTGATAAGCAATTAGCACATATCAAATCAAGGCACATTACTCAAGGTTTTATACCGCTAGTGGAGATATAGCAGGGGTTACCCATTAAAAAGCATCTGTGAAAAACTTCTGCTATTATTATGGAAGCAGTGGGCAATATTCAAATCGAGGCAACTCAACCATTTAAATAAATGTATTTTTAATCATGAAATGTCACTGTTCTACAGACCTGTTTTTCCTATTAACATGTGGGAGATAATGTTAATGAGATTTAGTTAGTGTTTTAAAAGCAATTGAAGTCTTATTATGAAAGGCAGCAGAAAAGGACACAGCAATATCCTTCTAAGCTGTGAATCACTCCATATCTGTGTGAAATCAGTGTGGAAATCTACATGGGAATCATCTAAGCAACAAAAACATAGAAGACTCCCAAACACTCCTACTCTATATCACTTTTCATACCTAAAATGAAATAAGAAAGCACACTACAGTTGGAAATTTTAATGGGGGGGAGGTCCCCATGTTGATATTTCAGAAAACAGTTCATTCTTGAAGTATGAATGTATTTGAGGTATCAGTCATTGTGTTTACCCATCAATAGTGCCTCTAAAGAAAGAGCATCCTACACACAGCAGATGCTGAACGTGAAGGCCTGGGTGACCATGATTTGTTCCTCAGGATACCCCTC
This sequence comes from Hylobates moloch, assembly GCF_009828535.3. NCBI lineage: Eukaryota > Metazoa > Chordata > Mammalia > Primates > Hylobatidae > Hylobates > Hylobates moloch. The sequence continues at coordinate 108,028,265 of NW_026652277.1, read as the reverse complement.
CCCTCTTGCCACCCACCTCAAGCTGGTAAGTTGATTAGACCAGGGTTGGGCCAAGGCAGCCAATCCATGCCTGGCCTGTGTTAAATCATAAGTGGAGCTAATCAGATTTTTTCTCACATGCATTTGAACTAACACCTAATAAATAAGAAAATAGGAGCTGAAGCTAAAATGACAGATATAGAATAGTCATGAAGAGTCCGATCTTTAAAAAGGGACACATTTGTTTTTAAAAGTTTTAGAAAACAGAAATTGTGGACATAAAGGGATATCTTGGCTGGGCCCCAAGCCAATGCTCGAATTGGCTTGTATGTGAGGTGGAAGAAGCCCTAGAGATCCTCTGTACATTCACAGAATATGCAAGGGCCATGCAATAAGAATCCAGCCACATTCCTCAGTTTTCCTGGGCTTGCACACACCAGCATGTCTGTTTGACAGGCCAGGGAAGGAGAGAAGGAAAGTGACAGGGGCTAAATTGCAGGGAGCAACTAACCCCTGGAAGGAAAACCCCAAAAACAATGAAGAAATCCAGTAGGGTGGACTAGAAGAAGGGCTTGGGTGTGGAATGAGAAGAGTGGCTTTGAATATACTCTGAGGCTCCATCTGAAATCCAGACTTTCCTTCACAATCTCCGCTCCCAGGGAGGAGTGGTGTCATCCAACCAAAAGAACTCACACACACATACACACAGCACACCACCCCACAAAACTCCGAATTAGTAAGGTTTGGATAGACACAATAGAGTGTGCCTCTATTGTGCTTCCCATGCTTCCCATGGGAATCATCATCCCCCACATCACCTAGACCAGAGGAGGCTAGCAGAAGCAGCCATTTCCTTAGGAGAGAGATGCCCACAAGTGAGCGAACAGATGTCCTGGGGTGTATTAGAGGTCAGGGTTGGCCAGCACCTCTGTGGAGCAGCATGGGCTGTGCTATCAAGAAACATGAACGAAGGCTGGAGTGGCAGCCAGAACAGCCATGGCAGAGCCACAGAAGCTAACAGAGCCATCTCCTCAATCCCCCACTGAGTCCAAGCAGAGCTGACGTTCTGCCACTTGGCAAGTGGAGACTAGTAATCCAATGGACGCATGGACAAATTACTCCAGGAGACTTAACCCAGATGTTTAGTGGATGGGGCTGAGATTCATATCATGACTTCCCAAGTAAACAGAGAAAGCTGGTCAGAAGTTCAAGGAATGGAGCAGAGATACTCAGAGAAAAGCAGAACCCCATAGCCCTTGAGAGACGAACCTGACAGCTTTAAAATTCTAGTTTCAAATTGAATCCATGTGTTTCCTTACAATTACGCCCCTGACCCCTTTCTCATAGTGCCTTGGAAAGGTCTCTACTTCTTGCAACAGAAGAACAATCTAATTAAACAAGAAAATTAAAAGATCCAAGTACAAACAACCCCATCATTTCTTTGACCTCCAGCAAATCGCCAAGTTGCTGGTGTTTGCCTGTGTGACTAGCACACTTGTCCTCCTGCTCTGTGCTTCTCATTTCCTTCCCTGGGCCTGTCCTGGTAGCTGACAGGTTTACAATCTTCTCGAGCTGGCATGTGCTAGGCTGCTCACCTCTGGTCTGACTGTGGACTAGAAGTAGCATTACCAAGTTAGTGCTTCTGGGAGTGGGAGAGAGAAGTAGAAAAGGATACAGAAATGCAGCAGAGAGGAACTGCACAGGAAGTAGAAGAAAAGAAGCAAACCAAGACTAGATATGGTGGCCACTAAGTGGTTCCATAGAGATGATAGAGTAAGTGGAGGATATGAAAGCCCTTCAAGGAGAGCCAGAATCCTGCCTTGCACCACTCCACCTTGAAGCTACCTATCCACCATGCCAATCTGGTCCATATTTCCCAATCTCATGCTCACCAAAAGTAAAGGCACCACCAATATTAGAATCAAACGAGACACCAAATCTGACAGCCAGTCAAGTCTAGAAAGCAATCTTTGGCATTTTGTCAGCAACAAAGTACAAGTTTCCATTTTTAATTTTGGGAACTTTCATATCGTACAATTTACTATTTTCCCCATAGCCACCAGTGCTATTTGCCATCTACTTGGTATCTGGACCAAACCCAAACATTTGCTGGCAGAGGCAGCTTATACCAGCTTGGGCAGCCTTGCATATAGGTCATGAGAACAGGTCCTGGAGCCAGAATTCGTGAGTTCAAATCCTGCCTCTGGTACTTGATAGGGGTATGTCATTAGAAAATCATTTCACTCCTCTCTGCCAAGTTTCCTACTTCCCGGGGTGCTTGGGGTGACTAACCTTCCTGGACTGCCCCAGACCAAAGGGCTTCTTGAGATGTGGGACTTTCAGTGCTAAAGCCGGGAAAGTTCTAGGCAAACTGGAATGAGTTGGTCATCCAGAGATAAAATAAGATATTGCAGGTAAAGCACTAAGAATAATGAGTGTTCAACACATGTTAGCCATTGATGTTACATGAACCTGCTGCTAATGTGACTACTGGACTGGTCATGCTTTCCCCTAGACTTGGGACTCTGGGACAAGGTCCTGGACTTTTCTCAAAAGCAGGACCTCTTCCATTTCTACAAAGTCCTAGCATTGCGAATGGGACCAAGATGAAAGTGGGTGTGCCTGTGCTGATAGTGAAGTCCATCAGAAGATGGAGAGTGAGTCAGACCCCAGGCTCCTCTTCCGGCCCAGAATAATGCTAGAAGCCAACCCTCCTTCACCATCCTCCCCTAGACCTGAGCCATGCTGGCTGTCTGGCAGATCTACAGACAGAATTTGATCTACTGAGCAAAGATGTCTAGTTTGTAGAGTCAGATTGCCTCTCAGAACCCCCTGACTTCCCCGACAGGAGTTTCAAGGAGTTTCTGAACAATGAAACGGGCTGGCAAAATCAGGGCAACCCTGCACACTCTGGTCTGCCATCCTGGGGGTTCCATTTCTTGCAGACTCTCCAGATATTTTATCTCTGAGGCCCTTGTGAGTCTCCTCACCTGGTCTCAGATACAGAAGAGAATGGTGTACACTTCAATGCAGGGCTTAAGTACTTACAAGTTCTAGACTGCCTGAGTGTGATTGAGGGCAGCTTATCCTCTTTAAACCTTGATTCCACATTTGAAAAGTTGAGATAATAATTATCAGTACTCACTAAGCACTTACTATGTCCTAAGGATCTGATATACAATATCTTAATTAAACTTCAAGACAAGCCAAAAAGGTATGCATTTTAGAAAACCCTTATTATAAGACTCTGAGGCACAGAGAGATTAAATAACTCAAACTCAGAAAGTCTGACCCCAGAACTCAAACTCTCAACTCTATGTCTGCCTCACTAGGTTATTGTGAAAAACAAATTAACACATGCATAGACACTTTGTACATTTACGTGCTCAATAAACATTAGGTATCATTTTTTTAAATTTTATTTTACTTTAAGTTCTGGGGTACATATGCAGAATGTGTAGGTTTGTTACATAGGTACACACGTGCCATGGTGGTTTGCTGCACCTATCAACCCGTCATCTAGGTTTTAAGCCCTGCATGCATTAGGTATCTGTCCTAATGCTCTCCCTCCCTTGGGCCCCCACACCTCAGCAGGCCCTGGTGTGTGATGTTGCCCCACTTGAGGTATCATTTTTTAAGAGGGAGGAGGAGGGCTGAAGAGATAGTCAAGGTAAGTGGTTCAGCATCAGTATACCCTTTGTCCACATGTAAGAATAGACAGTGGGTCTACTAAGCTAATCTAACACTATTAGACAAATTTAACAAGTGTTTATCGAGCACGTACTCATTGACAAGTGCTATACAAAGAACTTGGGGTCTAGCTCTGAGCAAAACAAGACACCATTTCTACCGTCCTGAAGCTTATGGCCCAGAGAAAAAGATAAAAAATGAACAAATGACTCCACTTGAAAAAAGAGGAATAAATGAACAATTCAAAAAGGAAATTTAAGAAAACTATTCCATTAATAATAGCAATAGAAGAATAAAATATTTGGGAATAAACTTAACTAAGGAAGCAAAATACTTGCAAACTTAAAAATTATAAAGTATTACTAAAAGAAATTAAACACAAAATAAATGGAAAGATATCTCATGTTCATGAATTCAAAGACTTAATATTGTTAAAATAGCAATACTATCCAAGATTATCTACAGACTTAATGCATTTCCTATGGAAATCCCAATGGTGTTTTTTGCAGAAATAGAAAATCCATCCTAATTCATATGAAATCTCAAGGGACCTTGAATAGCCAACACAGTCTTGAAAAGGGACAAATTTGAAGGTCTCACACTTACTGATTTCAAAACTTATTACAAAACTATGGTAATCAAAACAGCATTGTACTGGCAGAAAGACAGACATATATACAAGAGAGCCTAGAAAAAAAACCTCTCATATATATGGTCAAATGATTTTTGATAAGGTTGTCAAGATCATCAATGGGGAAAGGAGAGTCTTTTCAACCATGCTGGAAAAATCGGATATCCACATACAAATGAATGAAGACAGACCTTTACCTAATACCATATACAAAAATTAACTCGAAAATAGATCAAAGACCTAAACATAAGAGCTAAAACTATCAAACTCTTAGAAGAAAATACAGAGAAAAAACTCCTTGACATTGAATTTGGCAATGATTTATTGGATACGACACCAAAAACACAGGCAACAAAAGTAAAAATAATCAAATTAGACTACATCAAAATTTAAAACTGTCCATCAAAGGACACAATCAATAGAGTGAAAAGGAAATCTAAAAAATGGCAGAAAATATTTGCAAATTATCTATCTGATAAGGGATTCATATCCAGAACATATGAAAAACTCCTACAACTCAATAACAACACAACAACCCAATCAATAAATGGGTAAGCTGAACACAGTGGCTCATGCCTGTAATCCCAGTACTTTGAGAGGCCAAGGAAGGCGAATCGCTTGAAGCCAGGAATTCAAGACCAGCCTTGGCAACAAGTAAGACCCTGTCTTTACAAAAAGATTTAAAAATCAGCAGTTTAAAAACTACAGGTATGGTGTGTACCTGTAGTTCGACCTACTTGGGAGGAAGTGGCAGAAGAATCACCCGAGGCCAGGAGTTTGAGGCTGTGGTAAGCCATAATTGTGCCACTGCATTCCAGCCTGGGCAACAGAGTGAGACCTTGTCATTCATTCATAGATAGATAGATAGATAGATAGATAGATAGATAGATAGATAGATAGATAGGCAGGCAAAAGAATGTAATGGACATTTCTCCAAAGAAGATACACAACTGGCCAGCAAGCACACACACAAAATTCTCAATATCACTAATCATTAGGGAAATGCAAATTAAAACCACAATGAGATACCACCTTACACACATAAGCATGGCAACTATTTAAAAAAAACTAACGTAAAAAAAAAAAAAAAAAAAGTATTGGTGATGATGTGGAGAAACTGATAGCTAGAGTAGTCAAATTCATAGATATAAAAAATTAAAAAGTGGTTTTCAGGGCTTGGGGAGTTGTTTCACGTTTTGCAAGATGAAAGGCATTCTGGAGATTGGTTACACAACAATGTGAATGTACTCAACACTACTGAACTGTACATTTAAAAATGATTAAGATGATAAATTGTATGTTATGTGGATTTTACCATAATTTAAAAAGTAAATTTTAAAAAAGAGGGGGTGGATATAATTATAATAATTGCTGCAAAGGATTTACGTCCAAGGTACCTATAAAGAGGATCTGACCTGGATAGTGGTGAGGAAAGCTTCACTTAGCTGACAGCAGAATGAGTAGGAGTTTGCTGGGGGGAAGAAAAGCGGTAGAAAGAACAATATATGCAAAATCCTTGTGAGGTGAGTGATCTTCATGCACATGGGATGCTTTCTTAGGTATCAACTAAGTATAAACCTTTGTTTTCACTTGAGTATTTCTGTTTTTAAAAATGGAGACATAACTTGTCAACATAGATTGCAAAAACCTTAAGTGAACAGATCAGTAAATTTAGTAAAACACCTTGAATCCAGTAACAGTCAAAAAAGGTTCAGTTGTGCTTCCTTTATCCCTTCCTGCCCCTTCCCCTAATGCTTCCCTGGGCTGAGGAGATGTCGGAGGGAACTTTCCATACTGAAGGAGACTAAAGAGATAGCACAACTAACTGTAACCCATGATCTTGACTGAAACCTTGCCCCAGAAAGGAAAAAAGATATTGTTGGTACAGTTAGTGAAATTTGAATAGAGTCTCTGGATTGAGTGGTATTGTTATACTGATGCTAACTTTCTGATTTGGATGTTGTGTTGCGATTATGTAGCATTACTCCTTTTGAAAATGTGCACTGATGCATTTAGCAGCTGATGGAACATCATTGTTGACAACTTACTTTCAAATTATTCAGAAAGAGAATAATGGTAATGGGTGTTTATATTAGATATTTATGCAGGCATACGGAGAGAGGAAGAGAGAACAAATATGTTAAAATATTAACAATTGGGATATCTGCATGAAGGAGATATGGTAGTTCTGTGTATTACTCTTGCAACTTTTCCTAAAGTTTAACATTATTCCAAGATCAATTATTTCTAAAAGATACTGTCTATGATGGCAATGGACTCACAGGTGAGGCAGCAGGTAAGAGAAGTGAGATTAGACATAAAGATAAACATTTTATCTGTCACTGAATTTGAAAAAGCAAAGTGTCAGAGAAAAGAATTAGTGTTCACTTAGCGCTCGCCGGAATGAAGTAAGCTATCCTGCAAATAACCCACTTATGTGGAGAGGATGTGGAGAAATAGGAACACTTTTACACTGTTGGTGGGACTGTAAACTAGTTCAACCATTGTGGAAGTCAGTGTGGCGATTCCTCAGGGATCTAGAACTAGAAATACCATTTGACCCAGCCATCCCATTACTGGGTATATACCCAAAGGAGTATAAATCATGCTGCTATAAAGACACATGCACACGTATGTTTATTGCGGCACTATTCACAATAGCAGAGTTGGAACCAACCCAAATGTCCAACAACAATAGACTGGATTAAGAAAATGTGGCACATATACACCATGGAATACTATGCAGCCATAAAAAATGATGAGTTCGTGTCCTTTGTAGAGACATGGATGAAACTGGAAAACATCATTCTCAGTAAACTATCGCAAGGACAAAAAACCAAACACCGCATGTTCTCACTCATAGGTGGGAATTGAACAATGAGAACTCATGGACACAGGAAGGGGAACATCACACTCCGGGGACTGTTGTGGGGTGGGGGGAGGGGGGAGGGACAGCATTAGGAAATATACCTAATGCTAAATGACAAATTAATGGGTGCAGGAAATCAACATGGCACATGGATACATATGTAACAAACCTGCACATTGTGCACATGTACCCTAAAACCTAAAGTATAAAAAATAAATAAATAAAAAATAAAAATAAAAAAACCCACTTATGGTTATCATAAATTAATAAATAAGCATTCGGATTCAGCATCTGCTTTCATTAGCATAAGTTGGTCATCAGGTCTGGGAACATGGGTTCCTCCTCTGGACAATGACCCAGCCACCAATCTTAAGACACCTTATATCCCAACCCCCTTCCCTAGCACCATCCTTTCCAGCTTTAGAAAATTAAGCACCAAGGAAATTTACCAACAGAAGCATGCCTGTTGACAAGACCTGGGCAGGGCTGTAAATCCAGAGGGTGCTGAAGTGCAGCTGGAACAAACACAGCACACCTCCATGTTTTCAGCCTTCTGCAAAATCACCAAAGGCCCAATTCAAGTTGGGGCACGAAGCACTGGGTGTCCATACACACCTAACAACCAAAAGGCAGAGAAATTAGCTCCTTAGTGTGTGGTACTGTGGGAGACCTACTTAGAGAGCATCTGGGGAAAATGGAGAAACCAATGACACCTAAATGTCTGTCATTCACGTAAGCACTATGCCGGATGCACACACGGCGGCACAGAACAGCTGTGCTGACCAGCACATCGCTGCAACCACTGTTCAGGTTGGATGCCCTTGCATAATTATATCACATAAACAGATTTGTGAAAAACAGATTAGAAACTGTAAGTGCTGTCTTACATATTCTTTGGGGAAATTGCTATAGGGTTAGTGAACTCAACTTTCTGTGTCCCTCAAAAACTCACAAGCTGAGTTGAGAAAAATAATTCAATCGCAAGAATATTTTTATCAGAATAAAAGCCTCAAGGCTTTCTTTTCACAGCAATTTAAAAATTGTCAAATTACTTCTGTCTACAACCAAACTTTTCCAAGTTTCTTTAAGCAAAGATGTAATAAAAGCTAAAAATCAAATCATTGATCAAAAACATCTTTTAGAGGTGGGCGGAATAAAGAGATGGACATTTAGTTAATGGAGTAGTTTAGAAAAAACTAGGCATCACAAACTCTGAGGGGAAAAAAGGGAAGCATTTTTAGAGCTTTTTAAAAAAAATGGGAAAAAAGAAAGTAATCTTGTGATTATTATAAATTTTATTATTATTTTGCTTACCTGAGCCTGACCTCATCACCTCCTTCCTTGTTTCCCAAGTAAAAAAGAAAAATTAAGCTCTTACCCCAAACTTCTTGCCTCTTGGCCCTACATGTTATCCTGGAGCTTCAAAATCTTTGCATCATCCCTTTCTTGCACCCTGTAATCCAGACAGTTTTCAGAGGCGAGATCTGAGTGATCCTCCCCCGTCCTGCAAATTCTGTTTAATGCTCACATTCTGCCTTTCTTCCACCTACTCATGGCTAGCCCTGCCCCAGAGTTCTGCATTCTTGCCATTTTTTCCTCTACATCAGTGCTCCTTCTGTTATCTGCTCCATTACCTTACCTTCTACCTCTTCCTTCACTCAGATTCCCACCTTCCTGCTTTTCTCCATCTCTCCGGGCCCCCACTTCTCTCATTCATTCATTCCCTCCCCCCACTGCAGTGGGTCTAGAACCTCCTTGCTGTCATATCACACAGCCCCCATCTCACCAGACCTTTCTTAATCATGGGATGCTATTCCCAGGCCCCTCATTGAAATGCCCTTTTCCTTGCCTTCCTCAACTTCCCAGTCTCTGCTTGATCTTCTACCTTCCTGTTGGCTCCATTCCTGTCTTTTTCATAAACTCCTTGTTCTGTGACCACATCCATCCCCAACACAGCTATTCCTCAAACCTAAGCGTTGGCCCTCCCTCCTTTTGACTCCACCCTTTACCAGAGTGATCTTAGCCTCCTCCTGCCTCCCAGGGCCAGTTCCCTCCTAGTCACAAAGGCTAGAGGTCTCCATTCCCTCTCTCTTCTTCCTCCCTCTCCCTCTCCTCCCACATGCAAATGATCCCTAAACCATAAGCGCTTCCCAGCCCTGCTCACTGCCTTGATGTAGGCTGTAGGACTTCAGCTATTGTCTTATAGTCTCCAGCCTCTTCAGGCCCCTTCATATGGCCAATACTGTGTTCTTTCCAAAACCAGATCTGATTATGCCTCTTTGGCAACTGGGGATCAGTCATCGGCTTTCTACCCATGCAGCCAGGCTTTTCAGTGTTTCTGGGGAAATTAGAAGATAAACTCGGAGCATTTTCCTCAAGTACATCCTTCAGTACTTTGATTTTGGGTATGGGAGAGGAACTTTTAGTCCTGATCATCACAAATTGTTAAACTTTTTTAGTAAAATCAACCCATGTACTTCAAAGAGAACAAAAGAAGTTCAGGTGATTTTTTTTAACATATAACAGGAAACTGCAAAGACATTTTATGCTTTGAAAAGGCAATTTGGGGTGACGTTCTTAGATCCCTAGGAAGTTAGCATTCCATTTTCTCTGCCATTCTGAGCACTTCACTGGAAAAGTTCAATGAGAATTTTGACCTGTGGATAAAATTACACCTTCAGGCTGATTTCCCATGTCTACCTTTCCAGTCCCATATTCCACTATTGGCTGTCACTTCTAACCATCTCAATTCCTGCACTTTCACTACTCCAATTTTCCTGCCTGGAATGACCTTCCAATATTTTCTTTTCACAAAATCTCACCCTTCAGAATCCAGCTCTGTTGTCACCTCCTCCAGGAAGCCACCCCACATTCTCCTAAGCAAAGTCACTTGCCAGAAGCCTTTTGTCCAATTAGGCCCTTAGCATGGTGTGCTGTGATGACTTCTTCACTGGTTCACCTTCCCCACTAGTCCAGCAGCCCTGACTTACGTAGTGTTTTATCTCCAAAAGTTAGAAGAGTGCTAGTACATAGGTTGTGTATGCTCGAGGTGTGGCTGGAAAAAAAGAAAACAGGCAGTCAACTGATTGCTTCCTAACAGGTACAAGGTCTTGGCCATTGGGAGGGGAAAGAAGGAAAAATCTACATTTTGAAAAAATGAGTCATGATCACAATGGCATTTTGTCACCATAGTACTTCAGTACTCCTTGCTAGCCATGACAGCAGGCACAATCCCCCATACCTTCCACTTCTGACCTACCCTTTTGACATCATAACCTCTCACTCTTTCCCAACACTGCAAGATATGAATGCTACAGTCGGATGAAAGTGCAACCTCAAGGGGTCCTTCTGTATTAAAAGTCCAGCCACCTTCCCTCCTCTCTGACTCCTTCCTGACCTTGAGGTTCAACTCAAATTCCACCTTCTCAGGGAAACCTTTCCTGGCTACTTTAACCTTCATAATTTGTTTTTCCTCTCAACATCTACAATACTTAAGTTCTTATTAGAATTTAATTATACATATTTTGAATTTTACATTTATTGGCTACCTTTATTACAGAAGTAATATATTTATATTAGAGAAAAAATTTTTAAAAAGCAAAAGTAAAATCACTTATAGGCTCTTTATTTCAAGAGGACCACTTGAACACTGTGCATATAGCCCTCCAGATTTTTCCTACGCATGCACTGGCGATTTTTTTTCACAAATAGGATTCTACTGTAAATACTGTTATACAAATTATTTTTAAACTATACTAATAAAATATTAATATACCAATATACATAAATTTTCATCACTAATTTTATTATTATTATTATTATTTTTGGTAGAGATGAGGTTTCACTATGTTGTCCAAGCTAGTCTCAAACTCCTGAGCTCAAGAAATTTGCCTGCTTCAGCCTCCCAAAGTGCTGGGATTACAGGCATGAGCCACCGTGCCCAGCCACCAATATTATTTTTGATGGATCCATGATATTCATATTTTATATATGAACCACCATTTATTTAGCCAATCATTTCCCATAAGGCATTTGGATTTTTCCATCTTCTTTTTGCTATCATACAAAAAGGATCTGTACATTCTTAATTTTTTCATTAGTATAAATTCTAACACACGATTTCCATATAATTTTAAATATTATTAATATATAAAAGTAATAAAAGCAATCAAATACAAAATTACTACACTGTTCAAATGTTTCATGTATATTAGTTTTTACTCCTTATGTAGATTTAAGTTCCTTAGGGATAGAGTCCAATGTTTCTTAATTTTTCACCTCAACATGTAACAGATGCTCAGTAGTATATGTTGAAAAATTAGTTTATTTCATATATCATATTTTACCAGTTTATTTCATATAAGCTTTTAGATAATAGTGGCATCAATTCTTTACTATAGAAGAAGATCACTATAGATAGTAATATAAGAACATCAGTTTCTTTCAGGGACTGAGGCAATCTTTGAGGAGATGAAGATGGGACAAATAAGAGATATATAGTTCGAAGGAAAAAGGCTGCTGGCCAAATTTAACAATAGCTAGAAGCAAAATTTTTCTTTTCCAGTTTGGATTACCCTGATCATTTTTCAAAACTTGTGTGAGATTTTGTATAATGAGAAATCTCTTCTTGGCAGTGGTGTGTCCAGAAAGCCCCCAGGAGTGGGCCCCCAAGGTCCTCTGTGCTGTCCAGCAATTCTGCAACATCTCTGGCACTGGTTCACATCTTTTCTCTATCCCCTAAATCTATCCTTCCCTCCTCCACTATCAGTAGACGGTCTGTCTTCTTACTCCACTAAGAAAACAGAATTCTTCAGACTCCACTAAGAAAACAGAATTCTTCCCATACTTCCTACCATGAGATTCCAGCCTCCCTGCACTTCCCCACCTGTGCTGCCCTTCTGTTGGTTGGGATGAACTGGCCCCTTTCTCTCTCTGGCTGCTGCTTCTCAGCTTCCTTGGGGGGGATCTTCTTTTCTTCATCTTGCTGACCTCTAAATGTCAGAGTGCCCCAGGTCTTAAACCTTAGACTTCTTTTCTTTGCTCCTCTTCTCCACCCATGTTTCCAGTTGCTGTGTTGATGACACACAGATTTCTATCTCTAGTCTGGACTTCTCCCCCTAAATTCTAGATTCCCATGTCTGATTACCTGCTCACCTTTTCCACTTAGATGTCTGATAGACATCTGAAATGTACTGTATCCAAAACCAAATGTTTCAGCATTTCCCCCATATCTGCTCCTCCTGGATAAATGAACTCTCCATTAATAAGATGTTCAGTCCAAAATTCAGAATTTCCTTTGACTCTTTTCTCATACCCTACAATGGAATCATCAACAAATCTTGTCCAGTTTATGCTGAAAATATATCTGGATTCCATTTATGGCTGTCATTCTAACATTCTATTAATAGTTTAAGTCACCATCACCTCTCTATTGACTTATCTCAATAGCCTCCTACTTGGTCTCTCTGCTTCCATTCCTGTACTTCCCGTGACCCAGCAGAGTGATACTTTAGGAGTCTAGGCCAGGACATGTTCCTTGTCTGCAGAAACCCCTATAGCATCCCACTCCATTCACTTTTGTCAGGTTTCACTGGACGTTAACTTTGCCCTGCCATGCCTTATTCAAGGTACCACATTTGAAATTCTGTCTACTGTTCTGCCTAAGAAAAAAAGACAATATTTTCTCAACATCATCAAATCCTGTACAGGGTGCTGGAGAGCAAGAAAATCAAAGGCTCAAGAACTGCCCATGTCTTTAGTCTGTCTTCCTTTCCTCATCTGTTTCCTGTATATTTTAATTTTTCCTGTTTTATTTTCTACAATCAAGATTTCTATTATAGAAATAAAGTTTATTTGTTTCAATGCCACCATCCAGATTTATTGTCCTGGGAAATATCATGCTTAGAAATGTATCACAGACAAAGCCCATGCTCTGGATCAACACACACGTGTAATTATGTAGGAAAAAAACGTGTATCAGGAAAGGTTGAATGCTCCAGGCATGAGAAATAAATTGACCTCCACTCAACTTACTGCCATGATTATACAGAGGGAAGGACCTGCATCTGTTTCACATCGTAAACGCCTAAAGTGCCAGAGCAGCACAAGCCCAGGAGTGGCCATGCAAACTCATGATGGAGGTGCTAAGGCTGTCCACAGCCCAACCTCTGCAGCCGTACTGTTAAATGAGTGTCTAGTACTTGACTTACCATTTTAATTTCACACAATTCTGAATATATTTTTCAGGTTTGAATTCAAATAACCCACTCCTAACTACCAAAAATAAAGGAGAAAAATGAACTCACTACCAGACTTCAAAGCTTATCCAAAGCAAAGATTTCGTCTTACAGCCACAGAGGTGCATGATTGCAGAGCTGGATGTAACCTGAGAGGCTAACTACTCCTAATTCAGCCTCCTTGAATGACTGGATGATGCAACCTATCACAGGTGTATTAGGTTTTTTCATCTCTATTTAATGTCCCACCTCATGCTTGAAAATCTCAAAGTCAAAAAGCTCCAGTCTGAGTCTTTAGGCAAGCAGACTAACTGAAATGATCTGTTAGCCTTTGTTGTATCCATCTGACAAGATCAGCTTGTAGAATCCAGAATGGAGGTGGGAGATCAGCTGGCAGCCTCATTTCCCTCCTCAACCACCCTGACGCTGATGTGCCCAATTCCACTCACAGCTGGGCAGCCACGGCTTGCTTGAAAATAAATGAATCTACACCACTCTCATAGGGATGCTCTCAAGCATCCCTTGTTGTGAGAAAAACATTTATCGCTATTAAAATGCATAAAATTATCTCACCAACACATACTTACAAGAATGAGGAATGCGAAACAGAACCATCCATAAGACTATAAGAAACCAGGAATTAGTACTCTGTCCTTGCCAGGGGTCAGGCAGGGACCTCAGAAGCAGGGTGTTTTGTCCTAGGGGGCACCAGACCAGAGGTCAGGAGACTGAGGGCTACTCCTAGCTCTAGGACTTTTCCTTATCTGAAGGCCGGGTAGGTTAGCAGAGAAAATCTCACAGTCCAGTGCCAGACCTCCACGCAGGGACTCTGCAGTGCTGTTAGAAAAATTAGCTCAGCACCTTCAGCTTGCTTTCAGCCATCACTTAGCTTTCCACACAGACATTCCAAATGGGGCCTTTCAAAACTCTGCCCTCAAATGAAGGTCTTTCAGAGCAACACTTCAGATGATATCACAAGACTCCCAGGGCGACGCTTCACTGCTTCCTCAGCATATGCCAGTGCCCGTTTTACAGGGGGATTTATGATTCTTCTCTCAGTAGAGCGAGCCAAAGTTTTATAATATTCATTAAAAATCAGCACCACATGTAATAATATGGAATACTGCCTGTACACAAGAGGGCCAAGTTATAGGTGTTTAGGGAAACGTGGCAGAATTTTCTGGCCTTGGCAAGAGGTAAAGTTGCAGGCACCAGCACAACACTAACACAACCTTATTTTATTGCAAATGTACGTTCAGCCTAAAACCTAATTACCTTCTGTAAAATCCTAACCACCACCAAACTTTCTTCTGACAGGGCACTCACACGACGTCCTTTAAGGGCAGCAACAACACCCTAAGAGCCGCAGAAAGGAAAAGCAGGGGAGAGTGGCTGGAAGGCAGTAGGAGCTGGGACTGAAGCCCGGGAGGTTGACTTTTAATGTTCTCCTGAAACTGACCGTGCTCTTTCCAAAAACACTGGCTTGGAGGCTTAAAGGTTCGCTCAGTGGGGCAGGCGGAGGGCCTCCTGAAAAGGATTCCGAAGTCAACATTCAAAAGGCTGCTTTTACTCGCCCGGTCCCCACCCAAAAGGGAGTCCGGTCAGCTTTGTGGGGGCCAGTGGAGCATCTTTTCTTGCCCCTCCGGGAAAACGCTAGCTAATCCTGGGATCCCTGGTCTCGACGTCTGTTCTCCTTGCCCAGGTGCAGCACCTAGGGCTCTGGACCCCTCCCCACGTGCCACACCAGCCCTCACCACTACTCTCACCCTGCTGTGCCCCCAACCCTCGTCTTTCGTGGCCGGGAAGGCCAGGCCGAGCGGGGCGGTCAGCCGGGCCGGGAGTAGGGGGCTCTCCGGGCCGCGCGGCCGCACAAAGCGGGGAGATCGGCGGCTGCGGCGGCGTGAGGCGCGCCCCCTCCCGCGAGCCGGCGGAGCGCGCGCGCCCGCCCCCCGCCCCAGCCCCAGCCCCCGGAGCGCCATTCGCGGAGCGGCTTACGCTAGTCGCCGGGCGTACCGCGCCCCAGCGGCCGGGGAGGTGCGCTGCCCGGCTCCCGTAAAGTTATTGTGAATGGGGAGCGGGTGACGTCAGCGCCGAATGTCAACAATGTAGCGATTGAGAGTGTGGGCGTTCCGGAGAGAGCGCGAGCCGCGCGGCGCGGAGCAAACAGCGCCGAGCCGCCGCCGCCTCAGCAGCAGCAGCAGCAGCAGCGGCCGTGCACGCCCGGGCTGCGGTCGCACAGCGCTAACGTGAGCGGCCGCCGCCCTCGCCACCCCGCCTGCCCACTCCCGCCGCCGCCCCGCTCTCGCTTTCCCCCCGGCCTCCCCTCGCCCCTTCCCCTCCCCCTTCCCGGCGCACTCGGGGGGCTGGGAACGAGCTGCCATGTGATGCGCGTCCCCTCCGCGAGCTTTCGGTGACCCCCGAACTGCCCACCTCGCCGGCTGCCGGGAGGGGGCTGCGAGCCGGGAAGACGCGGGGAAGAGGAGGCGGAAAAGGACGCAAAGTTCTCCGGCGAGGTGAGTCCCAGTCCCCGGGCCCCGCCGCCGGGCGGGGTGGCGGGGCAAGTTTGCGGGGGGAGCGGGCGCGCGGGGCGGGCGGGGAGGCGTGAGGAAACGGCGCGGGAAGGGAGCCCCGGCCGCCGGGCGCGCGGCCGCCCTCCCCGCGCCCTGCCCGCTTTTATGGCATTTTCTAGGAACGGGAAGGGGGTGGGAGCCGAGCCGGCGGCGGCGCCGCGCCGAATATGCGCTCTCCCGCCCGGCTGTTTACGGCGGCCGAGGCGCATTGTATTTTGCTGGCGTCGAAGGGTGTTTTGGAACAGCAGGGGGAGGAGGAGCAGAGGGTAATAAGTCAGGCATGGGGAGGGCGGGCTGCAGGGAGGCGCGCGTCCGCGCGAGCCGCAGCAGCTGTCAGACCCGCGGCCCTGCCTCCGGCCCGGCGAGGCCCGGGTGCCCCGGCCCCCAGCCTGCGATCCCCGCACCAGGCTGGGCGGCCTCCACCTTAACCCCCGGCGTGCGCGCCCCGGGCTGCTCCGCGAGGACCTTGGCCGCGGCGCCTTTTTGCGCTCAGCTGTCAGCCGCCGCCGGGTGGCCCGGACCACCGCGACCGGCGGGGAATCAAAGCCCAAGTTTAGGGTCGCAGGAAGAGGCGAGCTGGGGGCCTTGCGGCGCAGACCTGGGTCGAATCTCTCCTAGCGAAAGATCGGGTTGTCGGAAAGCGTCCCGCGTAGCTAAGACCTAAGGGCGCCAGGCTTCTGAGAGGGAAACCTTGCACCCCCTCTCCCACAGATCCTGCATGAAGTCAAAGTGCAACACACACACACACACCCCCTACACTCCAGTCTCCAAGCCCCAGAAGCTTCACCCAGGAGACTGGTTTATGAAGGGGACACTGCCCTCCCCGTCCCGGCGTCGAGGCGCTCCGTGGCCTCGCTGTGCTTCGCTCACCCGGCGGGTGTTCAGGAGCCCGTCGCCGCTGGAGACGGCGGCGGGCGGCGCTCACGGGCTACCCCAGGTGCCCACGAGGGGAGAGACTAGAGCGAGCATCTCGGCGACCTCGGTCTGGCCGAGCATTTGCAGGAACTTGGACCGCGAGGGGAAGCAGGCAGGGCCGGGAGTGAGTGTGTGAAGGGGCGGCACACTCCTGGCTTCTGGGGTCGCGGGCGCGTGGGGCATCCCCAGCACTCTCCCGCGCGTAGGCGAGTTTGGCAACTTGAGGGAAGTTCCGGCGCGATCGCTGCGGGGGTGGTTTGTTGGTGGCCCGAGGAGGCGCGCCTCGCAGCCTGCCCGCCCGGTCACCGCCGTCGCCGTGACCCGTGGCCGCCAGGAAACGAGAGGGACCGGGGCGCCCCACCCGCGAGACGGACCCGCAGCCTCCCGGCGGGCCCGCGGGCGGCGAGACGCGGCGTTCCTGGTTTTCACCTTCGCTGTCTAGTGCCGCAGTCTCTCTCTCTCTGTAAATTTCATCTGTTGAGTGTATTTAACTAAAAAGGGTAATTACTTTAGATAAAAATCCTTTCCTGCCTAGTGGGAACCTTGGCTGAGATGATGCCTAATGAGATATTTTGCTTTTGTCTGTTTAGAGTAAAATTAGAGATGTTAACGCTGATAACGGTTTTCTCAGATCATTAAAATGTAACATGTAGGAAAGGCATGTCGAGCTGCAAAGGCTCGGGCTGACATGAAAGAAGCTGAGCGTGAAAGGCTGCCCCTCCTTTGGCGGAGAGGGCTATTTCGGTAAGGCAGCGGGCGTCTTGCTTAAAATGTGAGATCGCCCCACCCTGGTTCTCCGGCACCTCCCGAGTAAACGGCGTTTTTCATTCTTGCAGGTAATAATAAACGTGAGTCAAAATGACATCTTGTTAGAATTAGTCTTTAGTCTGTAAGAGAGATTGCCAAATTACAGTGTTGCGTTCAAACTGCTCCACTGAAAGGTCTGTCAGCATTTCCATTATAAATTCAGTTTTTCTGGAGTTTATAATTTCACCACAAAACTTTGAGTGGCTGAAATGCTTTCCCTTTTAGTGTTCTGGTTTTTAAAAGAAATTTATTGGTTGCCCATTTCCAGCGTCTTTTTTACTCTTGAAACATGAATATCATTGAAATAGAGCAAAGTCCCAGAAATGGAACACACAACCATGGAATAAAGTATTTTTGTTAGAACATAACTTTATTGGTGCAGAGCCGTATTTTCGTTTTGCATTGCGGGAGGCTTCAGGTTTGCCATTTGGTAATCATGAATGTGTTGAGTAAATTCTTCTGCTGTCTATTCTGCAGGTGGACTGAAATGTCAGTTGGTAGTGTTTGCCAGGATTACATGGAGACACACACTCCTCAGTTAAGTGTGTGTCTGAACTCATAGCTAAATTGTGAACACTCCTGTTAGTTACTTTTTTGGTTCTTTGTATGTTGCATGTCAGGATCTGCTATGAAGAAGAAGGGGTGAGGTGAAAGGGAGGGAGGGGATCAGGAATCACTTTCTGTATTACCAGTGCCTGGGAGAAAGCCATTTATTCATTTCCTATTGAATTATGCCCTTTGACTTAGTATATTCAGGCAATTCTTTTCCAGTAGCTCACCTCTGGCTGCTGTGTAAGGGGCTTAATTATTTGCAAACTGCCTTGAAATCCCTGGATGAAAGGCACTGAATAAGTGCACAGTATTGTTATTCAGATATGGAATTTAATGATCCATTACAGTTCATCAGGAAAATGCACTTTGCAGTGATGGTAGGAAATGTTTCCACCTGATAGAGGGTAATAATAACTGCTTAAAAGTAGATTCAGATTACAGATGAGACAATTAACTCTAGCCATGTGCTCTTCAATTTGTTGCAATTCATTTTGTGATCAAAGTGAGTCACAGAGAGCCAGATGGTCAGGTTCATGTTCAGATCTCTCCTAGGCCAGCCCTTCACTTCTGGGCCCACTGTCTGCACAGCCGACAGGACTTAGTTATTCATTAGCGCTTGTGAGCTGTTTCTCAGAATTCGTAATCGAGGCTCCTGTGATGCCAACAAAAGGGCTCAAGCCAATCTGTATTGTTGAGAGCAGTTTAATTTTTCTTGGATTAACTTTCAGTGTCTCTGGTGTGGATCCAGTCTTAACAAAAAGGAAAGAGACCCTAGTGGCTCTCTATCTCTGCTGTGCCTGGCCCCTCTACTCTAGTTTTTGAACCTCAGATTTCAGGGGTGTGACATCTAGCTTATTGTAAATGCAGGCTTGATTGTTAATGAATGAGAGAATACTTAGATAAATAAATATCTTTCTGTGCGTCCAGGGGGTGAGAGCCAGGACTAGCTTCATGGGCATGAGACCTGTGCAGTTACATAGGCCCCCTTCCCCTTCCCTGCTCAGAAGGACCTCATATTTGGTATAAGGTTCTGCTGTCTTCTTCGGAAATTCTTAATAATTTTTGAACAAAGGGCCCCTCGTTTTCATTTTTCACTGAGCCCCACAAATTATGTACCTACCTGGTTCTGGTGAGGAGCAGGGCATAGTGTGGAGTGGCAGGCTGCCCCTACTCAACTCATTGTAGACTCTTGGTAGGGAAGAGTTGGTAGGACTACTGGCTTTGTGTTGCCACATCATTTGATTTTTCCAGGGGAAGCTGGATATTGGATATTTATGTGGAATTCCCTGATTTTTAAATATTGGCTCAAATCTTTAAAAAATTTTTGGATGAAAGCATATGTAAGAGCTAGAGTCGGCCTGGGGGCTGCTTGTCTCCCACCACTGAACAGACTGAAACATCTTTTTTTGTTTAATATCTTTGTATGTCTCTGTTTTCTAAAGGCCTGGCATATAGTGGATGATTTGTGAGTATGCACCCAATGAATGGTTACAACTATCTAGAAAATAGAAAGATGCCAAAAAAAACAAAACTTCAAATCAACACTGAGTCCCACTCAGGAATTGATCAGCTTCCTTTTTAACAGAGAATTCGACATGAAAGGCCGAATAACTTAATACCATGAGTACAATGTGATTCCTTGCAGGTGAATAATCCATTACTTTTGAACCACCTGCCCTCTATTTAGTTGTTATTGACCAGATAGGGTAACTTGGCTGGGTAATGCCTGAGGACCTCCATGGGAGTTTGACATTTGAGAACACTCACCAAAATAATAGTTTTGATTTACTGAATCTGCACCATGTGCCAGACCCCGTGCTGACTACCTTACCTGAATGCACTTCATTGATTCCTCAAAGCAACCCTTTGAAGTAGGTGTCGTGCCTGCCCATTCTGCAGAGTTGGAAGAACTAACCTCATGTTGGAATGAACTTAATCTGAATATAGTGCACGTTTTCTTGAATGTCTAAAGGTTATTTCCCCATTCAGGACACTCCAGTCCTGAATCAATGACTGGGCATGGTGTAGGACTGTGGCATACAGAGAACATGGTCCCTGCCCTCACATACACAGAACGGAGAACAATATAAAATATAATGTATTTGTCAATACGTTATATTGACAAATGTAATGCTGTGCATCTGCCTCCCTGTTTTTCTCCTTTCCCTATCTGGATGTTGAAGAAGCTTCAGCGACATATGACCCTGTCAGAGGTACTCACAGTTCAGAAGTCAGCGCTGGTTGCAAAAATTGGAATTTCTTTGGAAAAGAAGACAAGCTTTTGGTAGAGCTGGGGCCACATGTGGGAACGCAGCACCAAGGCCTTGGGAATGATGGAAAATCGCTTCTGTATTGTTAATGGCAATATATGACCTCTGCTGTCCTCCTATCTTTAAATTTTATGTAAATATTTACAAACTGTTCAAGTCCAAACTGAAACCTGCTATGAACTAAACATTTTGTAAACTGAGGAAGATTTCCCAAAATACAACTCACCTTTCACCTTTTTTTTTTGTTTGTGATGACATTTAATTTTAAAAAAAGAAAGTAGTTCCTTTTTTTTTTTTTTTTTGTCAGTTCAGGGTCTTTTAATTTTTTCCCTTTACTTTTTTCTTTTTTGTTAATTTCAAATGTCAATCTAAAACTGAAAATTTTACTATCAGCATGCTACTCAGCTTCCGTAAGGCTGGAAGTATCCTGCGAATCTTACCACTATGTCTTTTCCAAGGGCCATTTCATTTCTAAAGAATGTATAAATTGAACCTCATCCTGCTAGTGACACTACTTCAAAATTCAGGCAGGAATTTTGCCATTTGTTTTTCCTTGAGCTATTTTTTTTCCAAAATAATAAATCTTCCCAATCCAAAAGCATTTCACATCCTCCTTCATTCTAGTCATTGGAATTACAGCCAAAATGCCTCTCAGTCTTCCCCAGTGACTTCATAATCACCGTTTCTTCAGCATATTCCCTGGTTGACTTCTCTTTTGTTCCTTAGCCTCATAATGAATTGCCCTTTGGTTCTGAGATGTGTCATTTTCCTCCCTGACCTTTTCGTTCTTTTCCTGAAGGCTGTAGGACATGCTGCTGCTGATGTGATGAGAGCCGGCGCTTGGTTGCTAGGTCCCTCCTGTCCTTGTGTCAGCTTTCATTGGCTCCTTTCCTAAGCATTTAAATCCTCCACTTTCCAGTCCTCCCATACATCTCATTATTCTCTTCATGTGTGCCTGAGCCTGTAGCTGGCATGTAGACAAAGTCCCAGTTAGTTACAGAAGAAAGCTTTTCGAGTTTCCAAGTCTTCCATCACTCTAGTCTTGGGCCATCTTCTATTCTGTCTCTCGTGTCACTTTCTGCAGATACTTCAGGAATTTCCTCAAGACTTTCCAGGAGTCTAACCCAAAGACAGCTTAGACCTTCACTTTGGATTTTAAAGTTGGGAGATCCCAATGTGGTGATTTCCATTCCACAAGTAGGAAACAAAGTGAATGTACATGCTCAACATCTTTCCTTAGTATTTCAGTATCCATAGATTTTTGGCAATTTTTCTTTTTTTCCTATCCTGTATTCTTCTAAGCAACAGAAGCTTGTGGATAGTACAAAATGGGCCAAGTGTCCAGAAATACTTCCTTAGAGGCAGATGCCTCATTCGTTCATTAAACAAATATATACTGAGTATCTCTTAAGTGGCAGGCATAGTGTTAAGTGACCACAGTGCTAGTGGGAAGCAAACCCAGTCCTGGCCCCTGGTCTCATGAAGCACGTCATCTGGTAGGAAGAATGGCACTGATCAGTTAGTAACAGATAACCCACTGCTCGTGAAGGAAAGGTGTTTCGTACACCAGAGTGTCTAATGGGGAGATTTAACCTGATCGGGAGGTTGGGGAAGCCCTCCCTGAGGAATTGTGGAGTGACCTTCCATCAGGGACGGTCCGAAACTTGAGATTCACTTTTTCCTCCAGCTTCCTAATCCTATTAATTCACTACTATCTTTGGCCTTTTGGAGTATTGCATAAGCCATGCTGGAACCTCTGGGGCCATTTTGGCAAATAATAGTTCCTGTATACAGAGTCCAGAATTGATTTATTTACCTGGGTCTTTAGAACCTGATAAAAACAGAAGTTAACTGCCAAGAGTACTGTTCATTTCCATACTTGGAAAAAATACAAGTTAACATTCTTATTTTGAACATATTTAGAGTGGTTTTGACAATATTTGAATGATCAGAAGCTACAAAGATATTCTCTCCCAGTCAGCTGATGTGTGTAGGGCCTTTGGTGAAAAAGTGAGTCTAAAGTCTGTCTGAAGTCCCTGGCTACTCCAGAGCAGAGGGTCTCCATCCTCTGTGGCCCAAAGAAGATTATTCCAGGCTTGTCCAACCCATGGCCTGCAGGCATCTTGCGTGTTGAATGTGGACCAACACAAAGGTTTTTTGTTTGTTTGTTTTTGTTTTTTGTTTTTTGCTATTTTTCTTGTTTTAGCTCATCGTGTATCATTAGTGTTTAGTGTATTTTATGTGTGGCCCAAGACAGTTCTTCTTCCAGTGCGTCCCAGGGAAGCCAAAAGATTGGACATGTCTTATTTAGACCATTCTTAGATGCAAAATTAAGGAATTTTGGCAGCATCTATTTAAAATAAATTGATTATACTTCATGCTAACACCCCTATTTTCTTTTTCTTTGATGATGATTAACTTGTATTGAGAGCTTCCTCTGTGTGCTGCTCACATTAACTCATGTAATCCTCAGAACAACCCAGGGCTAGGTTTGATCACTAGAAGCCGCAGCGTAGGTGTCACTCAGCTAATGAATGGTAGAACTGGAATTGGACACTAGCTGTCTGATGCTTGGGCCTGTTCTCTTACCATGTTATGGCTCTCCCTTTTCCTTTTCTTCTTCATTTGAAGTTGGAACTCTCTTTAGCAGTTCCCAGAAGTAGAAATAAAGGTCATCTCACTCTAGAATACTGGATGTTTTATTGACATCTATCGTAAAGTTGAAAAATAATTTCTCAGTAAATCTGAGTGAATATATCTCCTGTCTTTCACATGGCCTGCTTTCTAATAATTGCATTCCTTAGGTTTTAGTGTCCATTTAGGGATCGGAAAGTAAAAGTGATGCATATAAAGGCAAAAGAAGTACTAGGCATATAACTGAAATACCATGGCTCTGTCTCCAGGGTTTACTTGTAACTCACACTCCTACCCTCTTGTTAGGTGGAGGGAATTTGTTTTTTGCCTTTTTTTTTTTTTTGGTGGGTAGGAAAAGGTAAAAAACTATACCTGTAAGAGGTAGAGTATTCTACCAAGGAGGAAGAATTTCATTCAGAACTAATTCCATCAGAACTCCTAATTAGAAATATTAGCTACCAGTAACAGATAAAAGTAGGTAACCTTTGTTCTCATTCTGGTCAATTTCAGGAAGAGATTATCTTGCCAGATTAGCATGTTGCAACTCTCAACTGGAGATTTGAATGGTTTTAAAGGACTCAGGCAGTTGGCATGGCAGTAACCTTCAATTACCTCGGGTTTGCAGGGTCACTATTTAGAATGCTGACTCAGCTCTGCCTGGGCCAGACACCAAAGTTGTCATCTTTAGTCAAGAAGCATCATTCTCAGGAGCCACTTGAAACATTAAGCACACATTTGAAGCTCAATTTGGGAAATGATCAAGTGTATGAATGTACAGTACTGTGCTTATTTTTCAGCATTTAGTTCAAATTTTGGAGAAAGCTAAATGGGAGATGCTTAGTGTGTCAGTGTTGGAGGTTTTAAGTGATTTAAAAAATCAAGCAGATGAGTGCATAAAGATTTCTATGCAAACAATGATGAGCTTAAATTAAAGCTGCTGATTTAGTGTGAGAATTACTTGCATTGATTTGTAGAATATCTATATGGGTTCAAGATTCCATATTATGCAAATGAATAAGCCCTGAAGAGTCAAACTGAAAAAAGAAATGAAATTAACTATGAAAGATATTATTACCCATTCAGCAAGAGGAAAATGTAGACAGAGTTAACCCTTCCTTTTCATACATTTTCTTGGGAAGATAAGTGCCAGGGATGACGGTCCATGTCCCAGATGTAAAGAAGCTAGGCACAGTTTGCAGCCAGTTCCCCCATCCTCCTTCTGTCCTCACTTTTTTGTTTCATGCTCTCTTACCTTTGGCCACCCAGTCCCCTCAACTAGTCCTTGTCCTTCCCTTCCAAAACCAATCTCAGAGAAAGATTTTATGAACACAGTTTTACTAATATAAAGTAACTGAGCATACTTGATGCGTTACTTTTCTGAAGCATCAACATATTAATAGGAGACAAAGCCAAAGAAGTAAAACCCTAAGGATAAAAACAATAGAATTTCGCACACTGGTAACCTGGTGATAGGAGACCATTTCTGAATGAAGAGAGGGCTCGCGATAAATAAACACAACCCTAGGCAGAGAATATAGGCAAATGGATTACAGGATATAAATCAAAGTGGTATTTAAATATAAAGAGAAGATTATTTTTAATAATACATTTGTCAGTGAGCATTTCCTGCCTCTTGCCATACATTGGAGTTGATCACGTAAACCTCTATAGCAAGATGGTATGTTATTTAACATTTAAATGAAGCTTCAGGGGAAAGCCATTTGGTTTATGATTAGGGATTTTTGGTATTCAGTAGCAGTGAACCTGAAATTCTATATTATCTTTGAATGTTGAATTTTAGAAGAAAAAAAAAAAGCAGCAGATCCAACTTCACTTACCTCTCCACCCCAGTTGCATTGATAAAAATCGAATTGATAAATTTATTTCAAAATTGGTGTGTCCCAATTTGACATACCACAAGCATAGTGGTGTCAGCATGGTGGTGACATCTGGACATTAGGAGAGTTGGTTGATTAATGAAACTATACTTATTTTAGATAAGTTGTTGCCAGGTAAATACCGGGCTGTAGAGTCAATGCCCTTCAGTCCCACCTCTCCCCCACCATACCCTCCTCCAGCAACCATGCTATGTTGAGTTGATGGCTCCATCTAGTGCCAGTCTGTGGAACTGTCTTGCAGGACTCCACTGCTGCCTCCGGAGCTGGGTATAAAGAGTCCTCTTTCTCTGGGAACACACTGTCTAGTGGGGAACTGCCCTCTAGTTCCTACCTCTCCTTTGTTTTTGCAGTTTAGTTATACCTCCGTGTCTTTCTTTATCCCAGACTTAATTTCTTTGTTTCCCTCTCTCTAGTACCCCCCTCTTTGTACTTGTTTCTCCTCCTTTTTTGTTTTCCAACTCTCAATTTTTTTTGGAGAACAAAACAGTACTTACAACCGGTAAGTATAAAGACTTTTTTTTCTAACAATACTTTATGCCAAAGTAAGAGAATTCTGTGCATTTTAAATGAAACTAACAATTGAAACCATGTTAGAGAACCAGAATGACCCTGAAGTTGAAGTCCGAAAGTGTCACTTAGAAGACTGTGTCCCTTCATCCTCCTGTAATTAGACATTTCCTCAGACAGTTAATCAAGAGTGTTTTCTTTTAAATGGTTTTGGAACTATCATTGTAGTATCATTTTCTTTTTAGATTATAAATTTAACCTCTCATATTTTAAGTCAAGACATTTTCACGGACTATCAAGGAATCCTAGCTCATTGGCCTGGCCCTGTTTCTATGGGAAAATGTATTCTGAGTTCCAGACAACCAGCGTTCCTGCAGATTTGTAGGTCCCGTATAAAATGAGAGAACGGAGATGAATGAGAGGCATTGTCAGACAAAGCCTGGCACATGAGATCTGAATTAGCGTACAGGTTTTAAGTCTCCCACATTAAACAGTACATTTTAAATTTCCACTTATGTTAAGCATCTTGATATTGTGGGTTTGAAAGTAAGTCCCTTCTGAAAAACAGGAACTGTGCTTGTCTGTTACCAGTTCTTGTGGTCGATATGGTAACTATTTTGATTTTTCAGAAGGGAGGAAAAGCAGTTAAATCTAGTTAAAATTAAAACCAGTTAAAATTAACTGGCTCGTGAGATTTCAGTGCAGCTGTTCCACACATAGCAACACTGAGAGTGAGTTGTTTATTACCATGATTAATTATTATTAGTTGTTACTTCTTTTTGAGCAGTGGCATAGATTATTTATATTTTTGGTCTAACCTTGGAAAATAGAAACTGCAAGCGTCGAGAGGTTCCCGTTTGCTAATTTGCATGTACCCTGTTTTTGTTTTTGCCAGGTAGGTGTGTGCACCTCAAGTACACGAGAGTAATTTAGCATGTCAGCACTTTCCTACCAGCAGTGCTTGCTGACTCATGCAGCTGTTGTAGCACTCAGCTGGCCGCACTGTAAACTGCCCATAGTACCAGCACCGCCCTTGGAGAGCTCCGGGCTGCTGGGTTGGTTAGCTACTGGGAGGCTATTTTCAGATCTGTGGTCACTGCTGAGCTGGGTCCCCTTCTCCTGCCAGCAGCCAACACAGCCTTCTAGTTGCAGGGGAGAAAATTGGACAAATTTCTACCTTTGTAGGGACTGCATAAAGATTCATAGCATTTCTGGATATGCCTCAGGAAAACTTTTTTTTTTTTTTTTTTTTGCTTCACTTTATTTTTCTGGGAATATTTAAGGGGAGAGGCAAAAGGGGCTGATAATAAATGAAAAGGGAATGTGCTGTTATTTCCTACTTAAGACCGGAAGGAGTTTTCATAAACCTTTAACTTAGGCTTTCTTGGCGTAACTGAAACCTGACCCACTTCTCCCTCAGTGCAAAGCAGTGTGTCCTGAGTAGGGAATCAGGGGCGAGAGTGCAAGTGACTAGCCTGACATTGTTTTATGTGGCTCAAGTCCCTAAGTGATGACAGCTTTTGTTTATATCCGTTCCCTATTATTGAGGTTAAAAAACAAAACAAAACAAAAAACTTGACCTCAGGTCATTTTAAAGCTAGCATGTATTTTCAGAGATGGTTTCACTGTTTGTTTTCAGAGTTCAGTTTTGCTTATTTTCATCGGAAAGTGTGAAATGTTGCTTTTTTGAGGCTTCTAAATAAACTTCCTTTTGTAGATACAAGTTGATCCAATCATTGTAAACTGTCTTGAAAAGGATGATTAAAGTAAGATCAGCTGGGGAAGGGAAAGCTTTGCACACCCTTGAGGAGTTTGCCTCCTTTTTCTTAAGTTTCAATAAGCATTCTGAAGCAGCTTTGACCAGTAATAAAGAAAAGCCACAGTGACTGTGTGTAACATGATGTTGATGGAAGTTCTTGGTTTCCGCCGATACGAATGACTCATCAGTATCAATAGAATTGTGACTTCTAATAATAACACAGTGCAAGACCTTCAAAACATGTGGTTTTAGCCCTTGCTCTTAGTGAAAGGTTGGAAAATATTAGTTTGAGCTTTTTTTTTTAATCTCTTAATTTTGCCCAAGTATAAAGTTGTTTTTTGTAGGAATGATGATCCCCCTGTTGTTTTCTCATCTTACTGTTTTTAGTTTCGTTATGATTAAGGAGCCAAACTCAGATCATTTCATCATTTAGAAATCTCTGCACTAAGCATCTCCTGTCCGGGCTATGTTTGAGGGAAATGTGGCTGAAAAGCAAATCCTTCCTGAATGCAGAAAGGAAAATACTGATGCAGACTGCAATCCACTGAGCTGCGTCCCTCCTACACAGCATCTATTGCGGAGGGCTGTGGTATTGCTGAGTAGCCCCAAAGCCCTGTGAGTCACTGTCAAAGGATTCCAAGAGGAAGGTTAACAGAAAATGCGAGTCAGAGGAAACAGCAGAGTGGAGCAGCTAGCTCAGGAAGAACTGTGCTACCTGCTGAGGAGCTGCCCAGATGTCACCAGGAATTCAGGTGTAAGTTCATCTTTTTGCAGCTCATTTCCATATGTCTACATAGGGGGACAGTTTTGGTTTTTGTTTAGTTTTGGTTGGTTTTGCTGCAGTTTGGCCAGACTATCAGAGATCACTATCTTAGCTTCGCATCACAGTGGTCTTATCCCAGAGCCTTTGCTTTTTCTATTTTGTAGTCAAAGCAACTGAATTTCTAGACTGTAAGACCAATATGTATATTTAACATAATCTTTTTCTTTCCAAATGTTTGCTTTATTTATTTATTTATTTTGAGATGGAGTCTTGTCCTGTTGCCCAAGCTGGAGTCCAGTGGTGCGATCTCGGTCCACTGCAATGTCCACCTCCCAGGTTCAAGTGATCCTCCTGGCTCAGCCTCCTGAGTAGCTGGACTACAGGCACATGCCACCATGCCCAGCTAATTTTTGTAATTTTAGTAGAGATGGGGTTTCACCATGTTTGCCAGGCTGGTCTCGAACTCCTGACCTCAAGTGATCTGCCTGCCTCAGCCTCCCTAAGTGCTGGGATTATAGGTGTGAGCCACCGTGCCTGGCCAGACCTAAAAAATTCTTATAAAATAGTTCAAAAGTTAAAAATGCATGAGGAGGCCGGGTGTGGTGGCTCATGCCTGTAATCCCAGCACTTTGGGAGGCCAAGGCGGGTAGATCACGAGGTCAGGAGATCAGGACCATCCTGGCTAAAACGATGAAACCCCGTCTCTAGTAAAAATACAAAAAATTAGCTGGGCATGGTGGCGGGCACCTGTAGTCCCAGCTGCTCAGGAGGCTGAGGCAGGAGAATGGCGTGAACCCAGGAAACAGAGCTTGCAGTGAGCCGAGATCGTACCACAGCTCTCCAGCCTGGGCGACAGAGCGAGACTCCATCTCAGAAAAAAAAAAAAAAAAGCATGAGGAGTCTTTCACTTATTGTTGGAAAAAAAAAGTGAGTAGGACTTCTGTTCACTGAGTGGTAACTATGGAGAATGAGAAAACAAGCCCAAAGTGATAAAGATGTTTGTGGCACATAAATAATAACTGGTTCAGCACACATACGAATCAATAAAAAAGCCAGATAACCAAAAAGAAAAATGATCCTATACATTCATATTCTTAAACGTGCATTTCACAAAAGAAGAAACCCAGTTGGCTAGTAAATATATAAAAAGATGCTCAGCTTCATTAATAAGCAAACACATGCAGATTAAAATCATAGTAACATATGATTACACACTCTCTGGATTGGCAGAAATTTTAAAACCTGACAATACCACGTAAAGATGTGAATGAATGGGAGTTTTTGTATTTAGTTGACAGGAGTATAACTTGGTACAATTATATTGGAAAACAATTTGCTGTTACCTAACCAAGTTCAACCTGCAAATAACTTACAACACAGCCATCTTACCTTTAGGTATACACCTAAGAAAAGTGATTACCTATGTGTTTTAAGAAACATGGACAAAACAAAAAACAATTGATGCTGGCAAGGTTATGGAGAAAAAGGAACACTTACGCACTTGGTGGGAGCGTAAATTAGTTCAGCCATTGTGGAAGACAGTGTGACGATTGCTCAAAGTCCTAAAGATAAAAATACCATTCAACCCAGCAGTTTCATTACTGTGCATATACCCAAAGGAATATAAATTATTCTAAGACACGTACACGTATACGTTCACTGCAGCACTATTCACAATAAGCACAGACATGTAATCAACCTAAATGCCCATCAGTGATAGACTGGATAAAGAAAATGTGGTACATACACCATGGAATACTATGCAGCCATAAAAAAGAATGAGATCGTGTCCTTTGCAGGGACATAGATGGAGCTGGGGGCCATTATCCTTAGCAAACCTAACACAGGAACAGAAAACCAAACACTGCACATTCTCAATTATAAGTGGGAGCTAAATGATGAAAACGCATGGACACATAGAGGGGAACAACAGAGACCTATTAGAGTGTGGGAAGAGGGAGAGAATCAGGAAAAATGACTAATGGATACCAGGCCTAATACCTGAGTGATGAAATAATCTGTGTAGCATACCTCCATGACACAAGTTTACCTGTGTAACAAACCAGTACATGTGCATACCCCTGAACTTAAAAGAAAAAACATGGACAAAAATATTCAAAGAAGCATTGTTCATAAGAGCAAAAAACTGGAAGCAACCCAAATAAATGCCCATCAACATTGAACTGAATCAGCACATTTTGCTGTAAGGTATTTATACACCATGATACTATTTGGCAATGAAAAATCAACTAGTAAAACCACATATAGAAGGGTGTGGAGAGGCAGCATTTCTTGGTGGTCAAGAGGAAGGATTGTGCCTGGGTTCAGATTTTGGTTCTGTCACTTATTGTGTGACCTTGGATGAATTTCTGAGCTTCAGTGTACCTTAGTTTTCTCATCTGTACATCAGGGAAAATGATGTCTACCTGACAATGTTGTTAGGAAGTTTAAATGAGTCAATATTTGTGACATGCTTTGGAGAATGACTGGCAGGTAATACATTCTATATGTGTTTGTTAAACAAATAAAAGTGCATCAAAATGGATGAATCTTACAAACATAATATTGAAAGAAAGAAGCAAGATGGAAGAATATATACAGTGTGATTCTATTCATGTAAAGTTCAAAAGCATGCAAAACTAAATATGTTATTTAGGGATACATACATAGAAGGTAAAACTATAAAGAAAATTAATATGATTTAATACGATTGTCACAAAAAGCAGTATAACAACTACCTCCAGAGGTGAGGGAGTGGGTATGATAGGGAAGGGGCTCACTGGGGACTTCTGAGGTCTTGGCAATGTTTTAGCTCCCAACCTGGACAGTGGTCCCAAGGATATTCTTTCTTTATAATTGTTTTTAAAAACTGTCTATGTTTTTTATATATGTGTGACCTATTAGTAAACATTTTAAAGGATTTATGTGAGTTGTTATAGTAGCAAGATGACATTAAATAGAAACAACTGTAAATTCCTACATTTTAATTAAAAATAATTGTTCAAGTGCACATGGGAACACTTGCTTGGTATTATTTCCTCCACAACATTGTGAGCCACCAGTGCAGTGTGATTCTTACAGAAGGTGACACCTCAAGGCCACATTAAGAGAGCTGTCCCCTTTAGATCAGGGACTGTAATGTTCTCACTCAACTACTCTCAGGTCTGGATGTCCCATGTGTGGGATGCTATGTCTTGTCCCAAGGGATCTATTTTAAGAAAGATTTTCACCACAGAGGGAGCATTTTCTGTGATAAAGATGTTTAGGGGTCTGGAAACCTCTCAGTTCTAAGAGTGGCCAAAGGAAGTGCGGATTTTCAACATGGAGGAAAGGAGCTGTCGGGAGAGAAAGAGTGTCTTCCATCACTAGAAGTGGAAGCAGCCTTTCCTTGTTGCTTTCCTCTCTGTAATATACAAGTCCCTCCCTGTAATGTCTACCCTTGGAGGCAGGTTTCAAGTCCTGGATACTGGAGATGCCCAAGCAGAGGCTGTGGGACCTCCCTTAGACTTGACTGGGGCCTCAGTACCCACTGCCTGGTCCCTGGACCAGCAGCACTGGCATCACCTGGAGCTTGTTAGAAATGAAGTCTCAGGCCCACCCACACCTACTGAGTCTGAATCTGCACTTTCTCAAGATGCTCCTGGAGACTCACATAAACATGAAAAATTGAGAGGCACTGGGCTAAATGTCTCTAAGATCCCTCGTGATTCTTAAGATTTAATGATTTTATAGAATAAACTGTATGCTCAACTGAAAATTATCAGTTCATATGGTGACATTATCAATTTAAAACACCTTGGGATGTTACATGTCCACAGAACCATGTAAGTATTTGTTGCTAAATTAGTTTTAAATGGATTTGTCCAGTTTCCCCCTGATGTCAAAGTTAGGTTGCTTATGTATTGGGGCACCTATAAGAATTAAAATATTATATAACATTGTTGCATTTTCTTCTTTCTGACATACAGGATTAGATTCTTGCTTTAAAATTCTCCATTAATGTCTTCAAATTTTTCTTTTATATCATTGAAAATTCAAAAGCAGATTAGGGTTCTGAATACCTGTTAAGAATACTCAAAAGGGATATTTAAATAAATATATCTCATTAATACATTGATTTTATATTTAGCGTATTTTTTCTTCTTATACATAGTCCATATTTTGACCTTATGGGAACCTTTGAAGTCTGAGTATTTTATAATGATTCTCCACAATACCTCTTTATCTTTTAGATTCTAGATCTGAGATCAGGCAAGTAAAATAGTTTTACCTTTTTCCCCTCAAAAGACCATGACTAACGAGCTCATTTACTTTTTCCTTAAATATTTTGCTAATTATCCTTTTAACTGATGAAGTTCGAGTGGAATCCATGATTCATTTAATCTTTTCCCCTTTATGTAATTTGTCACTTGTTCTTTTGATGTTCCTAGCAAAACTAATATTTAAAGGGCTAGTCATAAAATTCCAAAATAAAAAGTTCTTAAATGACTTAAAATCAGAGATAAAATATGCTTTACTGTGTAGTAAAAATGGAGAAGACGTCTCATGAATAGATATTCTTTAAGGCTGTGTGACCATGAGTTACTTGATTTAAGCATGTGTTACCAGGTCTGTGTTCTTTTGGTATATAGGACCAAGAAACTACTTTATGGCTTAATGTTTGCTGTATGTATGTCATCTAGATGAGATAATGTATGACAGAGGGCTTTACAAAATGATAAAGTACTGTAGACTTTTTTTTTTGAGAGGGAGTCTCGCTCTGTCACCCAGGCTGGAGTGCAGTGGCATGATCTCGGCTCACTGCAACCTCCACCTCCTGGGTTCAAGCGACTTTCCTGCCTCAGCCTCTTGAGCAGCTGGGATTACAGGCATGCGCCACCGTGCCCAGCTAATTTTTGTATTTTTAGTAGAGACAGGGTTTCCCTATGTTGGCCAGGCTAGTCTGACCTCAGGTGATCCACCCACCTCAGCCTCCCAAAGTGCTGGGATTACACGCGTGAGCCACCGTGCCCGGCCGTATTCTTTTTTTTTAAGAGCAAGATTTAGGAAGATTACTGCATATCCCTATAGGGTTTGTTGGATTTTAGATTTTTTCAGAATGGTTTGAAATCACGTATTCTAGCTTGAACTCTAAACCTGGTCTGTCCAGTATGGTAGCCATCAGCCACATGTGGCATTTGAGCATGTGAAATGTGGTTGAGATGTGCTGTGCAATATACACCAGCTTTCAAACAAAAAGGATATATCTCCTTGATAATTTTTATTATGTTGATTACATGTTGAAATGATAATGTTTTACATATATAGGATTAACTAACAAATATTAAGATACGTTTGGCCTGTTCCTTTTTACTTTTTATTTAATGTGGCTACTAGAAATTTAAAATTATATGTGGTTCACCTTATACTTTGATTTCAAAGTGCTGGTTTAGTCTCTAAAGTCTAGAGTGATTGGGAGCTCTCAGAGAAAAGAAGATCAGAGCTTAACAGAGAGTTTTAGAGATGAGATGCCACCGACAGAATCCACTTACTTGAAGAAATCCCAGTCTGCACCTTTGCCCTACTTTTAGAGATTACTGCTTTCTTGAACCCACAAAGTAGAGCACTGGGTAGCAAGCATTTAATATCTGCAATGTATAGAGCATTGAAGGGGGATTAAAATAAGTATCACACAGGTCCCTGCCTTTAGGGAAAACATATAGCCTACTGGGGAAGCAAGATGTGAGCACATGAGTTGTTAAATCATGGCTTGAGAGATACATAGCTGTTCAATGCTCGGATCCAAGACTGTTGCAAACAGACGGTCGAGGCACTAAACAAAAAAGTGCTTCAAAGGAAGGAAAGATCTCCACGGCCTGGAAAGGTCTCCATGGCCTGGAAGGGTTTCCCACCAGAGGAATGCCTTGGCTGGGCACTGATGAGTGGGTAGAATTTGACTGGGCAGAGAGAAAGGGGGCATGGGCAGAGAGATGGGGCATGGCCAGGTAGGAGGCAGGGTAGAGTGGGAAGAAGGAGGAAAACATGGGAAAACACAGAACAGTTGAGAAGTCAGTGAGAAGAAGAGATGGATTGAACTGTGAGCTGTGAGTAGAATCATTCTCTAGTCCACTTATTATTCAAGCTTTAATATTTGACATCATCTCCTATAATATTATGTATCTTGACACTCTTCCGAAAGTTGTTTACCAAGTGTCTCAAAGTAGAGGTTAGGGCAGGACACTTTAACTTTGGGTAGAATAAATGTTGCATATCTTTGATTGTTAGGAAGTTCTTTAAATGGCAAAACTGATAATATTATCTTGCCACTTATGTTTATACTAACATTTTGTGTAGAACAATGTAACTTTAAAGGCTTCTCGGATAAGTACATTATTAGTATTTCAGGCAATAGTGCTCAGCATTTGTATATTCTTCTTGCTTAAAATGCCTTCAGTGTTATGTCATTTGATCTTTGCTGTTGGCTCCATTTTATAGAATTGGAAGCCAGAGAAGCTAAGATTGAATAATTAATGGTAGAATCTGGAATTTGAACCTAGCTCTTAAGCTTCTTCCATTTTACTGTGTGAAACACTCTAGTTTTCATTCCTGTAAGTCTGTTTCTGAAGAGAAGCTGATTAATTTTATTTCTTTTTAATTGAATGAGAATACAGAGAAAAGTATGCATATAACATATATTTATCTTACTGATGAATTTCCATAAAGTGAAACACACTGTTGTAACCAGTTCCCAGATTAAGACACAGCATTATCAGTGCCCTAGAAATCCCTCAGGCTTCCTTCCAATAACTACTTCACCGTGGTAGCCACTACTCTGACTTTGGAAAGCATAGATTTGCTTTGCCTGTTTTTGAACTTTTTATCAATGGAGATACAGAATGTACTGTTTTGTGTCTAACTTCTTTCGCTCGATAATATGCATGTTAACTCATATTGTGCATGACACCATGTTGACTATGGTAGTTGATTTTTCTTTCTCCATGCTATATAGTATTATATTGTGTGACTATACCACTATTTATTAATTTGTATAGTTTCCAGTTTGGGGTCATTATGAGTAGCACTGTGACTGAACATTCTAGAACATATCTTCAGGTGAACACACATAATTATTTGTGTTGGGCATATTTAGGAGTTAAATCAGGAAAGCAGTGTAATTTTTAAATGTCTTGTAGATGAGGCTGAAATTTGACTTTGTGACACTCTTTTCAAGAAAAGAAGTGAAAACCTCAAACTGTTGGTGTCTTGAATAGTATATCAAAATAAATATTAAGGCAGCCATTACAAAAGGTCCAAGGTAGAGGAATTTTAATGCCTGAACACGTTTTTTCAAGGGAGGATGAAAATAGTCAATTCTCATATAGAAAGAGTTTGAAAGGGTTAGGATGTTAAAATACTGAAGTTATATCACTCAGGTTTCTCTTACAGTTATATTTTTTTTCTCCAAGAGAACTTTTAGCAGGTGATAGTGGAAAACTAAGGTGTGATTGGTACCAAAATGACCATTGTCCCAGGGTATAATAAGGGATGAATAACTGGGGAGTGTATTTACTAGGAAATAAGAAATTGGGGTTGGGTTAAAGGGCAGGAAGGTACATTCCAAAATCTATAATGCAAGCTATGGTTCTCAAAATTTTACTGAAATTTCCCCCCTCTCTCACTCTTTTGCTTAGCGTAATCTGCAGGCAAAAGAATTTGCATTCTTTTAAAGAAGGCAATTATAAATAACCATAACTTGTTTTTAGAAAAAATCTTAGACATTTATCCAGAGGCAACCTGTCTGAATGAAAATGTAGTTCTAGGATTTGCCAACACAAAAGACTTCAGTGTCTACCTTTAATGCTTATTAACATTAATGGTGATCATTTAAAGGTGTGTGTTTTATATTTAGATTTATGTGTTGTTGATCTTAAGCAGACTAGGCAGAGAAATCCTCCACATTTTCTGTGCTCTCATTCAGGTTGGCCCTAGGCATGTTACATGGGAAATGAGAATATGTGAATAAATACTCTCATACTTTCTTGGGCCTCAATGAAAAGAACATTTGTTGCCATTTTTAGTCATAAATTAAAATTATTTCAGAGTAGGAAATACAACATTAATTTAGAACATGGCTGTCATAGATGAAACGTTTTACACATGTATTGCTGTGGTAGACATTCCTTGCATTTATTGAAAGCCTCTCCTTTATAAAGTTAGTGAAGCGTGACTACTCTGACCTCCAAATACTGGGTGTATTTGAACTATGAAAGTAGGTTTAAAAGTTACACTTTTCTTTAATGCTCATTGATTATTTCTTTTTTTTTTTTTTTTTTTAAGACAAAATCTAGCCCTGTCACCCAGGCTGGAGTGCAGTGGTGTGATCTCGGCTCACTGCAGCCTCTGCCTCCTGGGTTCAAACTGTTCTCCTGCCTCAGCCTCCCAAGTAGCTGGGACTAAAGGAGCACACCACCATGCCTGGCTAATTTTTTTGTAGAGACTGGGTTTCACCATGTTGGCCAGGCTAGTCTTGAACTTCTGACCTCAGATGTTCAGGCCACCTCGGCCTCCCAAAGTGCTGGGATTACAGACATGAGCCACCGCACCCATCCAGAACAACAGGCACTGGGGCCTACTGGAGAGTGGAGAGTGAGAGGAGGGGGAAGAGCAGAAAAAAAAAAAAAAACTATCAGGTACTAGGCTTAGTACTTGGATGACAAAATAATCTGTACAACGAACCCCCATGACACAAGTTACCCATATCACAAATCTGCACATGTAACCCTGAAGGTAAAAAGTTAAGTAAATAATAAAATATTTTACATTTATTAAAAAATTGTAAAATGATTGTATTTTAAAAGTAAAAACAAATTTTGGTTAGGATTTGAGCTTATTCCATTTTTCTTCTAATTTTCCAAATTAAATGTAAAATGAGAGCATCCCAGGTAGGGGGAGGTAGGGGAGAAACCAAATAATTTTCAAGTCATATTTGAAGAGCAGGTATGTTCTCTCACGATTTACAGTGCAGGTGCATTTTAATTTAACTGCTTTAAATGATGATAAAAATTGTTCAAGTAGAACAAGCAGAGTTTTAGAAGTGACTTGTAAATAGCCATTCTTAATTTTTTCCTGTTTTCTCTCCACTTATGTGACTTGCATGAATTTCTGAAGCAGTCCCTTCAAATGACACTGCTCCAAACATGTGAATTGCATTCATCAACAAAATCCAGCCTTTTCCTTTGTAGGACAATGTGCGGTCACGGGGCAAGGGGTCTTTTCTTTGTCTAGCCTGGTGCCAAAGCAAAGACTAGTCCTCCCTGCGTTTGGACCCAGTGACATGTTTCCATTTGTCATTGAACACTAGGGGGAGGAACTGTAGCCTCTGAGGTACCCCCATTTGGTCCTCACCCTCTACCAGAGGATTTGCTGCTTCAGCCTCTTCAGTGCCCCAGGTATTTGATGCAAAGATTATGCACTTATGCTGCCAGTTGTCAGGGTTGTGTGGGTGTCTTTAGAGGGGTCTCCCCTTAGCTTAGCATCAAGTCTCAATGACAGAATCTAAATAACACAGGTTACTCATCACGAGTTAAAGATTTTTTCCCTTTTCACATTGATGCTTCCGATATACTTTTATACGTTAGCTGATTGTATGTGCGTACTTTGTGGCTGCCAAGATGCAGCTGGAAAGTGTGTGGGGGTTGTCTGCTTCCTCTGAGGCTGCTACAGGTGGTCAGGTGGGGGTGGCTGTGATAAAGGTACAGCACCCACTTCCGCCAGCTTGTCTTGTGCGCCCTGTAA
Organism: Hylobates moloch; assembly: GCF_009828535.3. NCBI lineage: Eukaryota > Metazoa > Chordata > Mammalia > Primates > Hylobatidae > Hylobates > Hylobates moloch. The sequence goes on along the minus strand of NW_026652277.1, from coordinate 107,990,411 downwards.
CCCACTGCATGAACCCGAGTGGCACTTCAACCAGATTTTCTTGTTGGCACTTTTATCTTTCACTGCTTCTGACTTGCCTGTTGAGGTTTATGACTAAGGTTGTGATTAAAAATTCCCTTTTTAGGTATGAAAAGTCTTTTCAATTACTTTGTGTTCCTTTTTTTGTTTTGTTTTGTTTTTGCTGTGTGTGGATTTTCTGGGTTTTGTAAAAATGAATCTTAAAAAAATCTTAATATTATGTAAGTGTTAGATAAAGGTTAAGTAGCTAATATATTCTCTCATCAGGGCAATAGAATCAACGTATGTTCTTGGAAGATTAAGTGTGTTAAAATGCATTTTATGATGGAAGCACTGTCAGTTATTTAGAATAGGCATGGAAAAGCCCATTTCAGAATATTGTCATAAAATCATTAGACTTGGAAAGGTTTTCATTTATTCAGTCTGTATTCCCCTATCTGTCTGTTTAATCTCTGCATACTACTGTCCTTGGAGCATGGAGAAACGTGAGCTACCCTTGGAGGTTTATAGTCCCACTGGGAGGGAACCAATGTTTATGCCTGATTATATGATAGGAGCTTTACATGTTCTTATTCAGTCTTTGAGGAAACCTTATAAATAAGATAATTTTTTTCAGAGAAAGAAGCTGGGGTTCTGAGACATTACCCACTTAGGGGCACCCAGAGGAAAAAGCAAGACCTCCAGCTCCATCACCAGTAATTTCCAGCCTGTGAGCTGCCCTCCACACTCAGTAATTTAAAAAAACAACTTGATTTGGGGACATCTAGTAAATATTCTAGAAGTTCAGAAGCAAAAAAGCTAGGTTGCAGCTGAAGTACTCAGATTTCCCACTGGCTGAGTGGGAAATCAGACCCGAGCCTTGACAATGGGCAGAATTTGTATAGAGGAGCCAAGAGAAGAAGTTTCCACACTGTATAAGCCAAATGAGGGAAGGTGTAATAACAAAGGAAAGGTGAGCACACAGGTTTAGGAGATGCTGTGTGGGCCAGTCCAGCTGGGAGCCATTACCACTTAACACTTAATGGAGTGCTTACTGTGCTAGGCACCCTTCTAAGTTCTTCACACCTTTTAACTATTCTTATTTTCACAGCAAGCCTTTGCAGGAGGTATTATTAGGTCCCCCCTGACCCCCCCCCCTTTTTAGAAACAGAGTCTTGCTCTGTTGCCCAGGCTGGAGTGCAGTGGTATGATCATAGCTCATTGTGGCCTCAAACTCCTGGGCTCAAGTGATCTTTTTGCCTTAGCCTCCTGAGTAGCCAGGACTACAGGTGTGTGCCACCATGCCTGGCAAATTTTTTTTCCCCATAGAAACAGGATCTCGTTATGTTACCCAGGCTGGTTTTGAACACCTGGCCTCAAGCGAGCCTCCGCCTTAGCCTCCTAAAGTGCTGGGATTACAGGTGTGAGCCACTGCACCTGGCCTTCATTGAGGGATGAGGAGACTGAGGCACATAGCAGTTAAGTTGTGGAACTGTGATTCAAAGCATGGCCACCAAGATCCAGAGCCTGAGTTCTTAGCTACTCTGCTGTCTTATTTTCTCTCTACCGGGCAATGCAGGTTGTTTGTTAGAAGGGTGGTGAGGATTCTTGAATTGCTGGGGATAGCAAGAGGAAGATGAAAATGGCAGGGGTAGTGATAGAAAGATCAAAATGGCAGCAGCACGCTGGCCAATTTTACAAGAAGAAACATTAGGAAAGAAGAGAAGAAGGAGTTTTTCTCAGCTAAGCAGGATCTGGTCAGTGTAAGTGGGTAACGAGATAGAGGTGAGATGTAACAAATCAATAGGCCTTGATGAATGACTGGAATTGAAGAAGAGAGAATGAGCAAAAATGAATCTAAGATTTGGAGCTTGGTTGGCTGGGAGGATAATTCTGCTATTGCAGAAATCAATGAGGTCAATAGACAAGCTCATTTTTCCACAGCAGTAGTGTTGCAGCAAGAAATGAAGGCTTTTGAATGAGCATATGCAGTAGAGATACCATATGCAGGAAAAATGGCTCACTGGAGAGTTGAGAATAAAGGAGAGGAGTTCAAGGGAGGGAATGGGGATGATTGGGGGGCTATCTGCAAGGAGAGAATTGATGCGCTGGGAATAGATGATTTCTGAGGGAGAAAGAGAGAAAAACCTAGGGCCTTAAAAGGTGTCCTTGGTCAAGAAGCAGAAGAGAAAGAGGAGCAGGAAACCATAAAAGAAACAGGAGAAGCAGGAGAGAGAGAAGAATAAAAAGAGAAAAAAAAGAAAACTACTGAACAGTGTCAGATGCTACAGAGAAGTCAAGGAGAACGAGTGAAAGGGGGACATAAGATTTGACAAGGAAGAAGGCCATTTGTACCCTGCACAGTAAGTCTTGGTGGCATGGGGAGGTGAAATCCAGTTGCATTAAGGTCTGTGGTATTGCTGAGTTCTTCCTCATGGGCAAGTCCCTGGACCTTTTCTAAGCAGTAAATTTGCAGGTAGTTCAATGTCAAGCAGAGAAGGAAGTTGGTTAACAGCACTTGGTTGCATGATACTACGTTTTGTTATAGTGACCTAACTGATCTAACGTGTTTTGTCTTTCAGCGCGTTCATTCACATAGCTCCCAGTTTTAACATTTCGCCACCTACTGAAGACATCATTTGGGGCCAAGCTGATGAGCCCTTGAAGCACAGCAGGTGAGGCAAGGACCTCAGCTTGGTCTTTGTTTCATAAGTTTACACAGCTAGCTTACATTCCCACCAGCAGTGTGAAAGTGTTCCCTTTTTACCACATCCACGCCAGCATCTATTATTTTTTTGTTTTTCAATTATGTCTATTCTTACAGGAGTAAGATGGTATCTCATGTGCTTTTAATTTGCATTTCCCTAATAGAGATGTTGAGCATTTTTTCTTATGTTTGTCAGCTATTTGGATATCTTCTTTTGAGAATTGTCTGTTCATGTCCTTTGCCCAGTTTTTGATAGGTTTTTTAAAATTAGTTTATTAGCTTTTAATATAAACATGAGAAAAACCACATAAATTGTAGCATTCTTTTCAAAATAAAACTGCAATCAATACTTGAATGAATCTCCAAGCTCTGAACTTCATAAACAATGTTTTTTCTTTTTTTTTTTTTTTAAAGGGTTGTTTTTATCTTGCTGATTTGAGTTCCTTGTAGATTCTGGATATTAGTCCTTTGTCAGGTGCATAGTTTGCAAAGATTTTCTCCCACTCTGTGGGTTGTCTTTTTACTCTTGATTAATTCTTTTGCCATGCAGAAGGTTTTTAGTTTAATTAGGTCCCAACTATTTATTTTTGTTTTTGTTGCATTTGCTTTTGGATTCTTAGTCGTGAACTTTTTGCCTAAGCCAATGTCTAGAAGAGTTTTTCTGGTGTTCTAGAGTTTTTATGATTTCAGGTCTTAGATTTAAGTCTTTGATTCATCTTGAGTTGATTTTTGTATAAAGTGAGAGATGAGGATCCAGTTCATTCTTCTACGTGTGGCTTGCCAATTATTCCAGCACCATTTATTGAATAGGGTATTCTTTCCTCACTTTATGTTTTTGTTTCCTTTGTCAAAGATCAGTTAGCTGTAAGTTTTGGCTTTATTTCTGGATTCTCTGTTCTGTTCCATTGGTCTATGTGCCTATTTTTATACCAGCGCCATGCTGTTTTGGTAACTATAGCCTTGTAGTATAGTTGGAAATTGGGCAATGTGATGCCTCCAGCTTTCTTCTTTTTGCTTTTGTTCTTTTGGCTATGTGTACTTTGTTTTTGGTTCCTTATGAATTTTAGGATTTTTTTCTAGTTCTATGAAGAATGATGATAGAATTTTGATGGGAATTGCATTGAATCTGTAGATTGCTTTTGTCAGTATGGTCATTTTCATAATATTGATTCTACTCATCCATGAGCATGAAATGTGTTTCCATTTGTTTGTGCCATAGATTATTTCTTTCAGCAGTGTTTCGTAGTTTTCCCTGTAGAGATTTTCACCTCCTTGGTTAGATGTATTCCTAAGTATTTTATTTGTTTATTTAGCAGCTGTTGTAAAAGGGATTTAATTCTTGATTTGATTCTCAGCATGGTCACTGTTGGTGTATAGCAGTGCTACTGATTTGTGTTCTGTTCATTGATTTTGCCTCCTGAGACTTTACTGAATTCTAGGAGCTTTTTGGATGAGTCTTTAGAGTTTTTTAGGTAGTACAACCACTATGGAAAACAGTGTGGAGATTCCTTAAAGAACTAAAAGTAGAACTACCATTCCATGTAGCAATCCCACTATTATCTACCCAAAGGAAAAGAAGTCATTATATGAAAAAGACACTTGCACACGCATATTTATAGCAGCACAATTCGCAATTGCAAAAATATGGAACCAGCTTAAATACCCATCAGCCAATGAGTGGATAAAGAAAATGTGGTATATATACATCATGAAATACTACTCAGCCATAAAAAGGAACAAAATAATGGCATTCACAGCAATCTGGATGGAATTGGAGACTATTATCCTGAGAAGTAACTCAGGAATGGGAAACCAAATATAGTATATCGTAAGAATGATATAATGGACTCTGGAGACTCAGGGGGAAGTTCCACTAGGGAACTTATCCATGTAACCAGAAACCACATATTCCCCCAAAACTATTGAAATAAAATAAAAATTAAATTAAAATTTTAAAAGTTCACACAGCTGCCCAGCGTGTGTCCCACTCACCGGGGCCATCAGCTTATTTTGTGTATTTCTAAGCGTCTTATGAACACATTGATTGTTATAAGGAATCCAAACAATATAGCACTGCCACACTTTGGGCTGCTTTTTGTTTTAGGGCTCTTTTATTATGTAAAGTCCAACCGATATGAAAATAACCTAAATTTTCTCTGACTTCTCAGAAATTTTCAAAACATAAAAATGTGCCCTGTCTTTTGATGCTGGTTACCCCTTGGTGGGAATCCAGGATTTCCTTATTTCAGTGTCACAGCTGTGAGTTGTAAAGCATTTCATTCACCACAGTGCTAGTTACAGTTGCTTTTATTTAAGCTGCCAGATTTGGAAATGCACCTCACTATAGCATTAGTTTAAAAAATTTCAGAAGTGGAGAAGAAATTTGTATGTACAAATGATATTTTTTACTTTTGGACTGTAAGTATGTTTTTTGGTTATTTATTCTTCCACCAGTTTTTCTGGGTAACTATAACTTGGTGTATCAACTTTTAGAAAACTCAGAAGACTTAGGAGGATGTAAGCTCTCTCCCTTCCCTTCCCACCCCTCACCCCCAGCACAGAATATTGGTAGGTGAAACTTTATTAAATAGAGTCTGCACAGAGTAGTCAGAACTTGTCCCCACCTAACCCTGCCCCTCTCTGTTACTGTTTTCTGTTGCTATTAGCATCTCCATTCAGAAGGATGAGAGGGGAGAAAAAAAATGAAAATGAAGTTAATTTTGTTCAGCAAAAGTGTCTTTGGCTGAACTCCGGGTAGCTGGTTTTGGAGTTGTGTGGGGTTTCATTTATTCTCCAGGTCTCTTAGTCTTCACTTGAAAATAGAAACTAGAGTTCATTTTTCCTGACAAGAACGAACGTAATTGTTTACCTAGAATGGTTAGTAATCTGTTCTTATTACCAGAAAGCTTTCTTCTGATCTATTTAATATCTTTTTTTATAAGAGTTTGATTATATTAGCATGTATGCTCAATAGAATCTAACCTTTCATTATTAAAGTTCCTAAATGTCTTATATTCCTATGTTTTATCATTATGAACATTGACTCTCATTGTTTAGAGTTTTGCTTCTCTAATTATCTTGGGTGAAGAACCAGTTTTGTTTTTAATTTCCAGTATGTCATGGATTGATAATTTTATAAAATACAATAAAAATGATTAACTAGAAAAATGAAATACTAGAAAAATGAAATTTAAAGAAACTAAAACCATAAGCCTGATTAAACATTTATTATTCTTATAGTCAACAGACAAAATTACTCTGGCAAGCTGCTGTAAAAAAACTCTAAAAGTCTACTCTCAGTTTCTGTGCTTATTCTGGGACTGGGGCTGGTCTGCAGAGCCCAGTTTGAGGTGCACTGTTGGACAGAATAGATACAATTTAGGAGACTGAAGTTCAGTAGACACTAATTTCAGAACATATCCTCAAAGTGGGTTTTTGGGGACTGTCCCCTTCACATTTCTTGCATATATAAAAGGCAAGTGCAGTTTGGGTACAGTGGTTCACGGCTGTAATCCCAGCACTTTGGGAGGCCAAGGCAGGCAGATCACTTGAGATCAGGAGTTTGAGGCAAATTTGGCCAACATGGTGAAACCTTGTCTCTACTAAAAATACAAAAATTAGCTGGGCATGGTGGTGTGCACCTGTAATCCCAGCTACTCAGGAGGCTGAGGCATGAGAATTGCTTGAACCCAGGAGGCAGAGGTTGCAGTGAGCCGAGATCACGGCACTGCACTCTAGCATGGGTGACAGAGCAAGACCCTGTCTCAAAAAAAAAAGCAAGTGCAGAGAAAATCCTATTTATTTCAACTTTTTCTATTTTTAAAAAAATTATAGGACAATGCATAAAATAATATTTAGGTGAATATAGAAAAAGTTGATTGTCTTTCTCCTACTCCTCTGGTTGTTTCTTTTCCTTTCTCTATACATCATATACATACATACAAACATATACCTTTACATGGAGAAGGGACATTTTTTCTCCTATGAAAATGGCATCATAAACAATACTCTGCAACTTTCTTTAATATTTTGTTACAACATTTATCCTTATCAAATATGAATCTAGTGGCTCTTTTTAACAGTTGCATAATGTCCTATGGTATCATTGTACCATAGTTTATTCAATTATTCCCCAGCTGATATACATTCAAGAGCATTCTAGGTTTTTACCATTCCTAACAACACTGCAGTTAAATTCTTGTACGTATGTTCTTATGTATCTACTTTGATATTTGAAGGATAGAGTCCTAAAAATGGAGTCAGTGACTCATACATGATGTCAGATGATACTCTGAAAAAGTTGCATTGCTGTAGAGTCACACCTACAAAATATGAGAGTACCTGTTTGCCTCACCCCTGTCAGGTGTTAGGAATCTTTGTAAGCGTTCTCTCTCTGCGGTGTAAAGTGATCACTAGCTGTTTTAATTTGAGTTCCCCTGATTGCCAGCGAGAGTGTTGCTTCTTTTCATATGTTTGAGGGCCTGCTGGATCTTTCTGTTCAATTTGGGGGCAACAAAACTTGACAGATTTTATTTTATTAGGTCTTTTATGTACGAAGTTTTCTGTCTGTGGTACACTCAGTGGTTGGGGTTTATATTATTTGTTTGTTTTAGTAGGGTAGAGGACATGGGAAAAGAACAAAGATACAGTGTTGAGGGTTTTTTTTGGTGGGGGGGAGATGTCTTAGTTCTAACATGTTTTTTTTCTTCAAGATCAGCTTACAGGAAATCCGTCCCTATTTGTGTGTAATGTAAAAAGGGCACAGGGTGGGGCATCTTTATAGCTTGGCATAGTGTATATCGTTATTCAAGACTGCTCAAAGACTATGCATTGGCATGTGTACTTTTAAAAAATTGAGGTAAGTTCATATAAAATTAACCCTCTTCAAGTGTACAATTCAGTGGCATATAGTACATTCACAGTGCCGTGCGACTGGGACCTATATCCAGTTCTGAAACATTTTCCTCACCCCAAAGGAAACTCCATCCCCATTAAGCAGTCACTCCTCATTCCCCTCATCCCTCAACCCCTGGAAACCACTCATCTGCTTCCTGCGTCTATGGTTTCACCTTTTCTGGATATTTCATATAAATTGAGTCATGCAGTATGTGACTTTTTATGTCTGGCTTTTTTCATTTAGCATAACATTTTTGAGGTTCATTTGTATTGTGTGTATCAGTACTTCATTCCTTATTGTGGCTGGATAAAATTTCATTGTATGCTACAATATACAATAATTTGTTTATCCATTTACCAGTTGATATTAGGGTTGTTTCCACCTTTTGGCTGCTGTGAACAATTGCCCGTGTACACCTAGATGCCAATTTAAGTCATAAAAAGGGATGAGGGAAGAAGAAAGACAGCTGAGAAGAGCCTCCCAGGGAGCATCTTCTGTCTTCTAGGGCCTTCCTCTCTGTGTAGTTGGTCATCTACAGGCTCTTTAGGAGGCCCGGTCAGTCGTGGGGCCAGATTTGGGATCTGTTTTCATTGGCTTCAATATCTTCATTAAACCAGAGATAGACCCTCCATATCACACCCTCTGGATTTAAAAAGGAATTTACATCCCACCCTCAGGGCACTAGGTCTGCTCTAGCCTCCGTGGGTGCAGTGGCCGCGAGGAACATTCATGGCTATTCCTCCATGGTTGTTGCCTCTGCCTTTAGCATCTGGGTTGGAGCTTGTAGAATGTGGTGATCAGAAGGAGGAATTGTGCCCACATAGTACCTGGCATACGACAGTATAGGCTCATTTCCTATCTCTGCAGCCTTAGTCCAGTTATGTACCTCCCAGTTTTCTCCCTTGTAAAATGGCATTACTAATACTTACATCATAGGGTTGTAGAGATAGTTACATGGGATAATGTATAGAGAGCACTGTTACAATACCATGTGGTAGTACTTGATAAATGTTCATTTTTTCTCTTCTCAGTGCTTCTCTGTCCTCTCCTATCCGGTGCCCAGGACATTACATACTTCACAAGGTAGTAGTAAGTTTAAAATGAGTTGATAATGCAGATGAAGGCTCTTAGCACCATGCCTGCAGTGTAAGTCAACACTCACTATAGATAGAAAGATACCTTACCTTGCAGTTAGGATTTCTCATTGGGAAAATGCTATCTGGTTGATTACAAGCCGTCTAAAGTGTTTTAAGTGGTAAAGATTTCACCTGGGTATACTGAGTTGTTCTGCAGCTTGGTGTTTATTACCATAGACACATCAGGCTAATTAAGACAGCCATGTTCAGGATAGATGCACTATCACTAAGATCGTGATGTGTGAGTTGGGCATTTCCCATCATGTTAGCGCAAATACATTAAAGAAAGTTACTTTTATATCAAAGTGTTTGCATCCCAAAGAAAATACTCCTACAGCCTAAAATTCTCTTTCTTGTGGAAGCTAACAAGAGATTTCTGTCTTGCCCTCCAAAGTGGTTTAGTATCCTGTTTTGAGTACTCTTTGGGTGCTGTTATTTAGAAATTCTGTTTTAGAGCAAATGGGAAGTGATTTTATAAAAAACGGAGAAGCAGCTGTCCTCCACCATGCTTTCTCTCAACTGTGTAACAAGCCTCTCTGAGGGTGAAGTGGATCCCCATAATGTAGGCCCCGTGTGAGAACCTTTTACAAGGTTTTCTTGTTGTAATGGCTGATATAATTAAAGGAGAGAGTTCATGTTTTGTCTGAAATGGAGCATGCCTTGAGTTACAATGTTTTATTTTTCTCACCAAATATATCCTGACTATAATAGCAAACAGCTTGTATAAGGTTTTTACATAAACATTTGAAAAAGCATTCATGTCTTCACTGAAATTTTGAAAGCCTTTTAAGAATATTTGTAGCACTAATGTTTTTAAATATATAGGTCTAACATGCAGTTGTTTATTTGGTAAATTCATTCCATGAGGGTGCTTTGAATCTACCTCCAACCTCTCACGGGTCTCCTAGACTTCCCAGGAACCACTGCTCGACAGCAGGAGAGACAGCAGGTGAACCAGGGTCTCACTGGGAGGGAAAGACCAGGAAACCCCAAAGGGACAGCTTTCTGGAGAAAAATGCCTGGCTGTGAATACCTCTTCACCTCCATCCCAGATGCACACTTCCAGGATGTGCAAATTGAGTCAACATCATGTCTGTAGAGGACAACATCATGTCTTTTGTTAGTCTTGACATTTCTTTAGCCCTAGGCCTCTCAAGTTTTAGATGTGCGATGCTCAAGAAATGCATTTACAATTTGAAAACCTGGTGCTCATTAAGTAATTCTTTTAAAACTTTTTTCTTTTCCTTTTGAAAAATTCAAACCTAGAGAGGAGATGAAAGAATCATATGAAGAACATTTATGTGCCATTTGTTTATATTTTCTGGTTATTAATATTTGTTATTTTGTCTCTGAATTTATAGTTTTGTATGTGTGTTGGCAAGAGGGGTTCATTTTTTAGAACTATTTAAAAGTAAGTTGCAGACTTACTTTCATGACATTTTTCCCTAAAGACTTCAGCATCATTTCTGAAGAATAAGAACATTTTCCTACATAACCACAATCCTGTTATAAAGTCTTAATTGAAAACTTCAGACAGAGGACAAAAGAGTAAAAAAGGCAGAGATTGAACAAAGCTGTAACTGAACTTGGAAAGTATAAGGAGAAGAGATATAGGGAGGTAATTAGAACTCTTGTTTGGTTCCTTAAAGGATAACTTTTGTATATACCAATAAATCACCCAATGAATGCAGATTTTCTTCAAATATTTACTTTATCTAGTCCAAGGAGTTTCTCCTGGTGCTCTGAAGTCAGTGTTTTGGCCAGGGTTATAAGCTTTTCAGCCTGTAAATACATTTCTTCAGCATCATCAATCTAAAACCTGAGTGACCACATCCTACTTAGACTTGTGGTTAGGAGCAAATTTTCAAGGGATTTTGCTGGTGCCATTACATTGAGAACATGAGACCTTCAGTTATTACAGTCAGAAATGTTTACTAATGGGCAGTTAGTGTAAACATGGGAGTCCTTTCCTGACATTTCATTTAGGTTTGAGTAAAAGCTGATGTGTTAGCACACTATTTTGAGAAATAATTTTACAGGCTTGGCAAAATGTTAAGCTTGATGTCATCACAGACTTTAGCAGATTTAGGCTTCAGGAGTCAGTGCAAGAAAAAATGCTACTCTTATAAGGCTGAACAGCAGGAACAAAGTTAAGTGGATGGCATGTAGACGCATCACTAATTTGTCTATTTTAAAACAAAGATATACATTTTCTTGATACCACTAGCTTATAGAACATTAAACAAATTAAAAGGTTTCTTTGGACTGTTTCCCTGAAAGCCTCCTTCTTCGGTAGGATTTAATATTTTGCCAGAAGAATTATGTTTGGGGATTTATTTTTCAAATTTTTTAAAAAAGCTATTTTCACTAAGCTTTGGGATGGGAACCATATTAAGCTGTCTGTCTGACTAAGCACATCAGGCATCATCATGTCAAGAATGAGAAACAGTGTGTTTCCTTTAACAGTGGTGTGTGTCATAGAGATGTTTGACCCATGATTTTTCATGAAAAGGTCCGTTTTCAGTAAACTCTTGTGCTTACCTAGTGTCTTCAATGTGATAACTGGCCTCCCACTGATCAGGGGTGAGATGCATCACAGAGAGTTTGAAACTATATATTTTATCTTTTATTTCCTTTTTCTTTTTACTCTTTCAGCCTTCAGTGGCCATGGTGATTTTTTATTTTAAATTCCAATTTTACATATCAAATTTACAAGTTGTGACTTTTAAAATAATTGTTGTACTCTTTTCTGTGAGTAAATTTTAAAAAGCATTTAATGTAAAATGCATGTGTAGTTTCTTGTGTATCAAAGCCATGCTGTTCCTTAGCTCAGCTTAATCGTCTCCTGTTTCCAATTTGTGTTAGAAAGTTCTGTGTGAAATGTGAACTCTAGTTTATATACTTACTAACAGTTAATGCATGTCCCTTGGGATAATAGCCCTTGAGCTATCTTTGTGGCTGTCTTATGTAGACCATTTGAATCTTTCTCCTTTAATGCCAAGTATCCACTTTTCACATGTAAGTTGGAGATGTCACTACCTGAACTTGGACACCAGTGTGTACATGTAATGTTGATTGGTGTCATCATGGTTTTTGGCCACTGTGTGATAATTTTGTTTTTCAGAGGCAAATTTTGTGAGGCCAAACTTCAGAGATTGGGTCTGTACATCATTCATTCTTTCAGTCAGTAAATATTCATTTATTGCCTACTCTGTGTCAGTGCTAGTCAAAAAGGAACAGGGCAGGATTGCTGTCCTGGAATCATATGCATGCATGGTACCCATGAATGGGTACTAACAGCACAACAGCCACTTGAATGGCCTGGGAATGGGGGCGTGGGGATAGGAAGGGGCTCCACAGATAGGTTAGTTGGTCTGTAAAAGCCATCACTGTACAAATGAACCCCAAACTATACATTGAAAGAGTGCACAGTAGATTCCCCCAGTTAGGACAGGGTCATGGAAAGAGCATTTTAGGAAAAGGGCCCATACAATGCCATAGAAGCATGAAACATATGCCACATTGTATGAATTTCAAATAACTTCATATAATGAGAGTTTGGGAACATGGAGAAGGTAGCGGAGGAAGATCAGACTAAAACTGATTATGAAGGACCTTATGTACCATGCCAAGGAGGCTGGCCTTTATCCTGTAGTCAGTGGGGAACAACTTCAGGAATCTTAATGCAGAGGTTTCATGATGAAATTTGTGCTTTAGAAATATTCTCTTGCAGAACTATGGAGGTACAGCTAAGCAGGAATGGAATCCAAGGCGAGAGAGTCACTGTGCTCCTACAAAAGTTCGTGGGGCAGTGGCAGTGGGGAGATAAGGAGAAGATGGTGCTGAGAGCCAGTTAAGAAATAGAATCCTCAGAACTTGGTAACTGATTGGTTATGGGTATTGAGAGAGAAACTTATAGGTTTCTGGTTTGGGTGACTACATGAGTGATCTCATCAGTATATAAGTGCTCAATTGGATCATGAGATTGAGGGGCAATATTAATGTAGGAAACAGAGAACAGAGAGAACCAATGATATAAGCCCTAGGAAGTGGACTTTTAAGGAGGAGGCAAATAAAAAGAAGCTTTAGAAGGAATGATCGGAGGGTATGAGGAAAACCTGAGGATAGGGTGTTCCACGAACCCAAAGCAGGAATCTGCAGAAGGAGGGAGTGGTCAAGAATGTTGAATACTTCAGAGGGGTCAAGCAAGGGTTCTGGGATGTGTCAACTGGTAGGTTCAATAATCCTAGCAAGAGCAATTAGTGGGCAGTGAAAAATAAGAAATAGGATGGTTCATTTATACTACTCTTTTAAGGAGCTCAGATATGAAGGGAAGGAGAGCAAGAGTTGTCAAGGAACATCTTTTTAATGTTCTTTTTCAAAGTTAAAATCTCAAACAAGGTTACATGCCGGAGGATAGATATAATCCAGTAGAGAGGAAGAAGAAGGAGATAATTGATGGAATAATGTCTCTAAGCAGATCTGATGGCATATAAGCTAGAACACATGGCAAGATTAGCTTTGGGCTAGAGAAGGGACAACTCAGTTTTTAATAGATGGCAACAAAGGAGGAAAGACTGGGTGTGGATATGGACAAATGGAGGGAGGAAAGGGAATGTAGGTCTTGGAAGATGGAAGTTTGAGGGGTGTGGTGTCCATGAAAATGCTTAGATCTACAGCTGGAAGCATAGTTGACTCATGGCCCAACTACTGTCCCTCTGTAGCCACCCTTGCATTGTACTAAACTACAAGTTGCCACTAGCTTCTCCTAGTCATGACCAAGCACAATAGGGGGTCCTAATGCAGGCTCATTCCTGTGGGACACAGGACTTTTCCAGTGGGCCAAATTGGCTCAAGAACTCCTATTGGCCTGAGCAGACCTTTCTTGGAACTGTGTTGGAATCCAAGACTTCCTAGCCATTCCTTCTTCCTTTCCTCTCCATGTCCATAGGTGTGGTTTGAAGGACCTCCCACATTCTGTGGCTTCCTTTCTCAATATATCTTTTGTATTTCTAGTTCTATCTTGGTACCTGCTTCTGGGTAGACCCAAACTGACATAAAGAATTTGGTCAAAATGTGTATATTACTAAGGTAATGCTAGCTGCTGTAAAAATAACTTCTCAATTCAACAACATGTACATCATTCAGACAGAAAATTAGTAAGAAATGCAGGACTTGAACTGCATTTTTGGCCAAATGGACCCAATAGACCTGTGCAGAATTTTCCATCCAATAGCAGCAGAATGTAAATTTTTCTAGAGTACACATAGAACATTCTCCAGGATAGACCATATGTTAGGCCACAAAATTTAAGATTGAAATTATATCTAGTATCATTTCAGAAATAACTTCAAACCACAGTGGTATAAACTAGACATCAGTGACAGGAGGAAGCTTGAAAAATTCACAAATATCTGGAAAGTAAACAACATGCTCCAGAACAACCAATGGGTTAAAGAAGAAATCAAAAGGGAAATTTAAAAAATGCCTCGAGACAAATGACAATAGAAACACAATATACCAGAACCTATGGGATGTAGGAGAAGCAGTTCTGAGAAGAAAGTTTATAGCAATATATGCCTACATTAGAAAAGAAGAAAGATCTCAAATGAAGTCTGACATTACACCTCAGGGAACTAGAAAAAGAAGAACAAACTAAAACCAGATTAGTAGAAGGAAAGAAATAAAAATCAGAACAAACATAAATCAAATGTATAACAGAAAAACCACAGGAAGAATCAATAAACTAAGAGTTGGGTTTTTTTTTAAAGTAAAATTGGCAAACCCATAGATAGTCTAACAAAGAAAAAAGAAAACTCAAGTAAAACCAAAAATGAAATTGAAGAAATTACAACAGACACCTCAGGAATAGAAAGGATAAGTCACTATTATGAACAATTATATGCCAACAAATTGGATAGCCTAGAGGAAACAGATAAATTCCTAGGAAAATACAACCTACCAGGATTAACTCAGGAAGAAATAGAAAGCCTGTAACAGACCAATCACAAATAGATTGGAGAAGTAATGAAAAACCTCTCAACAAAGACAAGCCCAGGAAGAGATAGATTCACAGCTGAATTCTACCAAACAAAGAATTGATACCAGTACTTCTTAAACTCTTCCAAAAAAAAAATAGAACTGGAAGGAATACTTTCAAACACATTTTATGAGGCCAGGATCACCTTGATACCCCTAGCCAGCCAAAGACATCACAAGAAAAGAAAATTTAAACCCAATTTATCTGATGAATATTGGGGCAAAAATCCCTAGTAAAATATTAGGAAACCAAATCCAACAACACATCAAAAAGATTACATGTCATGACTAAGTGGGATTTATCCTTGGCATACAAAACTGGTTTAACATCTGCAGATCAATCAGTGTGATACATTGCATTAACAGAATGAAAGATAAAAATCACATGATAATCTTAATTGACACAGAAAAAGCATTTGACAAACTCCAACATCCTTTCTTGAGAAAAATGCTCAATAGTGTATGTATAGAAGGAAAACTTCTCGATGTAATACAGGCCATTTATGAAAAACCCACAGCTAACATTATAATACATGGGGGAAAACTGAAAGTTTTTCCATGAAGGTCTAGTATCAGGCAGGCGTGGATGCCCACTTTCACCACTTCTATTCAGCATAGTACTGGAAGTACTAGCAATAGTAATTAGATAAGGAAAAGAAATTAAAGGCATTGAAGTCAGGAAGGAAGAAGTAAAGTTATCTCTATTTGCAGATGGTGTGATCCTGTATTGTAGGGGGAAAAAAAAGCTCCTGCAGATTCCACACAAAAAAACTATTAGAACAATGAATGAATTCAGTAAAGCTGTGGGATGCAAAATCAACATACAAAATCAGTTGCGTTTTTTTTCATACCAATTACAGTCTGTTTGAAAAGAACATGAAGAAAATGGTCCCACTTAACAATAGCATCAAAAAGAACAAAATACCTAGGAATAAATTCAACCAACATGAAAGATGTGTACACTGAAAACTATAAAACGTTAATGAAAGAAACTAAAGAAGCACAAAAAAATGGAAAGATATCCCATCCTCATGGATCAGAAGAATTAATATTGTTAAAATGTCCATAGTACCCAAAGCAATATACAGATTCAATGCAATCTCTATCAAAATCCCGATGACCTTCTTCACACAAATAGAAAAAATGCTTCTTAAATTTGTACAGAACCATGAAAGACCCTGAATAGCCAAAACAATTATGAAAAAGCAAAACAAAGTTGGAGGTATTATACTTCCTGATTTAAAATTATATTACAAAGTTGTAGTAATAAAGACAGTATTGTACAGGCATAAAAACAGACACATAGACCAGTGGAACAGAATAGAGAGTCCAGAAATAAATCCACATATATATAGTCAACTAATTTTTGACAAGGGCACCAAGAAGACACAATGGGAAAAGAATAGTCTCTTTGATATGATGTTAAGAAAACTGGATTTCCACATGCAAAAGAATGGAATTGGACTGTTATCTTATACCATACACAAAAATCAACTCAAAATTGATAAAAGACCTAAACGTAAAAGCAGAAACTATAAAACTCCTAGACAGGAACATAGGGGAATAGCTCCTGGACATTGGCCTTGGTAGTCAGCTTTTGGGTATCACAACAAGAGCTCAGGCCACAAAAGCAAAATTAAATAAATGGGGGCTGGGCGCAGTGGCTCACGCCTGTAATCCCAGCACTTTCGGGAGGCGGAGGTGGGCGGATCACAAGGTCAGGAGATCAAGACCATCCTGGCCAACATAGTGAAACCCCGTCTCTACTAAAAATACAAAAATTAGCTGGATGTGGTGGTGCACACCTGTAATTCCAGCTACTTGGGAGGCTGAGGCAGGAGAATCTCTTGAACCTAGGAGGCCGAGATTGTAGTAAACCGAGATGGTGCCACTGCACTCTAGCCTGGAGGACAGAGTGAGACTCCATCTCAAAAATAAAATAAATAAATGGGACTGCACCAAACTAGAAAGTTTCTGTACAGTAAAGGAAACAATCAACAAAGTGAAATAGCAGCCTACAGATTGGGAAAAAATTCCAATCAGTATATCCAATATCCCAATGTACATCAGATATATTGCAGATCATATATTTGGTAAGGAGTTAGTAGCCAAAATTTATCAGGAACTCATACAACTCAATAGCAAAGAACAAACGAATTACCTGATTTATAAAATGGGCAAAAGGCCTGCATAGACATTTTTCTAAAGAAGGCACAAAGATGGCCACAGGCATATGAAAGGGTACACAACATCATATCAGGGAAATGCAAATCAAAACCACTGTGATTTACCCCCTCAGCTGTTAGGATGGCTGTTATCAAAAGGTCAAAAGATAACAAATGTTGGTGAGGTTGTGGAGGACTCTTGTCCACTGTTGGTGGGAATGTAGATTGGGTATAGCCGTCATGGAAAACATTATAGAGGTTTCTAAAGAAATTAAAAACAGAACTACCGTATATGACCCAGCCATTCCTTTTCTGGGCATATACCGAAAGGAAATGAAATCACCACCTCGTAAAGATGTCTGCACTCCCATGTTCACTGCAGTATGATTCACAATAACTAAGATATGGAAACAACCTAAGTGTCTGATGATGGACAAATAGAGAAAGAAGTGGCTATAAGTATACCACATTTGGTATATACCAAAAGAATATTATTCAGCCCTAGAAAATGAGAGCTTGTCATTTGCCACAACATGGGTAAGCCCATTGTGCTAAGCGAAATAAGCCAAAGAAAGACACATATTATATGATCTTACTTATATGTGGAACCAAAAAAAATTCAAATATGCAGAGAGAGAGAGAATAAAACAGTGGTTACCAGGGATATGGGTTGTGGGCAGGAAATGGAGAGATGTAGGTCAGAGGATACAAGTAATATGAACAAGTATAGAGATCTAATGTGCAGTATGAAGACTACAGGTAATAATGGGATTCATGTGAAATGAGATTTTAGTTGCTCTTAACACAAAAACAAAAATAGGGTAACTGAGATGATGGATATGTTAATTTGCTTCACTACAGTAACCTTTTTACTATCTATATTAAGCCTATAACATCACGTTGTATACTATAAATATACATAAAAATTATTTTTAAAAATAGAAAAAATACAAGATAACTTCTCAACATTTCACTGTTCTAACACAAATTTCTTCCTTACTCACATGAGGTCTTAAATGGGTGTTGATGAATGGTAGGTGACATTTTCCTCCTGGAAATCCTTCAGGAATTCAGATTCCTTCCATCTTGTAGTTTCTCCATCTTCAACATGTGACTCCCAGAGTTACTGTGCTTGTTTGCATCACATCAAGAGAGGGGGAAGAACATGGAAGGTTACACATGGAAGGTTTTTATGGAGTAGGCCTAGAAATTAGCATAGAAATTAGGCCTAGAAATTAGCATAATCACTTTCACTTACATTTTGTGGTAGAACTCAGTCACATGTCACCAACTAGCTGCAAAGGAGGCTGGAAAACATGGCCCAGTTGTGAACCAGGAAGAGGACACTGTAAGTTTCATGGAATAGTCCCTGTGAGAAGTGGGAGGACATGGCTAATGCTTTGAGGCCTGGATTTATCACACTGTACAATTTATGTGAGGTTTTTTTTTTTTTTCCCAGGAGCTTCAACATTGAGTTACTGGTAAAGTTGCTGAGAAAGCAGGTGGTTGAGTTTGAAATTCAGAGTTTGGAGGTTCAAAACGGAATAGTTTTAAAAGGAAAACTTGGGCAAATCTCCATTGGAAAATGTCTTTTCATGTTTCGGTACATTTTGGGGTTGATGTGAGAAGGGCTTAGTCACAACATATGTCACTCTGTGTGTTGCTGGTTTTGGGTCCTGCACCTGGACAACCAAACAGAACTGGCCCCTTCCTTCCTCCTTCACGTTGGACCCTTCAGTCAGAGATAGTATGACTTACAGAGGAAGAGATGTTTTCAAACCCTGTGAAACCACCCATTGTTCAGATGAACCATTTATCTTGCACTTTTCTCTAATACAAATGAATGAACCTTGCTTCTTCTAGCTAATACCCTTATTCACCTGCTCTTCTGGTGGTATGCAATGCTCATTACATTTTTTGCTTTTGCAAATTTGTCTCATTGTGTTTCCTTCGCTTAAAGTTGGCTCTCTTCTTTTTCCCTCTTCTCTTCCCTTGAATCATTGTCAATCCAAATCCTGGATAACCTGTCCTCTCAGGCCCAACTCAAATGCCATCTCCTCTATCATTCTCCCCATTTACCACAATTGAGTGCCTCCTCTCTTCCTGACACCCTTTGAGTCTCAATTTCACCACTCAGGTGGCCCATGGCTGCCTTGATACTTTTGTATGAGTCTTTTACCTACTAGATTTAAAACTTGATGATAGAACTGTGACTTCCTAGTACTGCCTGCTCTTAGCACAATGTCTTACACACAGTACATTTTTAATAAATAATTGTTGAGTGAAAATAAATATTGCTTATTGTGGAGCAGATAAAATGAAGTTCAGTTTGGAGAATCAGTCTTGTGTGGCCACAGATCACATGAGGAATGTAAAAGTTAAATAAATAAAACAAGCCTAAGATAATGTGTTAGAAGGGGAGAAAGGCCTATACTGATTTTTTGCGTCTCTAATGATCATAGAGATATGATTTGTATTATTTATGTGGGCTAGAAAAGGGGATCTCTATTAGGGCTCTGAAGTTTGTGAAGGCTCCAACCACCCATCTGATGTTGAAAAAGTCAATTGATTGAGAACCCACTGTATTTACAGTCTTGACTTATTTGGGTGTATACTTAATTGAGTCTATCTGTAGGGATAATTTATTTCTATTCATCAACTATTTACCAAGCGTCATACTAGATATTGAGATGATAGTCTATTGATTTTGTTTCTCTTATGTTTTTCTAGTATGTCTTATCTTTGGGGGTTTATTTCTGGCCCTGGAGTTCATTCTTTTATGTAAGTTCTCAGCTGGTTGTGATTTGTTGCTAAATTACCTGCATTCAAGTTTTTATAAATGAATTTAGATATTTTGAAAACTATTTCTTTTAGGATACTAAACAGTAAGACAAAGGTACACTGCACAATTGTGTACAAAAGGTCTTTCGGAATATGACTTCTTTGTTAAAAGTAATTTGTGCCATGATAGTTTTAAAAAAATAGTTTGGCAATAATGTTTTCATTTATTACTAAGTACATACTGCGTTTGAGCAGAGAGAAGTTTTTTATTATGACTAAGGCCTCTGTGTGACCAACTTCAGGTCAAATATGAAATATATGGTGTAACAAGTGCTGTGTTTTCTCTTTAAAATACACTTGGATTCTTCCACGAGGTGTATTAAAAATGCTTTGACATCATTATTTCATCTTGAGTTACCCTTTAATTCACTAGCTTGGTTGGAGAAAATTAACTCTTCAATACATGATACAGAAAATCTGTTGATTCAGCCTCCCTCCAGTTTTTAGTATTTAATTTCATGAGGGACATAGCACTTTTCCCCATGTAATTACAGATGGGTAGAGTTGAGCAGGACCTTAAACATCCTCAAGTTTAACACCCATCAAATGCAGATACCTCTTCTAAGGTATCCTAATTTCTGTATAGAAAATAATTCTAATTATCAGTTTACTTGGCAAATCTGCCATAATAAAGTCTTTTTCAAAGTTATCTATGCTCAGTTCCCCTCAATATTTCTCATAATATTAGTTCCACAGTCATTCTGATCTCACTCCTTTTTGCTTTCTCCAGTTTATCAGGAAGTTCCTTAAAATGTAGTGGACAAATTATAGAGCTACCTCCCTTTTTTTTTTTTTTTTTTTTTAAGACAAGATTTCACTCCTGTCACCCAGGTTGGAGTACAATGGCGCAATCTTGGCTCACTGCACCCTTCACCTCCCAGGCTCAAGCAATTCTCCTGCCTCAGCCTCCCAAGTAGCTGGGTCTACAGTTGCATACCACCACACCTAGCTAATTTGTGTATGTCCTGTAGAGATGAGTTTCGCCATGTTACCCAAGCTGTTCTTGAACTCCTGACCTCAAGTGATCTGCCTGCTTTGGCCTCCCAAAGCACTGGGATTATGGGCGTGAGCCACTGCACCTGGTCCTAAAGCTACTCTTTCTGAACAGTTTGAGAGGGACTGTGGCTTATCTGGCCTTGAGAACAATGTCTTTATTAATGCAGCCTAAGAGTGCATTTTTGCAAACCCATAACACTGCCTGTATTGAATCAAGAGGCTGCTGGACCTCCATGTACTGACCATACAGGACCTCACATTTGAGCCTAGTAAACTTGACTATATTCATTTTGGCCTATTTTTAACCTCTTGAGAACTTTTGTAATCCTATTTCCGGCATCCCTGGTATTGTGTTTTTGTACCAATACAGCTTCTGGATCATTGTCTCAATCATTGATAAAAGTGGGCAAATACAGACTTTCTGTCCACAGCGGTAATCACAACCACTTACTTTTGCTTTAGATAAGAGTGTTACTGTTGATCATCTTTGCCTGAGAAGTTGAATGATAAAGCCAGAAGAAAGCATGCTTTCTGATCATTGTAAGTTTTACTTTTAAGGAAAGAGACTAAAAAAATTAAGCTAAGCAGGAACTTTAAATTTTATTAATATCATCTCCTATACCATAAAAGATCTAAAACTGTTAAAAGTAACAAAATGGTTTACATTGGAGCCTGGTTATAACCTTTCCTTGGTAGCCCATAGCTGTGGGGCCCATAGCTTTGGGGCCCAAAGCTCTCTTTGATTTGAGCCAGAGGCCTTCACATGTGCCCAGGAATTTTGATTATGGCAGGTGATGTTATCAAGTCTTCATCAGATTTGGCTGGAGGGAAAAGCTGTCTGGCACCAAGTTGTGTGAATCTTTGTATTGCTAAATAAGGATACCCGGGCAGTCTTAAAACTGGTGCCTTATGTTGTTTGAACTTTAAAATATCGTGATGTTCATGTTTGCTCAGGCTGGCTACTCCAGTTTTGTTGCAACATAGTGCTGCTCAGACCATGGTTGAAAGTTTGATGCTAATAAGCACAGTGTATTTGAGCATAGTCAATTCTAAAAAAAATTTTGTTTTCTTTCTTCTCCTTTCCTTTCTTCTTTCTGTCTTGAAACCTGTGGATTGAACTTTCCCACCCCTGGAAAAACAACTCAGAAAGTATATCATGTGTCACCACTATCATCTTCCTTTTATCAGTGCAGGTTTATAGAAAGTGTTCTCATATCATCCTGAATCATTTCTACAAACTGTAAAACAAAATTAACTTTCCATTACAATCCTAACAATTGTAATAAATGCTCCTATTAGAAGCTTTTACTTCCATCCTGTGAGGTATATCATGCTGAGGGGAAAGTTGCATCTTCATTAGTCACTCATGACTTACTCCAGGTGTTACCCTCTAAGTTAGAAAGAGAGAGGGCAAAATACCCTGGTGACACATATGTTTCTTAAGGGAAAAAACTCTGAAAGCAAAAGGGTTCTCTTTTTTTATATGACTAGCAAAAGAGTGTTGATTAAGATGTGTCAAGCAGGTGCTGGGTATGTGCTAAACTATTTAATGGTTTTCGGAGTACTGAGTGGCTATTTTTAAATGTTTCTATATCATTCTCAGTTAAGCTGCTGGATGAAAAGTACAAAAGGCTAAAAATATTTACAGTTTCAGTAATGTCTGTTTTAAAAGAAACCATCCTCGTCTATGGCCATACCACCATGAACGTGCCTGATCTTGTCTAAAAGAAACCATCCTGTGTGATTTTTCTTTTTTTCCATTTGAAGGAAAAGAATATTATGGCTTACAGAGAAGTGGTTGAAAGCAGTTTGTTCAACACTGAGGTTTTTAGGAAAAAATGACCATCAAAAGGACAGTAAGTTGAGTTACAAATCATCAGGATTTAAAAAAAAAAAACAATGAAAATAGTTGATTATTATTCCTTTTACTATATTATTATTACTATTTTTGTATTATTAACTGTAGTTCCAACTGAAAATAGTATTATCTTTGAAACTTTTTGTATGGAGTTAGACAAGTTGCTGGTATCAGATTACTTGGGCGTATATCTCAGTCCTACCCCTTGGATCTGTGATCCTGGATAAATTGTTTAACCTCTTTGTGCCTCAGTTTACCCATCTGTAAAATAATAATAATAGTGCTTGCCTGCTAAGGTTGTTGTGATTAAATGAGATGATGTTCTGCTTAACATGGTAAGTACGCAGTAAATGTTTGTTATGCTTATTTTTTTCATTTAAAAAAATTTGTGGTTAAATGAACACATTCATTCTCTTAACCATTTTTGAGTATATAACTCAGTAATAATAGCTATATTTACATTGTAGTGTAACAAATCTTCAGAATTTTTCATCTGGCAAAACTGAAATGTTTATTATGTTTTAAAAGCTCATTTTCCTTCAGTCCGTTACACAGCTATGTGGACGTAACACAGGAATGCAAGCACCATCGGGGCAGGGAGTTTAGACTCTTCTGTTCACTGCTGTATCACAAGTGCCACGATCAGCGTCTGGCCCATAACAGGGCTCAATCAATATCTGTCAAATGAATGAATGAATGAATGAATGAACAGTGAGGCTTCATTTGACAAACTAGATGTGTGTTTGAAAATTATTTCTTAAATGGTAAGTCCATTTTTATGAGTGATTTTAAGTATACATGGAAAGCTGACTCCTTTCGGAGGGTGAAGTGATTTCTAAAACAACTGTTTTGTAATTGTATACCAGTTCTGGCTTTGGTAGGTCAACTTTTCTTAAACTGGAAAAAAAATAGTATCCTTAGCATAGATAGCAAAAGGAAGGAGGATATGTTAGATGATTTGCCCAAAATTTAAACAGGATTCACTTTTTAAATTCAAGCCTTTTTGCTTTCATTCAGATCTGGTCGCCAGACTTACTTTTTCCTTAAGGCATATATGAATCATCTTGTTCTTTCATTCAGAAATCAAAAGTTCAGGCCTAGATCAGTATTTACCAAAACTGGTGGAACACTACCTTTCCACCGAGAGTGCATTACCTTTTTTTGAGTCTTTGAAAAGAATGTCAGCTGAACATGGTCTGGAAGTGGCCAAAACTCTGTGGGTGGGGAGAAAGGAAGAAATAACCTATCTCCCATTTAAAAACCTACCACCTATTAAATAAACGGCAGTCTTGTTCTGTGGAGTATTCATTTAGGTTATGTATTCTGATGAACAAATACAAATTCTTGATAGGGTTTTCTTGCTTCTGGATAAAATGCCTAGCGTTGCTTTTTGTTGTTCAATCTTAGGTTTTGTTTTATTTTGTTTTTCAGGATCTCACTCTGTCAACCAGGCTAGAATGCAGTAGTGCCATCATGGTTCATGGCAGCCTCAGCAGCTCCCTGGGCTCAGGTGATTCCCCCACGTCAGCCTCCTGAGTAGTTGAGACTATAGTCACGCACCACCACACCCTGCTAATTTTTGTATTTGTCGTAGAGATGGGGGTCTCACCATGTTGCTCAGGCTGGTCTCGAACTCCTGATTTGCCCACTTTGGCTTCCCAAAGTGCTGGGATTACAGGCATGAGCCACTGCGCCTGGCCTGTTTTTATGATATGTATTGAAATGCTCCAATAGCATTTTATTTTTATTTAAACACTGCTATTAGGTAGTAGGCACAAAATGTGTCTTATGCCAAAGTTTACTTCCTTCTACCAAGGAAAGGGGACTCTGTCTCCTGGACTTTGCAGTTATGGCAGGAAGATGACAGGAAGCTACATCATCTGCCAGGATTTTTATGGGGCCACATCACATACAGTGCCTGTAACTAAGAGCAAGAGCACATCTCTCCTTTCAGCTGATGTTTGGCAAATCCTCACTCTGCTCCCATGGCAAAGACAGTCACTCATCTTCCAAATTGTGGTATCTTGAGTCATTTCCATTATGACTTGTCTTCTGAAAAGTGATAAAGGAAAATGATCTTACCTAGTCATTTTTTCCCATGCTACAAGACAAAGTTTATCTCTGAATCAGAGAGCATAAATCTCTATTGCCTCTCTGAGATAATAAAATATTTTTATATTTAAATTCTCTGTTAACAGGAAAATGTATAAAACCTTCCCAAATTTTTAACTCCTCCTTTTGATTCTATACCTACATAGGTTTTTATATGGATTGGAAACCAAATAAAAGACCATTTCATGATCTGGGCCCTTGGGACAGGATAGTAGTGAAGCAGCCAGTTCATTTATTCTTCATCTGCCCTGCCATGGCTTCCTATTGCACTAAGAATCCAGCCTCCTCCTTGGAGTTGGTGGGACTTTGCTGACCTGGCCCCAGCCAGGCTCTCTGGCCTCATGCAACATTTTCCCTTCATTGACCCCATACCACCACTGTGACCAGGTGCACCAGGCTCTTCCTGAGGCTGCTTTTCTCCCTGAAATGCCCACCCCACCTCCTACTTTTCATTTTTCTAACACTTGTTCATCCTTCACTTGCATTTTAACATCACATCCTCTGAGAAGCCTTCCCTAATCTCCACCCTTAATGAGCACCACCCAGTTGTCCATACTTTCCTTTCTCCTTTCTTTCCTAGCCCTTATTAGAATTTTAATTTCATATTTGGCCATGCATTTGTTTCTTTAATAGTTTTCTCTCCCATTAGTCTACGAGCCCATTAGGGATCATGGCTATTTTGTCTGCTATTTATAATATCCACTTCCTAGCAAGCAGGACACACTCAAGGAATAGTTATTGAATAATCATTTAAAAATATTTTTTATTAAATGAAAAGTATAAATATCCAATTCTAAGAATGTGCAATTCTATCAGGAGTGTTGAGTACTGAAAAAACGACAGCAGATTAGTTAATTGGTTGATTTCACAAACATCTGTAGATTGTTGACAGTGTACTATGATGTGCTGTTCTAGGTGCTGAGTACATGTGGACGGGATGTTGCCTGGCTTTGCAGAGGTCTCACCTTGGGGAGATAGCAAAGAGACACAAAGAGGAATAAAATTAGTGCCTTTCTCTCAAGGAGCATATTTATTCATTCATGTTACAAACATTTGTTGAGCACCTATGATATACTCTAAGCTAGAACACACTTGAATATAATGAGTATAACATATAAGAGAGTAAAATTAATCTCCAAGAAAGATACTGAATGCTGTAGGGATGAAGATTAAGAAATGCTGTCTGATTAGGGACATCAGAGAGCATCCTGGATAAAGCAGAGATGGCAGTGCTACTTGAAGAATGGGTTGAACTTTGACAGCTGAAGCTATGAGGGAGGAAATTCTAGGCATGGGAACCACTTGGGTAAAGGCATGGAGATGGGAAAACATTCCAGGGATAGCTATTAACCCTTTTTAACTGAAGCATAGGGTGGATGATGGTGAATAAGAAGAAATTAGACTGAAAAAGTAGGTAGAGGCTATACTTTAGGGGAGTGAAGAATTCCTCTAAGTTTAGAAAAAAATGATTTTAATTACCTTAAATAAGGCAGTAATGGTACTAATATTGCTGTTTGGTAGCCCTTAAGAAAATGATACTTGTGACTTGGTACAGTGGCTCACACCTGCAATTCCAGCACTTTGGGTGATTGAGGTGGGAGGATTGCCTGAGGCCAGGAGTTCAAGACCATCCTGGGCAACAGAGCAAGACCCCATCTCAAAAAAATAAAAAAATAACTGTACATAGCAGTGCATGCTTGTAGTCCCAGCTACTAAGGAGGTTGAAACAGGAGGATCACTTGAGCCCAGGAGTTAGAGACTGCAATGAGCTATGATGACCACTGCACTCCAGCCTGGGTGAGACCCCATCTCTACAAAAAAAAAAAAAAAAAGAAAAAAAGAAGAAAGAAATTGATATTTGTTTAAATATATTACATTCCAAATGTACTACAACAGTGCTCTCCAAATGAGAATATAAAAAGCTTCATCCTTGTAAACTGCAGTCATGTTCTTGTTATAGTGGTAGTTAGTATGCAGGTCAATAATTTATGTGTGGTCTTTAGCTTTGTCTTTATCATAAAACAGTAAAAACGGTAACCTGACATTTGAGGTTTTTTTTTCACATTTGTGATATCAAAAACTTGATTCTTAACAAGTATCCTACATTTACAAGTATGTTTTTCATGCATATTTTAAGAAAATTTTCATAGGACTTTAACGTCAGGTTTCTTTTGAATACTTCCACATACTATACCTAACAATTTTAGTGTAAAGTTTCATTTTCCTTATCAAATTCTATGTAACTGAGACATTGGTGTTTTAGCCAAGGTTACCCTGCTTTATGGAGTATCTGTGTTCCTAGAAAATTTGTTTTGAAATATGATTTTGTAAATCAGATTGTATTGTAATACACTTGGTGACCTTTTGCTTAAAATCACCTTAAAATAAATCCATTTATATTATCTAATTCATATTTTATAAATCTTAATTTTTATATATACTCATTTTTCTTGAATTGGGGGTAATTCTGCAAACAATAAACAAGGTAAATGATTTTTTTTTTGCCAGTTTGTACTAAGAGAACATGTTATTTTGTTTCGGGTGAATGTATGTATGTTAATACACTGTACTACATTAGACATCAATAGGGAGGAATGTAACGTGTTTTTCTTTTATGTGGAAATTTGTTGAAACCTATCTTAAAGAGTTTTGAGCAGAAATTGAAGGATGAGCCTGAGGTTTTCTGATTAATTGGAGAATATTGTTTTCAGTAGACAACAGTAAGAATAAAAGTGGAAAAATTATATTTAAAATAGATGTTTTATAACTTTCAGAAGTAGATGTCTCCATTTTACACATTATACTTATAAAAGTACAGTAATCAACTCTGCTTTATAACTGTTTTGTGAAGATTATTTAAAGGTCAAGGGAGTATAGTAGAGGCACAGAAAAACAGAATAAAATTGGAACCCTAGAGTTTATGTGCATTTAGGTTAATTTTGACTTAGTGGCTCCTGGCTCTCACCATTCTGGGTTGAGTGAAGGACCCACTGTTCATTGTGTTCCAGCAGTAGTCACTCAGACCCAGCTTGCCACGTTATCAGTCCAACTTAACTTGTGCCACGTCCCTCTCCTCCTCCCTTGAGAGCTTCTCTTACTGACATCCTTTCCACCCCTTTGTGCTGCATTCCTCTGGCACTGCCAGCCTCCTGTCATGGAATGAGGGTCTGGGCCAGGAGACCTTTGGAGAAAATTCCTGGAGAGCAAGTTTTCATAGATTTTTGTCCAGCTTTTTCTGTTTCCACTCTGTTAAAAATATTTTAATCCAAATATGAAAAATTTTTAAATTTAGACTTCTCTTGTTTCAAATTCAGATTATTTCTAATCACCTCATAGCTAGTTCTTGAAGTTCATCTTTGCAGGGAACAGAGCTAACTAAACTACTGAATGATGTAAATGAACATATAAAGGCTATGTTTACCTACTTAAGAAATTGCTTTTAGCCAGTTTAGAAATGTCTGCTTACTTTTTTGTTTTCAAATTTTAAAAATTCTTTAGAGATGGGATCTCGCTCTGTCAACCAGGCTGAAGTGCAGTGCCACCATCCCAGTTCACTGGCTACCTCAGCCTCTGGAGTAGCTGGGACTACAGGCACGCACCACAACACCTGGATAATTTGTTTAAATTTTCTTGTTGGAAACAGAGTCTCTCTATGTTGCCCTGACTGGTCTTGAACTCCTGGCCTCAAGTGATCCTCCTGCCTTGACCTCCAAAAGTACTGTGATTACAAGTGTGAGCCACTGAGCCTGGTTGAAATGTCCACTTACTTTTAAAAATCAATTGTATTTTAAGGAAGAGTTTGCAATGCTTAAATAATTTTCATCAGTTTACTTAAAAACTACTGAAGCCTTTTTTTTTTTTTTTTTTTTTTTGGAGACAGAATCTCACTCTGTCGCCCAGGCTGGATTGCTGTGGCATGATCTCAGCTCACTGTAACCTCTGCTTCCCGGATTCAAGTGATATTCTCCTACCTCAGCCTCCTGAGTAGCTGGGATTACAGGCGTCCGCCACCACACCCGGCTAATTTTTTGTGTGTTTTTAGTAGAGACGGGGTTTCACCATGTTGGCCAAGCTGGTCTCGAACTCCTGACCTCAGGTGATCTGCCCACCTTGGCCTTCCAAAGCGCTGGGATTACAGGCGTGAGCCACCACACCTGGCTAAAGCCTATTTTTAAAGCATAATTTATATTAGGTATTGTTAATCCTTCACGGTTCTTGTTTGGTTAATTTCAGCAGCTTAAGGAAGATCAGTTGGAGCTAGAAAGGCCCATGAGGGTGATGATGGCTCAGAGGGGGCGATAGAAGCAGCTTTTAGGGAGGAGTCAAGTGCTGTAGGTAAACATGGGATGTGCCAGATACGATACCAGACAGTGGTCCCCATAGCACAGGCAGCAAGTGTGAGGCACAGCCCAGAGCACATGTACACAAGTATTTGTGTGTGTGTGTGTGTGTGTGTGTGTGTGTGTGCGTGTGTGGAAGGGGGAGGGGGTGGTTGCTGTCAGGTCAGCAATATACCCAAATGGAGACCCCAGAAGCAACTGATACTAATCCATCCAAGTAGGCAGCAGTGTCTATCCATGAGAATGTTGGGCCCAGCCATTATCCAAGGATTCTAGACCAGATTCTGGAGAGATCACAGCAGAGTTTCTGCTTGATTTCACTGAGCTTCAGTGTTTGAATCTGTAAAATGGAAGCAGTAATAGTAATTACCTCAAGGGGTTATTTTGATGGCTAATTGAAAGCATGTATGTGAAGCCCTTGAATAGCATCTGGTACATAGTAAGTGTTTAGTAAATGTTAGCTATTACTGTATTACATGAAATTGGGAAGACAGTATTTCTTTTTAAATGTCCTATAAATAACCGGGTGCAGTGGCTCACGCCTATAATCCCAGCACTTTGGGAGGCCAAGGCAGGCGGATTGCTTGAGGTCAGGAGTTCAAGATCAGCCTGGCCAACATGGTGAAACCCTGTCCCTACTAAAATTGCAAAAATTAGCCGGGTGTGGTGGCACATGCCTGTAATCCCAGCTACTCAGGAGGCTGAGGCATGAGAATCATTTGAACCCAGGAGATGGAGGTTGCAGTGAGCTGAGATCATGCCACTGCACTCCAGCCTGGGCAACAGAGCGAGATTCTGTCTCCCAAAAATAAAAAATTAAAAATAATGTCCTATAACTGAGCTTTATTGCTCCTCAATTGAGCTATTCGAATAAATGAAATTTTACTACATAAAGGTAGATGCCTTCTAGTGGTTTTCTTCCCACAGGGATGATGGGGTGAAATGGGGAACTGTTCAGGTAGTATACCTGTTCATGAGGAAAAAAACTACTTAAATGCTGAGAAAAGGATGCTAGCTTTTTTGGATCCATCATCATTTTTGCCATATTCATAGAATTTTTGGCCAGTGGTGTCAAACTTTAAAATTCATAGGAAAAAGAGATTCAGTAGTTATTGTGTAATATTAGGGAGGGTGTAGAAATAAGGAATGAACGTTATGTAAAGACCATAATGCTAGTCAGAGAATGTTCCCAATGGAAAATAATGTTTCCTTCTGCCACCAGGACAAAACTTTTATGATCTAAAGGCAAAACAATAACAAAAACAACAACAGCAACAAAAACCAGCCTAACAATCCCAAGTGGTTTTTATTGTCATGATCATTAAACATTTTCTCCAAAGTCTCAACTACAATTTGTTGAGGTTTCATTGAAAATTATACTAAAACAAATTTGCTTGAAAGTAAAATGGAGTTATTGGCATCACAAAGATCATAGTCACCTTCTTAAGAGTTGCATAACTTTTAATGACTATAAAGGATTTTTAAAGACGATCCTTACAACTAGTTATTAATACAATTTTTTGAGGCTGTAGAAATCAGATAATTTGGGCCGGGCACATTGGCTCACGCCTGTAATCCCAGCATTTTGGGAGGCTGAGGCGGATGGAGCACCTGAGGTTGGGAGTTCAAGACCAGCCTGACCAACACGGAGAAACCTTGTCTCTACTGAAAAAAAAAAAAAAAAAAAATTAGCCGGGCATGGTGGTGCATCCCTGTAATCCCAGCGATTCGGGAGGCTGAGACAGGAGAATCGCTTGAACCCAGGAGGCAGAGGTTACGGTGAGCCAAGATCACGCCATTGCACTCTAATCTGGGCAACAAGAGCTAAACTCTGCCTCAAAAAAAAAAAAAAAAAAATCAGATAATTTGCCCAAAGTCAACAGCCAGGACTCCTGAATTTTTTAATCACATTATCTTACAAGTTTAGTTAGAACCTGAAAGTTAATTGTCCTTCACTTAGGTAGATCATAAATGATGCACTGGTCACATTGTATAGATATTAATAAGTTACACTTTGGTAGATGGATTTTTAAATATTAAAAATGATAGATTGGTACAACTGCTTTGAAAGTTTGGCAGCTTCTTATAAAGCTCGAGATAGGCTTAACATACAATTCAGCAACTATGCATCTAGATGTTTACCCAAATGAGTTGAAAATTTATGTCTGCAGAACAACCTGCATGCGAATGTTGATAGCAGCTTTATTTATAACTGTCAAAAACTGGAAGCAACTAAGGGATCCTTCATTAGATGAATTGATAAACTGTGGTACATCCAGATAATGGAATATTATTCAGCACTAAAAAGAAATGAGCAATGAAGCCACAGAAAGACACAAAGGAACCTTAAATGCATATTGCTAAGTGAAAGAAGCTAGTCTGGAAAGGCTACATACTGTACGATTTAAGGCAAAAGTCAAAACCATAGAGACAGTAAAAAGATCAGTAGTTGCTAGGAGCTCAGGGAAGAGGGACAGGATGAATAGGTGGAGCACAGTGGATTTGAAGGGCTGTGACACTATTCTGTATGATATTGTAATGTTGGGTAGATAGGGGTGTCAAAACCCATACAACTGGGTAACATAAAGAGTGAACTCTTATGTAAACTATATTGACTATTATGACTAGTTAATCATATCATCGGCTCATTAATTATAACAGATGTACCATGCTCGTGTAAGATGGTTAATAACAGGGGAAACTTGGGGAAGAGGGAACTTTCAGCTTAGTTTTTCTGTAAACCTAAAACTGCTCCAAAAAAATAGAGTCTACTAATAAAAAAAAAGAAAAGAAAAGAAGATCAGGATAGATTGTAGCTTAGAAATAAAAAACAATACTCCAAGACAAAACAAAACAAAACGCCTTTATAATGTCTTTTATATAATATTCCCCACCTTGTTTCTCTAGTTGTTTTTTAATTTTTTTCATTTATCTTATGTTTTATCTCATTAACCTTTAGTAACGGACAGTTAAAAAAATAAGCAGGTTGGCAACTTCCTGTGGCATACATTTCAAGTTGTGAGCAGAGATGCCCACCCCGTGACTGGCAGGTGTCCCTCTCCCTGGCCACACCCTGTCCCTCTTTCCCACCTACCCCAGCTTTAGTTGTCTCCTACCTTGCTTTTGACAACAGACGGTGAAAATGTGGGCTTGTGGCCATTGTGCTAAGTGTTTTATTTCTATATATTTTTTAATCCTTACAGTAATTCCCATTTTGTAGATGAGGAAATGAGAGCACTGGAAGAGAGGAAATTCCTACCCATCCAGTCTGACTCCATTCTGATCCTCTGACTGTTAGGCTGATGTGAACACACGTGGCTCTCTGTCCCAGCCTGCCCCCTGTTGAGTAGGTGGGAAGGGGAGCCATTTGGAGGACTTGGTCCCAGTCTAGGTGCTATTTAAGTGAGCGGTTGATTTTAGCTGTGGTGAATACCACCACCCCACAGGCTAGTGTCTGCCATTGAGTAGTATCATCTCATCATTTTCAATCCATTAAGTGATACATTATCATATTATTATTATACATATATATTATAGTATATATTATCTGGAAACCATATAACTATAATTTTAGCCAACTCTTTTTTTTTTTTTTTTTTTTTTTTTGAGACGGAATCTCACTCTGTCACCCAGGCTGGAGTGCAGTGGCACGATCTCAGCTCACTGCAACCTCTGCCTCCCAAGTTCAAGCGATTCTCCTGCCTCAGCCTCCCGAGTAGCTGGGGACTACAGGCGTGTGCCACCACGCCTGGCTAACTTTTTCTATACTTTTAGTCAACTCTTAATTTCTAGCCTCATATTGAAAAGTGATAGGGTTCAAAAGTAATATCTATTGGCTTTGGAAATAATATTATATTTAGTATTATATTTAATGGAAGTTAGCAGATTTAGCTTCTTAATAATGTTTGGCTGGAGGCACTATTAACCTTTGGTTGCTGTCTTGTGGCCTGCAGATGTTTGTAATGCAAGAGATAGGAACTTGGTCCCTAGGAGAGTAAAGCTCAGGTTCACTCTAAGAAAGCCACAAAGCAGTCTACATGTTGAGGATTAAATGTTGATTTTACATGGGTCATCATTTTTAAAGTCCATTTGCCTTCTTATTTTGTGATGAATATTTAAGATTTTGAAGTACATCTCCTCTTATTTGCTTTGTAGTTCTTATAAGGAAGAATTCCCATTATAGTGGGGCTGGGGAGATAACTATTATTTTTTGTTATGATTGTTTTCTTAATATAATAAAGCAGACAATAGCAGGATATTTAATGAAATACATCATGAATTTAATCCTAGACCAAAGCAAAGTATTTTCAAGTATTTTTCACATTTTTCATTTTCACATAAATTATATTAAAATTCATATTTAAGGTAAAATTTTTGAGACCGTTTACTTGAAACATAAAACATTCTTCACTGATGTTAGAATTACTTTATAAGCTATTTTGCATTTCTTAGGAGGCAAAATAAGTTTTCAAAAGGATTAACGTGTTAAACTTTCTGATATTTCATACAAAAAGATAGTATTGGAAAAGCAATATTTTTTCATTTACTTCCAAATGTTTTGTATTAAACTTTTTTTGACCTAGTAGATGACTAGTACAAATAGAACTTTTAAAGATTAGGATATACCCGTTACTTGTAAGATGAATTTTTTTAATGCTCAATTCAAGTAATAAAATATATCTATTTTTGTATTTTCTGTAACAATATAGAAGTAGTTGGGGCTGGGCGCAGTGGCTCACGCCTGTAATCCCAGCACTTTGGGAGGCCGAGACGGGTGGATCACGAGGTCAGGAGACCAAGACCATCCTGGCTAACACGGTGAAACCCCGTCTCTACTAAAAATACAAAAAAATTAGCCGGGCGTGGTGGTGGGCGCCTGTAGTCCCAGCTACTTAGGAGGCTGAGGCAGGAGAATGGCTTGAACCCTGGAGGTGGAGCTTGCAGTGAGCCGAGATTGCGCCACTGCACTCCAGCCTGGGCGACAGAGCAAGACTCCGTCTCAAAAAAAAAAAAAAAAATATATAGAAGTAGTTCTCAGATTTCTTTTTCTGTAAGATGAATTTTTATATATTTTACTTGGCAAGTCTAAAATAGTGGTGGTTCTGGGGTTGATTCATGTATTTGTTTTTCCTACTATTTGACTAATTCTTGTGTGTGGTTTTAATTTTTTTAATAGCAAATATATATTTCCGTATGTAAACAGCGTGTGTGTGTGTGTGTGTGTGTGTGTATTTCCCCCCCCTTACTATGGAGATCATGCATGTCAGTGCTGAGCTTGGGGAAAACAGAAAAACAAACATGACCTTTGATCCCTCTAGAGATAACATAATCTCTTAGTCATATAAAGATAAGGTCCATCTCTTAGTCATATAGATAAGATTTATATCTTAGTCATATATGGCTATATACATAAATGTGCATATTGCCAGAGATTATTAAAGCATGTACATGCATACGTAAATAATTTTTAAAGCGAAAAGAGAATCCTATAATGCTTTACAGGGTGGCTATGTTCTTTTAAGGTTTCGTGGGGACCTTGCTGTAATTCTAGAGCCAGCACCTGGCTCAGGTTCACCCATGACATTTTCAGCTGATCTTTCGCTTGTTTTCTAGTTGACCTTCAAACAGAAAGTTCATAGCCTCTTCTCAGCTGTTAATGTGATTTACTTCTTATGTCTGGGAAGTCAAGATTGTTGCTGAATTCATTGTTTTAAGGGGATTGAGTTCCTTGGTTTAATGCCAGGACGTTCCCAGCTGACAGAAAACTAAATCCGCCAACCCTAATTTCAAAGATTACCAGGTTTGTGGCTCGTGGACATCTTAGATCCTAGGTCGAGCAACTCTTAGGCTGTTCCTGGCACACCACATACATATGGGGTTGTGTATCGATTTTAATTCAAGTATCATTTTAGCATTGATTGGCAAACACCCTAATGGCTTTCAGTCAGAAAAATTCAGTGCAGCAACTAACCTGCTGCTGCCCCTGCCTTAAAATCAGTATTTGAGTTAGTGGTTGTTTAACTTTGCAATTTTGACTCTGTGTTAAAATGTATACTTTTTCTTAATTTTCAAAATAGGAAGTGAGGTGTGCTTTTCAGGTTCTCAGGCTCACAGCAGGGAGGTTATGAAATATAAATGAAAGGAGACACTGGATGAGCTCCACACAAGGCAGTATCACAGCTCACTCCCCCAAGTAGGAAGCACGTCATCATTTCTTACACCGTGAGAAACAGCCATCTTGTCACAGGAAAATGAGATTGAAGAATTAGTCTGATTAAGAACAAATTACCAGAGTTACTGTTCAGTTAGGTGGCCTGCAGAATATTAGCAGCTGTGGTTGGAAAGCCATCAGGAGTTTCTCTCAAGCAAGACCAAGCTGGTTTCCTTAGATCCCTGTCTTGTGTCCCAGCCTGTTTTATGCCTTTACCACTCTCACTTTAGCTTTTTCCCGGTGTGAAACAATGGCAAGGTAGAGGAAGAGTTTTTAAATTCATTCCTATTAGGAGTGAGTTTTTTTCTTTACAGGTATTAGTAATCTAAAAGTAGAAGTAGTGTAAATATTTTTTACAGCATATAATTCAATTGCACATCAGCAGTTGTGCTATCTGTATATGCAAATATTCTAAGAAATTTAATATTTTATCAAAAGGCACAACTCCAAAAATGAAATCTAATGACTTGTTTCTATGGTAACCACTATTGAAATATGCCTAGCCAGTGTGTGTCTTCCCATAATTTTTCTCCGAGAGTTTCAGGGAGTTCATTAAATTTGCTTTCCCAGCATAGATAGATGATCGATCGATCGATAAGAGATAACAGATACATTTTTCCCCCTAATGGGGATACGAGACTATTATAAAATTCGCTTTAGCTTCATACAGAGTATGACTTCATTCTTAGACATGAATATATTTGGCTAAGGGACAAGCCTATTGTTTTATAAATTTAGTTTAAACCAGTAATAAAGCCAGGTTAGTAATAATTTCTAAAACAAGAGATTAATCTTGTTTCAGAAGTGTTTTCTGGTATTTATATATGGAACTGTTGGATTGCACACACATTGATTTCTAGAATGACCAATGTCCTTTTAAAATTGAAATTCATTTGCTGTTCTTTTGAGACCTTGTTAGATTTCTTTATTGCTCGTCCACCATTGTCTTTGTTATCTACCAGGGCCTTGAGTGTCTGTCCACCTTGATGGAGTTCTGACCTGGATTTGATCAACACCCCCTTGTGGCCTTTCTTCTTTGTCAGAGGTTGTGTGCTGCAAATACAATGAAAGTCACAACTTATTTATTTAGAGATCTTGACATTTCCCAGCAGGTTCATTCAGAAAAGCTGACTACAATGTTTCCAGAGGTACAGAAGAGATTCCATTGCATTTTACATTTAAGAGAAAGTAAACTATTGGTTTGGTAAATTTTTCACCAGTCTCAAGGCCTGTCATGTCACAAAACAAACAGATGTGGTCAGATATTCTAGTGATATAAGTGTGCACTCACCGTGAGTATTAACATTATGGCAGGGTTCATGGAATTTCTGTGGTTACATTCAAAGGGAAAACATTTTGTAAAGTAAAGTGGCAGGAAATAGATACTGAGGAAATAAAACTACACTGGGTCTGACAACCTGGGACTTTTGTTTAGCCTACAAAGTTGACAGAGAGGCTAGGATGTCTCTGAATCTGTTAGATATGGTTGGTCATAATAACGTTTGTTGAGGAGGGATGACTATTTAACTTAAGGGCCCTTCGTCTGTACTTTCAAGCTCTCCCAGACTTCTAAAATAAGAGCACTGGGCCTGGTGCAGTGGCTCACGCCTGTAATCCCAGCACTTTGGGAGGCCAAGGTGGGTGGATCATGAGGTCAGGAGATCGAGACCATCCTGGCTAACACAGTGAAACCCCATCTCTACTAAAAATATAAAAAATTAGCCAGGCGTGGTGGTGGGCACCTGTAGTCCCAGCTACTTGGGAGGCTGAGGCAGGAGAGTCGCTTGAACCCGGGAGGCGGAGGTTGCAGTGAGCCGAGATTGCGCCACTGCACTCCAGCCTGGGGGACAGAGAGAGACTGTCTCAAAAATAAATAAATAAATAAAAGCATTGGCCCTCCTGAGTCCTGGAGAATGGGTTTGTACAATTTCACAATGGAATCATGGACATAGTATAGGTGCATGTAGTTTTCAATTTTAATTTGTAGTCTCAATTCTTTCAAGAAGTAGCTGAACAGTGACAGGCACAGTTTTCTATACAGTGAGCTAAAGTAAGGTAGCTTCATGGAATCAGGTGGTTTCATTTCCTGAAATCCCAGAGACTCTCTTTTTTGCTCCCTGCTCTATTGCCCTGTGTTCAGGCTTTACCATTTCTCTTCTGGACAAACAGAGGAAACTCTTTACCTGCCTTCTGCTTTGCACATATGGCCAGCCCCTTGGTTCATCTTCCATACTGCCAACCAAATGTTCTTTTTAAAGGCAAAACTAAACATCATGGCCTAACTTTGCTTAAAATCTTTTGAAGACTTCTCTTCCTTTGCAAGGCATCTAAATCCCAGAATGTCTCAGACCTATGTATCTTTCCAGTCTACTCCTTCTGTGCCCTGGGTAAACTGTTCGCTTCCCAAGTGCTTTGTGCTAATTGTGTGAATTCTTTCTGGGTCCCACCATGCAGGCCTGAGCTCCCTCATGGCTCAGATGTGTCTCTGGCCTAGCATACTGTTTCTAATCATTAGTTGACGTACCTTCCTCACTAAACTCTAAAAAGCATTTTGAGCACTGTTTATTACTTGCTTTTGCTTAACAAATACCAAGCCCAGCACCTGGCACCTAGGTGGTGCTCAGTAAATGTTTCTTATATGATTGAATAAATGAATGAAGGAATGAGTTAGTGATTGTATCACACAGGAAGCAGTGGTGAAGGAGACACTGCATTTAGTTAGTAAATCAGGCTTGAGCTTCAATTAACAGATTTCAACAAGAGTGAGGCTGATTGGTTGCTGGGTGGTCCCCATAAGGACATAGCCCTGGTGAATAGCCACAGGACCAAAATCAGTTTTATTAGTTCTTCTAGAGAGATGTGACTTGCAAGAATTGACTTATAGTTAAATTTATGAGAGATTAATTCATAATTGATATGCTCATGTATTCTTGACAATGAAAAGAGGAAGGCCAGGCAGCACAGCTGACATGAGTCAGTTGCTCAGGCCACATCCTGCTCGTCAGTAAGTTCATTCAGGAGGCCCAATATTAGAGCTTACTACATTCTAATATGAGTAAATGCATCCTTTCTAATTGTCTCTAAGGGATTGTCCATCAAGCTGGATTACCCAGAAGAATGATGATTTTCTTTTCCTGTTTAAACATGTTTTTAAATTAAAAAAAATTTTTAGAGACAGGGTCTCACTATATTGCCCAGGCTCAAACTCCTTGGCTCAAAGGATCCTCTTTGCCTCCACCTCCCAGGTAGCTGGAACTACAGGCTTGTGCCACAATCCCTGGCTTTTTTAGTTGAAGGGCATTTCTCTATAGATCACTGACTTTTACAACATCCTTAACAGCAATCAAAACAGTTCTACCTTTGTAATAATAATGGCTAATTCTTGAATGTTTACTGTGTTGGGCACTGTTCTAAATTCTTTATCTACTTTGACATAATCTTCACAACCCTATGATGTAATTACTATTATTAGCTCTGTTTTTACAGACTGGGAAACTGAGAGCAAAGATGTTAAGTGATTTATCTCTGTTCTAAGGGGTGCTGGAATTTGAACCCATGCAGCTGGACTCAATACCTTTGCTTTTAACTGCACACTAATCTTCCTTTCTATGAATGCAACCAGCATTTCTTGTGTTTGCTTTGTGTGACTTTGTTTAATGCTCCTAGCAACTTCTGCAAATTAGGTGTTAAATCTCTTTTGCTTGCAACCAAAAAAAAGTCTTGGTTTTTTGGTTGCAAGCAACAGACTAAAGCAAAAAAGATTTTACCATGTCTTATACGTGAGCTATCTTTGGGCCAGTTTGCTGACTATGATGATGGGTGCCCCAATTGGTATGGGGAGGGGCAACTTTTCACAAAGGAAGGGGAGCCAATGATGGAGAAACAAAATCACATGAAGAAATGGAAGTTTAAATGACTTGCCCAAGGTCACACAGCTAGTGAGGGCCAAAGGTGGGATTTGGCCCTAGGCTGCCTCTAGCACCATCTGGGTTCACTCTGATTTGAATGGACCCTTTGCAAACTGTACATCCTACTGCTGCTGTTCTTTCATTAGCAGGTTATGCTATCATAACCATAACATATATCATTTTCTTTATTCCATTCTGGTTCTGAGGATACACTGTGACACCTTCTGTGAACCTGGCTGTTTCCCAAATGTAGTGCACATTGTTTTATTTAATTCTAAACTATCTTTTAGGATAGTTATATAAACAGTTTAGTTCATCTAAAATTTTAACTAAAATTAGTACTGCTTTCCACTTCTGAAAGTGACCTTTTTTTCTGACCTGGCTGCAAATTCTGGAGAAGTCTTGACTGAAGCTCTGTGAGCAGACCAAAGCTTTTTCAGGCTAAGGTTTATACAAAACATTGACCTTCATGGAAAATTTGGTTCTTGATGACTTGGGTAAGCAAGTAAGTTCATGGAAATGCCCATCTATTCACTGTCAACCCACAGCCCTACTGTACAGGTCCTGGCTGGGGAGCATGCTCTCTGGAAGGTGGCTTATACTTTGCACTTCTGAATCTGTTTGTGAGGAAATGACAGTATTTTTCCGCACTTGCACCACTGACTGAAGTGCTGATCCTTGATGTGTTTAGTTTTTACCTGTGCTCATCTCTGCATCAAAAACAGAGGAAGCCACAGGAAATTGCTGCCTGTATTTCCAGGAAACTTAACTGCATCATCGGCTCCCCAATCCGCACAGCCCAGAAGACCCCGATGCTGGCCTCAGGGTTGCTGATGTGGGTGGTGATAAGGGGCCGGGAGTGTTCTCATCCTGTGGCTCTGCCAGTGAAAGCCTAGAAGAGACGAAGCGCTCTTCAGACTAACAGGAAAACCCTGAGTCTGGTTCTATAAGCACTCAGTCTGTGAACATGCAGACAGTGAGGGTGAAGTGAGCGATAATTCTATCCCAAGGCTGGTGGTCCTCTTTCTTTCTGCTCAGGTGTGCTATCTTGTCCCTGGTCCATAGGGCTGTGGCTGGCACTCTCTCTGATCACAGAAAATCAAAATGATCCTGGGAAAATTGTCACATGAGCCTGTGGATGGGGTCAGGAGAGATAAAGACCATAGGATTTACACTGGCCACCAGCAGTTCTTTAAAGAATTATAATAACATAATTGTAATACCAATCGCTGATATTTGTTGAGCATTGACTTTGGTGTGCCAGGCATTTTGTTGAGGACCCTATGAGCATTAATGTAATCCTCACATAAACCCCAAAAGGGACTCTTTATTATTCCCAATTGTCAGGCGAGGTACCTGAGACTCATAGAGTTTGATACCTTGTCCAGGGTCATATAGTCATTAAAGGATGTAAAACTTGAACCTAAATCTATGTCATTCCAAGCCAGCACTATACATAGTCAAGTAGGTTTTACTGGAGGGTGGAGTGGGGCTGGCAGCCTGTGTGCACAGGCAGACGGAAGCAGACAAGATCTATCCAAGGCAGGCTGAAGACTTATACTCAGAGAAGGCTTTGGTGTAGATCTGCCAAAGTGATATTCTCACGTAGAAGAAAGGATTGGGTGATAGTCCAATAAATACTTTACCACAGGGAACTTATGTGTCTTCTGGGGTCTGGCCAAAGTCATGAGTGCAAGCTCCCAAATAAAAAAAGGTGGCTTCTCACCTCCTCATGATCTCAGCTTCCTAGCATAGCACTCTTCTCTATTTTAGCTTATCAATTCAAAATGTGATTAAAACAAGTATGAGAAATTGATGTTTCAGCTTCTCTGTGAACTGAAACAAATTCTTGTTGAAACATGAAATCTCCTGCCTCATGGATCAAAGAGAGATGGTCTGGAAGAGAAGCCCCCATAAATATTTGAGGCTTAATGAAGGCTATCTGTTGAATAATACCCCCGTATTATTGTAAAAGGTTTTAATTTGGCCTCAGAGATACTCCCCACTAAAGCAGACAACAAAAAAAGTGAGAAAATGAGGCTAGGAATTAATAAAAGATGTCAAGAAGACCATTTAAGGACTTGTTAGAGACAGGCCATAAATGTGGTTTTGAACTTTTTGGCAGCTATTACAAAGACGGAAAGAGAAGTGTCATGGGAATCAATTTTCAAAACTTAAAAGTTCTCTTAAAATTCTAGCAGAAAAATAGTTTGCAGCTCTACACAGGTATTGGCTAGCATTAGTTTAAAGTGGTTGACATGTAGCCCTGCTGCACACCTCTTTGTATTCCCTTTGTGTTTAGGATTAGAAAAACTCACATAGTATGATCTATCATATGTCTACTTCTGGATTATTTCAAGATCGATAATCTGGTTTGTGTATTATCTTGGTCTTCATTTTTCTTTCCTTCTGAGCCTATTGTTCATCTACTGGACATTTCTTATTAACATTTCTGCTAAATTTTAAACAGGGAAAAGAAAAATAAATACACAATTCCAGCTATTTGCAGAGGTGATTTTAATGCTTTGTCAGCTAAAGGGAATTTCAGGAGAGATCTTTCTACATCAGTTACTCATAATAGAACTCCTGGCTATCTTGGGTTGAGCCTGCCCGCAGGTGTGCTTAACCTGGGCCACAGATTAAGGCAGGTAAGGGAGAAACACCTGCAGAGGTAGGTTTTGACCCCATTATACCTAAGATAAAGGTCACTCCTTGTGAATTGATACAGAATGTGAAAAGAGTAGAAACTGCTGATTAAAACATAGTGTCTTGATTATCTGGATTTCAGTAATAAGTATTTCCAGGTTATAAAGAGTTGAAAACCTTGCAAGGCACTCTTGTATAATTGTGTCCTTAAAAGGTTTAGATAACAGTTGGGCTTCTCTCTCTCTCGGACCAAATATATGGTGTCTATTGAAAGTTTGAAGATCAGTACATTTCCTCCTGTTTGGAGAATAATAATGCCTAGGTTTCACCAGAATTCTTTTTATCTCCAAGGCTCTCTTAAATATTGACTAATTAAATAAAAACTAAGGAAGTCTGGCTAAATAGCCTCACTTTGAGGACCAGCCCAGTGGACTTAGAATACACAGTGATTTGCTGTATCTCTGAAACAAGCAACTAGAAATCTTTTCTTATTGGCTATAATAGCAAGTAGCATCTCTTATTATGTTTGGCAGCTGACATTTCAAATTGCATTTTGCTTGGTTGTTATACATGAAATAGTAGGATATGAGTAGACTAAAAATGAAAATTTGCAGCCCAGGGATGACATGAAATATCTAACATCTAGGGGTTGCCATGACAACTCATCAGGATGTTGCTTTGTAATCTTTTGGATTAGGCTCTGGCCCAGGGTCACTGGATTGGAGTTGGAGAACGGTTTGGTAACAGGATGTGAATGTTGTACCTTTACTCAGTGGCATTTGAATTTGCAGTTTGGTCATGTTGCTAAGATCAAGTAGAAATGACATTGAGGGAATATTTAAATTCCCGCAGAACCTAGACAAGGTCACATTTGTCAGCAAAAATACTCAGATGGAATAGTCTGAGACTTAGCAACTGAAAGACAGGATTTCCTGTC
Source organism: Hylobates moloch (assembly GCF_009828535.3). Lineage (NCBI taxonomy): Eukaryota > Metazoa > Chordata > Mammalia > Primates > Hylobatidae > Hylobates > Hylobates moloch. The sequence continues at coordinate 107,947,621 of NW_026652277.1, read as the reverse complement.
CTTGGTAGATAGATAAAAAGTATGCACGTATCCATTTATATATGCCTATCCCGAAACAGTTACATGTAATGAAAATTTGGGAAATTAAACCCTTTTTATGATTGTCTTCTGTTATAAAATTGGAACTGAACACCCCTAAGAAAACAGTTTGGCCACAAACAAACCACAGCTGCTTTCTAGTGCTCTGTGTCCTCCCTTTCAGCTGGAAATGGCCTACAGGGTGTGGAATTTGGACCAGGGAAGGGAATTCAGCAGAGAGAGGAAGGAAGCAATTGGGAAACAGGGTACCACATTCCTCATCCCCCACATTGGCCTTGACCACAAGGACAGCATCTTCCACATGATAATGCACCTCTGAGGCATGCTTCTCACCAGGGATGATCAATGGAAGCAACCTGGAAACTAAAGAGCTCTGTTCCTAAGTCTGATCCCAGTTCTGCCACTCACACTGTGATCTTGAGCAAAACACGTTTCAACTCTGGGTTCCCCTAGGAAATGAGGGGGCTGAGTTTCCTCTGGCTGTCAAGTTCTGCTATTTATCATCATGTGGGGGCAGAGCCAGGTCTCCACATCGCTTTTCTTTGCTATTAAGCCCACATTCGCATCATAACTTTGCAGTAGAAGTACTGTTCATGGTTAGTGGGACTTCTTAATAATTAAAAGAAAGAGAAAAACGATTTCTTCCTATCCCCATACCTTTTAAAGTTGTAGTTTTCTGAAGCAAAGGCCGCCATGCAGTGAGGAAAGGATGAAATTCCAGACAGAAGACAGTCAGTTGCAATTAGTTGTCCTACTACCAGTACTGTCAGCATCAGCTCAGCTTATATTTACTGAGTATTTTCTATATGGAGATAGCGCTAAGCCCTTTATATACATCAAACTGTTCAATCCTTAGGACATATTCACATGTACACATGTATAGGTATGATGCATGTGATTAAAATTGAGTATTTGCTATGTATCAGGTGTTATGCCAAATCCGTACAATAATCCCCTGAGGTCAATAAATGGATTCAGTAAGTCAAGCCTCACAACAAAGGAGGTGTTATCAGTTACCTCCGTTTTTACAAATAAGGAAACTGAGCCATAGCTAGTAACTAGTAGAGCAGGGATTTGAACCCACGTAGTATGGCCTTAGCACCCTTTCTCAAAACCTCTCTGCCTGTGGTTCTCCTCACTCATATGACATAACCACACCTGGGGAACTTTAGAAATGTAAGGATCTTGGGGCCCCATTCTGGATCAGTCAGAACCTCGGGGATTGCGTCCCAGACCCAGGTTCGCTAATATGCAGCCAGGGCTAGGAACCACTGCCTCAGATGGAATACCAGGGTTATGTTGTTGGAGAGTTGCCTGTAGCCCTACAGCCAGCAGATGACTGACCTAGGACTTGCATCCAGGCTATAGGCTCTCAAGCCAAATATCTTGACGGCACAATGGGCAACAATTCAGTTGTTGTTATCTGGGCTCATATCTACCACCATGCCTAGTTTCTCTCTCCTAGTCTAAATCCCAAAGCCACAAGTTCATTTAGGACCGTTTAAAGACTGTATGCTACACCAATTATGAGAATCAGAGCACAAACTTCTTGTTGCAGCCAAAGCAGTGATTTCCTACTTAAAAGTTTCAGAGGTAACCTTTGCTTTTACCTGTCACCAACTTAAATGTAAGTTATTGTGCTCTTTCCTCATTGAGCAAAATCTTGTACTGACAGAGTCTAGGACAGTGGTTCCAAAACTTTGATGCACATTAGAATCTCCTGGGGAACTTTAAGAGCTACAGATGCCTGGCTTCCACCCCAGACATTTTTTTTTCTTTTTTTTTTTTTTTTTTTTTGAGACAAAGTCTCGCTCTGTAGCCCAGGTTGGAGTGCAGTGGCATGATCTCTGCTTGCCGCAACCTCCGCCTTCCAAGTTCAAGCAATTCTCTGGCCTCAGCCTCCAGAGTAGCTGGGATTACAGGCACTGGCCACTGCACCCAGCTAATTTTTTGTATTTTTAGTAGAGACAGGGTTTCACCACGTTGGCCAAGCTGGTCTTGAACTCCCAACCTCAGGTAATCCTCCCGCCTTGGCCTCCCAAAGTGCTAGGATTACAGGCGTGTGCCACCGCCCGGCCTCTGATTTTATTAGTGTGGGATGTGACCTCGGCAATGGGAGTTTGTAAAGCTCTCCAGGTGATTCTGATGTGCAGAAGAGTTTGAACAGTGATTTAAGAACTTGGTCTGTGAGTTCACAGATGTGTTGACTTGAGAAGACTGTGGAATCGCCTCATGGATAGAACTCACTTTTTAACTCTCTGACAGTGTCTCTTGCATTTCAGCTGGCAGGATTAATTTGAGTTTAATTCCACCCATTTCACTACCTGACTTGGAATTGTACCTCACTGTCAAATGATGGTTTCTCCCCAAAGGTTGTTCTTATACTTAGGCTCATGCAGTGATATTGGCGACATGTCTGTAAGATCCCTTTGTAAAGTTCTCAGCCTCATTTGACTCTCTTATTTCCACTATAGAATATTTCTTTTTATGTTGTTTTACCTTTTAAAACTTTTTTTTTTGAGACAATGTCTTGCTGTAACCCAGGCTGGAGTGCAGTGGTGCCATCTCGGCTCACTGCCCCCTCCACCTCCTGGATTCAAGCAATTCTCCTGCCTCAGCCTCCAGAATAACTTGGTGTGCCACCAAGCCCGGCTAATTTTTGTAATTTTAGTAGAGACAAAGTTTCTTTTCACTGTGCTGCCAAGGCTGGTCTTGAACTCCTGGTCTCAAGCAATCCGCCTGCACTGACCTTCCAAAAAGTGCTGGGATTACAGGCGTGACCCACCACGCCCAGCCTAAAAACATTTTTATGATTTTAACGCATGTTGCTTTTTTTCTTCCAAGAGCAAAATAAACACCTCTTCCACATAATGTGTTATAGTAATAATCCACCTATGATTCTTTTCCCAAAACGGCTGACCATCAGACTCACTATTGGGAGACAGCAGCTGATGTGCCTGTAGTGTTTAACAGCTGATAGCGTCTTACAGATAGATAGTGATATGGTGGAAAGTTGGGGATTATGTAAAGAAGAATTGACTCAGACTTTATCCTCAGAGATTTTAGTAAAGTCAGATTAACATAATCAACTGGAAAATATAGATGGATTATAAAAGTATATTAAAGCAGAAGTGTAAATTTGTTGGCAAGTTTGCAAATGTACTGGATTAATCTAGAAATCATTTTTGCAGTAAGTCTTAAATAGATTTTTAAATGGAGAGAGATGTTATTTTGTGAATAAAAAGAGACAGGTAATTTACAAGTGGAACAATTCTTGATAAGGGCTGGGGATGGCAAATGGAGTGTTGCAGGCCACTAGGCCAGCTAGCTAGGCTAGTATGAAAAGTATAAACTGGGTGTAGCAGATAATGAGGAAGGATTGCTGAAGTGGATAGAGCTAGCTATTGCATGAGATTTAATAGCAAGAATACGTTGGAAGAGCTTTTTTTTTTTTTTAAAGGGATATATCAGGAGTTTCTGTTTTCCTTTGTGTGGTTGTTGAAGTCTAGTTGATTTCTAGTCTGTAATTTGGTTGGTATTTCAGATCACCAAACAAGGCTGGTAAGATGGGTTAGTTATGCTTCTCTTGAGGGTAAAGCTTCTGAAATTAACTCTGCTTCTTTAGGTTTAAGAATTTCTAATTCTGTCTGTCTACATCTTGCTGCTGTAATCTCCAAGAAAAGAAAAAGGGGTTAGGATGCCTGTCTTTTGAAATGGAGGGGTCAGAGCAGGCAGGGGGCTGTCACTGTTGTTTCTCTTTGTTCAGAAATTAGAACATGTGAGCAAGTGGTTCCACCCCTCATTTTGTGAGCTGTTTTCCTCTGATATTTCCTAATTTTTCCCATGACGTTTCAGCCTGTTTCTTCACAAGATTGTAAGACCTGAAAGACCCCATTGTTTGACAGGAGTGCAGGCTTGTGCACATTTGCTGATCTGGCTGCCCAGGGTCTGAGTGTGGGTGGTACACTGCTCGAGGGATCATGCAGACGGGAGAATGCGTGGAGCAGACTCCTGGTAGTTGCAAACACTTTATGTATATTAAGAGTTCATAGAATGTCTTTTTGTAGACAGAAGATGCTGCACTTTTAAAATATTATTCACAAACTGAAATCTCATTGACAGAAGTAGGGACATTCCATTAGGCTAAGAAAAGTTTCTTAATGGCAAATCAAATGGATGAAGGCCTTATTCAAACTTCACTTCATCTTCAGATAGATTCAAACTTTTGTTCATGCAATTCACGCACATTCCTTGATGGCCTGTCTTGGATTTGTGTGAGCCTTTGGAGCAGCAACCCCACATACTATGCATGGCAAATCCTAGTCAATGCATACTTTTTGAGAGTGCAAGATGTTAATTATAGTAAGAGAAGAGAAATTCAATAACAGAGGAATCCCAATTAAAGTTAAATAAATGTTTTTGAATAAAGGAAGCTGAAATTTAATACTAATGATGTTTTCTCTAAATGAAGTTAATATATTTTTGTTGTATTAACTTTTCAGGAGTTTGAGGCTGCAATGAGCTGTGATCACACCATTGCCCTCCAGCCTGGATGACAGAGTGAGACCCTGTCTCTTAAAAAAAAAAATTCTAAGGACTTGGGCTCTGTATTTGATTGACAGTAATAGACCAATAGAAGACATTGCATTTATATAGATTTATAAAATAGCATTCACATTTCCAATCAGATTTACAGAATTCTCCCTTATTTTTAAATGTTCTCGGTGGTAGCAGTGACGTTGGGACTAGAGTCAGTATTGTGAGTCGTTTATGCATATCTCTTCACAACTCCATGTTCAGTGAGTCATACTGGCAGCTTGAAATCAGCCATGGTGGGAGAGTTTACACCATGGAAATCAACAAACACTACAAATTGGTGCTCCTCACCCTCAGAGTCTGTTTTTAAACATTTAGCAGCATACCACTGCCCAAAATGGAGTTGAGCAGTCAGGGAGTCTCCTCTTGAGGCAAGTCATGTAGTGCTTCCACTCAACCAAACAGCCAACATGAATGTTTTGAAATGTAGGCTGTGTGCTCCTGAAGAAAATCCTTCATAGCTCCACATTTTTCTCTTGGAACCAAAGCCTTGCTGTGATCATAAAGCTATTCATGCTGTGGCCACCACCGTCCTCCTGGCTCTCACCTCCAGATGCCTGGTTTCACCCCTTTTTCTGTAGAACATCCTAGACCCACTCCTATTTTAGGGCCTTTTCTCTAGGGCAGTAGTTCTCAAACTTTAGGGCACATCAGAATCACCTGGAGAGTTTGCAAAAACAGACCGCTGGGTGCCTCTTTAGCGTTTCTGAGCTAGTGACAAGTTTCAGGGTAATGCTGGTGGCCTTAGGACCCCACTTGGAGAACCACTGCTTGAACTGATGGCCTCTTGGTTTACCTCTCCCCTCCTTCAGATCTCTGATCCTCTTTTACTTTCTCTCAATAAGGCGTACCCTGACTATCCTATGTAAAATTGCAGCCTTCCTCCTCCACCACGGTTCTAATTCCTGACTCCAATTTTTATTTATTTAAGTTCTGGGATACACGTGCAGGATGTGCAGGTTTGTTACATAGGTAAATGTGTGGCATGGTGGTTTGCTGCACCTATCAACCTATCACCTAGGTAGTAAGCCCCAAATGCATTAGCTATTTATCCTGATGCTGTCCCTCCCCGCCCCCCCCTAACAGGCCCCAGTATGTGTTGTTCCCCTCCCTGTGTCCATGCGTTGTCATTGTTCAGCTCCCACTTACAAGTGTGAACATGTGGTGTTTGCCTGACTCCCAATTTTTTTCAGTGCACCTGTCACCTATTACCTTACAACAAGTTTCTTATTTGTGATTATTGTCTGTCTCTCCCCACTAAACTCTACATTTCACAAAGATAGGGAATTTTGTCTGTATGTTTTTAAAAAACAGGGTATCACTCCCATTGCCCAGGCTGGAGTGCAGTGGCATGATCACAACTCACTGCAGCCTCGAACTCCCGGGCCTGGGCTTGGGTGATTCTACCCCGTCAGCCTCCTGAGTAGCTGGGACCACAGGCATGCACCACCATGCCTGGCTAATTTTTTGTATTTTTAGTAGAGATTGGGTTTTGCCATGTTGCCCAAGCTGATCTTGAACTCCTGGGCTCAAGTGACCCACCCGCCTCAGCCTCCGAAAGTGCTGGGATTACAGATGTGAGCCAGCATGCCCAACCTTGGTTTTTTTTGTTTGTTTGTTTTTTGTTTTGTTGTTGTTGTTGTTTTTGTTGTTGTTGTTGTTTTTACAATGTATTTCAAGCCTCTAGAACAGTGCCTGGTGGCAGGTGCTCAATAAATTGTTGAATGAATTAATGGATGAACAACACTGAGAAATGAATAATGTATTTCAAATTTTGGTCCCAGCCTTTTAAATTCTAACTCACCAGAGAATCTTAAAACACTTTCTGCAGTTTTGTTTCTCAGCTTCACTGCTCTTAGGATAATGAGGAATGGTTTCTGCCCTAGGCTGAAGTTTGGGAATGACTTGATGATCCTTAAAATAGCAGGTGCACCAAATTGTTGTTCTTCCATTTACATTTTAACCTCAAAGTCCCTAAGCCAGTGATTTTCAGACTCTGGTCTGCAGAAGTTCCCTAGAGATACTTCAGAGGCTCTGCAAACATTTAATTTGCATTTCATTTTAATATATTTTAAACTATGTTTTATAGCTATAATAAAATGCACACAAATGTGTTACATACCAAATTTTAACACATTAAGACCACCAGCACATTGAATTGGACTGCCAAGTCAACCTTGAAATAGTGTTTTCCACTATTTTGGCTTATATATTTGAACTTCTTGTAAATAAATGAATCATTGATTAGGAAGTTCCATCCCAGTATTTTTCATATTCCAGCCTGATCATAAATTGAACAGGCAAATTCCTCTTGTCACACATATTCAGCACACTTGATGACTTGCCAGGCAGCATTTCAGAGCCTCTGTGGAATGGAGGCTTCTATGTGGATTAATGGCTAGTTGTAAAATAAGTGAACACACAGATCACTTAGTGATGTATATTCTGTTAGAGGATCATGTCTACCCACTCTACATTTTGGATACTCTGACTTTTACCTTAAATAGTTGTCAAATTATCATTAGTGATTAAAATTTGAAATAAAAAAATCTTGACTACTGCATTTTCTCCAAGCTTTTAGATTAGTTTGAGGCATATTATGAGATTATCAAATGAAATACTAAAAAACTGTTATAATTTCCAATACAACTGTGCCTTACAATTGAAATCTGCTCATTTCCAGAATTCAGGTGCCGAAATTTCCCATTGTGAATTCCAGTGCGAAGGAATTTGAACTTCTTATATTCATATCAGCTTCGTTTCTCAGTTTCAGATCGTAAGTAGTAAGAGTAGCAAATAGCAAGAGATCTGTCTGAAAATTTGAGTTTTGAGAGCAGAGATTCAGATAGTGTTATCTGTATTTAGGAGTGTCAGGATTTTCTTAATACAGTGCAACCAAATACAGAAGTAAATCATATTCTGGATCACTTTTAAAAATCAATTGAGGCTGAGCCTGGTGGCTCATACCTGTAATCCCAGCATTTAGCCCGAGGCAGGTGGATTGCTTGAGTCCAGGTGTTCAAGACCATCCTGGGCAACATGGCAAAACCCCATCTCTACTAAAAAAAAATACAAAAAATTAGCTGGGTGTAGTGGTGTGTGCCTGTAGTCCCAGCTACTTGGGAGGCTGAGGTGAGAGAATCACCTGAGCCCAGGAGGTCAAGCCTGCAGTGAGCTGACATCACGCCACTCCCCTCCAGCCTGGGTAACTGCAGTGAGACCCTGTCTCAAAAAAGTCAACTGATACAAGCCTTACTATCTGAAAGCCCTACTCCATCTCACAAGTGCCATTGAATACATTATATGAAACAGTTCTAAGTTATACTTTATGGAACATTTTGTAGGCCTCTTCACAGATCTGTTTATTAATGTACTTAATGCTCTGTTGTAATTTGTTTTGTCTCCTACACTGTATTTGAGCTCTTTGAAAGTAAGAATTGCGTCGTAGCTTTGCTTCCCCAGTGCCCAGCATTGCCTAACATGTGGTGGGTACTCAGCACGTGTTTATTAAGTGTTGGAAGTAAATGCTCGGTGCCATCAGGTGAAAATAGCACCCAGGCAAAAGTTTTCTCAGCAAGGCAATTTACTTCTATAGAAGGGTGTGTCTCATGGATGGAGCAATCGTGAGAGCACACTGGACAAGGAAGGGGAAGTGGGTCTTATCCTTAACGCAGCTAGTCCCTACTGCTGTGTCTTTCCCCTGTTGGCTAGGGTTGGACCGCACAGTCTAAGCTAATTCTGATTGGCTGTTTTAAAGAGAGCAGGGGTGCACGCCGGAGTGGCGGGTCAAGTAGTTTCGGCAGGAAGGACTATTACAGAGCAGGTGACAAAGGATGACTAAGGACAGTGCAGGTGACTAAGGATGACTAAGGACAGAGCAGGTGACTAAGGATGACTAAGAACAGAGCAGATGATAGAGGCTAGGAGGGGGTTGTTTACTGAAACTAGGGGCAAGGAGACATAAAGAACGAGGAAGTTTTAAACTTTAAAATGGAGAACAAAGAACAGGGGAGCTGAACATACTGAACATACCATATTGGTTCTTTGAAGAGGAATTTACTGTATCCTACATAAGTGACATTGCATTCTATTGCAGAAGGAAGCAAGCTTGAAAGGAACAATGAAACTTAATATTAAATACACAATCAGTGACCTTTCATTCTAAGCACAAATTTCAGCTTGAAAAAAAATTTAATGGTTCTGTGAGTCCTTCACTTGATCCCTCACATACAGCCTTCTAAAGTTTTCTGAATTCCTTTTACAAGTATCTTCTGACTCTGACTCTTCCATGGCATCCTACTTGCCACTTCCCTCTTCTGAGCCTTGTTCTTCTCTGTGTCCCTTGCATGGACTGCGGAAGCCACCTCAAAAGCCCTCTCCCAGACCCAGTGTTTCTGCTTCTCCACGTTGTTGCCATTGTCTCATGAAATAAAACCAAGCATATCCTTCAGTCTGCACTGCCTGCAGAATAAGGGCTAAACCTGTGCTTTCCAATGTAATAGTCACTAGCCACAGGTGGCTATTGAGCTCTTAAAATGTGCCTTGTCCAAATTGAGATGTGCCATAAGTGTAAAATCCACACCCTGTTTCAAAGACTTAGTATGAACAAAATGTAAAATAGCACATTAATACTTTTTAGATTGATAGCATGTTAAAATAATACTTTTTTCAATAATATGAAGTCAATTTCTCCTTTTTCTTTTTACTTGTTGAATGTGGTTATTAGAAAGTTTTGAATTAGAGGTTTAGTTCCCCTTGTGTTTCCGCTGGCCAGTGCTGGTCTAAGCTCTATCATGACATTTCGAGTTTCTCATAACCTGGACTCAGTTACCTCTTTGGCCGTATCTCCCAGCCCTTCCTGTCCCTCGCAGAATTTCTCATAACCCCCAGACTCACCAACGCTGTTTATACTTACGGGTTTTAATTTTTTTCACATTCAGTTTCTTCTTTCTGAAATGTCCCTGCTTTTCTAGGTGTCAAAAATACTGCTTACACTTTTAGGACCTGACTTAATTGTCCCTTGCTGGTGACGTCATGCCCTATTTCGTCAAGCAGAATTAGCCACTCCTTCCCATACAGTGTCTGTCAGCACCTCCATTCTTGGCACTTGTCTTGCTGTTCTGCCATTAGGTGTCTTCTTAAGTAGACTCCTCAAGGGAAAGGCTGCAACTTATTTCTCTGATGACCTCAGGGCAGTACCTCGTGTGTAGTAAGCACTTAATGGATGTTTATTACATTAACTTATGAACTAATTTTCATCCTGCTACACACACTGCTATTTTTATATACATCAGACCTTGATCGTCTTAACCATTGGCCATGGAAAAACTTAGATGCTGAGGTGTATAGGACTGGACCTTTCAGCCTTAACCTCAATTTCAGGTTTTGTGCTCAATAAAATGGCCTCCTTTTTCTCGCTGGGTGGCTTATGATTAAAGAATTATAACTTTGAACTTACAAAATCCATGAATATTGTACAGAATAAAAGTATAAAAGGACAGTATAAATTACTGCTTTTTACCTATCTCGCTTATAGGGATTTCATATAAGATTTGTTTGATTGAAGAGTTCACTTCAAAACAAGTTTGGAAAGCTACTGTTCTATTCCTAAATTTCATTTACATTTCTATACCAAAGGTTTCATTTTGGTTTTGATGGGATGGTTTCAAATATCATGTTAGTTCACATAAGGCAACACTTCTCAACTTTAGTTGCACAAAATTGGGAAGCTTTTCAAAAATACCTCCCCACTCAGGGATCCTTGTATAATTGAGCTGGAGGAAAGGGGCCCAGGCACCAGTATTTATGAAAAGCACAAATACCTGTAATAAAATGATTCTGCAGTGCTTAGAAAACCGGGTAGTGAACTATGAAAATACTGAAGTTGTAAATTGCTGATTTTTCTTTCTTTTTATTAACTGTACTGTCATTGTTTTTCTTGGGAGTCAAGCTAATGCAATTTAAAGTTTGTATTATGGTTTTGAGACCTCAAACAGCATTTAATAGATGCTGTCGTCTGTGGACAATTTTCCTAAGGCTTCTGAAATTAAAAATTCCCTTTTCTGTCACTCTCTAAAAACCTACATGCAGCAGAATTTTAATGTCCCTTATTGATAGAAATAGCTAACACAACACCTGTTTCAGATCATGGAAATGAGGACTGACAAGGGCAGTGGGTTTAAGAAGTTTACACAGGTAGTGGCCTTCCTGGCACCCTTGTTAGCCTGAATAAACAGTCATCCCCTGACAAATACTCTGTAGCTCTGCCACATTGATAAAATCTGACATTCTGGTTAGTCACTTTTTAATGATATTCTTTCTTTTGTTCTTGATATGTTAGAAACCAGTCCTTATTTTTTCAGTGTGTGGGAAAGAATTAACTTTAATTTCCTAATTCGGTAAAATGGGCTGCTAATGCAGACCTTATCCTTAGGGGGACAGGAAGAAAAATGACCTAATTTCTATATATCAAATACATCTTCCTTCATACATTTAAAAATGTGTAGAGTTATAAAGTACCTTAAATCCTGTAACAGAGAAACTCTGGGGTAAATACTTCGGAAACATTGTGAACAAAAAAATTCTATAAATTCTGATAGCAGGTTTCATTTCATTGCTGTGTACTATTAAAAAGTGCAGATGTAAATAAGCGTAAGTTTTGCAGGTTGTCAATTTGTTACAAGCGGCTGCATGTTCTTATTCTTCTAAAGTGTCATCTCTTTCAATGTGGGCTGTTTAGGGAGAAAAAAAAAACTCAGAAAAATACACACTTGGGATCAAATCCTTAGTGCAGAAAAAAGAATCAAAACCTGTAGTTAAGTTGGTTATTTGCAGTGGTGGTATGTCATCCTGTGTGAGACTGACGTCAGGCAGATTGAATGCAGAGGCAAACTTTGGGAGCGCGCGCGCGCGCGTGCGTGTATGTGTGTGTGTGTGTGTGTGTGTGTGTGTGTGTGTGTGTGTGTGTTTTTTAAAGCCACACTCCCAGAATATGAAGTGAGTATGAAGGGCATCACAGCAACCCCTGGATCTCTCAAGAATGTACCTATTTTTAACATGCTGGATCAAGTGTCAGCACTCAGTAGGAGATGAGGAAGGGGTAGAGCCCGACTTGTACAGATTCCGTGGATGGTAAATGGCCCTCTGGCATGTTTACAACACAGCTGTG